>NC_087443.1:17158791-17820098 GCF_036321535.1 Camelus dromedarius
CACGGGCATTGTGCCTCTCTTCCCCCCACCAGCTGGTTGGGGTGGGCGCGAAGTGCCTCTCTGTGCTCCTGGCCCCACGTCGGAGGAAGGGGATCTTGGGCACGGTCCTTCTGTCCATGCCTGGACTTGGAGGGTGTGGTGTCCGTCCTTTCCTTCAGGCTGGCAGATGGCAAGCTCTCATGGAGTCCTCACTTAAAGGGCAGCTTGGTCTGGGGCTACAAGCAGGGCCGGACACCCTGGGTCCGAGCTGTAGCTTCCCCTGACCCCTGGGAGAGGTTCTGGAGAGCCTGGGCTGGAGGCCCTCACATTCACAGCCAGGCCTCTCTCGCTGCTTCTTCCTGGCAGGCACTTGCCTGGTCCAGCACCTGATGACCGTCCTGATCCGCAAACACAGCCAGCTCTTCACCTCGAGGACCACAGAAGGGCCAGCCTCCCCACATGGGGGCCCCCCGTGCACCGTGGGATGGGGCCCGGAGGAGGTCACCAGGGACAGCCAGCCAGAGCCTGGCAGCCCCGGCGCCCCCGGCCTGCCCTCGCACAGGACCTCTTCTCTGGATGGGGCCGCCGTGGCGGCGCTCTCCAGAACCTCTCCCACGGGCCTGGGGAGCCAACGCGGCCCTGCTGCCACCAGCCCTGGGAAGAAGGTGCAGACTCTGCCCAACTGGAGGTCCTCCTTCCGGCAGTCGGGGTCCCGGTCCGGGAGCCCGAAGGTGGGCAGCGCATCCCTGGAGGTACCCATTATCTCCTCCGGAGGGAACTGGCTCAAGAACGGGATGTCCTTCCTGCGCGGCCACCGCTGGGCCTCCTCGGGAGACCGGCTCAAGGACTCAGGCTCCGAGCAGAGACTCTCCACCTACGACAACGTGCCCCCAGCCAGCCTCTTCCCCAGCACGTCCAGCGGGGCCGGCACGCCGTGGTCTGGGGCCTCCTCCTACGAGGCCTCGGCCAGGGGCTCGGTCAGCAGCTGCACGGCCTGCCGGGCCAGCGACTCCTCCGCCTGCAGCTCCCTGCACACCGAGGGGGCCCTGGAGCCCTCCCCCGCCCCCAGCAGCAGTGAGGAGTGCAGACCCCTGGGCCCGGAGCGCGGCCTGGATGGGGTGGGCACCTGCATCAGCAGCAGCGAGCCCAGCGAGCCGGGCAGCCTGGCCCGGGAGCACGCCCGCCGCTCCGAGGCGCTCCAGGGCCTGGTCGCAGAGCTCAGGGCACAGCTGTGCCGGCAGAGGACTGAGTACGAGGCGAGTGTGCAAAGGTAAAGGGCTGTGGCTGCAGGGGTGTGCGAGGCTGGCCCTCCCTGGCTGGGCAGAGCGCTGGCCACCAGCTGCTCACTGGACACCGGCCCCAGGCAGTCAGCCTCTGGAGCAGGGCTCAGAGCCGCCAGCTGCCCTTCTGGGAGAATGTCCCCAGGACAGGGCTGGGAATGGAGGGGTGGGGGTCCTATCCTGGGGAAGTGTGGGAGCTGGGGCCCTGGCATGCAGTCAGAACGCCTCAGGGCCTGCTGAACCACTGAGTGAGTTAGAATCTCAGCCTGAGCTGCTCAGAGTGACTCGGAGTGGGAGTCCCTATGTGGCCCTCAGGTAGGGAGGAGGCCAGCCCCCAAGGTGTGTTGCAGCCCGGGCGCTGTGTGTGGGGCAGGGCCCACGTGCAGTGCAGGCCCCGGACCGGCCTGGCTGGCTGACCGTGCTTGGGCCTGGCGTGGAATGAAGACTCCTGATCGGAATCCAGTTTCCTCCGAGGAGGGAGCTGGCCATGCTGAGCCCAGCCCTCACTCCTGCTCGGTCAGAGGGCACCTCGTGCCACTCTCTAAGTCTTGCTCACTGATGGGCCCTGGTTCCATCCTCCCAGCCTCCCTCTGAGGAGGGTACTTTCCAGCTCTGAGAGGCTGAGTTCCCCGGTGAACGTCACCAGCAGAGCCCGCACTGGACAGTGCTTCCATCAGCATCTCAGACCCCTTAGCTCCGCTCGCCCCAGGCCTGGTGTCAGCCGTCTGGCGTATGATAGCAGAGGGCTTCAGCAGGTTCTGAGGGCTGCCTTTTCCCATCAGACTGTGGAGATGGAAGGGATTCTAATTCTGAGCCTGGGATTTCCACAGGGAGATGGAAAGGCAGCACTTGGCCTTCCTGTTCTGCTGTAGCCATCTCGTGGGTACCTGGGGTGTGTCAGGCGTGTGCAGGTGCTGTGTCCACGGCGGGAAGATGGCAGGAAAGGGCAGTGGCCCCTGCCCTGGGGGAGGTCGGGGGTGGGAGTCACAGCAGGTGATGTCTGAGCCAGGACTTGAAGGACCAACAGGACTGAGTTGAGGGAGGAGGAGAAAGGACACGGTAGGAGAAAAACCCTGGGGTTTAAAATTGTGGATAAAACCCACACTGTCAGCACTGGGTTGGAACTGACCAGGCAGAGGTAGCAGTGGAAGCTCCCTGCAGGCTCGCTGGGAGGTGATGACTGCTGAAGGTGAGCTCAGACTAAACTGCGGAAAGCCTGGAGGTGCCCTGGGCGGAGGCTGGCTGAGGATGGCCTCAGAGTGGGGTGAGGACCACCTTCTCGCTCCCTCGGCTGTTTATGGGGCTGGCTTGAGCCTCTAGGCCTTTCACCGTCTCAGAGGCTGGGGTTCTCAAGGGGAAATGCGGTGTTGTCGCCTGGTGGGCTCTGGATTCGAGTCCCTGCCCCTTGTGTATTGGCTGAGTGTCTGGGCAGGCCCTCTGGGCACAAGTGACCTCATCGGTTTGTCGTGAGGAGGAAGTGATGTGGTAGGTGGGGGTGCCCGGCACAGAGCCCGGCACGTCCAGCATGCTCGCGTGACCTGCTTGGTGGGTCGGAGGTCAGGCAAGGCTCTCAGAGACAAAGGGAGAGCAGCGGCAGCCCTCTGGGGGCTCTCGCTGGCAGAGTGGCCTGGCCGTCATCCTGACTAGAGGGGGTGGTCTAGAGGGACACAGGTAGGACTGGGGCCCCCTCCAGTGGGTCTTTGGGGAGTATGTCTGCCCAGTTGGAGTCTGGTCTGTGAGGGGCGGGGAGACCAGCTTTCTGCCCTGCCTCCTGGGGCTCAGAGCCCCTCCCCTGCTCCCTGATTCCTGCATTCCCCAGACACCTGACTGTGTTGCTTGTCTGCAATGCTGGGGACACGGCTATGACCCAGACTGATCAAAATCTTGCTCCTATTTGGTGAGAGTGGGAGGGGGACAGAGAGACCATAAACAGGATAGATTTTTAAAAAAATATATGTTAGAAGATTAGATAGAGGAGGCAGACAAAGGGGAGCATGGGGGAGAGGGTGGGGAGGCACGGCTGGGAGGGGGCATCAGTGCTGTGGGCAGAAGGCCAGGTGCAGAAGCCGGCAGCTGAGGGGGGCTGGGGCTGTGTGGGCAGGTGGAGGGAAGAGTGGGGGCACAGGGGGCCGAGAGGCTTTTTGGCAGGAGTGATGCCCTGATTTTATTCCCAGTGAGATGCGAAGCTGCTGCAGGGCCGTGAGGACTTTGATCACTTTGATGAGTTACCCTGGCTGTTGCATTCAGGAGCGCCTGACGGGGCTCAAGGGCAGACAAAGTCCAGTTAGAAGGCCCCGGCCACCCAGGCCAGAACTGCGGGTGGCGTGGACCTAAGGGGCAGCAGTTGAGGTGGGAGAAGCAGCCAGATTCTGAACATGTTTGGAAGAGTTTTTCCAGTTTTGATTGGATGTGGGGAGGGGGAGGAAGGACTGACTTGAGGGACGTTTTTGTTTTGGCTGCGCAACTGGAGGAAGGTAGTCACTGGGCGGGGAGCCTGGGGCAGTGGGAGGGTGACTTGGGGAGGGAGGGTCAGGAGCTCGGTGGTGGGCCTGTTAGGTTGGAGATGCTTATTAAGTTTCTGAGTGGAACCGAGGGAGATAAAGATCGAGAGCTGTCGGCACGGAGCTGGTGCTTTTGAGTCTGGAGGCTGGACAAGGTCACTCAAGGAGCGGCCTGGAGGGGAGGCCCAGGCTGTGCCTGAGAGCAACCGGGGTGGGGAGGATCTGGCAAAGGAGGGGCCTGGACTGGAGGAGAAGCACTGGGGGGGGGGGGTCTTCTTTCTGACAGCAGGCCCAGAGCTCAGATGGGGGTGGGGGTGAAGGGAGGCTCTCTCCCTTCTCCGTGCTTTGTGTTCAGTGGTTGAGAGTGGAGGCCTGGGCCTGGGCCTGGGTGCTGCGGGGAATCGGTATTTGCTCCACACACACACTGTGTACCAGGTGGTGCGTGGTGCACACGTGGTCTCGTTGGGCCGTTGTAACTACACTGGGGGAAGGTTGTCTCCTGCTTTTTAGGAGAGGGCACCAGGGCTGAGAGCAGTCTGTGTCCCACGCACAGTCACGTGTCTCAGTCAGCCCGGTTCCCAGGGGCCAGGCGCCGCACGTCCCTCAGGCCTGACAGGAGCACGTTGTCTGGTGGAAAAGATGCTGTGCCATCGTCTGCACGGTGCGGTGCCCCCCTCCATGGGTGCCCGTGGCGGAGCCCTGTGGTAGCAGGAAGGAGCAGAGGTGTGTGTGAGCTGCTGGGGAGGATCAGGAGACGCTCCCCAGGCGGTGCGGCCTCTGGGCCGGGGTGTGGAGGCTGAGTGGGAATGGAGGACGAAGTGACATCCCGAACAGGGTTTCCTGTGAGTCACTGGAGCTCAAGGGGCCTCGCAGGAGAGCAAACTCAGGGACAGGTTCCTGCTGCCCTCTCAGTTCAGGGCCCAGTCCTGTTCTCTGCCAGCCAGTGGGCCATCCCTCAGCAGGACAGTTGGCTGGGCCGGAGGGCAAGTGGTCACCTGTATTTGCGTGCAGACTCAGGGAGGCTCGGCCTCGAGTGCCAGAAACCGAGGGAGGGTCTCTGGGGGTGAGCCCCCTGCTGGCTCGGGGTGAAGCGCAGGGTCTTGTGAGGAGACGTGGTCCATGCGGCCTCGCCTGGCGCCGGGTCTGAGCCTGCACCGACTGCACCGTCCTCTCCCACGTGCCAGGCTGACCGACCATCCCACGTCTGCAGACGGTGGAGCCCACCTGGCAAACCCTGTGGGCCCAAGTCTAAAACGTCTTCTCAATTTTTTTCTTTTTTTGACATCTACTCATGGTATTTATTTACTTGTCTGTCAAGTTGGCAGAGATTTCTTTAAATTGTAGTACAGTTGATCTACAGGGTTGTTAGTGTCTGGTGTACAGCATAGTGACTCAGTCACACATATACGTTATATATTCTTTCATATTTTTCATTATAGGTTATTTCAGGGAAAGACAAATATCAAATATCACTTTCTTCTTGATTTTTAAGACTCGGAGAAGGTAGTGCCGACCTGAGGAAACGAATGTCACGGCTACAAGAAGAGCTGGACCAGGAGAAGAAGAAGTACGCGATGCTGGAAATAAAGCTGCGGAACTCAGAGCGGGTGCGGGAGGACGCGGAGAAGAGGAACCAGCTGCTGCAGAAGGAAATGGAGGAAACCTGACTATTGGGGCCAAAGGTGCCAGAGCCCCAGAATAAAGGAGTGGGGGGAACTCACTTTGTGCCTCGTGGCACACCCTCCCATCGGCAGGGAGGAGGAGCCAGAGCCTCTGCAGCTGGGACCTGGGCCTCTGTGGCGCCCAGAGATGCAGAGCTGGCTGGAGAGGGAAGTCCTGACACACACCACCGCACCCCTGGGATGCTGGGGGGCACTGTCGGGAGCCTGAGCCCCACACGGGTTCTGGATGCAGCTCTGACCATGCAGGCTGGGGCAGGCATCAGAGGGGACAGTCCTGTTGCCACTGAAACAGATGACACCCAGGATCCGAGCAGCCCCCTGGGAACATTTTGCATTTGTTAAATCTGCTCTGAAAGCATGATGCCTTGATGCCTGACTCCTTTTTTACTGTCACGCAAAGTGAGGGTTACCAAGTGACCTCCTCTGTTTCTCACAAGGTTGGGAGTCCTCAGGGTGTCCTGTGCATGGAATGGCAGGGGGTCTTCAGGAGTGGGGTGTGAAGCACCCTAGGGAGCACCCAGCCTTGTCATGGCCACTGAAGCTGGCCGTAGGCGCACGTGTGTGTGTGCTCTCAGCTCCACCATCTATGCTCCAAGCGTGAGGGTTTTCCTCCCTCCCTCTCCCCACCACCTGCTGACCCAGGGTTCTCTGACCCAGAGTCTCAAGGGGCAACAATAAAGGGCAAAGACAAGACCTTGGCCATGGGGATCATCCCTGTGCCCTGCTTACCATGGCCCTGGGCGGGCACTGCATCACTGGTACCTGGCTGCAGCGCTGAACAAAGTCACACAAATGATCCAGTTTTCCCTGAAAAGAGGTGTGGTTGTGAGGGATCTACAGGCATAGATGTTGCCACTAGAGGGGTCGTGTCCCCTCTGACTTGAGATGGCCTCCCAGGGCTCTGTCCCCACCACCACCCCAAGACAGCACTGTAGCCTCCACCTGGGGCCACACACCAACAGAATGCTGGCCCCATCCTGAGGGGGAAATCCTTTTGCTAGGAACCCTGGTGGTGATGGTAGCATGAGCCCGCATACATTTTGGCCTCTCTTGGGCCACTAGGTCAGGAGGCTTTTGGCTTTTCTCTGGTCCCAGTGACTGTAGTCCACTGCCTGTAGCTCATTTCTACTCGGGCCGTGCCTTACGGGCCCAGGCCTGTGCACGAAGCGGCTCCCCTCCCCTCCTGTTCCCTAGGGTCCTTCTCACCTCCATCTGTTTCATCTGGCCTCCTTGGCACCCACAGGGGACAATCACCGTGGGGCATGTCTGCATGGGACACGTGTCCTCAGGCTCCTAGGAAGAGAAAACCCTGTCTGCTTCCTCGTCTGGCAGCTCCTGGCTGCAGACACATGACATCTGTTGCCCCAGCACCTGTCAAGTTCTGGTCACTCAGGGAATGTTTGCTGGAGAATCAAGGACACATGAGCAGTGGCGGGCACAGTAAGACAGTCCTCCGTGTGAGACACACGCTTCTGCTTCACAGAGATGGGCCTTCTACAAAGGCCAACAAACTCTGTCCTGTCCCCTTGGTGCCTGGAGTTGCCCTTGTTGGAGAAGCTGGGCCTGGGGCTGTGTCACATGATAGAGGCTGTGGGAGGCGGGTCATAAGCAGGGATGGGGTGTACTCACCCGAATCTGGCAGATCCAGCGTCCCCAGGCCACACTGCAACCAGCGCAGATGCCAGCCTGGGCAGTGACCCGGTTTCCCACCAGACCTCAGGCCCAGGTCCCCTTTCTTGGGACACCGTGCTCCTGCTCCAACTGCCTCTTATGGACCCTGGTTTGGGCACCCACCCGGGTGAGCCACAGCCTGCTCCCCTGTCCCTTGGTCCCTGGGCTCACCTGGGCTGCACCCCCTTCACAGCTCAATGCCCTCCTCCCTCCCTTCTCAGTGCCATGTCCTTAAAGGTCACCGCCAGCCAAGGCCCTCATGCTGACAACAGACAGAGATGAAGACCAAGGGAACGGAGCCCAACGGACTCAGAGCCTGGAGAAGGGGGACCAGGTCCCTGAAACCTGAGGGTCCTTTTCCAAAAGCTCACCTGAGTCCTGGGGAAGGACCATCCTACAAACATCCCTTAGGAATTGACAAAAAGCCCATTTATTTCAGGAGGGATCATAGCTGTTCCTGAAACAGGCTTCACCGTGTTGCTGATTCAGTGACAAAGGCTCTGAATGAGGCCGTGCTGGGAACATGGGGAGTGTGTTGTCTGGGTGATACTGGTGAGTCCCATGTCCTCCCTGGGGTCCCTCTGTGCCTCTCTGTCACCATCCTCTTGCTGCCAGCTCTCCCTGCCCAGGTAGGTGGGAGCTGGAGGGGTGGAGGGGACGTATCCCCATCGGCGGCAGGAGGCCTCTCTGTGCGGGTCAGCGTGTGCATCAGGCAGGCTGACAACATCAGGACCAAACACACCACTTACCTTTGCTCTTTCCTGGGTTGGTGGTGGCTCCTTGACGGTCTAGAATGGAAGTGATCAAAGTTGAAGTGGTCAAAGTCCAGTGCCCATAAAGTTTATCTCCAACGAAGTGACACCTTTGGGGACAGGCCTCTGGCATGAACTGGCTCCTTCTCCTCCCACCCCAGCCTGGGGGTCACAGCTCCCTCCATGATGACTCTTGTCACCTCCATCCATCTTTTTCCTGCCTACTTGGTATGCAGAGAGGAACAATCACTGTGGGGCACGGTGACATAATCATAGGTTGGAAGGGGCCTGTGGGGCTCTGGCTCGGCTTTGCAGACAGGAGGGGACCCTGCTCAGCAGCAGCAGGCGGACAGAACATGGGCTTTGGGGTGTGAGTCTGGGTGTCCCTTGCCTGAGGGTTTGTAACCAACAGGCTCCACCTCCCTGAGCCTCAGGCTCCTCATTTATCACAGGCAAGTTGGCCCCTCCCTGGAGGGTCGAGGGGGAGGCAGGCAGACTAAGGCTGCTGGTCCCTGGTAGAGGCCCCCCTGGGAGTCTCACCAGCAGCCCTGACGTCATATGAAGACAAGAGAGCACTCCGACCCCTTCCTCCTCCCCCCTCACCTCCCGTCCCCACAGCCCCGGCCTCCCAGCCCTCAGGGGTGCCAGTCCGCCCCCCTCACCTGGCCTCTCTCTCCTTACATCCCCTCTTTGCAGAAACCCGACCTGCTGCTTCTCTGCTGGTTGGCGTGTCCTTTCTCAGCTCTGCTTTGTCCTCTTCCTCACCCAGCTCTCTGGCCCCCTCCCTGGGCCAGTCGCTGTCCTTGGCTATTGTCCTACTTTATCAGGACACCTGCCACACCCCCTGAAGGTGACATTTACCCTCAGTGCCCCACAGGCTCCCACACCAGACAAGCCACCAGGCCGTGAGCTCCTGTGGGCGGGGGTGGGGCTGCTTCATTTCTGTCCCTCTGGGCCCAGGATGGAGCCCTGCACATAGTCATGTGACATAGTCATGACTGAGGAAGGAGTGACGGAAGGCAGTAGAGACGTGGAGGGACCATGCTGTTTTCAAAGGCACAGCTGTCCCTGAGGTTAGCATCCACCCAGCCAGTGTCAGAGCAGCGCTGCTGGGCCACGCAGGCGGGGGTGGGGGTGCAGTGGGCACCAGTCACCTTGGCTGGGCCACCCCAGGGCATAGGTGACAACTGGCATCCTCTCTGGGGCTTGACGGGTCTGTGTGTGTCCCGGGGACACAAGCAGAGACCTGCAGCTGTCAGGCCACTGCACGGCTGGCACGTGGCACCAGAGAAGCAGGGGAGGACCCTCTGTGTGTGGGGTCTCAGGCCCATGTCCACACTCCACCCTGCAGGTCCTGGGGTCAGAAGACAGGAGGAGTCTGACAGCTGCCAGCAATAGCGGGCTCAGCTGGAGCCCCTTCCCCCTGGATGTTCTTAAACCGCTTCCCCCCAACCTGGGCTGACATGGGGGTGTTGCGGGGGAGCCGTAGTCAGTGATGGAATCTGAGCACCAGCTCCCAGTGGTGAGGGGCCCCGGCTTCTAGATCCTGTGTGGGTCACTGTGGACTCCACAGGACTATGTCTCACTGCACATCTGACAGTGCGTCCTGCTATTTCTACCACTAGGGGATGCAAGTGTAGCTCACAGATAGTCAGCAATTTGCCCCGGTTTGTGCCCGTGGGCAGCAGAGCTCAGGAACGGACACTGCTCCATCTGACCCCGGCCTCGTGCACTGCAGCCATGCTGTTCAGAGCACGGGCCAGGCCCAGCTCCCGAGTCTGCGTCCAGCTGCATCTGGCTGAGTGCTGGTCCCTGTGGAAGCGTGTGCTCGTCCCCCAGCCTCAGCTGCACAAACGCCAGTGATGTGGACACGTGAGCCGGCACACACAGTGCTCACTGCAGAGAGAGGGCTCCTGTCAGAAAAGGACCTGCACAGGGTCCTCCCCGCACTAATGCGGGGACCCTCCTGGGGAAGAGAGAGCAGCCTTGTCCAGTTCCAGACCTCAGGGAGAGGCCTTCCCCATCTAACCACTGGGTGTAATGCTGGCTGTGAGTATTCGCGTGATGCCTTTGTCAGGCCGTGTTCCTAGTATGATGCTGGGATCGAACTGAGTCCAATTTTTTTCTTCATCTCTTGAGACAATCATGTTTCCCTTCTCCATTGGCTGATGTGGTAATTTACATTGAGAAATTAAATATTAAATCAGACTCGCATTTCTAGGGTGAACCCTTAATTAGTCTTGATGTATTTTTTTTATATGTTGTTGGATTTCACTTGCTAGTATTTTGTTGAGAGTTTTTTTCTTTTTCCTTTAGTTTTATTTACTTTTAAATTCTAAAGACATTTATGTTCTGTTCTATTGCTTTAACTTCCACATTGTCGATCTCTAAATTACAGTAGATTCAATGCTTATGACTAGTCTTTTATCATTATGTCTCAATTTCTGAGTATTCTGATTCACCTCCTTAGTTGACTAGGTTTCCTTTCTTTTCTTTCTTTCTTTCTCCCTCCCTCCCTCCCTCCCTCCCTTCCTCTCTCTCTCCCTTCCTTCCTTCCTTCCTTCCTTCCTTTCTTTCTTTCTTTCTTTCTTTCTTTCTTTCTTTCTTTCTTTCTTTCTTTCTTTCTTTCTTTCTTTCTTTCTTTCTTTCTTTCTTTCTTTCTTTCTCTCTCTCTCTCTCTCTCTCTTTCTTTCTTTCTTTCTTTCTTTCTTTCTTTCTTTCTTTCTTTCTTCCTTCCTTCCTTCCTTCCTTCCTTCCTTCCTTCCTTCCTTCCTTCCTTTCATTAATGAGGCATTTGCCAGTCCTCTGTTTATAGTGAAATGTAAATAAAAAGATGCTAACCCTGAATGAGTTTTTACCTATGTAAAAGTTCACTTAACTGTACACAGTTAGTGCACTTTATGTATGCTATCCTTTAAAAGATGAGAGAGAGAAAGAAAGAATGTTGAGGCTTTTAAAATAAAAATTTTCTTATTTCTTAATTAAACGTTTGGTTTTGAGTTTTAAAAAATATGTACACTAAACTTTTGGTAATAATTTCACAGTATTTTTGTGTCATTAGGGGACACACCTTAACCTTATACAGAGCTGTATGTCAATTACATCTCAGTAAAACTGGAAGAAAGAAGTAACTAACAACACACACCCCACAACCCGTGGCATACACACCTCACATAAACACACGCTTATGTGCCCAATGTAGTCATATGCCCAACACATTTGTGTACAACCAACCCATGTGCCTACACCACGCACTCAGACACCACACTCACACACACCACATACACATGCCATACACACTCACTCCACTCAAACCACACATACACCACACATGTTACACGTACTGAAACCACGTGTTGGCAGCACTCCCACAGTGCACATGGGGCACACTCACAACTCACACAAACACACACCCTTGTGTTTACAAGGGCGACTCCAGCTCTTGCCTCCTGTACAGAGACTGGAAGGCGTCATGGTTGTAATTTCAATACAAGACTTAGCTGCAAGCTAGAACGAGGGGCAGGGGAAGGGGGCATGAACGGTGGGGGCATGGCGCAAAGCCACCTCTTCCCGCTTCTCACATCCAGCCCTCACTCACTGAGTTAACGATGCTTTTAAGACCACTGAATCCTGTGTCCACTCCAAATATGTGATCTGGGCTGCCTGCAATTTCCAATATCTGCAAGGGAGAGGAAATGGCTTGGCCCACAGCCAGGGGTTGAGGACCCAGCAGGTCCCATCCCAGGAGACAGGCTCCTGCTTCCTGCCATGTTAGACCCCAAGGGCCACCGCCTTGCATCTGCCAGCAGCTCATTCTTAGGGACCAGGAAGCCCCCACCCACACCTCTGGTGTGTAGGTCTGCACAGCACTCGTTGCTCATCTGCAGTGGCTGTCTGCTGTCTGAACATTGGGGTGGGCAGAGGGCCATCCTCGGGGTGACCCTGGGACAGCTGCCTTTGAAAGCTTTCCCCAACTGGTTTACCTGTTCTGAATTACCTGGTCTCTCTGATACTCATTTACACCCACGCAGTATCCAATCACCTCCAATTTCCTAGACTTCTGAGTCTAAGAGAAAAAAGCGTCAAATATAATTCACCAAATACATGGAGCACAAAGCTGTTAACGATGGTCTGGGCTCACTTCCTCCTTAGTGTCTTCAAACGCCTGTGGCTCCAGATTTCCATCGGTCAGAGAGATAATCCTGGAGGCAACCTTGTTTTCTGCAGAAGAAGCAGGGAGCAGTCTGGTCAACAAGGCACCGGAGGGCCCTGCCTCAGGCTGCCAGGCCCACAGCGCTGCTCCCCACACCCCTCCCTGGGGAGAGGCCCTCCCGACCCAAGCGCCCGCCATCCAGAGCGCCTGGAGGGAGGATGGGCCGAGGCCCAGGACCCACTTGACAGATGAGGGGCCTGAGAGCGGCTCAGAGCTCTTCCTGGTGAACCCTCACTACGACCAGATGGCACAGCCTTGGTCCTGAAAGGCCGCTCCAGCGACCTCCCTGGACGAGGACCAGCCTTTCAGGTGAGCAAAGGCAGGAGCTGGGCTCCGGCCCGGGCGGCGCCTGCGGCCTTTCCTGCGGGCTCTGTGGGGCCTGCCGTTCAGGACTTGAGGTCAAGGCACTTGGACAGCAGCCCCTGCCCAGCTCCTAGCCTTTCCCTGCAACCCATGTGTCTCTCCTGACAAGAGCCACAACCCTGCAGTCCAGGTGCTGAGGGTTCAGGGCCGAGCACAGCCTTTCCCACTGTCGGAGACTCACTCATAGGACGAGAGTCAACCCAAGGGCGGAAGCTGAAGGGAAAGGAGGCGGAGCAAGAATTGGGGTGGACACAGGTGTGGGCAGCCAGGGGGACATCAAGGCCTTTGTTCCCTCATCTGATCCCTGTCTGCTCGCGGCCCCTGGCTTTTCCCTTTTCTGTCTTGTGCAGCCCAACCACAGGTCAAGCACCTCACGTCTAATAAGAAACGTCTGGTTCTCAGAAACCTCCCTGGGGGTGGTTTCATCCTCACTGCGCAGAGGAGGAAGCTGCCGCACAGAGAGGGCAAGGACCTCGCTCCAAGAGGCAGCGCTAGGAACTGGCCGTGGTGGGTCTGCGCCAGCCCCTGCTGCGGCCCGGGCCTGGCTCTGTCCCACCCGAGCGCAGTGACGGCAGCAGGCGACTTACCTCCCGAGTTAGTTTGTTCAATCTGCTCATTCGCTTGCAACAAAATGAAGGAATGTGGGTGGAGGGCAGTGAGATGAGCCCAGAAGATTCTAAGAACTTGAAAAAGCAGAATAAGTTCTCAGAGCTGTGGGGTCTGTACCTTTTTCAATCCTTCATGCATATTTGTGTCTCCTGTAGGCACTACCTTCTGAAGTTTGGTAAGACCAGCGTGTATTTCTTGTCTGAAAAAAAATCAGAAAAGAGGGTGGTGGAGAAATGAGGGTTGACTGTTACATCACAGCACAGATGTCCTGGTGCCATTCTGCCCCATGCAGACCTGCCTGGACAGAAGAGGACACAAGTCACCCCGTCATGACCTTCCTGCCCACGTCTCTGACATGACAGGCCTTGTTCAGGACTCCTCTGCCCCCTGTTTGGTGAGCATAGGGGATGCTGCTTTGCTGGCCCCATGGGAAGGGTCTGGCTTCCAATGTGCTCATCCCTGTCAAAGGAAGGTGACCTCAGGGACTCAACAAGGGCCCTGCCTTGACTGTCCGTGGTGAGAGGGGTCACCCAGGGCCGTGCACCTGGGAATCCAGTGCTCACAATGTGACTGGTGAGGGCGCATGGTCCTCCAACAGGAAAGGCTGAGTTTGGAAAAGGTCATCCTGCTGACACCCCTGCCCTTTCCCATCAGCCCCTGCCACTGACCCCTGAGGTCCACTTGGTCCCTCCAAGCCACTTCCCCTTGGGATCCATGTTAAGGAAGTGGCCAGGCCGCTTAATTAGAGTGGTGGGGCTCCTGGACTTCATGTGCCCCTGGAGAAAGAGACAATAGGCTGGAAAAGAGGCCTGAGCACCATCCACGCAGTGACCCCAGGCTCACCAGGATGGGCTGTCGGCCTGTATTAAAGCAGACGGTGAGGGATGGGCTGGGACACATGAGGTGGGGTGGGGGGGTTAGTTCAGGCTGATCCAGTGTGTGGACTGAGCTATCACAGCAAGATTAAGGGGCTCTCACTCTGGGCCAAAGAGATGCCAATTTGTGGTGAGATCCGAGGGCCCCAGGTCCTGCCCGGCCTGACCCAACCCAGGAGCGCAGGACGCCTGAGACCCAGGGCCAGTGGAGGCCAAACCCAGCTTTGCCCACCTCAGCACAAACACCGGCCCCTCTTCTTGGCACCTGTGGGAAGATGTCTGCTTTGTCGACTGCACTCCGAATGTGCTGGAACTCCCAGCCCTTCACAGTCTCTGGCCCGGGACTGAGCTTGGCCAGCTTCACTCTTGCCTGAGCGAGCCTTTTTCTTGCGCTTCCCCCTGCACCCCAATCCCCACTCCCAGCTCTGCAGGTGGAGAGGACACCAGGCTGCTTATGCCCTCATCAAGCCGTTCGCTTTGTAATGTATCACCCATCACAGACAGGTTCACGTCTTTTCCATTCCCTTGAGCCCCACCCCCACTCTGACACCTTCCCTTGAGGAATAGGTCCCCACCTTCACTCTCCAGAGAGGACCCGGGAGACTCTCAAGGGCCTCCCCACAGCTCCCTTGGTTCAGGTTCTGAACCCCTACCTTGGAAGAGGCCATGGTTCCCCTCTTCCCCATGGACAGCTCCTCCACCAGAGGCCCACGCCCAGCCCCCGCTGCTTCTGCCTCCTGCCTGACAGCTCCTCACTGACTTGTTTTCTTCCACCTCAGACGCACTCAGGTCTCTCTCTGAAATGCAGGCCACAGGGACACACAGAACCACACCATCCCCCAGCTTACTGAGGGGCCAGCCCTGCCCCTGCTTCTGCTGGGAGCCGGGCCTGAGGAGCGCTGTCTCTGTGCGCTGGCACCGCCACGTCCCCTCCCCTGCAGCCTTGCTATTGGGCTCCTCTTCTGGTCTGAGCTTCTCTCCAAGGTGCTGAACGTGGCTCTGCGCCACAAATCCTGGAGCATTCAGTCCTTGACGTCCTCAAACTCTCTTTGGTATTTCACCCACTGAACTGGGATCCAGTCACTTGCATCATGAGATTTTCAACCACACAGCTACTCAAGAGAGCCATATCTTCCTATCCCCAGGCCTTTGAGCCCATTGCTGTGTCCATCTACGTCTCACCCAGGATGCTTGCCTCCCTCCTGCACCACATGCCTCCCTCCTGCACCCCAGCCCAGCCTGGTGTTCAGAACCAACTCATGAGCTACCTTGTCTCAGACCCACCAAGGGAACCAGCTTCCATCCCCTGAAGCCCTCAGCACTTTGACAACCCCTAACCCTGCCTTCTGGTTCTGATTCTGCCTCCCTGCCTCCCCCACAAGCCCAGAGCAGAAAGGGACACACACAGCAGGTGCCCAATACAGGCCAGTGTTCATAAAGGGCTCACACATCTGCTCCACCCGATCCCAGAAGTCCTCAGAGCCAGCCTGTTCTAAGAAAAGGGAAGAGCACTGAGAAGACACAGGACAGGTGGAGGACACGGCTTAGAGGGGGAGGAGATGGTCTAGCAGCACAGGGGTCTGCCAGTACCCACCCAGTCAGGGGTCTGTGGGAGCCAGGGCTCTCAGGATGGGCCCTGAGGGGAGCCCAGGACAGCCCAGCCTGCAACTAGTGGAAACCCTCAGCTGCCTGGGTTTCCCTGGACCCCACCCACCATGACTACCTTTGGGGATTAAAGCATCACTTACTTGTCTGAGGTGAGATTCATGAGGATGTGGCCACGTGTGGAGAAGGTGACGAAGGACATCTGCAGTTTAGGGCTGGGAAGGAAGCATGTGCTCATGAGAAACTATAAATGACACAGGCTCAAAATGAAGCCAGTGAGTAGCCAGGAAGGAGGTGCATGCCCATCGCTCTACTCTCCACCCCAACTCTTCTGCTTTGCGGTCCATTTCCTAAATCTTGGAAGTTCCTGTAACTTTCATGAAGGATTTTAGGAATCCTGGTGAAGGAGGCCTGTGGAGATGTGGGTCTTCTTGGAAGAGAGTGCCAGGATGGCATCCTTCTCCAACCTTATACTCCAGTGTCCCATAAAGTGTCTCACTCTGTCTCTCAGACACACACGTGCACATACACGCTGCGCACACCAGGAGATAGACACCTATGCACTCTTGCATGAGGACTTCCCAACTGGCCTCTCCTGGTCTGTAAAATTCTTTGTGCTTTCACTCATCTTCCCTCCTTTACAGCCTTCCCTGCCTTGTCTCCTCTCATCTCAGAAAAATGATTCTCCTTCTTGGCAGCTATTTGTATACACCCCTCCCTATGTTCTCCCTGGCCACTGTCATTTGGTCCATTGACCCTCATTATATTTTAGCTAAATTGCTACAGTAGTTCCTAGATAAGCTTTCTAAGGCTCCTGGCTCTTGTTACAACACATTTTACCAACAATGCTAGACTTTCCTTCCTGACACACAAGCTTGACCATGTCAGACCCCTGCCCAAGAATTGTCTATAGCTTCATATTGTTCACAGCAGGAAATCCAAGTCCCCTGACTTGGCATTATGAGCCCTGGTGGCCTGGGACCAAGTCTGTCCTGTCCAGCCTCATCTCCCAGCTTTCCTCTGAGTTAACCCTGCCCTCCGGCCAAATAGACCACTCACTGCGCAAGAAGTCTTGATGGTTCCTGTTACCCTGTCTTTTCCCATCCTTCAAGACCCACTTCAAAATTCCACATCCTCTAAAAAGCCATCTTTGAATTTTTAAAGAATTCTTGCTTTTTCCTTTAATTTGCCTTATTTATAAATAACTTTGTCTTTTTCTTTTGGCCCTTGGCACCATTTAACCTGGTGCTTAGTTACTGTGTCACTGGTTTGCCTGTTTTCTAATCTGTGAGGTCCTCCAGGGCAGATTGTGTCCCCTACAATATGGCCTGACTCCCAGGCAGGAGCCAAGAAGGCTGCTGAGACCTGATGGAACCAGTGTGCTCTGTCCTTTTTTTCTGCTTCAGAATACCTCCCTGATGCAAGGGTGTCCTATGCCCACTGAGTCTAAACAACTGTGTACTCTGCCTGGCAGGGGAAATCACCCTGCAACTTGGAGAAACCGTACTCTTTGAACTTCCCGACCAAATCCTCCACAAGGTTGTAAATGGCTATCCAGAAGTTGTCCACACTGCCTGACCTGAAAATGAAGAAGACCTGAGTCAGAGGGATGAGGTGCATCCATTGTGTGGGCAGAATTTCTGCCTCCCCAGCTTTCAGCAGATCCTTCAGCAACTCCTCTCCACCCCACATAGCTGCAAGCTGCCACACTCCCCTAGCAACCGCAGTGGGTCACCCTGGTGGTGACTTCATTAGTATGAATGTGGGAAGGGTGACCAACCAGATGTGTGTGCCTTGGACTCAGGAACATTGAGGGATGAGGGACTTCTGGTGGCAAACCAGGATGGTTGATCAGACTCAGCAGAGCTGTCACATAGGAAATGATGTAGGATGCATTGTTTGGAAAATCCTCCAGTGATTCTGACACGACTCCTCTGGTCCCTCAATTCCCCTTGGGAATAAGCCATTCCCAGCTGTCTGCTCCTCTCCTGCCCTTTTAAAGTATGCACGCTCGCGCGCGCGTGTTTGTGTGTTTGGGGTGGTGTCAGGGCTCTTTGGCACTACGTTCCAACTAAAGTTTCTTAGTTGGTCCTGCCGACCACTCCTTCTGCTTCTAGGCTGCATCTAAATTTGTCAACAGACAGTGGTGAAACTAAGGGTAGATTCTTCTAACATTACCATGATTATTATTCATTGAGACATATGTGTCAGGCACTTTACATACATGAGTTCCAATTCCTGAATAACCCCAGGATGTCAGCATTGTTCCCATTTTACAGATAAGAAAGCTGAGGCTTTTACAAGTCATGGAATTTATCATACTTCCATAGCTAGCTTGAATTTAACACAGATCTAACCTCAAAACCCATACCCTACACATTACACTAGGCAGACGTGTGTGACATGGCTATCTATGTTCAACAACTGCTGGGTAGCAAACACTAGACTCTGACAACGGACCTACAATATAAACTTTCTATCAGAAGCTTCCATGCTAAAGTGCAAGACAATTCCTTTCTTTACTAATGGTAACACTTTAAACTTTCCTTCTCATTACTACTCTCCTCTGCTTTCCCTCTAAGTGAAAGGATCTTCCAAAGAAGATTTACAGGAAACGAGAGTCTTCAACCAACTCACTTACTCTGGGAAAGTTTCCAGTTTGTGAATATTTTGAAGGAAGGTCAAGATTCTAGAACACAGAAGAACATGAGTGCTCATGGGTCATGGGAAAACCACCACAGGTCCCTAGGAAGGAGGCAGTATGGAACAAGGGCAACCATGTGGGCTTCTGGTACACAGAGCTCCAGTCATGATTTAATGCCCCACTGTTAAATGAGAACAGAGAGTTAAGGATCACCAGGCATTTCAGGACATCTCTACCATTAAAACTTGAAGCCAGAACATCCAAGCGATATAACTCTGCTGGGAGAATGGAAGTGAGTGAGGCACAATCATGTAGGGGGAGCTGAGCTACAAGAAAACTAAATTATCTTTCGCCATAGTAAAGAGTCAATAGAGAAAGTGCAACCTCAAGTAGCTAGAAATAGCAGTCAGTGTAAGCATGGTATTAAAAGCATGGTCATCATACCAGAAGATAATCTGGAGAATTTGGAAGTGGGTGTATCTGGAGAGAAGAATCAGAGTGGGCAGGAATGGGGCAGGAGCTTTCAGTTTTTTGTTGTCAACTTTGTAAAATTGTTTTCTTTTAAATGTATGTTCAAGCATTTCCTTGATAAACATAAAAATGAAATTATAAACAAAAACGAGTAGCAGAGAGTGAGGTCAACAAAATGGCAGACTTGGAAGTTCTAAGCCCTGATTTTCCCATGGAAAAACTGAACAAACAAACAAGGCTGAAAGAAGAAACAAAACATATTACCATGGAACACCAGTCTACAAAGATAAGCAGAAACAGAGGGGAAAAGAAATAATGTAAATATAATAATAACTCAGAAAGCAATCAATAAGATGACAGTAGTAAGTCCTTACATATCAATAATCACTTTAAATATAAATGGATTGAATTCACCAATCAAAATGCACAGAGTGACTGGCTGGATAAAAAAATAAGACCCAACTATATGTACATACAAGAGACTCATTCAGCTTTAAGGACACATGTAGGTTCAAAGTGAAAGGATGGAAGAAGATATTCCATGCAAAGGAAACCAAAAGAAATTGGGTAGCCATACTTAGACAAAATAGACCTAAATCCAAAAGCTGTAATGAGAATGAAAGAGGTCAATGCAACAAGAAGATACAGCAATCATATATAAATATGTATCCAACATCTGAGCACCTAAATATATCGAGCAAATACTAACAGATCTGAAGGGGGGAAAGATCACAATACCATAATAGTAGATGACTTCAATATCTATTGGATAATGGATAGATCATCCAGACAGAAAATCAACAAGGAAATGTTGGAATTGCACCATCCTATCTATGATCAAATGAACTTAATAGACATGTACAGAGTATTCCATACAATTGTGGCAGAATGCACAATCTTCTTAAGTCTACACAGATTGCTTTCCAGAAGACATCATATGATAGGAAACAAAATGAGTCCTAGCAAATTTAAGAAGACTAAAATCATACCAAGTATCTTTTCAACTACAATGGCATGAAACAATAAATTAGCAAGAGGGAAAACTGAAAAATCTGTATATGTGGAAGTGAAACAACACACTTTTGGACAATGAATGGGTCAAAGAAGAAATCAGATGGTAAATTAAAAATATCTTGAAACTAGTCAAAATAGAAATGCAATGTATCAAAACTTATGGGATGCCACTAAAGCAATTCTGAGACAAAAGTTTACAATGATAAAAGAGATTTCAAACAAACAACCTAACTCTAAGCCTCGAGGAACTAGAGAAAGAAGAACAATCTGAGCCCAAAGTCAGCAGAAGAAAGAAAATAATAAAGATTGGAGCAGAAATAAAAGGAATTGAGAACAGGAGAACAATGGAAAAGATTAATGAAACTAAGAGTTGTTTCTTTGAAAAGATAAACAAACTGACAAACTTCTAGCTACACTAACTAAGGAAAAAAAGAAAAGGACCCCAATCAATAAAATTATAAATGAAATAGGAGACATTACCACTCAGACCACAGAAATACAAAGGATACTGAGAGTATATGTGAACAACAAAATGCCAACAACTGGACAACCTAGAAGAAATGGAAAAAATTGTAGAAACATACAACCTAACAAGACTTAATTAGAAAAAAATAGAAAATCTAGACAAACCAATAATGAGTAAATAGATTGAATCAGTAGTCAAAAGCCTTCCAATGCAGAAAGTCCTAGGATCAGACAGCTTCACTGGTGAATTCACCAATATTTAAAGAAGAATTAATGCCAATCCTTGTGAAACTTTTCCAAACAATTGAAGAGGGAACACTTGCAAACTCATTCTAGGAGGCCAGCGTCACCATGATACAAAAATCAGGTCAGGACACTACAAGAAGAGAAGACTATGGACCAATATCCCTGATGAATAGACATAACAATTCTCCACAAAATATCAGCAAACTGAATTTAAGGGCACAGTAAGAGACCACACACCTATGGTCACTTAATCTACGACAAAAGAGGCAAGAACATACAATGGAGAAAAGACAGTCTATTCAATAAGTGGTGCTGGGAAAACTGGACAGCTACCTGGAAAAGAATGAAATGAGAACATTTTCTCACACCATATACAAAACAAACTCAAAATGGATTAAGGACCTAAATGTAAGACCAGAAACCACAGAACTCATAGAAGAGAACATAGGCAGAACACGCTTTGACATAAACTGTAGAAATATTTTTTGGATCTGTCTCCTAAGACAAAGGGGGAAAAAAAGCAAAAAAAAAAAAAAAAAAGCAAATGGGACCTAATTAAACTTAAAAGTTTTTGCACAGCAAAGGAAACCGTCTACAAAATGAACACAACCTACTGAATGGGACAAAATATTTGCAAATGATGTGACTGATATGTGGTTAATATCCAAAATATATAAACAGATCAAACAACTTAATATAAAAAAAAAACTCCAAACACTCCAATTAAGCAATGGGCAGAAGATCTGAATAGATATTACTCCAAAGAAGAGATACAGATGGCCAACAGGCACATAAAAAGATATCCAACATCCCCAATCATCAGAGAAATGCAAATCAAAACCACAGTGAGATATCACCTCGCACCTGTCAAAATGGCTATCATCAAAAAGACTGCAAATAACAAATGTTGGCCAGGATGTGGAGAAAAGTCTATCTCTGGGGATATAACCCTCAGCATTGCTAGAATAAAATTCTCTAATTTTTCTTCTTTGCTTGATTGTTAACTGAATTTTCATAAGCGAACATTATATATTCATGAATTAGCAGACTTAATATCATTATATGGGCAATACTAGGTGGGGGCGGGGTCTGTGGAGCAGTCACTCCTGGAGCCTGAATTTGGGTAGCGGGGACTCCCTTCCCTGTTGCACTCTCAGCCTTCGTGGCAAGACTCATACCCTGCACTCTGAGCTACAGCCGCGCCAGCTGTGGTCAGAGGGATCAGTGATGCCTCCTGGCATTTTAGAAGCCAAAGGAGGCAAGAGGTGGGGGACGGGGAACGAATGGGAGGGGTGGTCAGTGGGGAGAGCCCAGCTCAAAAAGCCATTTCTCTGGTGCCTTTCTAGTCCCCCTACCTCACATCACCCTTGGAGGAGAGGAAAGGGGAGCATCCTCCCAGTATTTAGTATTTTACAGCAAACTAACTTTGATTGACATTGAGCAAATCATTTAATACTCCCAGCTGCAGTCTCATCACCCTAAAATAGGGAAGTGGAACCTACTCCCTTCAGCTGTCAGGTGCTCTTAGTGTTCAGCACACACCTGGAACATAGTAAGTGCTCAGTTATTACTTCACATGACCCACCTGTGCCTTCCCCATCTGTCCTGGAGCTGTGCTGTGCCCGCCCTGGGCCTGACTGCAGAGACCAAGGGCAGGGGCACTGTAACAAGATGGCAGCCTAGAGGACCCTTTGGATTCACTGCCACTCTCTGGAAAGACTGACCTAAAAGAGGCTGTCCTCCGCCCCTGCCCATTCATCCCCAAACCCAGTGTCCAAGAGGGGACTCACTCCCACCCTGGGCTGTGCTAAGGACCCAGACAAGATGTGCTCAGAATCACTCCCGTGGACCACGAGGAGGGGATTTCTCTTCTAGTAGGCTGGGTGCTCCCACATTTGCTGCCTTTGTGTAGAAGCTGGTGGGCTGGGGCACGCATCCCCTCAATCGTCAGTCTCCATGGAGGATCCGAGGAACCAGAGGAAGCACAATGTGAGATGCCGGAATGAGGGCAACACAGGAGGCCTGAGTCCTGTCACCCCCACCAGCCTCTGGGATACTTCACCCAACCTCTGGGAGCCCAGCCCTCTTTCCAGGAGATTGCATATGCAAATACTGTCCCTGCCTTATACCCCAGGACTGTTTTGAGAATGACACATGTGCAGTAAAGGGCTTTGGGGACTGTGAAGTGCCTGACTGATACTGGGAGTCATACCACTGCTACTACTGAATAAGTAAAATTTATCCTCAGCCCCACAGAGGTGTGGAAAGTGGAACCAAGCTCGCCAGCCTGAGGACCCACTCCCCTCCCTTTCCTTCTCTGAGCGCCAGAAGGAGCCTCACGCACAGCCCAGCTGTCCCAGGGCCACACGCAGACAGACCAAACTGCACTGAAAGTGCACACAAATTGTACCGTGGGTCTCCAAGTTATCCAACAAAGAAGCAAAACCCAGAACCAGCAAAGCAAAGGACACTTTAAGCAGTGACATTAGGAGAATCCCCCAAAAGACACAGTAATCTCTCTGGGGCCCAGTGAGAATCAGGGTCATTTGGTTAAAAACAAAACAAAAAAACCCACAACCCAAAACCCAAAGTGAGCTTCTCACAAGTGCTAAGAAGGCAGCTCCTAGCAATCTCCTGCCTCTCCAGCTGTTTAAGGGGTATGCGGTTAATCTACCTGGAATTAATTATAAGTGTGATTTGTGCCAGGGGTTCTATTTAATGTTTTTCCATATAGAGAGCAAACTGTCCCAGCACCATTTGTTGACCATTCCATCTTTCCTTCACGATTTGCATGTCACCTCTTATATGTTTCAAGTTCTAATCAGTGTGGCCTAGTTCCATTGTCTTTATCTGTCTATGGGTTTATGTTGAAAGTGTCAATACCCCACTGTCTAAATTATCATTGTGTGAATGATTGTATCACTGTGTCTCACTCTTCCTTCCTCTTGCAGAGAAGGATCGTGTATCCTTTCCACATCCATGACAAGCTTGGACTTGATTCCAGCAATGAAATATTAATAGAAGTTAACTTTGTCACTTCTGGACAGAATCTTTAAGAATCTAGGTGTGAGTTGGGTAGACCCATAGCCTGGTGCCTGAGCACCTTTGATGTGCTGCTTCCTCTTGGGAACCTGGGAGGGACAGGTACCTGTGGGACAGAGGGATATATGAATGGGAAGTAAGTTTATTCTGATTAGATTTGTGGGGGCACTGTTAACAGACGATAACCCAAGCGAACCTGATGATACACACAGGGTATCGGTTACCTAATATAACACACACAGAGCAAGTCTTGATAGGGATGGATAAATCACCCATCTAAATTTTCTTATAGCAGTTGTTGGCCATTTGCTCAGTGCAAATTTTAGAATCAGCTCCTCAAGTTTTGACTCCCCCAAACCCTCTTAATATAATTACAATAATGCTACATATATAGCTACACTGGGAGAGATTTGAATCTGCAGTCAGGGCTCCTCCTGTCAGTGAACATGGCGATGTCTCCATTTATTTAGATCTTTTTCAAATCCTTTCATGTAACTTTTCCTTTGAAGATCTTGACTTCTTTTGTCAAGTGCTTTCTATAAATAACTCATACTTTTGCTGCAGGGTAAATGACATTTTTAAAAGAAAGATTCTAAACTGTTTACTGGCAATGTGAAAAAATGTATTTATTTATTGATATATTCACTCAACTGGCTAAGCTCTCTTATTCTAAAAATTTATCTGTAGAATCCTTTGAGTTTCCATAAAAATAAAAAACAAAAGCCCCAAAGCATTGTGCTGACTAGCTCTGCAATGAAATTTTGCCTAGGATGTTTGATGAAGGCATTCATGATTTTAAAGCGAATGCTTCGTACATGTAACCATTAAGGATAATATTTATCAAGGGCTTTAGTATAAATCCTTTATCTAGATTAGAGTGTTTCCCTACTATTTGTGGTTTTCTACAAATTATGAATGAATGTTGAACTTATCTAAATTCTTTTTCTGAATATGTTGTGAAGATATATATTTTTCTCCATGAATCTATTTTTAATATGGTTAATTGAATGAATGCATGTAAAATAAATTATACATTTTTATAAATGAATATAATTGGCCATGATAATTTTTTTTAACACTGCTGGATTGAGCTTACTGTTAGTTCAGAATTGTTTTACCAATGGTCATGAAAGAGTGTCTCCTGTAATTTCTTATTTTTGTGCTGTCCTTCTCTGATTTTGATATTAGGTAAGACCAGCCTCATAAGATGAACTCAGGAGTGTTTTACTTTTGTTTGGAAAGACTTTGAACATAGTCACATTAATCTGCTCCTTGAGTATTTGGTATGGTAACATCTGTGCCTGGTGTTTACTCTGTGGGAAGTCTTAAACTACTGAAGTAATTTATTTAATATTTACTGAATATTATGGTCTTAATTGTGCGCCCCCGTTCATAATTTGAAACCTCATCTGGTAATGTGACTCTGTTGGAAATAGGGTGTTGAGGTGAGCGGAGGACAGTGAAGGTCTTTGAACCCTGGATGGGAACAAAAGAACAAGGGCTGCATAGATCCACTCACTGTCAGGGCTGCTGGTGTCTGTGGAAGGAGAAAGATGAAGGAGCAGCTCTGCTTTGCCCAGCGATTGTCTGGACAGAGAACCGTCCTCCAGTTGCAAGGGGCATTGGTAGGTCCACGTAGAACAGGGGGGCAGAGGCAGCACTGAGCAGCTGTGCACGTGGTCTCCTGACCCAGAGCTCACTCTCCAGAGATGATCTCACACTTCTGTAGTGGTCCAGTGAGAGCAGTGGGGGTCATGACACAGGTGCATGTAGCCTGGAGCTGGATGAGACTTCAAGTCTGATTTTGACCCTGGGAAAGAGTCTGTGAGCCTTCAACAAGACGGGGTGAGTGTTAGGAGCTGGTAGGGGCTCCCCAGGAACAAGCCACATCAGACACATCATTTTCCATTTGAGAGGCTTTGCTGTGATGATTGTCACAGACTGAGTGGACCAAGACTGAGTGGACCAAGATGCGGCCCCAGATGGAGTTTGGTAGGATAAACTTTGCACTTGCCTAAGTGACCTCACCCAGCAGTGCTGGTGCCTGTGAGAGTGGTGACCCTCAGGGAGGCATTCCGAAGGTCCCCATAAGCTCAGTACCATGGTCTCCTTCCTGTCCTCTTCCTCCTCCTTGTTCTCATTATCATTAGTAAGATTTGGATGATAGCACTGATGGAAGTGATTTTGGGTGGACCAAGTAGTTGGTCTGGATTTGCAGTCGTCCCAGAAAGCTGGAGGGCAGCATGGAGTTTGTCAACATGGCATTTGCAGGTTGGATGAACACACTTGGGTTGAGATCTACAACTTCTCTCACATGGTTGTGAAAATTCCATGAAATAAGGTGTGTTAAGCTCTTAGCATCTCTCACACATAGAGACTAGTCAATAATGGGTGACTTGTGTATGTATATACTGAAGCATCATCTTAGGAAATATTCCATCCTGTAGGAAGACTACATGTCTCAAATTTTAGTGCTGAGAAGGTTGTCCCATCTATGGCTCAGGGCAGTAGGGACAGTTCTAGAGTCTGGACATACATGGCTGTGGTTGGACAAGGTTGCCTGAGCTGTGAAGGCTGCTGGGTGACGCACAGGGGCAACTGGACCACAAGTTCAGCGGGGAAGCCTCCTGCCCAGATTTTGGAAACTCATCAGGTGGTTCTAAACTGTCATCTGGGGAACAGAGAGAGACAGACAGCCAGATGAAGATGAGGCATTGTACGTGTGTGTGTGTGTGTGTGTGTGAACGCAGAGTGTATGTGTGAGTGTGTGTATGTGAATGAATTTGAGTGTGTGTGAGTGTGTGTATATACGAGTGTTTTCTGTGTTCATGTGTGTATGAGTGTGTGTACATGTGAGTTTGTATGTGTGTGTAGGTGTATGTTTGTGTGAGTGTGTCTGGGTGTGTGTGTGTCTCTGAGCTCACGGAAGCTCAGCCACAGGGCTTTACACAGACTAGTTACTCTGTGAGAAAAGGGCAGAAACTGACTTCATCCCAGTGAGACTCATATCCTGGTAGACCTGGCAAGGACTGTGGAGGCAATCTAGCCCAACCCAGTTTATAGATGGGAAATTGAGGCTGAAAGAGGTGGGATGTAGCTCAGGGTCACTTGGTGAACTGATGTGGTTGCCTCTGCCTCTTCAGGAGATATTGTCCACATTGACAACTTCTGATGTCAACAGAACCCCCTTTGTGGAATCTGTTTGGAAAGGATGTTAGGAGAGGCTCAGATCGCCCTGGTGGCTCAGTTTGGATGTCCTTTCAGGATGACAAAGCACGTGAGATCCAGGGTCACACAGGCGTGGGCTGAAGAGTAGAGCTGACCTATATTTCCTCTGGAGTTGCTCAGAGTGCAAAGAGGTTAGACAAAGAATCCGACTTTTCGATGGGACAAAAGCTTGGGAGAAGTTGGAATGAAAGCAGGAAAAGGAGACCTAGACCTCAACATGCCCTCGCTTGGTGTTTGGGTCATGTGGTCCACTTGGTGTTCACCTCTGGGGGCTCTTGGAGGGTGACATGGGCAATGCAATCAAAGCAGGCACTGAGGGCACGCACTCGGGTCTCCAGCTGCCTCAGCTTTGCAGGGGACATCAAGCAGGGTGTTTGCTATTGAGGTCCGGGATCCCCTTCCTCTGTGTAAGTGATGGTGACGATCATCCAGGTGTATTGAAAATGAAAGGAGGTAAAATATGCAGAACATCGGTCACAGACTTCTGTGGCTGATACAGAAAAAAGGGGGGGGGGCAGGTATCTGTGCTCCCTTTTACAGGTGAGGCAGGAGACTGGGCAAGAGAAAGGAGGTGAGTTGAGCCCAAGTGATGACCCTGTGAATAAGAAGCTGAGCTGACCACTCCTTATGGTTCCCCTGGGCTCGGGGATAGATATTTCCTAATGATGAAACTCAGAACACTCAGTGGAGTGTGGTCCAGCAAACCTCTCACAAGCCGAGGGGCCACGAGGATGGGTTTCCTGGTTTCAGGAATGCACTAGTGGAGCTGGTTAGGGAAGGCAGGGATGAATGCCTCCCCAGCAGGGCTGATGGCAACCTCCCCTCTTCAGTGCCATCCTACACATGGCCATTGTGTGTCTCCCACCCAAGCCATGAGCGCCTTGAGGGCAAAGTGGGGGGTGATCTGCCAGAGTACACCTAATAGTTTAGCGAAGAGGACAGCTGACAGTGAGCAAAGGACATGAAGGTGGATGAATGTGTGAGGACAACCTAGTGTGGTCACTTCAGGTTATGAGCGGACCTTTACTTGGCCAGGGATTGGGCCAAGATAGAGGTGGCTGCTCCCCAGTGGTGGGGGCGGGGCCCAGGCACAGTCCCAGACCCACCTCCCATGCCTAGACATTTACTATCCTGCTTTTACAACGCGGCCACCTGTGAGGCAGGAGCTCCTGTCCCCAGTGTTTAAAGTGTCCTAGCAGTTTGAGAGAAAAATTCACAGACTGAGTAGAAAAACTGCTCTAAATGTAAATGAAAATTATCATAAATCAGAGACTAGACATATTCGAGTTTTCAACAAAGTCAGAACTGGCTGGTGGAAGCCTTGTGTCTGTTAAAACAGCAGTTGCTGCCTGAATGCTGACAGGTGCACGGCGGTACTGAGCCAGGCCTCTGGGCGGCAGTGTTGTGCGGTGTGGTCTTTCCTCCCTGGTGGAGAGCAGGGGGTGAAAGCAGGTGGCACTGTGCTCTGAGTCAGGGTGAGTTGTTATATATCTAGTAGGCAGAGTTCTCTGGGTGCAAACTTCAAAGCCCGACTTTGGCAAGCTTAGCCAAGAAGATTAGTTAGAAGGTTATGATGGGGGTGATATCTGATGGAGGAGGAGAGAGTAGATCCCAGTTTCAAAGGGAGGACTGGAGAATTAAGCTTGGAAAAGATAAGGATTAAGCTGCTTCAGAGAGCTCCAGTAATCTCCCAAATTGAAATTGGGTTTGCTTAGGAAGGATGCCGGATAACATAAATTCAAACCAAACCCTCTGCTGTCTGCTCTTTGTCATAGAGATTATGCAATCCCCCTTTCCCATTGCTGTTTTAGGAATGTGAGTACAAAAGATGGCCCAGATTCCAGTGCAGCCAACACTTCCTGAGGGCCTGCTGCTTACAGAAAGATATCACTTAGTTGTGCCTCTGTGTTGCCCTGAGCTCCTGCCCCTCAACCTTCTCTTCATGGATGAAATATGCCCAGATCTTCTTTGCCACTAGGACTTACCAGTGCCAGCTTTGCTGGATATTTACTCTTGGTTGATTGTTTCCCCAATATTTAAATATATCATCCCTCTCCCTCTTTGCTTCTATTGAGAAATCCATCCTACGTCTTATGGGGGTACCATGTATATGATGACTCACTTTTCTCTTGCTGTTTTTAAAATTCTTTCTGTCTTTGAATTTAGACGATTTACTTATAATGTAGTTCAGCATAGCCCTTTTGAGTTCAACCAACTGGGGACTTTGGGCCTCATGAATGGGAGGTTCCTTTTCTTTATCAATATTTAATAAGTTTTCAACTCTTTTTGTTTTAAATATACTTTCTGTCTCTTTGTCTTTGTCTTCTCTTTCTGAGATTCCCATAACTCAGATGTTGGTTCTGATGATGAAGTCCCAAACTTTCTTCACTCTTTTTTTTTTTTTACTTTTCCCTCTTTGTTCCTCCAGGGAGATCATTTCAAATGACCTGTCTTTTAGTTTGTTGGTTCTTTCTTCTGCTGCTGGAGTTGGGTGATGATTCTCCATGTCACAGTCTTCTGTAGACACTGTAATCTTCAGCTCAAGTTTTCTATTTGTTCTTTTGATGGCTTCTGTTCCTTTGTTGAAGTTCTCATTTTGGACATGCATTGCTTTCCTAATTTCATTTAGTTGTCCTTGTAGCTCACTAAACTTTTTTATAGAATTATTCTGAATTCTTTGTCAGATAGCTCATAGATCTCTATATATTTATGGTCAGTTTTTTGAGCTTAATTTCTTTCTTTTCTTGGTGTGATGTTGACCTGATTCTTCATGATCCCTGATTTGTTGCATCTGTATGAGTGCATTTGAGTAAATTGCTTCCTCTTACTTTCTCAGACTCTGCATCACACCTGAGTCGAGTGACTTTCACAACAGAGTCTTACCTGTGGATTGTCTTCTAGCATGTTAGTGTGGAAGGAAAACTTGATTGTGTTTTCAGAAGTTTGGGGGGAAGAGATCTGAAAGATTGGAAGGTCTGGCTGTATCATGAGAGGACCACATGTGATGCTTAGGAAAGTTGACATTGCAGATTTCCTCTATAGTATGAGAAATATTAAGGGAATGGGAAGGGAATCACATCTCTGAAGGAGGTAGTAGGTGCCAGGACTTTTCTGATGGCATATCAGGGAGGCTATCTGGGCAGCGGTCCTGATGTGAACCCACATGTGGTCAGCACCTCTTCTTACAGAGAATGCTCATATGTGCCAGCCCCATGTCCTGGTGTTCAGAGCTGAGAGGCCCAGTCATGTTATCCTCTTTGATTCCCCTCACAGGACATTTCTTAAGTCTCTGAGCTCATCATCCTCTCCTCTCCCAGGGCACAAAAGGAAGACATTAACTATTGAACCTCTGAGTCTTTACCAGGGACCTTGCCCTGTGCTGAGCACGTCTCAGGAGTTAACCTCACCCTCACAGCACCCTGTAGTGGAGACACAGTTATCCCCACCTTTTCAGTGAAGAATTTGAAGCACAAGGAGATTAAGTAACTTGGCCAGAAGATTAAGTAATAGCCAGTGAGTGGTGGAGGCAGAAATGTATTCATATTTCAAAGAAGTTTTGGGCAATTGTCAAAGAGCAGAATTTGAATAAAACTCCATGCATCCCAACCCTTGGCGACAGATGAAGACCTGGATGTGAGGACTGGGAGTCATCATGTCTACACCCCCAGGACACAAGGATGCTTTGCCCTGGCAGGAGCAGTGTAGATACGCCTCATGCTGTGGAGCAGTGTTCGTCAGGCACACACTCTCTTGCTCATCAGCAACAAATTCCAACTCCTTTGATGTAAACCAATCAATATATATGTTGAATTCAGTACACACCGGGCTTTTAACAGTCTTGGATTTTTGGTGCTTTAGATGTTGGGGGATAGGGTGGGAGTGGCAAAGAAGTTCTGCACAGCTCTTGGGCAGGCAGAGAGATCAGGGGCTGCACGCTGGTGGGTGGCCAGAAGCATCAGTGTGGAGGATGCTGATACCATAAGCAGCATCTGTTGGGGTGTGGATACCCCTGGCTGGGAAGAAGGCAGGTCCTGGGGCTGGAGAGCATTTGAGCACTGTGGGACTGCACTAAGGTGAGATTGATGTACTGACCTTGGAGGGAAGAGAAGAGAGAGGTCACTGGGAAGCCACTGTTATTGGGAGCAGAGGGCTATGATTCCCTTGGCTCAAGGGATTCAAGCTCAGGACCCGTCAGGATCCACAGGGTGGGCTTCTTTGATGCTGTTCCTCTCCCTGGGTGCTGGCCTCGAGCCTTCACTCTTATTTCCAGATTCTGTGCAGGCATTGGACATCTGCCCTCCCTTCCACAGGGAGCCCCATGCTCTGCCCTGACTCTCCTTGCTCTGGTGATGAACTTGTCTGCTCCCCTCTGGACTGGGTATCTTGGGGAGCAAGAACAAGGCCTGACTACTGCCCCAGCATTGCCAGGGCTCTGGGTGAGTGTGGGCTGAAGGGACGAGTCTTCACCACAATGCTCAGGCTGAGTTCTAGGCTCGCAGGGCAAGGGCAGGTGGGGAACCCTCACGTGGGTGATGGGCGATGGAGGCTCATGAGCTTCTTGGTTTGGGTAGGGATTGACGCAGACCCATAGGGACAGTATAGTCTGTCTGCAGCATCAACTGCCCCTGGCTTTGCTGGTGTCTCCTCCTTGTCCCCAGCTCCTGCTCAGCTGAGGACTCCCAGCTGAAGGGCCTGGACTGCCAGGCAGGCTACCCTCAGCACACTGGCAGCTGGCAGCATTTCTGGGTACTCAGCTCCAAGAGATGAAGACAGCCAAGGAGAAAGGGTCTCCACATTGCATGAGGCAGCATAATTGAGAGGAGAGAGAACACCTTGGCCTTTCCCAGGTCCCGACCTCACTTCCAGTTGGTGGATCCTCAAGGACCACAGGTACCCCAAATAATTCCACTGGCAACCAGGGCAGCCAGATCTTAGGAGCACAGTCTGAGTGTGCTGTGGCTGAGGTCCCTGGGTGTGGACTTCCCTTGTGTGGTCCATGCATCCCCATGCCATGTGCACTCACACCTTTGTGCCTTTTTGTCTCTCTGATCATTATATGCAGCACAGAGTGCCAGGGCCCAGTGGGACAGTCCCTGCTCTCAAGGAAGATTCTAGTTCAGTGGTTTCCTATGGTTGCTTGATTACTGGCCCCAAAGATATCTAGGTGCTAATCCTTGGCATCTGTGGGTGTTGTAGGTTGTTATCTCAAAAGGGCCTTGTAGGTGTGATTAAGGATATTTTAAAATTTTTATTGAAGCATTGTTGATTTACTGTTGTGTTAATTTCTGGTGTACAGCACAGTGATTCATTTATACATATGTGTATAGTCCTTTTCATATTCTTTTTCATTATAGGCTATTACAAGGTATTGAATACAGTTCCCTGTGCTATACAGTAGGACCTTGTTGTTTATCTATCTTATATACAGTAGTTAGTAAGGATATTGAGATGGGGAGACTATCCCAGGTTATCTGGGGGGAACCTACATGTGATCAAAGGGTCCTGTGAGAGGGAGGCAGAGGGATATTTGCCTGAAAAAACAAGGCAATATGATGATGGAAGCAGAGATAGATTTAGGTTCTGCCCTGCTTCCTTGCAGATGGAGAAGGGCCAGGAGCCGAAGAACACAGGCAATGTAGCTCTGGAAGCAGAAAAGGAAGGAAGAGGACTCTCTCTTGAAATCGCAGGAAGGAGTATGGTCTGGAAGGGACCACTGTTAGAAAAATTCCTCTGTGGAGTATAAGGCGGGGGGCGGGGGTGTTGGGCAGAGAGACACGGTCACTTCACAGAAGGTTACAGTAAACAAGACTGACTGCCATAGTGCATGGAAGGTCATGAGTACACTCCTGGGTAATGTGTCCCCAAACAGCCTGGCTGGGTGTCTCCCTCTGCACACTCAGGTCTGGGGCTGGGGGCTGACTCTGGTCTGCAGAGACACAGGTCCCAGCTGACACCCCATCTCTTAGTCCATGACTCACTTTAAGGCCTGGGACCAGTGCACTGAAGGCTTCATGACAAGGAGCCAGGACTCCTGCACCTGCTGGAATACGGGGTACCCACGGAAATCCTACAACTCTCGGGTCTCCAGGGCGATGGGTGGGAGGGATGAGGTCGGGGGGATGGGGCAGAGGAGTTGAGGGGCACGTCCACAAGGCACAGTTATGGGCTCCCAGCCCCTCTGAGGAGGAGTAGGTTGATCTCAGGCAGCTCTGGCTGCTGCACTTACTCTCCCAGTGGCCTTGGCAACTTCCCTGACCTCTCAGGCCTCAGTTTTGCCTTCAGCAAGCACACAGGTCAATGTGAGCTCACACTGCTGGGGGGACTGGAGAGCTGGCATTCAGGGTCCTGGCAGATCCCTGGGCAGCGGTAAGGGCCCCTAACCCATCACTCTGCCACCCCCACAACCTGAGCTTCCAAGAGTGGCCCTCGGAATGTGCCTGTTTCAGAGAGGGGCTTAGTGCCCCTGCCCTCACCTCGCTGGGCAGGAGGCCATCACTGGAATCTTCCCCTTGTCCACTCAGGGCCTCTTGCCTCCCTCTGCTTCAACCCTCTGTCTGTCTCTGTCCCTCCTGCTCCTGAGTGGGCATCTCTGGCCGGGCATCTCCACCCAGGGCATAAGGCTGGCGCGGGGGTTCCCCTGACCACAGCGGGGCTGTGATTCTGGGTAGAGGCTCCAGGAGAATCAGGTGGAGAATGCGGCTTCTATGCCATGAAGGCTGGGACTGAGAGCTCGATTCAGACCCAGGGCTGGGCCCAGCTGCCCTGACACCTCTGTCACCAGACTATGTCTTGCTGGGTGTGTGCACATCTCTAGTGTGTCATCAGCAGTGTCCAGGGGCTTTCAGGCCTGTCCAGAGCTTCTAAATACCCCCTGCCCTGTCACCGAGAGCCAGTGTTTGCATGATTCAGAGAATGTGGTTAATTGAGCCCTCATTACAGACCCTGGGACCACAGTGTCCTCTAAGCCCCTGGCCCCATCTGTGCAGAGGGGCTGAGCATGGGGACACCCGCATGGAATATGATGTCCAGGCAGATGACTCCCAGGTGAAGCAGGAGCACCGCCCTCCTTGGATCTGGAGGCCTGAGTAGGGCAGCCTTCTCGAGGTTTGGAAATAACCATCATGAGACCATGTGCTGATCCAAAAGGGGGCAAAATAGTAAAAAGGGTGGGGCCAGGTTCCGGGCTTAAATCCAGTTCTGCCTCTCCCACCCTAAATGACCTGGGAAAAGCCACTCAGCCTCCCTGTGGTTCAGTCCCCCTTCAGTAAAGCTGGGATAAATAGGACTTACACTCACAGTTACTGCGAGAATAGGAGCAGTGAAAACATGTGAATCTCTTAGCCAAGCACCTGGCCCACAGAAAGGACTCAGTAAAATTATCTGCCATTGTATTAAATTCCAAGGATGACAGCTGGAACAATCTGGCTCCTCCCTGCTGTCACAGGCACTGACCCAGGAGGGCATCTTTACTGCCTGGTAAAAGCAGCCAGTGTTTCCAGAGCACACTGGGGAGGGGGTGTCACCATGTCTCCCACCACTCCTGGCACCTGAGTGACCAGCCCAGGAGGGTCTCATGGATGGGGTGCAGCCTGCAGTCCCCCAGGGTTGGGTGAGCAGGGACTGGGAGGCCAACAGGACTCTGCCTGCCTTCCTCTCCAGCCCTGTTTACTTAAGATCAGATGTGCTGGGTGTTGCTTTGGGAAGGAAACTTCCTGACACACCTGGGATGAGGATGCAGGGGAAATGTGTTGAGAATCACCCGGGAGGCTCATGAGCACCAGGTCTCCACATCTTGGGTGTGCCTCTTGGCAGATGCCCAGACAGGTGGTCAAACTGCCCTTTCTGTGGAGCATTTTAGAAAGATGAAGCCAGGATCTGCAAGGCAGGCCAGATTTCCCTTACCTTGTCTTACTTCCTTTTCCTCCAGTTACACTTTTCACTTCTTCACACTTTTTCAAAGCCAGCAGAAAATGAACAGATCCCAGGCGAGCTGTTTATTATTTCCAACTTTAGTTATAATGCCTTGTATGAGGCTTTTAAGGGTTAGTAGATTAAAATAGAAATATAGAAATGGATACAGGGTGAGAGGGAAGGATAAATTAGGAGTTCAAGATTTGCAGATACTAATTACTACATATAAAACAGGTAAATGAGGTCCTACTATATAGCACAGGGAACTATATTCAGTATCTTGTAATAACCTATAATGGAAAAGAATCTGCAAAAGAATATATGTATATAACTGAATCACTTTGCCATAGACCTGAAACTAATACATTGTAATGTAACTATACTTCAATGGAAAGTTGTTAAAAAATTCAATTAAAAATAGATACAAATCAACAGCAAAGTATACTATAGCAGATCAATAACAATATTCTGCAATATGTAGATATGTACAAGCTTATGGTCTTACAGAGTTATCAAAGTTGAGCTGCAAATTTGTTCCTGATCTTTCTGATCAAGTCATGGCAAAGTGCAGACATCTGTTAGCTGATTTACATTTTCCATAAAGAGAAACCATATTGTTAATGGGGCATGAAGACTTCCCACCATGGAAGTCTAAAACAGTTCCTTTTTTGACTCTGTATGGATGATGAAGGGTACAGCCTTCTAATAATCCCCCTAAAAGACATGCAGCCTCATTGTAGAGCAGTTCTTCAATCAGAACAGAGGACTCCAGAGCTAAGGGAGAGCACGGTGATTAGAGGTTGTCAGAGAATCGAAATATCATGGTCCAGTATTATAAGGTGCCTAGTACAGTAACCACTAGTGTATGTGGCTATTTAGTTTAAAACAGTTAAAATGTAGATCATGAGACACATATAAACATTTTAGATGCTTACTTGCCACATGTGGTTAGTAGCTACCAAATCAGACACTGCTGCTCTGGACTGTTTTCTGCTGATTCTGCTTGACTCAGGGATAAAATGTGGAGTGTCTGTAGGAAGTAATCGAGTGTACTTCCATTACTGATATTTCAATAAATGATTTTTCCACATTAGGGTGTATTTGTTTATAAATTTTTTATTGAGTTATAGTCAGTTTACAATGTTGTGTCAATTTCTGGTGTGCAGCACCATGCTTCAGTCATACATGAGTATACACATATTCATTTTCATATTCTTTTTCACCATAAGCTACTATAAGATATTGAATATATTTCCCTGTGCTATACAGTATAGACTTGTTTATCTATTTTATACATAACAGTCAGTATCTGCAAATCTCGAACTCCCAGTTTATCTCTTCTCACCCCCTCCCCCCTGGCAACCACAAGTCTGTAGTCTGTATCTGTGAGTCTGTTTCTATTTTATATATAAGTTCATTTAGGCTGTATTTGTTGAGTGACAAAGACAAGTCAGTTATACTCTTTGGCATTTATGTCCATAATTCTATTTTACATTTCAGACCATTCTTGCTTCTTCCCTTCCACTTGCCTTAATCCCCTTTGGTAAACATCACAGTGAACTAATTATAATCAAATGATGACTGTCTTCTGTGCTGCTTTCTCACGGTCACTGTTGACCATTCTCTCAGATCCTGTCTGATCTGTGCTTGTAGCTGGGAGGCACCTGTGGGACGCCAGAGTCTATGCTGTGCACCTCACTGCTGGTCCCGTGTGTAACTTGTCTAAAAACGTTTAAACACAACAGATCCAAGATGAAAATACTTGTGTTCCTTTCTTCTCTGTCAAATGTGAACGCTGCTTAGCCAGTCATACAAGTGATAAAAAGCAGGTCCGAACCACTCCCTGTCTCAGTCTCCTGTCCATCTGGTTAAGTCACCCCATTCTTGTTTCTTTTAAATTCTTAGTATTTCATAAATCTGTCTTTTCTGGCTCATCTTTGTCATCCACTATAGCTTGATTTTCTCTCTCTCTTTTTTCCCTTCTAGTCTGTATGCCTCTGTTTTCTAGAATCTCAAGATTGTTTTCAATAATTTGCCTAAAATGTTCATCAGTTATTGTTTCCTCCACTTCATTGACTCCAGCCAAAAACAGGGTAGAGTCTGAGATCCTGTGACACTCAGGGCTGCTGCTGACACAGTGATGTCCTGTTTCCCATCCTTCAATACCTACCATGAATGGTCTGCTATTTACCGGTGTATTAGTGAGCAGTCGTGGTACGTTATGTTTTTCCTGTGGGTTGCCTTGTTTATGCTTCTCCCTTTCCCCCTCATTTTTTTATGACTTTGTAAGAATCTATAGTGTAATTTGGATAATAATCCTTGTTCTCTTATTTATGTTGTAAATACATTTCCCTACTGTGTCCCTTGTTTTTAATAAGGGAATTTCTTTGATAATAATAAAATTTTAAAATTTGATGCACTCAGTGGATTTTTAGAACGTCTTTTTAAAAATCCATTTGCCTTGACAAGAGTATGATGAATCCTTGACATATTAATCACAGTTATTTAAAATGCCAACGTCTGTGTCATAGCAGAGTCTGCTTCTGATTCCTTTTTCCTTCAGTGTATTTTTTCTCTTGCTCATTGGCACATCTTGTAGTTTTTTGTTGAAAGCTGGAAAGGTACCTGGTAGTAGAGGTCAACAGCCTTCAGTGCAAGGATTTACATTATTCTGACTTAGGAGCTGGGCTTTGCTTACTGTTCGTTGTAGCTGTAGGCGCCAGAACCTTCAGTTCCTTCTGGCGTTTAATTTTGTCTCCCCTCTTGCCTTAAGAACCCACCTCAGTGAGAGCCTGCCTTGCAGCTCCTTCAGCTGAGATGCACTGTCACTATGCAGAGTCCCGTGGGTGTGGGCATGAAGTGTGGAGGAGGGAAACATTCTAGAATTGCATGATTAAGCCTCAGTTTTCTAGTGGGCTGAGATCCGTGGGGCTGCGATTGTCACAAGCGTTTCTTCAGTGGTATAGCTTTTCCCCCGCCTCCTACTCCCTTCCCTGGCTGAGAGTGCCCACTCTCTTTCATTGAACTCTAAGTTTTCTGAACTTATGTCATGATTGATTCTCTTCTGTCTGTCCCTTTGATTTACCGGAACCCTTACTACGTACATGTTAGGGCTTCTGGACCCGTCAGCCAGGACCTTTGTCTTTGAGTACTAAGTACTTAGCTTGGGCTTCTTGCCTCAGGACTCTGGTGCCTCCTAAAGGGAGGCAAGTCGTTGTGCTTTTCATGATCTAGGCTGTGCGTTTCCTGAGCGCTCTGACAGACAGACTGGTAGGGTCCCTTGGCAGGTGTCTCCCAAGCAGATAGTGGAGGCCAAGTGAGTTTCCACCTTCGTGGTGGCTAATAAGCTGGAAGCCTGCTACTTTTTTATATGCTCAGGAAGGAAGGCTGGACTTCCACATGCACGTGGGTGTCTAATTTTATGTTCTAGGAGATTTGCATAGTACTTCACTTGTGTTCATTCTATTTCCTATTTCAAGTCTTCAGTAAATAGTCTTGAATTTGGTTTTTACAATTCACTAGACAAGTTTCTGTTTGTTAATATGTTTAATTAAATTAAATGTTACTAGCAGTACGACTATTTTAGGTTTATATTGATATGCTTATTCATTATTTTTTCCAGTTGGGTTAAATTTCAGAAGGGTTGCTATTCTTTTTTCCCCTCTAGTTTTATTGAGAAATAATTACTCATGCCTCACTGTATAATTTTAAGGTGTACAGCATGATGGTTTGATTTACATATATTGTGAAATGATTACCAGAATAGGTTCAGGTAACATCCATCGTCTCATATAGCTACAAGGATAAGGAAAGAAAGCAGAAAAGAAAAACAAAACAAAACAAAATATTCTCCTTTGATGAGAACTCCCAGGATTAACTCTCTTAACAACTTCCCTGTATATCACACAGCAGTGTTAACTATAGTCACCATGTTGTGCATTACATCCCCAGTACTGATATACCTTTTGACAACCTTCCCCCAGTTCCCTCTCCCTCCACCCCCTGTCGCAGGTAATCACAAATCTGGTCTCCTTTTCTATAAGTTTCTCTCTCTCTCTTTTTCAGATTCCTCATATAAGGGAGATCATACAGTATTTATCTTTCTCTGTCTGACCTTTTTCACTTTGCATAATGCCTTCAAAGTCCACCCATGTTGTTGCTGCAAATGGTAGGATTTCCCCATCTTCTGTGGTTGAATATTCCATGGTATATATGTGCCACAACTTCTTTATCCATTCATCCGTTGATGGACACGTAGGTTGTTTCCATGTCTTTTCTATTGTAAATAATGCTGCTATGAACATGGGGGTGCCAATATTTGTTTGAGTTACTGTTTTTGTTTCCTCTGGATATATTCTCAGAAGTAGGATTGCTGGATCATATGGTAGTTTTATTTTTAACTTCTTGAGGGTCCTTTATATTATTTTCCATAGTGGCTATAAAAATCTACATTCCCACCAATAGCACAGAGGGTTCCTCTTTCTCCACATCCACGCCAGCATTTATCATCTCTTATCTTTTTGATGATGGCCATTCTGACAGGCATGAGGTGATATCTCACTGTCATTTTAATTTGCATTTCCCTAATGACCAGTGATGTGGAGCATCTTTTGATGTACATGTTGGTCTTTCATATGTCTTCTTTGGAGAAATATCTGGTCAGTCCTTTGCTCATTTCACAATTGGTTTATTGGTTACATATACATATATATTTTTACTATTGAGTTGTATGATAGATATTTTGGATACTAACCCCTTATCAGATATGGTTTGCAAACATTTTTTTTCCCATTCCATAGGTTATCTTTTCAATTTGTTGATGGTTTCTTTTTGTACAGAAACTTTTTGGTTTGAAGTAGTCCCATTTATTTATTTTTTATTTCGTTCCTTGTGCTTTATGCGTCATATCCAAAAATTCAATACCAAGACCCACGTCAAGGAGCTTTATTTCTGTGTTTCCTTCTAGGGTTTTCATGGTTTTAGGAACAGTCAAGATTTTTTAATTTTGAGAATTATTTCTTGTTCTCTGATGGCCCCTGTGACTGATGTCACTTCTTAGGCAAATTCTATTCAACTATGTTAAGAGTTATATGTTACATGTTAATTTGGAATTAAAACCAGATTTCCTTCAACTTCTTGCTGTGATTTTGTTTTATCCATGTTCAATTGTTTTGATTATTTTGGTTCTTACATTATGCTCTTGGTTTTCTTCATTTTCTATTCATTTACCATAAATGAAGAGCTGTATGTTTAATGTAGGTTCCTAGTTTTATTTTTGCCTTTTGGATAGTTTTTTTCTCCTTTTTCAAGGCCTATTCTTCCAGGCTCCCGTGTGGGGTTCCCTTACATCCTGTACTCAGTCTCTTTCCTTGTGAACCATCTGATTCATTGTTGGTTTCACGTATCGCCAAAATGCCGGTGACCTCTAGTTCTCACCTTCATTCTGGTCTTCCCTTCTTAGTTTCAGAGACACACATCCTGTTGCCTTCTGGAGATCTCCGCCTGCCTGTTCCACAGGTACTTCAAGCAGAACACACCCAGGACCTCTCTAGATCTTATTTCTGCCCAAGGTCTTTCTCTCTGCTTCCTAGTCTTTGCACATGGCACCAGGATTTACCTGGATGCTGATAAAGATAACTTGGGTGGCAATTTTCCTGTTTTCTTTTTGTACCAAAATGTGAGACCAAACTATCTCAATGTCTTATTTTGTAGGATCATTTATTTCCCGGAGTGGTAAAACTATAAGAAGCCAGATAGCAAATATTTTAGGCTTTGTGGGCCAAGAGATAAAAACAAGGGTGTTATGTAGATACTTATCGAACAAGAGAGAAAACAAATTTCTACCAATTTTTGTTGATGAAATTAAGCATATTATAATGGTTTACTGTAAGTGCTTTATAATACAGGTCCAGTAATGAGAAAAATGAAGTTGTTTTGGGGTGGGTCACAGTTTGATTAATTGAGATTCTTTGTTGTGTTTCTTATCAAAAAATCTATTGCAGGGGGGAAGGTATAGCTTGGTGGTAGAACGCATGCCTAGCATGCATGAGGTCCTGGGTTCAATCCCTAGCACCTCTACTAACAAATAACTAAATAAATACTTACCTCCCCCCAGCTCCCTACCCCCCCAAATCTATTGCAGATCTTCATCTGTTAATGATGAGCTGTAATGAGCTTTGACATGTTTTATCTGTGAAAACGTCCTTCAAACAGATATGTACTGTCAATTACTGATATCCTTCCACAATATATGATTTTAATTTATCAGCAAATTCCTCACTTATAAGCCAGGTATGGGATTCTTACAGATTCTTCCCTTGGTATTTGCCTTTTAGCTTGTCATTGCATTGCCAATTAGTCACTTCCAACTGACGGTTAGTTGGAATCTCCAGTTAAATGGATTTTGAAATGTGAAAGTGTCATATGACTTGCATTGAGGTCCAAAAATGTCACTGAAAGAATAGTCTGAACTCAGAAAATATATTCACTGCGGATCTGGAAATGGAGATGTCAATTCTTGCTTAACTTTTGACAGCACAGAGTGTGCTGCGTGACATTACTAGTGATTCTAATAATGTTGAAATGCCTACTGCAGTATAAGATTTGCATAAGCGCTATTTTACTTTGTAATTTTAGGTAGAATTCAGTAAGAGACATTATCATACCTTCAGGAAGAGCTAATTTCCAAAGCTATTTAGTGTTTAATATAATGGATGTTGAGGGGAGGTCTTCTTATTCAAAAACATTTCAATTTTGATCTAAAAAGTATTAAATTTTTGCCACTTTTAAGGCATTGGAGTACTGTGTGGAAAGGCAAGGCAAGATATTCAACTTCTATTTCTTTTTTTTAAACTTGAACTATAGTTGATTTACAATATTGTGTTAGTTTCAGGTATACAGCAAAGTGATTCTGTTATACAATAACACATACACACATATATATGTGTTCTTCCTCAGATTCTTTTCCATTATAGGCTGTTACAAGACATTGAATATAGCCCTGTGCATATTGTTGTTTATCTATTCTATATACAGTGGGGTATGTCTGTTAATCTCATATTTTAATTTATCCCTCCCCTCCCCCATTTCCCCTTTGGTAACTATAAGTTTGTTTTCTGTGTCTGTGAGTCTGTTTCTCTTTTGTAAATAAATCATCTTCTGTTTCTGACTATGGTTCATGGAAGTGATGATGGTTAAAAATATGAGAATGAGTGAAGTTCACCATTGCTATTAGTAGTTCAATTACACATGACAGGTTCAAAATTTTACAGAAAAATTGTTTGTGAAATTCTAATGACAATTCAACGAATAACCAGAGGCTTTAGACAACTTACATCTTCGCAGTCTTTGTAAACTTGTCCCACTAAGCCTTTTCTGCTCTACATTTATTTTCATTATCACCAGTTGTAACCCATTCTAGCAGATTCCACTTCAGGTTATACTGAATTAGTGTCTTCTTGGCTTGTTTGGAAGTATTCTCTCCTATTTTTCCACCCAGATTATTTTTAGGAACTAATTCTCTAATCACTTTAAAATTGACATTTTGAATAAACAGTAATAACTGACCAGTATTGGTAACATATTTAGACTCATCAAGAGCAAGGAAAATCATTTGATCATTTCCTTGATTTTTTTTTTTTTTTTTGGTGAGGGAGGTAATTATGTTTACTTCTTTTCATTTATTCTTAGAGGAAGTACTGAGGATTGAACCCAGGATCTCATGCATGCTAAGCATGCACTCTACCACTTGAGCTATACCCTCCCCCCTTGCCTTGATTTTTAATTGACTATTGATGTTGCTTCCAGTGTCCTCAACTCTGAACATCTCTTCTCACCAAGAGACTGATAGTCATGAAAAGGTTTATTTTTTTCTGGATACATTTCTTTAGCTAGTTTTATCAAATGTAATTTAATTAACTCACCATTGCTAAGAAACAAGGCACTCAGAAATTTTCTTTGGTTGCAACCTCATTTTCATTTTTAATTTTCATGAAGAAATTCTGCTGTTATGAGATACTCTGCTTTAAATTATTAAACTTTTTTGACTGGTACTTTCCTGTGAGTTGGGAACACAGTTGTTGAATGCTTAGTCTGATCATGTCAACCTGTGGTGTACTTTTTAGCACAGCTATTATGTCTGTTGCATAATAAACATGATGCATTTCCATCTAATTTTATCAAATAATAAGTACTCTCCTGTGATTTAAAAATGTGACATGCAAAGTTCACTTTTTTGTTGTTTTGATGTGATACAATAAAAAAAACTAAGAAAAAAAGACAAGATATGGCAATAGACTTGGCATTTGAAAATGCAGTTCAGTTAAAACTGCATCCCTGTGGTTTGCAGTGTGTCAAGCCACAGTGTACAGCAGTGAGAGGGCCACAGAAAGTCTCTGTTGCAACTACTCAGCTCTGCTGTTGTAGTGTGAAAATAGCTACATATAATACATAATCAGATAGGCATAGCTGTGTTCTAATAACATTTTATTTATGAAAACTGAAATTTAAATTCTATGTAATTTTTGTGTACCTCAAAATATTCTTTTGATTCTCCCCCTCAAACATTTAAAAATGTACATGGCTCACAGGCTGTTAAAAATGGAACAGAACAGATTTGGCTTGTTGAGTCATAGTCTGCCAACTCCTACCCTTTCTTACCACCTGAATATAGGTTCATGTCTCCCTCTGATTTTTGCCCTGTGTTTCCTCTTAAGCCATTCTCCACTCTTGTTTAAAGTCATTGCTTATTAAATGCAAGTCTGGACATATGACCCCTGTGCTTACTTTATCTTTTCATCGGCTCCTTGTATCTACAGCCGTGATCTTGCCATAGAGTGCAGGAGATATACTGAAGGGAAAACTTAAGGAAAATCAGCATGTCAGAAGAATATACTAGCAGAGCCATTTACAATTTCTTGTATTTTAAAAATAAAATATCATAGTACATGTTTGTAACTTATGATAAAATATTTTGGGGACCCCTGGGCAATAGGAATTATTACCAGATTACTCATAATCTTGCTCCTGATTTTGCTTATGGTCCTTTGTTTTAATACAGCTCAAATCCTTTCACCAGCAAATGGCTAACTGGAGTTCCATTAACTCAGCTGGTGTTTTCACTGCCTTCAGGCCTCTGCTTTGCTGTTGGTCCATAACTGTAGGAACCCAACTGATTTGTAAAGACTCAAAGTTTTACTTCCTTAAAGTAGCCCAACGTCATATATGAAATAGAACTTGACATTTTTCTCATCTTTTATATACATATAGCATATTCTGTAACACTTTATTGTAAGTAAATACTTTTTTTTTTTTTTTAAACAGCAGTACTGGTGAGGCGAGAAGCCCCATAAAAAGACCAGCAGGACCCCCAGGCAGGGCCACTACTCTCCTGCCAGCACCATCCGGTTCACTGACCCAAAGGCTCTATCTCACTTTTGTGCCTCTGAAACGGCTTACTTACACCTAAAATTCTATTGGTTCCCTGAGCTCACTCCTGATTGGTTATTTCTGTCCCTCCTGATTGGTCCATTTCTACAAAGCTTGTTCCTAATTAGTCAACTTTTGTTATACCTTGTTTGCATATGATGTTGCAAAGAGTAAACTGGCAGCCTATAAAAAGCCTGTGTAAATGTAAAGACGGGGTCTAGAGCTTGAAGTGTCAAGAGTGTAGGCTGGCTGGCCTAATAAACCTGAGTTCTCCAGCTCTGAGTGCTTTTTGGTCTCTTGCCGGGGTCCATAACTGAGCTGTAACACTGAGCTGTAACACATTTTTTTTTGGCAACACTAGGGAGTGAACCCAGGACCTCCTGGATGCTAAGCACACACTCTATCAATGTATGTGTGCTATACTTTCCCCCCGAGAATATGTATTTGAATCATCTGATGAGCTCCTTGAGAGCAGAATTTTAAAAAGTTAATTTTTATCTCCTTAGAATGTGAGACAGTTCCAGGCACAGTGGGGAATCTCAGTTTTTTTCCCCCCATAAATCAAGAAATGAATACACGGTTAGGGCACTTCTATGATTCCTTGTTCTCCCACAACATATATGCCAAGTAAACTACTGAGCAGAGTTGTGCTGGGTGGTATTTTCTCTTCTCCCTCTGTTGACCCTGAACATGGCAAGGTGTTAGATCCCAAACACTCTGCATGCTATCCAGTTCTGGTCACTATAGATTGAACACAAATATTCTATTCCAGGGCTCAGTATCATTCAAGGATGTGACTGTGGGCTTCACCCAGGAGGAGTGGCAGCACCTGGACCCTGCTCAGAGGGCCCTGTACTGGAGAACTACAGCCACCTCCTCTCAGTGGGTAAGGGATTGTGTTTCTTATAATTTCAGATAGCATTCATTTCTTTTTCTAAAGTTTCAACATTTTTAATTTTTTATAGAGATACTGGAGATTGAACCCAGGACCTCTTGCATGCTAAGCATGCAATCTACCACTAAGCTATACCCACCCCCCCATTTTTATTTTTAGCTGCTTATGTACATGATCCTTTGTAGATATTAATGATTTTTTTAGGGTTGAAATTTACAGTTCAGAGGTGCAGATATGATTAATCCCTTTTGATTGGTAGAAAAGACATTTTTCCTCTCTCCCCAGTGAGAAGTTTAAATGGCCCTATTGTTGTATAGCTTCTTAAGCTACACTTTCACCTTTAGAGTCCCTGAAATCCATGAACCTTGCCCAAGTCCTATGTCATTTCCCCTTCACAGAAACTTATGTTACCACGCCAGAAGTGGTCTTCAAGTTGGAGCAAAGAGAGGAGCCATGGATATTAGAAGAATCTTCAAGCCAGCACCACCCAGGTAAGTTAAAAGCTGTAACTAAAAGCTATAAACCAAGTGATATTAGAATCCAGTCAGTTCAGGTCTTAGCCCTTTTGAGATTATTTTTTAGGAAATTTTTTTTTAAGAGGCACCACTTTTCAAATGGTTGAGAATAAACACACTTGCCAATAATCCTCTCATAGATGAATGTTTTTAGTTTCTTGCTTGAAATTTTTAGGCAGATTTATCATTCTTAGAACTTATAAAAATCCAATTCTTGCCTATCTCATTTTAGATCTTTAAAAAAATGTATTTCCTCCCTATTAGTTGTCATCTGTTAATTGTGTATCATTTGAATTGTGTATCATTTATTCATTTGACAAGGATTAAATTTATTAATTTATATGGTAGTTATGTCTCTGAGCTGGAGATAGACCTGTGGAAAATATAATGATCCTGCTGTTATGGAGTCTATGTTTTTGTTTTAGAGGAGAGTAAAATGTATATTATTTTAGCAAATGTTTTCAGAAAGACTCTTTTGGAGCCAAAATCAGAACACAAATTTTAATGAAGTGAGGGAGTATGTGAGCCATGTGGTTTCTGAATATTCTAGGCCTTGAAGGATTTTGAATGGTATGATCTGATTCATGTATCTCTTTGGATGCTGTGCAGAGGAGATGCAAGCTAAGGGGAGGGCAGAGTGGGGAAAGGGCAGCAATAAAATCTGTAGTAGTCTGTGATGGATGTTAGAGTCCTACACTAGCTTGGAAGTTATGGAGTCATGTGAAGTGTTTGGTTTCTGGATGTGTTTTGAAGGGGTACTCAAAATAGGTTTTGTTAGGTTGTTTTGGAGTATAAGAAAAAGTGGTGCTTGATACTTAGAGATATAACTTATTGAGTTGAGAAACAATGAGGAGTAATAGTGTCTAGAGGAGACTGGTAAGAATGTAGGTGAATCTAAACAAAAATTGCCTATATAAAATAATACCTGTTGAGTATAAAAAGGACAAAAACAGAATATTGGAAAATAGCATATAAGTCACTTAGCCCTTAACCTGCTCTAAAATCCTTTTATTTTTTGAACACATGTTAACTTAACTATGCATGATAAAACGTAATGGGTGAACGCTAAAATAAGCAAAACAGTAAGCATAACTTTCAAACCTGTAAAGGGAAGAAAATGGAAACTAAAAACCAAGCACTATACAAAAAATTAAATCAAATGAGAAAGGGTAATAAAAGAATGGGCAGTAAAAGATAAATGTAGAACAAATGAAAGCCAGCAAAAAAATTGGAAGCAACTCCAGATATTTTAATAATCACAGTAAATAAAAATTGACTGAAGTCTTCTGATAAAAGGGATAATAAATTTGGATTTTTAAAAAGCTAACTATAGGCTTTTTTTTGGTGAATTGTACCTAAGGCATTTAAACATAAAACAAAAGGAATAAATGTGAAGAATCAAATACTAAAGAAAATAGAATTGAGATATCTTTTTGTAATAATACATATGCTTAAAAATTTTTTTATTGAGTTATAGTCAGTTTACAATGTGTCAATTTCTGGTGCACAGCACAGTTCCTCAGTCTTACATGAATACATATATATTCATTTTCATCTTCTTTTTCACCATGAGCTACTACAAGATATTGAATATATTTCCCTGTGCTATACAGTATAAACTTGTTTATCTATTTTACATATACCAGTCCGTATCTGCAAATCTCAAACTCTCAGTTTATCCCTTCCCACCCCACTCCCCAATGGCAACCGCAAGTCTATACTCTATGTCTGAAAAATATGGAATGCTTCACGAATTTGCGTGTCATCCTTGCGCAGGGGCCATGCTGATGTTCTCTGTATCATTCCAATTTTAGTATATGTGCTGCAGAAGCGAGCACAAGATGTCTTAATTGATATCAGACAAAATCAGTTTAGGACAAAAATCTCTATTGGAATAAAAATGCTTACTACACAATGATAAATGTTTCATCATCAAAAGAAGAGATAATAATTAGACCTAAAACAGTGGTTTAATGAAAATTTGATAGAAATACAGAGAGAAATTGCCAAACAAACCATTTTTAAGGAAAATTGTAATACATTCCTCTAAATTATTGATAAATCAAACACAAAATTCTTTAATAAAAACCTAGAAAATTTAAATCTTAGAACAATGAGAGTGTATAGAACCCTGCATTCATCAACATGTAAATGCATTAAAAATCTGTAATTGTCCATGTACTAATTTTAAGAAATGGATTTGTATTTTAACTTTTAATTTTTTATTTAAATGTATTTATTTGGATTTTAATAAATAATGAATCTGTGCTACTCAGCCCACATTCTCTCACGTATGCTGGGATATTTATAATGAATTTTTGAAATGTTCAGTTTGCTTCTGTGTCCCAGCTATTGTAAACAGTGCTGCTATGAACATTGGGGTGCATGTATCTGTTTGAATTAGTTTTCTCTGGATTTATGCTCTGGGATTGCTGGATCATATGGTAACTCTATTTTTAGTTTTTTAAGGAATCTCCATACTGTTTTCCACTGCATCCCCACCAACAGTGTAGGAGGATTCCCTTTTCTCCACACCCTCTCCAGCATTGATCATTTGTGTACTTTCTAATGATGGCCATTCTGATTGGTGTGAGGTGATACCTCATTGTAGTTTTGATTTGCATTTCTCTGATAATTAGTGATATTGAACATCTTTTCATGTGCCTATAGGCCATTCATATGTCTTCACTGGAGAAATGTCCGTTTATGTCCTCAGTCCATTTTTTTGATTGACGTTTCTTTTCTCCTTCCTCCCTTCCTTCCTTCCTTCCTTTCTTCTTTCTCTCTTTCTCTCTTTCTCTCTCTCTTTCTCCCTTTCTCCGTTTCTTTCTTTCTTTCTTTCTTTCTTTCTTTCTTTCTTTCTTTCTTTCTTTCTTTCTTTCTTTCTTTCTTTCTTTCTTTCTTTCTTTCTTTCTTTCTTTCTTTCTTTCCTATTGAAGTATAGTTGATTTACAATGTGTTGGTTTCAGGTGTGCAGTAAAGTGATTCAGTTATACAAACACATATATATTCTTTTTCCGATTCTTTCCCATTATAGGTTATTATAAGATATTGAATATAGTTCCCTGTGCTATATAGTAGGTCCTTGTTGTTTATCTATTTTATATATAGTAGTGTGTATATGTTAATCCCAAACTCCTAATTTATCCCTCCCCTGACCCCTTCCCTCTTTACTAACCATAGTTTTCTGTGTCTGTAAGTCTATTTTCAGTTTGTAAATAAGTTCATTTGCATCATTTTTTTTTTCAGATTCCACCTATAAGAGATACCACATGATATTTGTCTTTCTCTTCCTGCCTTACTTCACTTAATATGGTAATCTTTAGGTCCACCTATGTTGCTGCACATGGCATTATTTCATTCTTTTTTGAGTTGTTTGCTTTTTTTTGTTACTGAGTTGTATGAGTTGTTTGTATATTCTGGAAATTAAGCCCTTGTCAGTCGTATCATTTGCTAATATTTTCTCCCAGTCTGTCAGTTGTCTTTTCATTTTGTTTATGGTTTCCTTTGCTGTGCAAAGGCTTACAAGTTTAATTAGGTCCCATTTATTTATTTTTGCTTTTATTTCTATTGCCATGGTAGACTGACCTAGGAAAAAATTGCTACAATTTATGTCAGAGAACTTTTTGCCTATGTTCTCTTCTAGGAGATTTATGGTGTCCTGTCGTATGTTTAAGTCTTTAAGCCATTTTATTTTTATGTATGGTATAAGAGAGTGTTCTAAATTCATTAATTTATATGTGGCCATCCAGCTTTCCCAACGACACTTGCCTAAGAGACTGTTTTTTCTCCATTGCATATTCTTACCTCCTTTGTCATAGATTAGTTGACCATAGGTGTGTGGGTTTATTTCTGGCCTCTCTATTCTGTTCCATTGATCTATGTTGTCTGTTTTTGTGCCAATAACAAACTGTTTTGATTACTGTAGCTTTGTAGTATTGTCTGAAGTCTAGGAGGGTTGCACCTCCAGCTTTGTTCTTTTTCTGAAGATTGCTTTGACAATTTGGGGTCTTTTGTGGTTCCATATAAATTTTAGGATTATTATTCTATTTCTGTGAAAAATGTTATAGATAATTTGATAGGGATCTCATTAAATCTGTAGACTGCTTTGGATAGTATGGCCATTTTAACAATATTAATTTTTCCAGTCCAAGAGTATGGGATATCTTTTCATTTATTTAAATCACCTTTAATTTCCATTATCAATGTTTTATAGTTCTCAGTCTATAATTCTTTCATCTCCTTGATCAGATTTGTTTCTAAGTTTCTTGTTTGTTTTTATTCTTGCTTTTATCCATTTTGCTAATTCTGACTTTAATTGATGAGTTTATTCCAATTAGATTTAAATTGATTACTGATAATGAAGGACTTCTGCCACTGAGTTGTTTTCTGTATGTCTCGTATGCTTTTTTGTTCCTAAATTCCTGCCATCTTTTGTTGTAGATACATGTTTTCTTATGCACCATTTTGAATCCATTTTCCTTTCTTTTATTATATGTATATTTAGTTATTTTCTTAGGGTTTTCTGTGGGGATTACAGTTAACATCTTAACTTATAACAATCTAGTTTGAATTGATACCAATTTAATGTTAATAACATACAAAAATTTTGCTCCTTTATAGTTTGGCATCTTATTTGTATTGATATGTTTTAGAGTTAAGCTCAATTTTTCTACTTGTTTTCATGAACTTTCCCTTGACTGCAGTAAACTTGTACACTTATTGGTTGTATACTAAGACATTTAGATTTAGTCATATACTCTGATACCTGGCCAGATTTAGTTCTTGACTGAGTTTTCTTTCTCCAGCTAGATTTCGATACCCCAAAGAGAAGGACCTATTTTTCATTCCATCTTCTGCTAAGTAACATGCAATAGACATTTGATGATTTGGAGAGTCTGGAAGAGAGAATTCTTTCATATTTATTCTTCCAGAAAAGCAAGGAACTCTACAAATAAACATGCTCCAGTCAAAATCTGTAGCTCCTTAGTTATTAGATACAAACTGGCAAGGAGTCTGAGATTTGTGTTTCAAAATAGTTTTCCAAGTTGGGATACATACCACTTACTTGTGTATGTCCACTGATTTACCATCTGTTCAGAGAATTCAAAGGAAACTAGAGATATCGTAGTACTTAACAGGACCTTAGATTGTATCTAGGATGAAAAATGAAAGCAGGATTAAAGTGTTTTAAGTGTAGCATAGAAATAGAAATATTTGTTATAGAGCAATACTGTACAAAATGATAGTTAAAATCACTAACTTTTAACTGGAAAGTTTTAAGAAGACTTTTTTTTTTGATATTATGGGACAGTAACCATTTTTTGAAGAGTGTCTAGCTTCTGAGTAGGGATAAGATTGAAAGGCCCAGTAACTAAGTGGATGGATATACGTGTAGGTCTTTGGTTGGGGATGAGCAACTAACTCATAGGGGGCAAATTTTCTGGTGCGTGAAGAACAGAGGGTAGTGATTCAGGACACAAGGAATGATGATTTCCAACAGCAGATACAATCCAGTTGTCAGATTTGATTTGTCAGAATGAAGACTTTTATCTGATTTATTTCTGGGTACTTTGGGACCATAGGGTCAGAGATATGGTTAGGTTTTTGAGCATAGAAGTGATAATGTTGTGGTGAATGCAAGTAGGAAGAATGTAATAATAATTTCTCTGTCATGTTTAGAGAAAAGTATTCATAATAAAAAGATACAGTTGACTCTTGTCATTCACAGTAGTTGTGTTTTATAAAGTCACTATAAACACTGAACTAGTGAATACTGAACCACTGCTCCTAGGGAAATAGAGGGATGGGTTCCTGTGAGCTTATGCCCACAACATATTCATTAACTGATTGATACATATCTTGTTTGTGTGTTTCTGTTTAAAGACACCTTATTTAATAAGTAGTGTTGATTTGTTAACACTGAACTCATCACCAGCAGTGCTATAACTCACGTCTGAATGAAGCTTGTGTAACACACATGTTTTCTCCATAAGGCACATCACAGCATGGACAGTACTTTAGTCCAACATTAGGGGCCCATTTTAAACAGCAAAATCTCCAACAAAGCTGGAAAAAAATGTGGCATTAAATACACTACAAAAAAGGGTACTTATTTACAGTGTGAAAACTGAAACAAGAAGGCAGAACACTGCCTTGCTTCACTTCAGCTGGGACCGTGTGTGCCAGGCGACTCCAGCATTTTAGTGCTCTGTGCATGTGTGAGTGGTCATGGAATACTGTGAGTGTTGTCTTTGAGTCACAAATAAATTTTAGGAAGATTTTGAGGTCACAGATAAAGTTTAGCAAGTAGGCACATTTGCAATTACAGATTTCACGAATAATGAAGAGTGACTGTATAAAGATTAATAAAGATTCCAAGACTAGGTTGAAAACTATGATCTGTAAAATTCGCATATGAGAAACCAGAAATACTGAAGTATCTGTGTGCGTGTGTGTGTGTGTGTGTGTACTCTGTATATATATGTATATGTTTACTCTGTAAAGGATTAGTTTGAGTGAGAGGCAAGACTGTTTATGAAATAAGTAAATTGGCATATAGAGATAGGAAGACTTTATGATTTGATGACTATGACAGGTTCATTAGTAAACAGCTCTGGTAGGAGAAAATAAAGATATAACAGCAGAATAGAACTATGTACCAATCTTATTTCTGCAGTCTAAATGTGTGGTTTCTTTGGACACTGGATTTCCATGTGAATCAGTCCTAGAATGAGAATTACAGTCTAGACAATAGGAATTTTCTTTTGAGTATGAGGAAATTATTGCTCTCTAAAATTTGAATTTGATGCTTGTAAATAGAACAGAAAAGACTGGAAGTATGTATATTAGTAATGATTCAGTAGCAGATGATAAGGACTTACATATCTGTCTGTCTATTTTCTTCTAGTTTTATTGAGAAATAATTTATATACAGCACTGTATAAGTTTAAGATGTAGAGCATAATGACTTTGACTCACATACATCATAAAATGATTACCATAAGTTTAGTAAACATCCATCATCTTATATAGATATGAAATAAAAGAAGTAGGAAAAAATTTTTTTCTTTGTGATGAGAACTCTTAGGACTTACTCTCTTAACTTCCATATATAAGGTACAGCAGTGTTAATTATATTTAGTCTGTTGTACATTACATTCCTAGATTGGTACATAGTTCTATTCTGCTGTTATATCTTTATTTTCTCCTACCAGAGCTGTTTCCTAATGAACCTGTCATAGTCATCAAATCATAAAGTCTTCCTATTTCTATATGCCAATTTACTTATCTCATAAACAGTCTTGCCTCTCACTCAAATTAATCCTTTACAGAGTCAACATATACATATATATACAGAGTACACATTTATCTTACAACTGGAAGTTTGTACCTTTGACTACCTTCCTCTAATTCCTCCTCCCTCCACACCCTGCCTCTGGTAACCACAAATCTGATCTTTTTTTCCTATGTGTTTGTTTTTGAAGTATAGTTGACGTACAATGCTGTGTTTTTCCTGATATACAACATAGTGATTAAATATTTCTGTACATTTCAAAGTGACCACCATGGCTAGTCTGTTACTATCTCTCACATACAAAGATATTACATAATTATTGATTATATTCCCCACACTGTAAATTTCATACCCCTGACTCATTTATTTTGTACCTGGCAGTTTGTACCTCTTAATCTGCCTCACCTATTTCTACCCTCCTTTGTTCTGGCCACCACCCATCATTCCTAAATATATGACTCTGTTTCTGTTTTGTTATGTTTGTTCATTTGTTCTACTTTTTAAAAAATTAGTTTTTTTAATTTTATTTTTTAGTGGAGGTTCTGAGGATTGAACCTAGAACCTTGTGCATCCTAAGCACACACTCTACCACTGAGCTATACCCTCCCCACTGTTCTGCTTTTTAGATTTCACATGTCAGTGAAATCATAAGGTATTTGTCTTTCTGACTTATTTCACTTGGTTTAATATCCTCTAGGTCAATCCATGTTGTTGCAAATGGCAAGATTTCATTTTTTATGATTGAATAATATTCCATTGTGTATATATACCATTACTTCTTTATCCATTCATCTAATGATGGACAATAGATTGAATAGATTTCATCTATTGAAAGCCAAGATTGCTACCATATCTTGGTTGTTGTAAATAATGCTTCAGTGAATATAAGAGTGCACATATCTTTTTGAATTAGTGTTTTTACTTTAATTTTCGGTGGATAAATACCCAGGAGTGCAATTGCTAGATTGTATGGTGGGTCTGTTTTCAATTTTTTGAGGAGTTTCCATACTGTTTTGTGGAGTGGCTGCACCAACTCACATTCACACCAACAGTGCACAAGGGTTTCTTTTTCTCCACACACATGCCAATACTATTATTTCTTGTCTTTTTGATAATAGCTGTCCTGAGGACTTAAATATTATTTGCCTCCTCTAAGCCTAAGTTCTCCTCTGATTTATCACCCTTCAGTACTGTTGTCTACTAATTTTCTTTTGTGACTCTACATACTGTTTCTTGCTTTGTTGAGTTTTCTCCTTCATGCTCAAGCATCCATCCAGATAGTACCTTGTTTACTGTATTGTGTTTATTTCACGTTCTCTAGCTAGTTTTGAAGGTCCCATTTCTAAACTGCCAAATTACTACGTTTTTATTGGCAGGCTACTCTTCTGCTATTGCTGGTTATTTCTTTTGCCCAATCCTAAGGGAATGAGAGAAGGATGCTCCTGGAATTACTTTCACACCAGAAGACTGGGCTGTGCTATGGCATTTCCATATGAAATGTGTTAACATTTATAAGATATGATAAATTATTCTCATTTCTAGAATTCTGGAAAGTTGATGACCCGATGGAAAAGATCAGCACTTTATGGGAAGTTGACTTTGTCAACAATAAAGCACGAATTAAGGAGAGAAAGTGTATTAGGGAAAACATTTAGTAAGGACATTAAACCCTGTTTCAGTGAGAAAAATACCTAATAAATATGACTCCCGTGTAATGAGTTTGAATTCTATTTCCAAATTAGTCATTAGTAATAGAAACTCCTTTGTAAGGAAGATTAGTGAGTTTAGTGCACATGGGAAGTCGCTTCTCAGCACAAAGCATGAGAATTCTTATGCCAGAGAAAAACCTTTTAAGTATGACAGAAGTGGGAAAGCTGTCAATCAAAATGAGGCCCTCTTTCCACATCAGGATATTCAAACTCTAAAGCAGTTTTTTGAATATAATGAATGTTGGAAAGCCTTTCATGAGGAGGTGGACTTCATTACCCAGAAAAGAGCATGCCCATGGGAGAAGCCCTGTGGATATAATGAGCATGTGAAAACTTTCTCTGATGCTCTTTTGTCCATCAGGAAACTCTTTCAAGGGAAAAAAATCACTGTGAATTTAATGACTGTGGAAGGTGGTCTGTTGAAAAGCCAGCTCTAAATAAAGACCATAGTTATCATGGGGAAGAAATACCGCGAGTGTGGGAATAATTTTGGCAAGAAGTAGCTCCCCACTCACACTGAAAGAACTCACAAAGGAGAAATGACCTTTGAATATAATGAGGCAGGGGAAATCTTCAAGAAATCAAATTTCTCTCCACATCAAAAAACACACACAGAAAAGGAAACTTTTGAAAATAGTATGGGATATCTTTTTGGCAGACATCAGTTCTTCCTAAACATCAGAGAACACACCTAAGAGAAAAACTCTGCGAATGCAGTGAGTGTGGGAAAGTCCTGAACCACAAGTCATCACTCATAGTACATAATAGGATATACAGAGGGGAGAAACCTTATGAATGTACTGAATGTGGGAAAAGTTTCACAAATAGGCCAAGCTTCACAGTTCATCAGAAGATACACACAGGGTAGAAACCCCATGGATGCGCTGAATGTAGAAAAGCCTTCGGATATAGGTCAGGCCTCACAGTACATCAGAAAACACACAAAGAGGAGAAACCATATGAATGTATTCAACACAGGAAAACATTTTACCAGAAATCAGCTCTCACTAACCATCAGAGAACTCACACAAGAGAAAAACTTCACAAATGTGATGGGAAAACCTTCTACAAGAAGTCAACCCTCAAAGCACATCAGGAAACACACACAAGGCAGAAATCCTTTGAATCTACAAATGTGGAAAAGCCTTTTTATCAGAATTCAGAGTTCTCTCCTCGAAGAAATTGTACAGAGTAGAAATCCCCATCAACGTCCTGAAAGTCCAGAAATCTTTTCCTACTTGACTTGCTCAGTTTACATCAGAAATAGGGGAGGGGAGAAACTTAGTAAATATGGGAAATGGTTTACCTAGAGATAAAGTGACATCTTTATACTGAGCAGCAGATACTTGATATTTGGAACATCTTAAGAATATTTTGCAGCTTTCAAAATCATTCTTGATCACGTGTCAGAACTTTTAGGTGACTGGAAATATACCAATTTGGGAATTGAGAATAAAAATTTTCTCTGGAAATATTATACTAAAACTCCTGTTTCTGATATGATACCATGGTTGTTATTGAAAATATTCAGTAATAAACATATCCACCATGCAATAGGAATCTAACTTTGAAAAGCACCATTAAGTTGAATGATCATAACTACTATATGAAACACAAATGCAGAGAGTTACTGAGTTATGCTGAATATACGTATAAGAAAAATGTTGCATGTATTACTTACTGGAACCCATCATAATCTTAAAATATATTCTTAGCTTCATAATAACTACATGCTTAAAGTTTCTCAAACTTAATATTTGTATCTTTTTCAGCCATAAGAACAAAATGTATAATTTAAATAAAAATATTTGTGGAATGGAAACTGATGCAGCCACAGCTTTCTTGCTACTCTCTTAGCTTATAAAAATATGTACATTGTTACTAAACTAACTTCCCAATAAAGAATCCAGACAGTGTGTGTGTGTAGAATTTTTACCTAATTCAGAGTTAGCTAAAAAGAACAAAAAACTATGCAACAGTTAAGTGCAAAATTACTTAAAGGACTTCTGCTTCCACCCATGAACTGCAGGACTTGCTGTCCCACTGTAGACAAATTGAAAACTGGGCAAGATGTATGAAATAACTAGAAAACTGGAAAAATATATGAAACAACTGTTTTAAGCCTTTGGACCTTAGGGTTTTGTACACCCATGATACTTGAGAGAAAGGAAGCAAATATTGTCAGAGAGGAAAAAATTTTCCTCCACTCTTCTGAGTTCTCCTGGCTGGGCTAAGAATTAAATTGAAATGAGACATGTCCTAGTTAAGAAACTGTGGTTAAATTATACAATGTCACAAAATCTTAGTCTATCCATTAGTAAAAATGTTTTGTGTCTGGGGCTCAATTTTGATTCATGTTGATGGAAGTAAAAAGTATTGTCACGTGACTGTATAGCACAGGGAGCTATATTCAGCTTCTTGTAATAAGCTATAAGGGAAAATAATCTGAAAATATGTGTGTGTGTGTATATATCTGAATTGCTTTGCTGTATACTTGGAACTAACATTGTAAATCAACTACACTTCAATAAAAAATAAAATTTGAAAACAAACAAGCAAACAAAAATTAAACTGACATGAGATAGATTAACAGGAGAAAACCAAAGTTTAATAACATACATACATGGGAGAGACCCAGGAAACATGGGAAAAATGAGTAATTCACCAAAATGGCTGAAGTTATCACCTTAAATACTATCTTCAGCTGAAGACAAAAGAGGATGTTGGGGATAGTGGCTTGGGTCTTCAAAGGGGAGGAAGGCAATTCACCTGGAGATGGAGAAGCAGATGGTTGGTAAACACATGTTTCCTGGGCTATGTGGAGACAAGGGGACACAGAGTGGACTCTTATCTCTAGGCCCTGCAGTTTCCCCCACCACACCTAATCCATATTCTTTGCAGAGATCCCTGGTGATAGCTTTAGTAGGGACAAGCCTCCTTTATCTAAATTCTTTAGGCAGCTAAGGAGTAGATAAAAAGAAAGACTTCCTGAGTCTTTTGTTTCTTAAAAGTAATCAGCCTAAATTAATCCTCATGCCAAAGAGACACATTTTGGGGTGGCAGATTTTGCTCCCCTTTACATTATCATCCCTAAAGTTGCTCCAGCTCACTGTCAGGAGGAAATCCCAGACTGTGGATGGTTATACATAGGGATAACTCCAAACATACCCTTACTCAGTATGAAAGGGAGCAGGACCCTGTGCCCACTCCCACCCACCTCTGGGAGTGGTGAAGTCTCCCAGGCCTCCCTGATTCATTGAAGAGCAGGTTTAAGCCGTTGATTAGGACAAGCCTCCAGACATTGGAGGATGGCAACAACTCTGACCACCTATCTTGATGATTAGCTGAGATTATTCCTTCATTTCCCTTTAAAACTTTCATGGCTGAATGGAATCTTTGGAGATAGTATTTTTGAAGGGATTCCAGGTCCACTAGATTGCAGGCATTCTGATTAAAAGCAACTTTCCTTTTTGTTTGCAAGGCTCTTGCCCCTAGGATAATACCCCTGCCCCTTCCTCAAATAGAAACAAATTACTCTTATTCATGTCTCTGGAGGCAGCTGCAGAGAAGAAACAAGAACTGGTTAGAGCCTATGGAGCCCAAGATGGCAGAGGATCTGACTTGCAGGGGACCTTGAGCCTCATTATACTTTCACTGTAATGTATTAACATGCTAAGTGACACACCAGTGCCATGTCAGTTGATGATTGTCATGACAACCACCAGAAAAGCCCATACGAGGACTGAAAAACTCCAACAAGGGCTGATTGGCTCCACCACACCTGGAAGGAAGACATGATGTTAGATGCTTCCCATAAAAGTCCACCTGGCCCCACGTGGACCAGAGCTGTCTCTGCTGCCCATCCTGGCTGACGGCTCTGCACTCGAATGACTCTTCCTTGCTCAAGTGCTTTTCTTCCTTTCTCCCTGCTTGAGCACTTTCCTTCCCTTTCCACTTCTGAGCAATAAAGCAGCTGTTCACTTTGCCCCCCTGTCTCTGCTGTGTGAATTCTTTTACAGCCAGGGGCAAGAACCCACACTTTGATAAACCTCCTAATTAAGGGGTCCCTCCATCTGCTAACAAATAAAGAAGAGATATTTCAGAGTTCAGGGAGTGCAAGGCAGCTGTAATATGTGGGGTAGAGACTGGAGAGGGAGATAGCAGAAAAAGAACTTGAGAAATCTGAGTACCCATCTGCAAGTCTCTTCAAGGCTTGGCAAAAATCAGCTGCTGGCAAAGGAACAATTATTGGGGAACTCTAACACAACTCTCAGAGCTCATACAGAGCTGGGAACCATTTGAGTTCCTATGAGTCAAATCCCCTCCTCCTTCAGATCCGAAGACCATCAACTCTTCCCCTTTTGGTATGGTTTTTGAAGACACCATGGAGATACTGGGAGTGGATAAGAGTTGGCAATATTTGTGAGTCTGTATTAGTGTTCTTGGACTGCTGTAACAAAATACTACAGAGTTGGTGGTTTAAATAAAGACATTTATTTTCTTACAGTTCTGGAGGCTAGAAATCCACGTTCAAGGTGCTGGCAAATTCCATTTCTGGTTAGGGCTCTGTGTCCTCACACGGCCTTTCTTCTGTGCATGCATGCAAGTTGGGGAGGGGAGTGGTGCAAGCTCTCTGTTGTCTTTTCTTATAAAGACATTTAACCTTTTGGGTGAGGGCTCCACCCTTATGACCTCATTTAACCTTAATTACTTTGAGACTCTGTCCCCAAATATAGCCACACTGTGGGGTCAGGGCTTCAACAGGTGAATTTGGGAGGAGACACAAATACTCACTCCATAATATTTCTGGCCCTGGCACGCAAAATTTGTGTTTTTCTTGCATTCAATATACATTAATTCCATCCCAACAGCCCCCAAAATCTTGATTCATTCCAGCATCAACTCTATAATAAAGTCAAAACCCTAAGTGGATGGCTTTTAGATATCATCTAAATCAGGCATAGGTGAGACTTGAGTACAGTGTATCCTGAAGGTAAAATTCCTCTTCAGCTGTGAACCTGTGAAACCTGACAAGTTATGTGCTTCCAAAAAATACAATGGTGGGACAGGCATAGGATAGATAGTCCCATTCCAAAAAGGAGAAATTGGAAAGAAGAAAGGGGTGATGTGTCCCAAACAACCTAGTGAGACAAATTCTAGTAAGTTTAAGGCTCAAGGTTTATCCTCTTGGATCCACTGTCCTTTCAGATCCATTGAGGCAGCAGCCCTGCCCGCACAGCTTTAAGCGGTGGCCCAGCCCCTGTAGCTCTTCTTTATAATCCTGCCCCTATGTTGTGGAAAAACTGGCCTTTGTGCCCCAAAAGACAAATTCTGACTCAGAGACAGAGTTTGGGGAGTGTAAGAAAAGAGCAGCTTCATTGCTTTGCCAGGCAAATGCCGCAGAGACTGTGAATCCATCTTGGGGTTGAGGTCTTGAGGTTTCATAGGAAAACTGGATGAAACAGAAGGATGATAACAATCAGGGGCAGATTGTGGTGCTGTATTCTTCTGAATCTTTGTAAGTCCATCTGGTGTCATGGAAAACTCCTTAGGGCCTGTCCATTCTTCTGAGGTTATCAACCCATGACCTTCTTTCTGGAAGACAGCTTCTAGGTTAAGAAAATAAGCTTTTCTGGGTAAAAGAATGTATAGGGAAGGTTAGGGGCTACTTTAGGAAAGCAGTTGAGCAAATAAACAGAAAGAAAAAAAGACGCGTCAGAATGAATCAGCAAATAGCAGCAAACAGCCTTGACATTAGGGAAACCATTTTGTTAGTAAGGTTTCTAATCTTTCACCTGCAAGCCTGTCCCCAGGGCTCTGGGCATTGACAGCCTGCCTGTTTAAAGCGAAGGGGCAACCTTGATGATCTCTAAAGCACCTTCTGTGTCATTCTTCCCTTTCCTTGAAGAACAGAGTATATTTTCAGCTGAATAGGTCTATTGGCCTGTCCTGTAAAATCTAAGAGGTCTGGTGGGCTTCCTTCATTTTCTCTCATCTCCATCCTCTTCTGTTCAAACTGACAGCTCACATAATCTCCTAATCTCTTTATCCACATCGTTGGTGTTCTCTTCAGAACACGTTTTCTCATTTATTATGATATACAGACTGAGAGATTTCCAAATCTTTAAGCTCTGCTTCCTTTTTGCTTAACAATTTCTTCTCCAATTCATCTTTCTCCTCTCACATTTTACTGTAAACAGGCAGGAGGACTCAGGCTGCACCTTCAACAATTTGGTTAGAAATCTCCTTGCTAAGTATCCAGTTTCATTGCTCAAATATTATACCTTGCACAAAACACTAGAACACAGTTTAGACAAGTTTTTGCCACTTTATGACAAGGGTCTCCTTTCCTTCAGTTTCAATGACATGTTTTTTCTTTTCCATCTGAGACCTTACGAGAAGCGTCTTTAACTTCTGTATTTCTACTGACATTCTGTTCATGTTATATGTATTCTCTAAGGTGATAGAGGCTTTCTCCTGTTGCTTTTCTCTTTTCTGAGTCTTCACCAGAATTGCCTTTCATGTTCACGTTTCTACCAGCAATCCTTTCAAGGCAATCTAGGCTTGTTGTAGCATGCACCTCAAACCTCTTCTGGTCTCTGTCCATTACCCAGTTCAAAAGCCATGTCTGCATATTCAGGTTTTGGTAGCACCCTGCTTCCCAGTGCCCAAGTCTGTATTAACGTGTTCAGGCTGCTATAACAAAATACCTCAGAGTGAGTGGCTTAACTACAGAAATTGATTTTCTCATAGTTGTGAAGGCGACAAGTCCCAGATTGTGATGCTGGAAGATCTGCTTTCTGGGGAGGACTGTGTCTGGCTTGCAGGTGGCTGCTCTCTCACTGTGTCCTCACATGGCCTTTCTTTGCTGTTTGCTTGCGGGGGCCCCGAGAGGGAGGGAGAGAGAGTGAAGCAGTGTCTCTGGTGTCTTTTTTATAAGGATACTAATTTTATTGGATCAGGGCTCCACCTTTATGACCTCATTTAACCTTAATTATTTCCATAGAGGTGCCACCTCCAAATACAGCCATACTAGGGGTAGGGCTTTGGCATATGAATTTGGGGGGCATAAACATTCATAACAGATGCCTAAAATCAGCCTACAGGCCATAGAATATCCAGTGAATCCCCTCCTTACCCTCCACCCCCAATTGGAACCATCTCCTCCTCCATAAATGGGTAGAATTATACATATCTGGAAGAGTGGAATGAACCCTGAACAAACTTTAATTAATACACTAAGAAGGTGTCCCTCTGCCAGGGAGTTCAGATGGGGTGCAGACCTAATGACCAACAATTCCAACTCAGCATCGGGATCTAGTCGTGCTCTACTGTCTCAGAGGACCTTAGGCAACTCACTTCCCATCTTGGCGCTTACATCCCTGTCTGTGGTGGTAGGTAGTGGTGTGGTACTTATAGGCATTTGAGCACATATTATGCACCAGATCTGTGCCATTAATGCTCAACTTCAAATTGTCTGAGCTGGACATAGTAGATAAGGGTGTTTCTGTGATAAAGATGAAGATAACAAGAATTAGAGATAGGAACTGACTTTTGCAGTGTAAAGATTAGTCCACAGGAAGAAAGGTTAGGTTTCCCTACCTATTTAAAATAGGAATATACAAACCTATAACTATGATTATACTTTATAACTTTCTGGTATCACACAATTTAAAGCTGCCATGCTTAGTCAGTTGTAAGCTGTGCTTTTGGCTGTGTGGTAGTAGCACTTCAGCCAGTAAAGGGAAGAACTACCATGTGTCAGTATCTTAAGGATGAACTGCATTGTTCCTTCTATGATTTGGAGGATTTGGAGTTAAATTATTGACTTTGGCTTTTTTCTTAATGTTCAATGTTATAATTTTAAAATCCCATAAAAATATCATCCAGTTGTCCCAAGGTCATGTAGAAGACTTACCTGAACCACCACCAGAAGGTGAGAAGAAATTTTAAGTAACACCGTGATATATAGTTCTACTGGTTTATTGAATAATGCTTAGAAAATAGAAAGTAGCATTTAAAAATTAGGCTGGAGTGTGGAGTTATGATCCACACAAATGTATTTTCATGGTTGCATTTAGTCCCTATGGGAAAATTGGTATGCAATCATGTCATTAAAAGGTTTTTTTAAGGTCTTTGGAATAACATCTCTGATGCAGAGTGTTCTGACTACTATATGTGGGTAGTTGGTTTGTGTTGTTTGAATTTTGTCTATGTTTCTTATAGTTCAGTGTTTAGATTTTAGGATATGTGTATAATTAAAAAAATGAGCTCATGCCTTACATATTCCTGTGTAACTTGTATTTAAAATGCTATGATATGCTGTGAATTTGTCCATGTCCCTATTTTATTCTTGACAGTATTCTTAATAGCCGAGTAGTTTTCTCACTTTTCAAAACTACATTTGATTTTACACATACCCTATTTTTGGACATTTGGATAGCTTCTCTTTTTGCTACTGAAGGGGACTTATTCTATTAAAAATACGCAAGATAATTTTGACCAACCTGTGTGCTGAAGGAAATTGACAAAGCTAATCAAAACATTAAAAAAAATCTCCCTAAATGCATCAAATAACTAATAAGACAGTGATTACTGGGATGTGAGATGAAAAGAATTTCTAAGATGTCAGCTCCACACATGAGACCATTTTAATCCTGGAGTCCACAGGTTGATCTGAGAGAAGTCACAGGCTGAGGTTTCTTTTTAGGATGCTGCAGGGATAATGGGACAAAAAGAGACATCTGTGGGTCATAGATGAGATGGACCATGATAAAACATCTCTGCCTTGGGGAGGGAAATAGCTCAGTGGTAGAGCACACGCTTAGCATGCACAAGGTCTTGGGCTCAATCCCTAGTACCTCCATTAAAAAAAAAAAAAAAAAGAAACCCAGAAACATCTCTGCCTTGATTGGGCCCATCGAGGACTTTCATATGTGTAAGATGAGCAGGAATCAATCAGCCTTCCCATAAACTGCAGCCAGACTTCATGATGTTTGAGAATTCTAGAACATTCTTAGGCCTGGAAATTCTATTAAAGATATCAAGTAGTGTTCATATCCTCAAGTTTCCTGTCAGAAGCAAGCAAACTTCCTCTGGAGGCAGAAAACATCATCTTAGATCTCAAAATCTTTTTAAAAATACTTTTTCAGATATAATACAATAGAATTATATTTAACACAAAAATGGACTTTTTGAAAAATTGAAGCATCATTCATTTACAGTATTATATTAATTTCAGGTGTACAACACAGTGATTTGATATTTTTATAGATTATATATCATACCAACTTATTGTAAAATATTGACCATATTCCTGGTGCTGTATATTACATCCCTGTGAAAAAATGCCTTTTAAGAATGAGGACCAAATAAAGATATTTTTAGAAGACAAAGTAAGAGTTTTCTCTCAGAAGATTTGGGCTAAAAGAATATTTATAAGTATTTTCCAAAAAAGAAAAATAATCACAGATGGAATGACTCAGATTAAGGAAGGAATGAAGTGCAATGAATATGATAAGTATGTGTATAAATATGAATGAATTTGATCAAGATTTTAAAAATTGTGTGACCATTAGGGAAGTTTGAACAGTGCTGATATTTCATGATATTCAGGGATTATTAATTTCTCAAGTATTGTAGCTGTTTTTTCAAGAGTGTCTATATTTCAGAGATAGAAAAATAACATATGCTACAGCATCCAGCTAATTGAAGTATAGGCAACAAAACCATAAGCCTAGAGACCTATCTATCTATCTATGTAGTTCTAGATATAGATGTAGGTATATCATCCATTCATGCAGTGGACAATTAGATAGCAATGAAGATGAGTGAACTATACCTACACATGGAACTTGGATGAATCTGACACACAAGTTGAGTGTAGAAAACTAATTGCAAATGAGTTCATTCTAGTACACAAAGAAAACTGTAGAAATGTTTACCAGGATATTGGTTACATTTAAGGAATTATGTAACCAGGGACAGTTACATGGAGATCTTCTGGGGTGCTGGCAATAGTCTAATTTTTACCTGAGTGGTGTATAGTTGTGTTTCATGCACTACTCTATATGTGTTATATTTTACAATAAAGAGGTATAAACAAAGAATTTTATCCTGTTATTAAAATTTTAAGTTGCATTATCTTTCACCTGGAAGAAATTAGGCATCATGGAAGTAATTTGACAAGACTAAAAAATAAAAACTGCAAAATTATTATCATTTATTAGAAATTAAGACATAATATTTGATAGGATATATGCCAGCATTTATCTGGATGGACAAAATATTCAAACTAAATTCATTGCATTACAATTTCATAAAAATAAACAACTGATTGATGGATCACATCTTGTTTGTGTACTTCCTATTAAAGGATTGACATAGATTTAAATAATTTCTATAAAGATAATACTGGAAAATTGGAAAAATTTCCAATATTAAAAATATTGTACCAAATAGTGGTTGAAATTTGCACTTCTCTAGTCATTAATGATACAGAGTATCCTTTCATGTGCTTACTGGCCATTTGTATATTTTTTAAATAAAATGCCCATTCAAATAGTTTATCTACTTTTAGTTAGATTGTTTGTCTTTTTATTCCTGGGTTGTAAGAGTTCAATGTATATTTTGGATACAAATCCTCCTTTATATGTTCTGCAACTATTTTCTCCCAGTCTATTAGAGGAGGCAGATAGCTAGATATGAGTGGAGAGAGTGGGGCATGGGCCAAATGGCAGGAAACCATACATCTTGTGAACAATGGGGGTCCTTGGGCAGAAAAAGAAAAGCAGGAACCTCTCCACTGATAAGAAATCACACATTTTGGGGTGACAGGTGTCCTGGCGGCTAACAAAGAAAGGTGGGAAAGGGCAGGAATTTCCAGCATCCGAATGTAACCTTTTGCTCATTATGCTCTCATTACAATAATATTAGCCTTGCAGATTAGAAGTACTCATTATGAACCGATACCATGTTTCTGATTCAGACTAAATAAAGACAAAAACCCCTTCTCCCTTCGGGAAGGTGGAGTTGGGACAAAAATTAGGAAATACAACCTCAAATCTCTTCCTCCCAATGAATATTCTGCCCATTCATTTTTACACTCGATGTAACCACCTTGCCAAAGAAACTCAGAGCAGCTACTCACCTGAGTCTGCCTGCTCTTCCCTTGAGAGTGTACTATCACCTAATGAATCTTCACTTTGCTTTCTAGACTTCTGTGTCTTGTCTCTGAATTCTTTCTGCAATGAGACAAGAACCTAATCACTGGCAGTAAGTCCAAAACTGTCATTTTGTTCATATGAAGTTTCAAAGAGCAGAAGTTTTAAAATTGGTGCAGTCCAAATTTCCAGTTTTTCCTTTTTAGGTTTGTGGGTTTTTTTTTGTATTCTATCTAATAAAGATTTTCTTCTAGGCACTTTATGGTTTTTGTGCTTATGTTTACATTGTTCATTTTTTCTCATATGGATATTCAGTTGTTCTAGCACCATGTGTTGAAAACATTATCTTTTCCTCATCAAGTTATCTTTTCATCTTTGATTAAAAAGTTAGATACATATGAGTGGGCCTAATTTTGTTCCATTTATTTATATGTCTATCCTAACTCCAGTACCATACTGCTTTGATTACTATAGCTTTACAGTTTTAGAAAAGTCTTGAATTTTTTTTTTAAATTGTCTTGGCTTTCTAGGGTCTTGAGTTTTATAACTCATGAATATAGTGTATCTCTCTACTTATTTAAAATTTCTTTAATTTCTTTAAGCATTGTTTTATAGTTTTAGGTGTATAGACCATACACATATTCTGATAATTTTATCCCCCCCCAAATTTCATGTTTTTGATGCTACTGTAAATGGTATTCTATTATTAATTTTAACTTTCAACTGCTATTAAAGTATTGAGCTAGTATCCTGTGATCTTGCTTAACTCATTTGTTAGTTGTAAAAATGTTTTCAGAGATTCCTACACTTTTCTACATGGACAATAATGTCATAGCAAATAGACAGTTTTATGTCTTCTTTCAAATTCTGTATCCTTTTTCTTTTTCATTATTACTTTAATTTTCAGAAGTTTAAAAGATCCAGAAAATGTCAGAGAACATTTGAATAAGCAGTATTTACCACTGATTTAGTCAATTTAACATTTTTTCTTTAAATTTCATTTTAATGAAATAAATAGAATATGACAGATGAAATTCAAGTTCCCTTGGTTTCCTTCTTCAGTCTGGATCTTATACTTGGTCCTATTTTCCTCCCTTTCCAGAGGCAAACATGATGAATGTGGCAGCTTTTCAGTTCATGTTTTTAATTTTTGAATACACGTATGTATCCATAAATAATATATAGTATTGCTTTGTCTTTTGTACACAAATGTTTTAAATTGCAACTTGCATTTCATTCAGTATTTTGAGATCTGTCCATGTTGGTAAATATAGAACTGATTTAATTATGCATAGTGTCCCGTTGTCTGAATTTATCACAATTTTTAATCCATTCTTTTATCCATTGACCATTTGTTTTCAGTTTTGTGAATTGCCTTTTCATATCCTTTGCCTGTATTTTTACTAGATCACTTGTCCTTTCATTCCTAGGATTTCTTTATATAATTTGTACATTTATTTGTTGACTATATTCCATTACAGATACTTTCTCCTAGTCTATGGCTTATCTTTTATTTATGCTGCCTTATATTTCACAGAAGCTTTCAGCTTTAATGCAAATACATCCATCTTTTCTTAGGTCTTTTTACTTTTTGTGTTTTGTTTAAGAAATTCTTTTCTACACTGAAGTTACAGAGATATTCTACATTTTCTTCCAAAAGGCTGAAGTTTTGCTTTTCATGTTTGGATTTTTAATCTATCTGGAATATATTTATATTTTATGATATAGAGTAATGATCTGCCTTAGTGTTTTTTTTTTTTTTTCTCCCCAAATGTAAAAGTTGATTGTCTCAGGACAACTTTTGTATTCATTTCTCAGGGCTGCAGTAACAAAGTACTAAAACTGGGGTGGCTTAAAGTAATGTTTTCTTCTAGTTCTAGGGGCTAGAAATCTGAAATCAAGATGTCACCATGGTCACGCTGTCTCTGAAGGCTCTAGGGGAGAATCTATTCCAAGCCTTTCTCTTAGCTTCTGGTCGTGGCTGTCCATCCTTGGTGCTCCTTGGCTTGCAGCTGCTCTAATCTTCAATGCTGCTGTCACATGGCATCCTCCCTTCCCATGTCTAGGTCTCTGTGTCTTTTCTCTTTGGAGCCGGTAAGGCCACGGACCTTAATAGTAAGATTGCTCAGACCTTCAAACCCAGCCCAGTTGGCCCAAACCCAGGTCCTGCCTATGCGTGGCACATGCTGAGACTTGCCCCATGAGGTATGTGGAGGGTTGAAATATGTAACTATAATTGATAATTTGCCTATATCTATTTCAAATTTTTATCAGGTTTTACGTCATGAATTTTGAAGCTCTGTTACAAGTGTATTGAAGCTGGAAGACAACTGCTTTACTGTTGGATTCACAAAAGCCAGAATACAGTTCTGTCCCTTGGGGCCATTCAATTTCTTCAGAGAAGAAATTTCCCATCTCTTGCTGGAGGGTAATTCCCCAGTTGACAGTGCACAGGGGTTGGGAGGAGAGCACATGCGTATGGAATGAGGGGAATGTCTCATATTCAACTGTCCATTAATCACATTGCTTTTGCTTTATGTCTCTCTCCTGTCCTTCACAGTATTAAGCATTTCTGAGCCTGAAGCCAAACTGGTTCTGTCTTGTCCTTATCCTCAATGCCCCAGTATGGTTAGTGCCTGCTTCTGCTCTGATACAATAGCTATCCTCTTTCTGCCTTCCAAATTGTTGAGACTGCCTGTTTACTGATGGTTTTTCTCTTGTTCCCTTTATTACTGTGGTTTTATATATGTAAAAAAAAAATCCTTTCTAGCATTTTAATGTTGTCCAGAGAGATGCTTAACAAAAGCACGTTCTTAATCCTTTCTCTACTAGCCATTTTGATTAGCTGTCCAAACCCTGAGATGATTTCTGTAGCCCATGCTAATCAGTTGCCACATGTTCCCTAAGTATTAGCTTTTCCCAGATCTACCTCTTGAACCTTCTTGTTGGTATCACCTGCTCTCAGGTACCAACCCAATGCCAGTTTTACTCTCGCAACTAGTTCGGGCATGTTGCTTTGGACTTTCCCTGGCTCTCATTACCTGGGTCAGCCTTGCACTCTGTGCTCAGTTATGACCCTTTCTCCCCATTGAAAGTAAGATGAAATGGAAGGTCATGGAGCTGCAAAGGTGAACTTCCATATTTTTCTTTATCCTCTAACTCTGGCTGTTAGGATGGGGGATGAGGGAGGAACAAAAGATTATAATTTGGAAGTGTGACTACAAGTAGTGATCACATATTCACCAGTATTTTGATCTTAAGATCTTAAACAATCCATATAGAAATTATATAGCACCCACGAAATAGGTGAGAATTTTAAGAATTGTAAAATCTCAAGTACTCAACAAATAATCTGTAACCCAAAGTTGTTGCTAAATGAGTGACAGAATTATCAATTGAATACAATTGACAATTACTGAGAATTTCCAAAGGTCTTTGGTCAAGGACTGGTAAAGGTATCAAGCCTAGGGCAACCCTTAAAGTCTGAAAAGGGTCCATTTTGCAACGCACCTTTTTTTTTTTTTTTTTTTTCCTCAACATCTCTGAAATTGAGGTATGTCTTAAAAGTTAATTGTTTTCTTTTTCTCAATCTGTGGCATTTTAGGATCTGATGAAACGTGATACGTCCCATTGTTCTCCCTGCATTTTTATGCACAAGTCCCTCTTCTTCTATTTTTTTCCCCTTCCTATAACCAGTGAAATGCTTTCCAAGGACTCTGATCACATTTCAATTGTATAAAGGAAGGTAATGCTTAAAAGAGAACAGTAAAAGCTAAACATAGTAAAAATACTTGTAACTTAAGATATCTGTCAAAGGAGACTTGGAAAAATTGGCTAATTTATACCCATTTGAAACTTGGACTTCAGATCTACCCTCTGGCCTCACTGCACATGGGTTCTTGTGTTTTATCTGGCTCCAAATCCCAGAGTATATCCATCAGGGAAATAGAAGACATATGTAACAAACAGAAAAAAGCCAAATCCAGAACAGAGGCTCAGATACAATTTTGTGAGGACAGGAGGAACTTGGAGGCATTCATCATTCTAGGGATCACTGAAGAATCACATCACCTGTGACACCATCTTACAGCATCCTAACAAGTGAGGGTATTCTGTAATGCCAAAGGACAGGTGCTCAGTCACCACCCTAATCATTCCATGGGGACTGCCTGGGGTTGGAGTCAAATGTTCTGGGGCTACCTCTTGAAGGAAGGCAAGTCTTAATCTGTCACACACCTTCACTCCTTATTAGAGATTAACTATGTTTCCTCTAAGTTAATGTGTACCTTCCCGGTTATCTAGGTCCAGTTAACTGCTTCAGGTTACCTTTATTAGGATGTGCCAGCTACAACCCCACCTTCTCAAGCTAATAAATAAAGCATCCATATTTCCCCTACCATTTTTCATGAATGGATACTAATCATTGGAGCCCCTGAGCACTGCTTGGGGGATCAAGGCTGCAATTAGGAGCTCACTGTATAGTAACTTTCACTTTAGTCATGTATTTGCACTCATTTTTCTCTCAACTGTTGCACCAGCTTCTTAACTTCTAGGGGATGAACACCTAATTCTTTGAGGTGTCCTAGCTTTACACCCCAAGTGAATTATACATGATACAGTGCGTATTTTAAGCCTGGTCATCCCCCAAATACTTTCCAAATATGATTAAAAAATTTTTTTTAGGTAGCTATTTTTATTTTAAGTACTTTTAGATAAGTATTTAAAAGGTTTTATATATATGCATCAGATGTCTACAGGTCTAAAGGGATGCTGAAATCGGGCAGGACCCCATGGGGCCTTCCCGGAACAGACCCCTGACCCTCACCATGTCCTCTGCCTACTTCTTGTCTGTAGAAAAACTTTAATCTCCTAGGCCTTCCCTGAGTTCCAAAGTGAGAAAATGCAGAAAGAATGGAAACCAGCCCAGCAAGACAAAAAAATAATAGTTTAGCCACTGAACAAAGTTGAGGACCTTTAGTTCCTCCTCAAGGGCTACAGATAATATTCTAAGCCATATCCTTTGAGATGTTTTGCAGATACTCAAACCCCCACCAGGTGGAAGAAGCTAACTGCATGCTGCCCAAAAGCACAGAGACCCTAGACTGCTTGGAGCCAGAAGGTTGGTGATGTTGACTCCCGATTACCTCACCACCAACCAATCAGAGGACTGTCCACGAGCTAATCACACACCCCACAACCCTCCTCCGTCACTCTGTCTTTAAAAACCTTTCCCTGAAATCCATCGGGGAATTCAGGCCTTTTGAGCACTGGCTACCTGGGCTCCGTGCTTGGGGCCCTGCAATAGACACTGCACTTTCCTTCACTGCAACCCAGTGTCGGTAGATTGCCTTTAGTGTGCACAGGCGAGGGGACCCAAGTTCAACTCGGTAACAACGCTGCAAAAACAAATGACTTTTTTGGGGTCTATCAAATATTAAAACAGGAGATAAGCCCAAAGAGAAAAATATGAGCACTTTTGCTTCTGACTGTTTTGTTTTGTTTAGTATGGACATGAGAGGTGAAGAAAATTAAGGAAATAAGAGAGGTAAGTGCTGAGAGAGAAATTAAATATATTTAAATATATTTCAACTTCATTTGACATGTTTCAACGTGGTGTATATACCCTACCTGGCTTTAGTTTGTTTAGGGGGGAGGAGTCAGCTGAGGTGGAAGAATGCCAGGAGACAAGCTGCACCCAGGAAAAAGAACTACTATGTCCTTGAGCAGCTGCCTTGTGGGGAGAGTGGGAAGGGGTCTCTACATCCTGTAGTGTGTGGGGTGCACTGCACGAATGCTCTTTTCCACCTTCTTTTGAGGCCACAGGCTGCAGTACGTGTGTGCGATAAACACAAGAGATTTCCACGCCAATTATATCTCCAACCACCCGCTGGACCCGACACTAACATACTGTACCATCAGTTTAGAGAGGGCTCCTCAGGGCTGGAAGGAAATATGAAAAACACAAGGCACACGATTTGAAGAGAAAGCAAAGTTCCAGTTTCTCAGAGAACGTGAACAAAGGGAAACGTGTTCTGCTTGGACAAATATAAGGTTCTTACACTTGAAAATACTCGGTAGGATATGGAGTTCTGGTAACACTGGCTGAACAGCAAAGTACAGACGTTTTCACTGCACCCAACTAAGGAAAAAGAACAATCAATTCACTGTACAGAATAACAAAGTGCTTGGTACTTATGCTTAAATACTTTAAATGAATGCTTTTCAGAGAGAGAACATATCTGAACAGCTCTTACTACTCCTGAGAATATGAAAGTAAGAGTGATGTTAAAAACATTTAAGTCTTCAGAGCACGAGCATGTGACTGAAGACCTCATTTAATGGGGATCCTTCCTGTGAACCCGCTGGTGGATGTGGAGGTTGGAGCTCTGGCTGAAGCCCTTCCCACATTTGCTGCACTCGTAGGGCTTCTCTCCGGTGTGGACTCTCTGGTGGATGAGGAGCTTGGAGCTCTGGCTGAATCCCTTCCCGCACTTGCCGCAGTGATATGGCTTCTCTCCGGTGTGGACTCTGAGATGGATGCGGAGGTCTGAGCTCTGGCTGAAGCCCTTGCCACACTCATAGCACTGGTAAGGCTTCTCCCCCGTGTGTATGCACCGGTGAATGTGCAGGTTGGAACTCTGACTGAAGCCCTTCCCGCACTCTCCACATTTGTAGGGCCTCTCCCCGGTGTGGATGCGCTGGTGGATGTGCAGGTTAGAGCGCTGGCTGAAGCTCATACCGCACTCCCCGCACTCATAGGGCTTCTCACCCGTGTGCACTCGCTGGTGGATGTGCAGCTTGGAGCTCTGGCTGAAGCCCTTCCCGCACTTGTCACATTTGTAAGGCTTCTCGCCTGTGTGGACCGAGTGGTGGATGAGCAGACTCGAACTCCTCGTGAAGCCCTTCCCACACTTGTCACACTTATAAGGTTTCTCGTCTGCGTGGACTTCGCGATGGATGAGGAGACTCGAGCTCCGGGTGAAGCCCTTACCGCACTGATCACATCTGTAGGGCTTTTCTTCTGTGTGGCCTCTCTGATGAAAGATGAGTTCGGAGCGCTCATTGAAGTCCTTACCACACTGACTACACCTGTACAGTTTCTCTGCCGTGTGGATTTTCTCACTGGGGTGACCATCTGGGCTGGTGGTGCGTATTTTCCCACAGTCATGCTGGGTAATGATGGGCTTCTCCTCCGAACGAGCTCTCTGATGACTAAGGCCAACCACCTGGGACTTCCAACCGTAAGTGTCTTTGCGGTTACCGTCCAAGGCATCTGAAGATTCTTTCAACTGGCCATTCTGGCAAACTGCCTCACTTTTGCACAACGGCGAGACTTCTTCTGTTACATCAGACACCGGTTTGGTTTGAAGGTTCTCTGAAAAGTGGTCGATGGGAGGACTCTTTCTGCCTGTCACCTTTCTCTTGGTGCCTCCTTCAAACAGACTTTTGTTTTCCTGAGGGTCCTGGGGCTCATTCTTACAGGACGTCACTGAGGAGTCTGGTGTGGCCATTGGGTTTGGTACTTTCAAAGACAAATATTCTCTCCTTTCCATGTTTCATAAATCATCACTTTGAGGGATTACCACATTGCTCTTGTTTCTAGAAATATAAGGAGATGCTTCTCCCCACTTTTGATGGGTGGAAAGATCTAGTTCAGGGTTCCTGTACACTTCCCCTTGAAGAGTCACAATTTAATCCTGACTCCCAGTTACTGTACTGGCCATCTCTTCCAAAACTGGCCAGCAGGGAAGCTCTTCATGTAATAGATACCTAAGTCCTTTCCCTTGAAGATTCTCCACAGAATTTTCACTCAAGTCTCCTAGGGAACAAAGAGAATTCAGTGATAACAAACAAAGGGTAGATTTCTAAGATTTTTCAAAACTGGAGTGCCTAAGGTAACTAGGAGGAAAGTTCAGTCTTGTCCTTATAGTCATGTTCTTTGAGTGAATGTCAGGAAGGGAGAGGGCTTGGGGGTACACAAGACAGAAGTCTTGTCTCTGATTTTTTCCCCAAATTTTTTTTTTTCAAATGTGTTGCACTTTTTATCTATTTATTTATTTTAGGCGGGAAGGCAATTCAGGTTAGTTATTTATTTATTTTTAGAGGTACTGGGGATAGAACCCAGGGCCTTGTGTATGCTAAGCATGCGCTCTACCACTTGAGCTATACCCTCCCCTCTTGTCTCTGCTTTTAAGCATGGCCAATAAGAGTATTCCTACCCTAACCCTGAAGAAGGCTGTGAATCCCACCTCCTTGCACAAATAACATTTTGTTTCACTTTATTTTATTTTAATTAAATTTGCATTTAACTGGTAATCTAATAAGTGCTGGGGATGCAAGGAAGAAAACAGAAATCCTTGTGCTTGACAAGCCTGAGTCTACCAAGAAGACAAACAGGTCGGCAATGATACCATCTAAGTGCTACAGTGGACGCATGCACAGCCAGTCCTGGGAGAACAGAGTAAGTGAAGATTTCTGGGGGCAGATGTAAGGGGGAAAATGTGGAATATGGAGGGGAAATATGACATGCTCAGGAAAACTAGATGCAGTTTCTTGTGAGGGAATAAAACAGGTAACAGTGGTGAAGACTATGCCTGGGGAGGAAGACAGGAGACAGAACAGAGGTCCTGGAGTCTACTCAGAGATGCCCTCAGAGACTTAAAGCTATTAAAGGATGACAGTTGGGAGTGAGATGACTGACTTCATGATTATAAACATCATCAGACGTGAGCAATACGTTACAGTAGAGAGAGAACGACTGTAGCAAATCAGAAGGAAAGTGATCAGGAGGATGGTTATGGAGAGAAAGGGAGAGGGTCATTCTAAATCACACGATGACTGACTAGACTTAGAAAGGAAAAGAGGCTCTAAGCTTGGTCCTCAAGTTCTCTGTCTGAGGGAGTAGGTAAGGGGGTGCTGGATCATGAGACAGGGAGTACTAACCTCCAAGGCTGGACTGGGAAAGGGCTCAGATAACAAAGTCAGAATCTGACCTGTTTAATTTCTGGGGCTGGTGGAACATTCCTGCACTGTTCAGTAAGCAGTGAGATACATGGGTCTGGAACTCCTGAGCAAGATATGAGCTAGGAATACAGATTGCAGACTTACTGCAGCTGGTCCCTGACTTACGATGGTTTGACTTATGGTATTTCGACTTGATGGTGGTACGGAAGCGATATACATTCAGTAGAAACAGTACTTTGGATTCTGATCTTTCCTGGGCTGGTGATTTGCTACAGGATACTCCCTCATGATGTGGGGTGATGGCAGCGAACGGGGCTCCAAGTCAGCCCTGCCGCCACGAAGGTGCACAGGCAATACGCTTACAGCCATCCTGCTTTTCACTTCCAGTGTAGTAGTCAATGAACGGCATGAGATATTCAACGGTATTATAAAATAGGCTTTGTGTTAGATGAGTCTGCCCAACTGTCGGCTGATGTAAGTGCCCTGAGCATGTTTAAGGGAGGTGAGGCTGAGCTATGACGTTCGGTAGGTTAGGTGTATTACATGCATTTTGACTTAATGGTATTTTCAATTGCCTATGGGTTTATAGGGGTGTAACCCCACTATTAGTCAAGGAAGATCTGTAATATGTCTGTGGATCAAAACAATTAGGGTGAAGATCCTTTTATTACACTGAAGTGACAAAAAAAATCCACAATAGTCTTGGAAAAAAAAGAAAGGTAGCTGTCACCAGAATAAAAATGCTGAGGAACTCCCAGGTGATAAGACCTGATGGATAAGGTCTGATGGAGAAAACAGGAAAAAAAACCAACCAAACAAATGCACAGCTCAGATCATGTACAGGAGAAGGCTCCTGAAGGAGTAAGAGAACTCCTCGGGAAGTCTTAGTCACATTCCAAACTAGGAACCAATAATTGTAAAGTAAGAGAGGTTTATCCTGGATACAGGCTTACTGAATCCTGTCAGGCATTTCCAATGGCTGGACCAGTTGTTGCCGTTAGCGACACCACTCTCCCAACCATCCTCTTCTCCACGAAATACGGGGTGGCTGAGTAGTGGCCCCACATAAAGCTTCAAGAACGAAATAAACAGTCTTCCAAAGAAGGACTCTTAATAGTATTATTTGGGCTGAAGAGAGAAACAGAAGTTGAGGTAATCCTGCACCTGCACAATGATGGGACTGAGGTACAAAAAGAAACAACTGGCTCCACATGCACCCAGGATAAAGCCTCAAGGCAGCCTGGGAATTGGGGGGGAGGTACCCCAGAGCTGGAGATAGAAGTAGGGTATGCCTCAGATAACTTACTGGCCCGAAGAGACAAGCTCAAAAAAGGTGTGTACATCACTCACCATCCAGATTCTTTTTAGATCCGTCCAAGCCCAGTCAGCTGAGGTTTTCCCCTGTGAGCAGAACACCTGTGCAGCAAAGAGGGCTGAGCATCAGCTGAGGATGCACACTCCAGTATCATACTATGAAAATAAGACTTTCAAGAAAAATGCAATGATAAAAAAAAATTAGGTGCAAAAAAAAAAAAAAAAAGGTAGAAAACAAAGAACAATAAAAAGAGGCACAAACTCAAGAAACAGTAAGCAGAGGAAACAGAATTTAAAAGGTTCATAATGAAAATCCCAGAGAAGTCTGAAAGGCTATTACATCTAAAAAACAGTGCAATCTAATAATAAAATATAAAATACATTGCTATGAAGCATATCAGAATTCTTCTAAATTAATAAAAGGACTGAAAAAGATGATAATCATACAAATTTATTAAGACCTACTGTGCCCATCTGAAGCACTCAGGCACTGGCTGCACAACTGTGTGTGAGGAAACCAAGGCTGAATGATTAAGTAACTTGTGTCGTAGCTACTAAGTGTCAGGCAGTCTGATTCTAAGGGCTGCAATCTAGGTGGGCTGAATAGCAAAATGAAGATACCACTAAGACGGAAGATTGAGGGGTTCTCTCGAAATGCAGAGTAAAAGGATATACAGATGGGAAGATAAAAGTAAAAGCCCATCTTCAGGAGTTCTATGAATACAGTAGAGGCAGAATGAATGGAAAGAAATGATCAGAGAGCTACCAGAAGAAAAAAAAGTGCTTCCTAGAATTCAAGATTCAGGGCTCACTGAATGCTAAAAATTGCATGTAAAACCTTAGGACGTCAAAGAAAACAAACAAACAAACAAACAAAAACCCTAGAAAATGGTGAAAGCAACCAGACAGAAAAGCCAGGTTATATGCAAATACAAAGAATATATTGACACTGAACTACCAAACAGCAATATCGTATACCTGAAGATAACTGAGCAGTATCTTCTAATTTTGGAGGTAAAGTGATTGTGAGATTAGCATTCTAGTCTATACCCAGCCAATCAACCATTTCAGTGGGGGGAACAGATACTATTATAGATAAGAATGGATTTAAACAATTACTGAAACAATTATTCAGCAAGGTACTGTAGAAAAACTTCTAAAATTACTTTAAGAAAAAGATGATATACAAGAATCAGCAGTGAGCAAAGAAGTCAAACAATTAAGCTGAATCAACTGCTCAAACATAAAAGAAAACAATAATTAACCAAATCAACCAAAACTCTATAAAAGAGAATGGAAAGGAAAAAAAAAAACCCAAATGAAATATATTTTAAAAGCAAGCGTAAGTTTTAGAAAAGGAAAAGAACAAACAGAGGGACTGCAATCATAGTATACTGCTTGACTCTGCAGGAATGAGAATTATGAAGTCAGAGCAGCACAAGCATTAATCACAGATGTGACTGACGTAAATTCTCGGGAAGACGAGCATGTTGGGGGAAATAACACAAAAGTGCTAGATCCTCAACTGCAATATAAAGAAGTCAACAGAAGCTGTCAAATATTGATAAACTAAAAAATAACAGTGTATCATAATACAATAAATTCAAATTAAAACTAGACTAAGGTACCATTTTCTACCTGTTACACTGGCAAAAACCCAAAGCCTGGCAACATACACGACTAGTGAGTGTAAACTGGTATCACCCTCTCCCCTGAAAGGACATTTTGACAATTATGTATCAAAATCACAAACGTGTGCACTCAGTATTGCAGCCTGGGGGTTTTATTCTTTGGATTTCCTGGCATAGTTGTGAAATGATATTTGTACAAGATTTACTCATCACAGATGGCTTGTGATAGAAAATGACCAGAACCTGGGTAGAGCGGAGAGAGGGACATGAAAGAAAGTTTTCACTGTGTACCTTTTTATTTGTTTTTATTTTTATAGTATAACTTTAATCATTAAAAAACATATAGGCAGCAACATGGATGGACCTGGTGAACTAAGCCAGAAAGAGAAAGAAAAATACCATATATCACTCATGTGTGGAATCTAAAAAGGAAAAAAAAAAAAAGGAAAAAGACACTAATGAACTCATGTACAAAACAGAAACAGACTTGCAGACATAGCAAACAATCTTATGGTTACTGGGGGAAAGCGGGTGGGAAGGGATAAACTTGGGAGTTTGAGATTTGTAAATGTTAACCACTACATATAAAAATAGATTTTTAAATTTAAAATTTAATTTAAAAACTTGATTAATTTGAAATTTAATTTAAAATCTAAAAATAGATTATTCTGTACAGCATAGGGAACTATATTCAATATCTTGTAATCATCTTTTCATTAGAATATAAAAACAAACCTATTTATGTATATGCATGACTGGGGCATTATGCTGTACACCAGAAATTGACACATTGTAACTGACTATACTTCAATAGAAAACACATAAACAACAACATATAGAACGTTTGGAAACCTTTTCTTTGCTACTTATAATTTGTTTCCTGCTTTTCTCCAGCTTGTCCAAAATCCTCAGTGAACATTTTTTTCCCGGCTTTTTTAGGTGTAATTGGTAAGTAACATTGTGCATATTTAATGCTTCTTTTCTTAATGATGCGAATGCATTTATTCTTAAAAAAAAAAAGCAAAGAAGCAGCTGCATGAGTGTTATTTGGAAATATGAAGGCAAACACCATTGGGAGAAAGGTTTGTATTTCAAGCCTTTGGATATAATTTGCTTTACTGAGGTGAATGTATTACTTTGTATGCAAAGTTTAAAAGCAGTGGCAAAAGGAAAGAGGGAAAAATAAGAGAGAAAAACTGTAGTTTGGAGCAGTGAAGTCATGAGGTGGGTCGAAGTTATTAAATGGTCAAAGGACACTGCTTCAACATCCTTGCTTTACATTACTTGGGAACAGCCAAAGAAATGACAGGTCTAGGACAATCAATGGGGGAGGAATTGTATTAAGGGTATGTTTTATAAGAAGTAATGAAATCTTGTGACTTTTTTTAAAAATATTTAAAATATTAGGAAGGACGAGGATGTCATAGAAGAAAATGCTGTTGTAATGGGAAAAGGGGTCCTTTTACAGGGAGTTAATAGGACATAACAAAGATCTCTAAGACACACTAGATAAAACAGCCGGTTGAAAAATACACACAGTATAACCTCAGAAAATTTTAAGACATATTTGTAATATACATAACATGGCGAACAGAAAAAAACAGGATATACAAGCTATTATTAGTGATTTCATTTTATTCCATCATCTTCGTCTGTGTTCTCTGAATTTTTGAGATTTTTACACCTTACTTGCCAAAAAGATAAAAAAAAAAAAAGGTTGGACAAAAACGGTCAATTTTGTATCAGCTACAAAAGAAAACGTGGAGGAGAGCGTGAAACTGTAAGCACAGATCCGACCTCTCTGCAAACCTCTCTACAAAGCAGTGCTGGGGATACCGGGGGCCTCAGATTATACCGTTTCACTGTTTCAGCAGCTTCCCACTGAACTCAGCGTGAATCCACACTTTTTACCCAGGCCTTCAATGCCACAAATGAGCCAGGCCCACCCTGGTCTTCCCAGATGCTCCCTGCATTCTAGCCACACTCCTTCCACGTCTTCAGGTCTCTCCTTGCACTGTTCTCTTGCCTGGAATAATCTTCCCCTACTCAGTCACCTGTTTAAGGCCCATCACTCTTTTAGCTCTCAGTGTAAACGTCACTTCAGAAGCTTTCCTTGAAACTCTCAACAACATGTACATCACCCTTGTCCCATCCCACGCCCTCCTGCTCTCAGAGCACACTTCTCCATCCTTCATAGGACTTATCGAATTTATAGTAACATGATGTGTTTATTATAATGTCTGTTTCACAGGACTGTAAGAAATATTTCTTCTCTGCTAAACTCCACAGCAGTCAGTTTTTTAATCTTAACTATCTACATACAGCACTGAAAGTATTAGATATACTGCTTTCCCTCCAGAAACCTGGCTGGAAACAAGGAAGATAAACCAGACTTGCAGATCCAATGGTTAAAATAAAAGCATACAGAAGAATACATAATAGGTCTCAGCCTGTGAGATATAAATTGCAAGTTCTGAGAAAAGAAGGAGGTCGAGTGGGAGGGGTGGTCAAAAGATTTCACCCAGGTAATGGACTTCAAATAAAATCTTAAATGGACAAGATTAATCAGAACCCTGGGCATGGTAATCAAAGGTTCCAGAGCAAGGAAGCATGGAGGACCTCAGGAAAACAGGCTTGGAAAGGAGGGTGACCTGGGGGCAGCTGAGAACAATGCTCTGTGGGCAAAGGCAGGGCAAGAAGGGCCTCGAAAACCAGGTGGGGATTTTTGAGGCTCTACACCAGCAACTAAAGGTGATGAGCACGGAGAATTCTCCACTGCTCCAATGAGAGAGCACACCTGGGAAACACATGGGGACTGGGTAACTGTGCAGAAAGCAAATTCAGTCCCCAACTCTGGCTTGTAAGGGACAGACCAGGCACGCAACTCAGGAAGGCTCCCATTCTGCAATTCGTACCAAGTGAAGTTCTTTAGCTGCTTAGAATAATCAGAAACATCCTTTTGGGTCAGAAAGAAATGAGGAAACTCTGATTCCTGAACCACAACTCCCGAGGCCCCATCACTAGTTAAATCTGGAGAGAGACCCAGTGTGCAGGTGTCTGGGTCCACCGTCTTACCCACTGAGATCACGTGGCTGTAGTTTTCCGGCATCACAGGTCTGTGGAGCTTCCTCTGAGCAGGGTCCAGCGAACTCGCTCCTCCTTGGTGAAGTCCACAGAGGCATCCTTGAATGTTACTGGTTCCTAAAACATGAAGTGCATTCCTTCTCAACTGACAACCATCTGCACAAATGCTCTGGAAGGAAGCTGAGGCTGGGAGCACTGGAAGTGGTGAGAGAGGGACTGTGCAGATGCAAGGGTGCTGGGTGATCTAAGTCAAGTTTTGGTGGAGAATCTTTCCTTTCTCATCTCCTTTGCTGCTACTTCCTTCCAAATCCTTCCCCTCCTGCCCGCAACTCGCCCAAGCTCACGCTCTCCAACTACAGAATCTCTCCTTGTCACTGTCATGGTCATTCCTGAGCTGTCCTTTCCGCCCCATTCCTACCATTAACCAGACAACCTGAACACTCAGAGGAGAACAATTTACCCAACACTCAAACCTCACGTCTTCATCTCTTTAGTGCCAATGATCTCTGCCCCATTTTAAACTCAACAATCATTACCAGGGTCATTTCACTATTTGGACCACTCTGCTTTTGAACTATTAATAGCTCAAAATCCACACCTTAAAAACATCTTCCTATTTTCTCCCCACTCTTCCTCTTCCATCACCTCTGCTCTATCAAGATCACCATCCTTTAACCCTCTCTCTTTTTTTTCCTCTCAGCCAAAGGACACTTCTGATCTCAAGTTTTTGCCTAGTCATAGAAATCTTCTGTCCTTTCTTCTTTGAAACTAAGTAGGTGAACATTCCTGGGAAAAATAAAATGGCACATATAGACACAACCATAAAATACTCTGCTTAGGTATTGCCAAGGTATTCAGCTCTAGCCCTAACCTTCCCCCTCAACTCCAGGCCTCAACTTTCCACCTGCATCTATACTTGGATGTCTAAAAGGTACTTAAAACTTATAGGCCCCAACAACTCTTGCTCCCAACAATCTCCATCACTATCTGCTTTCCCTGGTCATCCCCATTTTAGTAAAGAGCCACATGACCCACCCAATTGTACAAGCCAAAAATTTTGGAAGTCATTTTTGTTGTTGTTGTTGTGTTTTTTTTTTTTTTTTTGGAGGGGTGGTAATTAGGTTTATTTATTTGTTTTTCAATGGCAGTACTAGGGGTTGAACCCAGGACCTCATGCCTGCTAAGCACACACTCTATCACTGACCTATACATACCCTCCCCCACCAGAAGTTATTTTGATTCTCCTCTCTCTTGCTCACATTTTATCCATCACCCAGTCCCCTCAACTCTGCCTCTAAAACATATCTGAAGCTATCCACTTCTTTCCATCTTGCACTATTATCATTGAGTCCCAGCCATCAACATCATAAATTTGTCTTTTGCTCCCACACACCAATGAGTTTTCCATAGAGCAGCCAAGGTGATCTTTGAAAACACTTACCACGCCTGGCATGAAACCCTCCGAAGGCTTTTCAATGGATAGCAAGCAAAATCCAGGCTCTTCAGCCTGGCTGGGGTCCTGTCAATTCTCTACTTTCCTCAGCCCACGTAACTCCTCCCTTCCATGTCACCTGGCCCCTGTGAACTTCTAGCTCCTTGGCCATGTCAAACTCACCCACTGAGGGCCTCTGCATTGGCTGTCCCCTCTGCCCAGAATGTTCCTTCTCCGCATCTTCACACTGGTTTCTTACTATCCAGATCTCAACCGACCTGCCACCTCCTCAGAGAAGCATGTCCTCGACTGTCTAATCCACAGCTGTGCCCAGCAATTACCACTTCTCCCTGTTTCAGTATCGTTGTACTTACTCCTCACCTCATCTTCTGATTTATTCATTTTCTTTCTTGCTTACAGTCCATCTCTCCCCACTAAGTTCCCTAAGAACACAGAGGCTGTCTGATCTGTTCACAGCTGCATTCTCAAGGCCTCAAGCACATAAAAAGAGTGCAAGGATCCATTTAGCTAACCTCACAGTGAGTCTGGTTTCCTCCAGGGTTCTGTCGATGGAGCAACACTTCTTGAACTCCCTCTGGTGAAGGACCAGTTTCTTGTAAAATTTTTCTAATATGTTATAGACTGACACTTTTGTAAAATACAATTAAAAAAGAGTTACTGGAAAATAAAAACACAAGTGGGCAAAATACTAATGCCAATTTTTAAAATGATTAGATTCAATGGACGTAACATTTTTAAAGCCTCTCAATTTCTGTCCTAATGTCTTTGCAGACTGGTAACAAGCGGGCACGAAGTCTGCAGGCCACATCCTGGAAAGCAGACCGGGAGCCAGGGAAGCCCAAGGGAGCGGCTCAACTTGGGGCCAGGGGAGTACCTGTGACCTTCAGAAGCAACCATATCTCAGGACTGATGGGGCACACCCCTCTCCCTCCTCAGGAAACTGAGGACAACCAGCCCCCCTCACCACTGCCAAGCGTGCCTCGACTACCCGACTAGTCACCAGTGGAGACGGTAACAGTGAGGATAAGTGGCTATTTCCTCCCAGGCTCTCCTCTCAAGGTCACTGTGACTGAGGAAGAGGGATGAGGTTGGACTAGAGAAGCCTGCAAGTACCTGTGCAAAGGTGGGACAACCCAAGGAGGTTGCAGGACAGTAGTTTTACCAGATGAAAGTCAAACTCCTCAAAACTACATACATCATGTAGCTTACCACTTCCTTTCTGGAGCTCAGTCTTGCTAGATCCAACAATTTACCTAGGGGCAGGAAACAATCTTGCAGAAAGCAGGGGACAGGCAGCTGTTGTCACCCTGGGAAGTTATCCGATTATGCGCTGGTGGTCTTAGAAGAGCCCTTTACACACTGATTCTGCCCAGACTTACATTTCTCCCATCTGCTTTGGGGCTCCTTCCAGTTTCACGACAATCAACAACCTCCTTTTTGAAGCATGAGGATACGTTAAATGTCTCCTCCTTAAATATCTCCCAGTATCTTTCACATGCCTCTACTACAGCTATTAGATTTGTCTCCCAAACTGGCTATAAGATTCTCTAGGATGGGAGCCACGCTCAACTAATCTTGAAATTCTCAGCAACTAGCACAACTCCCTCAAAATCTAAATGATAAACATCTATAAAGTCATGTTCAATTTCAAAAGAATAATTAAATGATACAAGTAAAAGAGAAACCTTGAGATCATCAAACTCAGCACTCTGGTTTTACAGAAGAGAACTCTCTGGTTCAAAATGGTGAAGTGACTTAGCTGAGGTCACAGAGGGAGACAGGGGTTAAAGGGGACTCCTGACCTTCAGCAGACTCATGGACAATGCCTGGTATGCAGAAAACAGTAACTACTGGTGGAATGAAGTCCTTTCTTTAAATTCAACAAGTTATTAACACATGCCAGAATCTCAAAATTTCACTATACCGGCAGTCCCCAACTTCACCACAGTGAATAATCTTAAGGCAACAGACAGAAGAGAAGGAAAATAAAAGAGCACAGGCTCTTACTTGTGCTCATCTTTGCTGAAGTTCTCTGTGACTTTCAAGGCACAGAGGTGTCACACTGTCAGTACCTTGCCGCAGCTTCCTGTCCTCTAAAGAAAACGATTTTTATAAGAGCTCACAGTGTGAGGGCTGCATTTGTCAAGCAAAAAGATGGTCTTGCTGGTGGTGTTGTTAAGAACTAATTAGTTTATAATAATAATAATAATAATAATAATAATAATAATAATAATAATAATAATTTGTTATAAAATAAATTATTATATTGTTTATTTTAATAGGTTACTTTATGCATTATATAAATATATAATAAATCATATTTATATTATATGTAAAATAATATATATTATATACGATATTATTTTAACATATATTGTTATAATTATAATATATAATAATTTTATAGTATACTTGTATCATATTTATAATATTTTTATATAATATATTTAAACTATAATAATATGTGATAATTACTATTTTTGCTGATATTTATATATTATATATTTTGTTCGAATAACTTCTGGTGTGATCTGTTTAGTTATGGAAAAGGGACAGCGTGGAGTTAGAAACAGGGGGTTTACTTCTGACTCTGCTGCTCTCTGCAATGAAAGACACGGTGCTTCCCTTCAGCACCTTCAGACTGAGAGCCCTCCTCTTAAAATGCCGGCACCAAGGCAGAGAGGCTGGCCCCTTCCTCTTCAAACTATGATTGTAAGTGTCAACCTTGAGATAACTTTCTAGAAACGGTTTTATGGAGACAGATGAGAAACTGGTTTTTTAGAAACTGCTACTTGATAATTCAACAATTTACTGGACCAATTAAACATGTAGATAGGTCGGTAAAGGGAACAAAACCACCAGAGCATACAAGATAAATAACCCATCTTACCTACCTGAGTGATGCTCTCATATCACGTATATAGAGAAATATTTCACAACAAATGCAGTAAATCTTTGCACGTACAAAGATCAAAGGGATAAAAAAGGAATGAAATTCTCCTTTTGAGGGAATGGTGCCTAGGAACATTAATTTTTTTAATTCATTTTTTTAGGGGGGAGGTAATTAGGTTTATTATTTATTTGTTTAATGGAGGTACGGAGGATTGAACCCAAGACCTTGGGCATGTTAAGCATGTGTTCTACCACTAAGCTATACGTTCCCTCTGGAACTTTAATTCTTAAAGAACACCATCGGTAATTCTGATGCACAGCCGGTTGAGGAGCGTTTCTGAGTGTGATGTGGTAATTACTGTGCCGCTATTTAACAAATTTTCTCCAGTTTTTAACTCTTTCATGTTAATAAATGATTACTGTTAACATGCATACTTTTTTTCATACATATCATGTGCTTATGAAGAAGAGCACCGTAGTTTGTAATTCTATTTCTTTTGTCCTGAGACCACTTAGCACTGAATTGAGCATGTAATAGCTTTGAACGACTTCAGTGTGAGTGAAATGTCTGGCAAGAAAAGGCATGCTTTGAGAGACAGGACCAGACAAAGATGCTGTGTGGTGTCTTTCAATAAAATAGCATAACCCCATGCTCTGGGGAATGGGCCAATTCATGGAGGCATGGTGGTTCAGTGAAAACTGATAAGACATTTAAAGTCAGCAGATTATCTGTGCAGACCCTGGTGACATCATTTGATAGCTATATGCTGTTAGTATCTTAATGTTCCTACACCCACACTTGTAAAATACTGTATGCCTCACAATGAAGTCTGACAATAATGAGGAAAAAAACCAAAACAAAACAAAACAAATCACACAGAACAAAGACAGGACCTGACACCAAATAGGCACTCAGTTAACGCCGATGTCCTTCCCAAGAAAGAAAGGTTATTTTCATTATTAGAGAAGAGACACCCCAACTCACCTGGAACGTGGTCATTTCCACCTCTTAGGAAGGACAGACTCCTGGAAAAGTTGAGTTAGGGAAAGCGAAAAAGCCACGGGAAAATCAAGTCCACTTTTCAGGATACTGACTAACCAGTCCAGCAAGACTGTAGGAGAAAAGCTGCTCAGCTCCTGCTACCTTCGCACACCCTCTCCTGAGGTGCCTTTCCTGTCTCTCCCCGCTGCCCCTCTCTCACCTCTCTCCACCGAGCTTTGGATCAAACAGACCAAGCCTCCCCTACAAACCCACGAGGGTAGGAAAATCCCACAGCCTCCAGCAGCTCTAAGAAGTGTCCATTTCCCCAGCTTTGCGGTTTTCGCCCTGAAGTTCTAGTTAGGGCAGTAGGCGCTCTCCGGTTGGATGCGTCGCCCCTCGGGAGAGATTTCGGCTGCCCGAGACGCCTTCCGAGGCCTGACTCATTTCTGGGGTGCAGGGGCTCTGATGCAATCTCTTTTCAGCGAGGACAGGGCTGTGGGCACGGAAACCTCGGTCCCTCACAGAAGCCCCTGTCGGTCCCCTAACGTCCACCGAAAACCTCCCTCGAATAAGGGCAGTCACCAGCGCGAAAAAGGCCAGTGTGGCCAACTACGAAGCTACCAGGCCGGCCAAGGCCGGAGATCAGGCAGGCGAGTGGAGGGCCCCTCGCAGCCGCGGCCGGCTCAGCGCTAGGGACCTCCTGGTCTCGGGTGACGGCAGCCGGGTCCCGGGGCGCCCGGACACACGTGCTGCCGGGATCGCACCTCCGCCAGGACGCGCGCCCTCCCACGGCCGCCCGGCAGGCTTCCGGGTCCCTGCGGCCCAGCACCGCCCCCCGCCCCCGCCCCTGCCCCCGCCGTGCTCTCACCACCCGACCGCCGGCCGCCTCTCTAGGGACTGCGCTGGCCTCGCGAACCGCTCTCACCCTCCACGGGGAATCCGAAACCTGGGAGCGCAGAAGTCGCGATACTGACCTGCGTCAGGGCCCCGAACTACAAGTCCCAGAAAGCCTCGGGCGGGACACGCCCACTTCCGGCGCCGGCCCCCGGGCTTCGCAGGGCGCCGCGCCCAGGGCAGGCTCCCGTCTGCAGCGGATTGCTTTTCACTGTTCTTTGAGGTGTGCGATTAGTTCCTTCAAGTTTTCCTCCTGGTTCTTTATTACAGATGCGTAAGAATTATTTCAGGAATACCCATTAAAGTGTTTTTCATTTTGTTAAAGTGCTACTGGGAGAAAAGAATTTAAATATCCCGTGTGACTTCGTCTTTACCTTTAAAAATATTTTGAAATAAGTATCTCCACCTCACCTCTGAAGTTCATTCATTTAGCAAACATTATTTGAGGGCATCCTAAGTTCCAGAAACTGTTCACGACGTTTTAAAAATCACTGTGGATGTTCAATTCTAGTGGGATTTCTGCCTAGAGCAATACATAATTATGATAAAAGGTATAGTGTGTTATACGGTTATTTTATGTGTTACTGGAAAAATGGAGTTGAGTCAGGGGATTGAGGGTGCTGGTGTTGGGGTTTGTGGGGTGGGACGTGCCTTGCAATTTTAAATATGGGATACTGGAACAAAGACTGAGGGGATGAGATAATCAGTCAGGTGACACTCAGCAGTCAAAACTCTTTCCTAAACGTACACAGACATAACTATTTACACATACAGGTTTTCTTTGTAGACAAAAATGGGGTCATGCTGTATATATAGGCCTGCAGTTTGCTCTTTAAAGTTGGGTGGTTCTAGGTATCATAAATTTACATAGAAGCAAGCCTTGCCCCCGAGGCCCTTCTGGTTGCTAATGCCTTCAAGGGAATGCCACCAAAATTCTCCCCGTCACATGTCCACCACCTTCACCCCTCACTGAGTGATGCAGGGCCACTTGGCATCTCCAGAATACTTTCCTTTCGGATTTATCCTGAGGGTAAAAGAGCTGTTGCCTGGATCTCTCCTCTATATCTTTCCCTTCTTGGTGTATTAGTTTCCAATTGCTGCTGTAATAACTTACCACAAACTTAGTGACATACAACAAACTGATTTATTCTCTTACAGTTTTGGAGGTCAGAAGTCTGAAATCATTTTCACTAGGCTAAAGTCAAGGCGTCAGCACAGCTGGTTCCTTCTGGAGGCTCTAGAGGAGGATCTGTTTCCTTGCCTTTTTCAAGGTGCATTCACAGCCTGTATTCCTTGGCTTGTAGCCTCTTCCTCCATCTTCTGGGGAACACAAAATATCTCCCTAGGATCTACTGCTTTCCTAAACTTCCCCATTCATTCATTCTATCGCTCTGCCCTCTCACCCTTTCATGTTCTCATGCTCCTCATCCAGTTTAGAGGTTATAGCTCTTCATTATGGTCAGTCTCTTGCCCCTATCTTACTTGGTTTTATTCTCCTGATAAAACACCAAATCTAGTTGAACCCAACTGCCTGCCTATTCCATACCTGTACCTGTGGAGCAGTTGTGGCCTGAGAAAAATACATGGCTCTGATGACTGGTCTCACTTTGAATTTATGACCACTGAGGTCAAGTGGGCTCTTAATGCTGCCCCACTATCCTGTTACATTTCCTTAGTCCATTCATTCTCCTGAATGACTATCTTATGGTTTCTCCTCTTTCTTTAGGTCTCTGACATTTCCTCCTGCCACTTCACACACAGCTGATGACTGTCGCTTTCTACGAGAAAAGAGAACTTCTGTACCCTCTTTCGCTTTCTATGAGAAAAGAGAACTTCTGTACTCTCTTGCAAGCACACCTGCCCACCTCTCTTCACCGGAACCTGCATGCTTTATTTTCCATTTTGAATGAACAGCCCCAGTTTCTATTTAAGAAAACTCTCCATTTGTACCCTGAATCTTATCCCCTTTCTCATACATGAAGGTGTTCCCGTCTCTCTTCTGTATTATCAGTTTTCATTCTATAACAACTTGGGAGGTCTTCATTTGGCCTACATCTTCTGTGTGTTAAGGTCTTGGAACCTGGAGGAGCATGAGTCAGGGAGCACCTGAGTCTTTAGGCCCTATCTGGGGAGCCTTTGGGAGACACATAGAAAGAAAGGTGGAGGCACTTTCCTTTCCTCCTGGGTGACCTGCCCTGGGATCCCAGCCCAATGCTCATCCTTGCCTATTAAGAGCACTGTGAAGTAGGGTTTCTTCCTCACTTTTCTTAGAATGAAGGAACAGAAGATGAGAGAGAGGTAGTGACTTGCCCAGGATCCTGTTTCTTCTTCTTTTTTAAAAATTTAATATTTTAGCATTTTCTTTTTTTTTTTAATGGAGGTACTGGGGATTGTACCCAGGACCTTGTGCATGCTAAACATGTGCTCTACCACTGAACTATAACCACCCCCAGGATCCTGCTTTGGGTGGTTGGAGCCAGGATCCAAACTCAGCACCTTGCGTATTGAATTGAGGTCACTTTCACTATAGCACATCCATCTGTCACCTCATCTTTTCAGGACATCACATATGGAACAGGTTAGAGATGAATAAAGGAGTTTCTGTTGGACCTCTTAGGCCCAGCCTCCAAGTCCAGCCAGCTGGGCAATCACTCCAATACAGAAACACACCAGACCAAGCTGGGTGGTGACACATGCAGGTCTGGCCCCACTGGACTCCTAGAAAAGCTGGAGAAACCACAGTTGGAGCTGGAAAAGGGAGTCTGAGGCTCCTATGTAGATTAGAGCCCTTTACCCAACCGGGCTGACTCCTGGCTGGAGCAGGGTCACACAGAGCTCCCTCCCTCCAGAACTCTGTGAGTTCTAAGAATGTTTCCAGCTCTATTACCCAAACGGTTGCCAGGGTGTCCTCAAAAGCCATGGAAATGGAGAGTGTGATAAGGAGGGTCTCATCCAGCCCTCTTTACTTTTCAGACTGAGAATGGAGGCCCAGAGAAAGGGAGAGAATTATTCAAGTGCACCCAGGCAAGCAGGAGGGGAGGGAGGAGAGAAGTTAGTCCTCCCCATTAATGAAGGGCTCTTGGTGTTGTCCCACTAGGGGGTCCAGGGAAGATGGCCTCAGGGCTATAGAAACTCATCATCCTAGTGCACGTGCTGCTGGATGCAACTCGGCATCATTCCTGCACTTGTTCATTCCCAAGCACGCAGCGAGTATATTCTGTGTACCTTGTCACACAAAATGCTGTTTCTCCGCAGGGCTCCACCAGCACTGGGACAAGGAGAGTTTCAAGAAGTTTCAGCACAATGGTCTCTCCTCCCACATCAGCCTTTTCTTCCTGGTTGTTGTTGCATTTCTCACTTTATTCACACTCCACACGTCGACTTCCTCAAAGATGTTGGGCACAGCCCACTGAGGACACTAACGAGTAGGTAACAACTTCCAGGGAGCCCCTCAATCCAAGGTTAAATGTATCACAGGCCATCCCTCAAGATCTAGAACTCTTTAAACCAAACATTTGTGGCTTTTAGATGTTGTATTAGGCAAAACAGAAATAGACTCATAGACATAGAATACAAACTTGTGGTTGCCAAGGGGGAGGGGGATAGGAAGGGATAGACTGGGAGTTCAAAATTTGTAGATACTGACAGACATATGTAGAATAGACAAACAAGATTATACTGTGTAGCACAGGGGAATATATACAAGATCTTGTGGTAGCTCATAGCAAAAAAAAAATTGACAATGAATGTATGTATGTTCATGTATAACTGAAAAATTGTGCTCTACACTGGAATTTGACACAAAATTGTAAAATGACTATAACTTAATAAAAATGTTTAAAAAATAGATGTTGTATTAGGATAATAGAGATATTTGGGGAAAAAAAAAAGATCTATATGGAATAAGGAAGGTTGGGTTGCCAGATTTAGCAACTGAAAATACAGTATGCCCAGCTTCATTTGAATTTCAGATAAACAATGAATAATTTCTAAAGAAAATGTGTGTCCCCTGCAATGTTTGTCTGAAATTCAAATGTTATTGGGCATTCTGTATTTTTATCTGCCCACCCTAGAGGACGGGTATGCTTCCAAAAACTCCTTGAAAGACTCTAAGTGGATAATTGCTGCCTTGTAGGCTAATCCGAAAGATGTGCGAAGCCCTGATTTCCATTTAGTCACCAGCACAGAGAAAGAGGATCTGAGACTGGCTGCCCAAACCCCCTCAACAGGGGGAGTCCTAACCAGCCCCTCCTGGCTCACCCCGGCCTCCATCTTCTGTCTTTTCCGCATCTTCAGTGAAAACCCACACCTTCTCCATTTCAGGAGCCAAAGCAGAGCAGATGAAAACAGGGGCTGTGCAGTGATTTGGCCTGGGTTCAAATACAGGCTCTGTCAACAGAAAGCTGCACCATCATGAGCAAGTTTATCAGTGTCATTAAGACCTGACGTCCTCCTCCGTAAATGAGGCTCACAATACTTGCCCGTTTTGGGCTGTCGTGAGGACAGCATGAAATAATGTGTGGAAGGAAGGTAGTGATCACCATGCTGGGCAGTAACAGCGGTACCATCCTCACTATTAACCTTCAAGTGGCAGCAGTCACTAGGGGCACGCTGTTGGAGATGGGGCCACCACGGAGGAGGCTTTGCACCTGCTCCTGGTGTGTCTGCCCTTGCGCCTGCTCTATGCTGTGCCTCTCCTCGAATCTCTGACTTATCATTTCTTTTATCTCAGTTAATTCTCACAACATTCGTGGGAAGTAGGCAAGCAGAGATTATTAATTGTTTTGTACATGAACGAACTGAGGCTATGTTATTTAGTTTCTCTAAACCTTTCTCATCTGCTAAAACAAACAACCAACCAAACAAAACAATAAAAAAACAGGGAGTAGGAAAAAATCCTTATGGCAGCAGAGTTTTTGAATCTCCTCAAATCACTCCTAAAAATGGGCTGTCTTCACACCTCCCCAGGGATGCAAAACAGAACAAAACAAAGCAAACAAATAAAAATGAATCACTAGGCTAGCAGACAAAGATCCCACTGGACAATATCATCCAGAAAAACGGAGTCAGGGTCTCCCCTCAAATATCAGAGAAGTCTATTCTTTCCGCCACTAAATGGAGATGCCATCATTATCTTATGCAGGGTGGTTTGACCCTGGTGGTTGGGTCAGACCGCCACCAGGCTTCTGCAGCTGTGCCAAATAGTGAGGGTCATGGAACCCAGAACCTTGAAACTGCCAACAAATAGTGTAGCTGCCGCTCTACATGAAATCATCAGCAAGAAGCTGAGAGCACCATTGAGACTGGGCTAAGGTTCCTCAGACTCCTCCACGGGCTCCAGTTTGCGGATGAGTCCACAAAACTGCAGGAAACTGAAGAAATCAGGGTTCCCTGAAGAAATAACTGGTTCATGACAAAGCACAGCACTAGGCTGGGACAAATTGTCTACCAGAAAGCAAGGCCGTGCCAAAGACGACTACCATCATGTCATAGGGACCCAGGGCCAACCTGAAGAGCTCCCCTATCTGATTCAAACAAACCAGGTATAAAAGAAATCTGTGAGGCACTTAGGGAGATTTGAATATGGACTGGATGTTAGATATTAAAGAATTTGTGGGAAAAATGAAGACCCACCAAAGAAGAATAAACAAAGGCTATTTATTCAGAGCTTCCTAATTGCAAGGAAGTCAGCTACCATCATTTGCCTTTTGCAAGAGACGCAAAGGCTGGCAGCCAAGTGGGAAAGCTTTAGAGTGGAAAATGAGGAAATGGCCCCAGACACACCCTGTTTGCAGGTCATTAAAGGGAAACCAGAGGTGGCTGACTGGAAGAGGGCATCTTCTGTGATTGGTTGGGAGAGTATATGTGGTGTCCTCTGGTTGGTCTTAAGTTGAAAGTGGGGACAAAAATTAAGGATACTGCTAGTTTTTAATCAAGGCCAGAAATTTTGGGGGTGATTGATAGTTTGGCTTCCCCGGCTGATTGCAAAGACAGTGGTCTGACTTCTTACAAGTCTGATCGATAGCAGGCTGACACCCTGGGCTAGTTGCTGTAAATTGTGAGTTGGTTTCCTGGGCTGATTAATGTAGGTAATAGGTCAGTTTGCTGGGCTGGTTACTGCAGGTTGTTTGTGGTTTTGCCATTGTCCATTTGCATATTCAGTCTCTCAAATTATTATTAATTTTTTAAGTATGACAGTGGTACAATGTAAAAAATAAAATAAAATGCCCTGAGTCATGTATATACCTGGTTATTAAATAATCCCAGGGGAGGGTATAGCTCAGTGGTAGACTGTGTGCTCAGCATGCATGAGGTCCTGGGTTCAGTCCCCAGTACCTCCACTGAAAAATAAATGAATAAACAAACAAATGAACAATTATCTCACCCCAAACAAACACAATTTAACTAACTAACTAACTAACTAACTAACTAACTAACTAACTAACTAACTGTCTAGAAAAGCTAAAGTGGATGGGAGATTGATAGATAAAAGAAAATAGGACCCATCTTGATGTTTGTTGAATCTGGGTTATGGATACTTGGAGGCTTATTGTATTATTTGATGTTGTGTATATTTTGAAATTCCTATAACGAAAGTTTTTGCTACTGAGGATGGTAATAGGGCCTGCCTCATAGGGTTGCTTTGAAGATTAAAAGATAATTCAAGTGGGAGGTTTAACATAGAACTTTTCATAAGTTGAGTCATACCTGCAGGAGGCCTTTGCTGAGGTCCTTTTCTGGCATTTCTCACTATGATGTGAGATATGTGGGATTAAACACAGGCTGTTTTGGAAATGGATTTTTTTTCACTAAGCAATATTTCATCAGCACATTTAGGTAATATCTGCCTATATCTATGTTGATATTTTTAATGGTTGCCCAGTTTTCTGTCATATGGATTTACTATAATTTGTTTAACCATTCTTTATTAATAGTGAGAGTGTTGAGCTTTTCCTGAGGCCTGTGCCTCTAGAAAAGAGCACAGGTTAAGAAATCCCCCCAACTTTTGTTTGGGAGACAGTATAGTGTGGCATTAAATAATGATGGCATTTCAATTTAATGGTGGAAAGACTAGACTTTTCAGTGAATGGTGCTGGAAACTTATCTATTCATTTGATACAAACTTAGAACTTGTCTCTTACAAGATGTGAACTGTAAAAATAAATTACAGAGTATTAAAAGGCAAAATATTAAGGAACAAGACATAAAACACAAAGCTAAATGTTATGAGTTGAATTGTGTCCCCATCCTCTTCACATGTTGAAGTCTTAAGCCCCAGGACTCCAAAGGTGGCCTTATTTGGAAACAAAGTTGTTGCGGATGTAGTCAAGCTAAGATGAGGTTGTTAGATTGGGTTCTAACTCAGTATAACTAGCTGTCGTTATAAGAGGAAATACCACATGAAGACAGAGACACACAGGGAGAGTGCAAGCCAAGGATTCATGGCAACCGCCAGAACCTAGGAAGAGTCAAGGAAGGATTCTATCCAAAGTTTCAGGAGGAACCAACCCTGCTGACACCTTGGTTTTACAGTTATAGCCTCCAGGACTGTGGGAGAATTAATTTCTAAAGTTTGTGGTACTTTATTAGGGCAGCCCAAGGAAACAAATAAAATTACTGTCTAATTTTACAACACTTCATTACCCACAAAAGAAACTCCAAACCTATCAATAGTCTCTCTGCATTCCTCCTGCCCTCCATCCCCTGGCAACCATTTATCTATTTTTGTCTCCATGGAATTTGACATTTTAGACTTCATATAAATGGAGTCATAAAACATATTGTATTTTGTGACTGTCTTCTTTCATTTACTCTTATGTTTTCATTTACTCTTATGTTTTCAAAGTTCATTGATGATGCAACATGTATCAGTACTTCATTCATTTTACCGTCAAATATTAGCCTATTGTTTGAATATAGTATGTTTTGTTTCTGCATTCACCAGCTGATGGACATTTGTGTTGTTTCCAATTTTGGCTCTTATGAATAACACTGCTATGAACACTCGTATACAAATTTTTGTGTGGATGTATATTTTTACTGCTCTTTGCTAGGTGTCTATAAATGGAATCACTGAATGATATGATGACTCTATATTTATCATTTTGAGGAACTGCTAGACTTTATCCAAAGTGGCTGCACTATTTTGTCTTTTTTGTTTGTTCTGTTTTGTTTTGTTTTTTTGGAGGGGGGTTATTTATTTATTTATTTATTTATTTATTAAATGGCGGTACTGGGGGTTGAACCCCAGACCTCGTGCATTGCTAAGCATGCACTCTACCACTGAGCTATACCCTCCTTCCTTGCACTATTTTATGGTCCTACCAATAACAAATGACATTTCTGATTTCTCCACATTCTGATGGCTTCTTATCTCAGTTGAAATGAGAACCAGTGTCTTTACAGTGGACTCAAAGGACCAAAATTGTGTTAGTCAGAGTTTTCCAGAGAAACAGAATCAATAGTGTGTGTATTTAATTAATTAATTGGCTCATGTGTTTCTGGAGGCTGAGAAGTCCAATTACCTGTCATCTGCTAGCTGGAGAAACAGGAATGCCAGTGGTGTAATTCAGTCTGTATCTGAAGGCGTGAGAACTAGGGGAGCCAATGATGTAATCTCCAGTTGCAAGCCAAAGGCCTGAGAAGGGAGGATTGGGGTGCTGCTGTAAGTCCCAGCATCTGAAGGTTTAAGAACTAGAAGCTCTGATGTCAGAGGGCATGAGAAGTTGGAAGTCTTAACTTAAGTGGAGAGAGCAAATTCTCCCTTCCTCCACTTTTAAAATTCTGTTCAGACCCTTAACAGGCTAGATGTTGCCCACCCACATTGGGGAAGGCAATCTGTTATACTTAGTTCACCAATTCAAATGTTAATCTCTTCTGGAAACACCCTCACGGTTGGGCCCAGAAATAATATTTTATAAGCTGTCTGGTCATCCCTTGTCTCAGTCAAGGTGACACATAAAATTAGTCTTCACAAACATGAGCTGACCTTTTCTTGTGTCTTTAGTATGCCACCTCACTGACCTTTTGCTGTTCCTCAAATAAACCAAGCACACTCTCTGTAGTGGCTTTACATCTGCTGTTTCATCTGCCTGGAACAGACTTCCCACAGATATACTCCCTCTTGTTAATTCCACTTCCTTCAGACTCTGCTCATACGATCTCTTATCAAAGAGGGCAGTTCTTACAGCTCTATATTGAATAAGAATCTTCCTCCCACCTCTTTACCTTGCTTTTGTTTAGTCTTACTCTTCCTGCCCCTCTATTTGAATGTAAGATCTTTGCGGGGAGGACCACTATTTATTTTGTTCACTGTGTTAAAGAGAAATTATTCTGACACTTGTTGAAACCTGCAGAGAAGACTTTATTCAAGACAATTGCAATAGGGAGAGAACTTGAATTTAACTCCCAATACAACAGGGACAAGTGGGGATTTATGGCTGACTGACAGGGTGAAGGCATAAATGGAAAATTACCAATAAGAAATTGGTTAGATACCAAGGGTAGGGTGGAGTGGGTGGAGAGGAACTTGATTAGTTATCAAGGGTGGGGGAATTCTTGTTTGTTTTTATGAGGGGGAGGTAATTAGGTTTATCCATTTATTTCTGCTTGGAGGGAGTACTGGGGATTGAACCTAGGACCTCCTGGCATGCTGAGCATGTACTCTATCACTTGAGCTATACCCTTGCCCCAAGAGTGGGGGAATTCTTAATGAATTGGCTTAGCATTATTCTTTGGCAAAATTGGGCTCAGCAGGCCAAAGACAAGGCCTAGATGAGAAGACTCACAGGATCTTGACTAAAGTTTGGTCGAGGAGGGGGTCCTTGATAAGTGCTTTATCCTTAGCATGTAGAACAGTGAGTGGCACATAGTGAGACATTGGTTAGTCATTGTTAGATTGGTGGATGAATGCCCCATTCTGAGAAATTTTCTTTTACATAAAAAGTCCGAATTGAATGAAAGAGATACATTTTCTCCCCTAAGATGTCCAATTGCTGGATTTTATAGATAGATTTTTTCCCCTAGAAAATTATACATTTCTTAAAACTGATTCAGCCTTATTCCATCTTCTACGTGAGTTAATGGTGAGAAAATAATATTTAGTGTTCTGGCATACTTTGCTAACGTGCTTTTTCTTCGTTTGAAATCAAAACAAGATTACTTGGAAACAAACGAACAGACCATAAAAAGCTCCTCCAAAGTAACATAAAACATATTTTGTAGATTCAAATCAGTTTCTAGCAATCGGTGCTAATCTTGGCGGAATATTCGTATCATTTGGGAGCTTTAAAAAATCTCGATGCTAGGTCCACACCCAGAATATCAACGCAAAATCTCTGGGGCTGGGACCAAAGCACAAGTACTTTTCCAAGCTGCCCGAGTGATGCTAACGTGCGTATGTAGACCCTAAGACACCGATCTGTAGCACAGACTACATTTCCCAGAGGCCTCAGCGGCCACTTCCGCTTCCGGCTTCGCCCTCCTCCGCTTGAATCCAGCGCGGCACATTTCCTGAGAAATTGCCATCGTTTCAAAGTGAAGTTGGGTTTATGCTTCTTACCTGAAAGATGCTTTGCCCAGTGTATGGACCAACTTGCCTGAGCCAGTCCTTGAGTGGTGTAGCTCTACAGGGACGGGCTCCCTCTCCCCACTGTCATCCCTCCATGTCCCTTCTCTCTACCCATTACAGGATCATTGACCAAATAGATGATTGCCACCTATGCTTTCTAGAGTGCTAGAAGCTAAAACATACTTTGTACCTAAGATACAGCTGTTGGCTCAAAGACCTTGCCAACTCAGAGAAGATGAAAAACAGACACACAGCTTATAGAGACATAACAGGCTATAGTAACTGTGATTGATACACATAACGCAGCCATGGTAGTGCTCTGTGGACCTTCAGGGGTGAGAGGAGCCTCTAGTAGGGGATGGTGGTAGTGGTGGTGGTCACTCCAGTTCTTACTGAAGAATAAGTGAAATTTGCATAACTGCAGAGCTTGGGGTGACTTGGGGAAGGTGCTGCAACATGAGTGAAGCCATTACATTTGAACCATGAACCAGCTGGACCCTATGCTGGAAGTGTTCAGAGTCTACACTGCCACGTTGGAATTTGCCTTTACCCTGGAGAAAACTGGGTTTTGGAGGACTTTGAGAAGTTGAGCGGAAGTAATCAGCATTTTGAAAGAAAGTAATCAATATTTGAGTATTACACAAGCTAAGAGTAACAGAAATTTTAAAAAATTAATTACCCATATTCCTATCAATTTATTTTAATTATTTTATTTTCAAATTATTTTACTTGAAACACATCTGCATATGTATTTTTTAGGCTTTCCCATTTTTTCTTTTTAATATGTCATAGGCATTTCTTCCAGTTTGCTCAGTAGTCTCACTGACCCTTTTTGGAGCTCCTTTTTTATTGTGCACTCAGCCATCCTGTGACCTTGAGCAAGTTCTTTCAGCTCTCTGAGCCTTAGTATTCTTAGCTGTAAAATAGATTTACTTTATAGAATTGTGGTGGAAATTCAGAGAGATGATGTGTATCTTAGGGCTTAGCACTTTACCTGGCACATTGTAAGTTGTTACTGCTATGAATGGTAATTAACAAATATATATTTATCTCTGTAAGTTCTAGGATAAAGCCACTATCATTTTGCATGTCTTTCAGAGTTTATTCATTTGTTGAATGCTTGACCTTGAACATGCCCATGTGTCAGGCAGAGTTTCAGGCTAGGGAGATAGCAGTGACCCAAGTGGTCCCTGCCCTTCTGGAGCTCACATTATAGAGGACACTTATTCGCAAATCTCATCCTCACCTATCAGGTAGTGAGAAATCCTGTGGAAAAAAATAAAGTGGGTCATGGGAGAGGAAGTACTAGAGGATGGGAGGAGAGAAAAGATGATCTTTCTGATGAGGTGGCATTTATGCAAAGACTTGCTAAGTGAGGGGTGAGCAAACACCAGGCCCAGAGGAGGGAGCATGACAGGCAAGTTGGACAAACAGGAGGAGGGCAGTGTTGTGAAAGTGAGGGGTCACACCTCCACTCTCTAACTTCTCATCTTAATTTTTCATACCTATGAAGCAAGTCAGCTCTCTGAGCATATCATGTATTTTCCCCATTGGTCCTTTCATTAACTGTATTCCACTTACCTCCTTGTGAATGATTTGAACTATCAGAAGCTGACTTTGAATGTTTTGCCTTCCTTCACCACTGAGGCCCTCCTCCTCCACTGAGGCCTTCCTCGCTCCCTACTTCAGGAGGGGGCCAAGGGAGTAAATGGTTCCTGGATGAGTGGAATTGGTTTTGATTTTGCAGGGATCACTGACATTTGGGGATGTGGCTGTGGCCTTTATCCAGATTGAAAGGAGACACCTGGATGCCACTCAGCGGGCCTTGTACAGGGATGTGATGCTGGAAAACTATGGGAATCTGGTGTCTGTGGGTAAGGATTTCTTTCTCTTTGACTCAAAATTGATCTGCTGGGCAACTGTGCATTTTCACAAGGTAAATGATTTTGGGTATTTAAGCTCTTTTTTTTTTAAGTTGGTTTTGTCTTTTGGGGGGGATGGGGGTAGGTAATTAGGTTTTATTTATTTTTCACTGGAGGTACTGGGGATTGAACCCAGGACCTCTTGCATGCTAAGCACACAGTCTACCAATGAGCTATATCCTCCCCGCTAACTCTTTGTTTTTTTAATTGAAGTATCACTGGCTTACAATGTTGTGTCAATTTCTGGTGTACAGCATAATGTTTCAGTCATACATATACATACATATATTCCTTTTCATATTCTTTTTCAGTATAGGTATTGAATATAGTTCCTGTGTTATAACAGTAGGACCTTGCTGTTGATCTATTTTATATATAGTAGTTAGTATCTGCAAATCTCAAACTCCCAATTTATCCCTCCACCTCTCACCTGACCCTCCTTTAACTATAAGTTTGTTTTCTCTGTCTGTGAGTCTGTTTCTGCTTTGTAAATGAGTTCGTTTGTGTCTTTTTTCTTTTTTTTAGATTCCACATATAAGTGATATCATATGGTATTTTTCTTTCTCTTTCTGGCTTACTTCACTTAGAATAATGATCTCCAGGCCCATCCATGGGGTGTTTACACTCTTAAATGGGAGGTTTTTGTTTGTTTGTTTTCAGCATGGGCTTAGAGGCTGAAACTTATGTTCCTTCCACCCCTCAGAAAGATCAGAGCCATACAGAGCCAGAGATGGTCAGCTTTGCGTGCAGTCTAGCCCAGTTCTCTGAATTTTGCATGTCAGGATTCGTCTGCTGCCAACAATAGGAGTTTCCTGTCCTCAGGGAGGCCTGGTTTTCTAACTGACTTTCCACCCTACATTTCTATAACTGTGGTTTGAACGTTTTTGATACCACCCTCTAGGCCTTCCTGACGACCATGCTCCTTGCAGACCCTGAAGTTGAGATGGAGGTTTGGGATAACTCCTAATAGCCACAGTCACATTTCTTTTCCTTCTCTGTGAACAGGGCTTCTCTCTTCCAAACCCAAGCTAATCACCCAGTTGGAGCAAGAGGCAGAGCCACGGATGTAAGTACAAGAAGTTCCATCAGGTATGCCTGCAGGTGAGCAAGGCAGGAACCATTTCAAGCAGGAGCTCAGCACACAGAAAAGTGTGGAGGGGGTTCTTGGTGAAGCTCACCTTGCAGAGCCCCTGTCTGTGCGGAAGGGCTGTGGCACGTGACATGAGTTTCCTCTTTTTCATGTCATCCTCATGTCAAATGACTTGGCGTTTTTCTCATTCTTTCTACTCCTGCTCTCTTCACGAGGGCTTCTCGTCTTGCAATAAGTCTCTTTATGTGTTTTTATCTTTCCCCATTTGCAGACACTTGATAGGCTGTGCTGTATTTCTACCTTCTGTCCATTCTCAGTGCCTTCCAAATTCTCTCAAGGTTAGCTTGATGGATGGCTGTTTAACTCTTTCTGTTTTAATACCCATATCATTGACCATATGGTAGGGCAGTGGCAGATTCCAGTTATAAGCATAGGACTCCTGACTATCACATAATTACTATTTTTGACAAAGAAACTGATGGGGAAGCATTTTCTTCCCTTTTCTCCTGAGTCTTTTATTTCTTTTCTCTGATATCATTTGCTCTTTAAAAAATATTTTAATTATCTTTTGTTTATTTTTTGTTTTTGTTTTGGGAGGGATTAGGTTTATTTATTTACTTATTTATTTTAATGGAGAACTGGAGATTGAACCTAGAACCTCGTGCATGCTAAGCACGCACTCTACCCCTGAGCTGTACACTCACCTGCCGTCATTTGCTCTTGGCTCTCATTTTTTTCTGTGTATACTTTGCATAAATTTATGTCTGTCACTTTCTCCGTGTTGTTAACTGGAGAAATCATTTCTAAATCTTTGTAAACATGGATATTTATTTGTCTCCTCTAAAATATTTATCCTACCAGTGTTCCTTCTTTTAAAACTTGAACTGTCATTTTACGTTTATCATCATCAGGGAAACTTTTATAACTGTATTTCGTGGAAAATGTAATTCACATGATAGCTGGTTTCCTGAAGGTTTGGGTGCTTTTTCTTTTTTTTTTTTAATTTATTTTTTTGTGGTAGGGAACAGGGGAGAGAAATGTGGGGGGTAGGTCTATAACAGTATTCTGTCTTATATAGTAACTTGGCCAACCAGATTTTTGTTCTCTCTTGAAACAGTTTTGGTAATTTACAGTTTCCTAAAAATATTCAGTAATTAAAGTTCTCAAATTTATCTTCATAGTATTGAACAAAATAGCCTTTTATGATTCTACGTTTATCCTTAATGTTTATAATTACTTTTAGTCTGTATATTCATGGTTACTTTCTTATGATTTCTTACATTATTTGTTTTTTTCCCATTTTCCCCCTTTGTTAGCTTTACGTTATTTCTTAGAGTGCTCTTAGATGTATTTACTAGTGTTACTATTTTCTGTGTTTTTCTTTTTTTTTTTTTAATCTTTTAATTCCTTTTTATTTTTTCTTTCCTTAGGTTTATTTACTTTCTCTAACTTTGTTTTAGTTGATTCATTAATCAATTAACTCATTGATTTTCCTTCTTCTTTATGTACTATAAATATTTAAAGCCTTAAACTTTTGTTTGTGCAGGGTTTTGGTTATATTCAATGGGTTCCGATATGTAGTTTTTATTATCATTAGTTTTTAGATATTTTGCAATTGGCATTTTGATTTCTCTGATCAGAGTATTAAGAGAGTCATAACCTAGCCTTCCTTTTTTCTTAAAACCTTTTAAAAAATTTAACCCATATATGGAAGAGTTGATTTTTAAATATATGATCTAAATTCGTATTTTTTAAGTGAATATTCATATAACCAGCACTCAGGTCAAGAAACAGAACACTGGTAGTATTTCACTAAATCACATCTTGATCCCTCCCAGTCATCAGCCACACTCTCCTCCTCCCCGTCAAATAACACTATAATTTATTTTGGCCTTTTTTTAACCTTTATATGAATGGAACTATATAGTATATATTTTTGGCATAGTCTTTTATGCATAACATTTTGTGAGATTTTTCCATTTTCATGTATTGTCCTTGCAGTGGGTCAATGGTTCTTAAAACTCTAGCATGTATTAGAATGCATGTTTAAGCATGACTGCTGGGCCCCACCCTCAGGCTTCAAATATGGACTGAAAGTTTTTACAAGTTCTTTGGTGATACTGATGCTGTTGATCTGGGGACCATGCTTTTAAATCTGTTGCTATAGAGTATTTCATTATCCCATGTATTTGGATGGATATTGGGGATATTTCCAGCTTTTGAGAATTACAAATGCTATGAACATTATTATATGTTGTTGCTTGGTTCAAATGTGGATACATTTCTGTTGGGCATATACCTAGGAGTGGAATTTCTATTTTATAGGATATACACATATTTAACTTTAGTATATAATGCCAAATAATTTTTCAATGTTTGTACCAATTTATATTTCCATCATCAGTGTGTGAGAGTACTCATTGCTCCATATCCTTGCCAACACTTGATATAGTCAGTCTTTTGAAGTTCGTCATTCTTTGGCTGTATCTTGTATCTCATTGTGGTCTTAATACCCATATCCCTGATATCAAATGAGGTTGAGGGTGTTTCACAAGTTTATTGGCCATTATATGTCATCTTTTTTGAAGTATCTATTCAAAAAACCCTTTGTTAATTATGTATGTTGTACTGCCCTTCCCTCTGTAATTTGTTTTTCACTAATAGTGGTCTTTTGATGAATAGAAGTTTTTAACTCTAATGAGCTCCATTTTGCTAATATTTTCCTTTCTTGTCATTGTTTTTTGTGTACTGTTCAGTAAAACCTTCCTTCCCCCAAGTTCATGAAGATAGTCTTCTGTGTAAACTTTTAGAAGCTTTATTGCTTGTATTTTACATTTAGATTTACCATCCTCTTAGAATTGATTTTTGTGCATGGTACGAGGTAGAGTTCATGTTTTCTTCACCCCTCAGCCCCCAAATATGCCAATAAAATCTCCTTTTCATCACTGCTCTGCTAGGCTACCTTTGTCATAGAACATGTGTCCAGAAGACTGCCTTTCTTCATATGACTAATTTGCCTCCACCTACCTATACACTCAGTATCTTGAAATTTTCTCTAGCTTAATCATTACATAAAATATATATCCCATCAAAGGCCATTTGAACTATCTGGGCTGTTTATTACCAGACTTCACCTCCAACTTACATTTCCTTAAAAAAAAAAATCTTAGTTCTAGTATCTGATGTATGGAATATCTCCTCATGTTAATAAATATAAACATTTAAAAATAAAAATATAAGTATATGTGTGTATATATCTGTATCTGTAGATATAACTTCTTTTTAAAAGAAAAAAACTCATTCAGTAAAAGAATTGATCAGTGATTGCTGATTTATCACAAATTTAACTCCATTAGTTTTTCAGAATCTCCTTGTATATCTTTTGTAAACGGCTAGAGAAAAATTACACAATTCACCTTTTTCATTTGTATATTCTTTTTCAGATATGTTAAAACCTTAGATTACAGTACAGTCTTGTTGGCCTGAGATCTGTTTTGATTCGTTAAACATTTTGTCTATTTTTTCCCCTCAGAGCTATTAAATGTTGGTTCTCTGCTAAATTCTCACAGAGAAATGTTATTCTCAAGTTCTTGGATATAGTGCAGTGTTACATTACAATGTTCTCAAATGCATCACCCTATAGGAATCTGTGCTAGTAATCCTGGCTTGCTTTGTGATACTTGATTTTCTCCCCAAAATTGTCTTTAGTCACATTCCCATTTTTTTTTTTTTATTTCTTGGAGTTTCCTGTGTTACCTTCCTAACTTGACAACTTCTTAGATGTTCCTTGCATTCTTTAAATACAATATTTATAATATAACTTCCTTCCATTTCCTTAGATCTTACTTATTTCTCCTGTCTTTAGTCTTGCCATCTTTTCTTAGCGAGAATCACAAGTGGGATGAATTAATTTTACATAACCTTTAGTAATATAGAACAGAACATTATTCTTATCTGTGTGTAGTTCTCATTTTCAGTATTTCAATATAGAGAACATTTGAATTTTAAAATTTCTTTCAGTACAGGAGTACGCATTTGAAACAAAGATGTCAGCCCTAAAGCAAAATACTTCCGAGAGATCTGATTTGGGAGAGCAAACAAAAATTGTCATGATAGAAAGCAGCCTGTGCTTGGAAGGCAGAAGTTGCATGGAGAAGACACAGTATAAATGTGAGGAATGTAGGAAAGTCTTTAAATATAATTCCTTCTTTATTAGCCACCAGAGAAATCATACTGGTGAGAAATCCCATAAGTGTAAAGAATGTGGGATAGCCTTTGTAAGCAGCTCATCCCTTTTAAATCATTATAAAATTCACATGGGTAAGACACTTTATAGATGTTTTAAATGTGGGAAATTCCTTAAGAAGTACTCAACATTTGTTAAGCATCAGAAAATTCATTTGAAGAGAAACCCCATAAATGCTATGAATGTGGAAAAGCTTTCAGAAAGAATTCTACCCTTTTAAGTCACCAGAGAATTCATGCTGGTCAGAAATCCTACAAATGTAATTACTGTGGGGAAGCCTTTGCTAGGAAGTCAGGCCTTGCTCGTCATGTGAAGATACATAGTGGAGAGAAGCCTTTTAAATGTAATCAATGCGGGAAACCTTTCAGGGATAATTCAGCTGTGTTGGAACATCAGAGAACGCATACTGGTGAGAAACTATATTGGTGTAATGGATGTGAAAAAACTTTACTAGAAGCTCAACTCTTTATTAGTCATTAAAGAATGCATACAGGAGAGAAACCTTATCATGTAGTAAATGTGGAAAATCTTTCAGGTATAGCTCGTCCTTTGCTGGACACCAGAAAACTCATAATGGAAATAAACCCTATCTGTGTAATGACTGTAGAAAAGCCTTTATGAAGCGCTCATACCTTATTGAACATCAGAGAATTCATACTGGTGATAAGCCCTATCACTGTAAGAAATGTGGGAAATGCTGCAGGCATAGCTTTGGGCTTGTTTTACACCAGAGAAGTCATACTGGGGAAAAGCCTCATCATTGTAAGAGATGTAGGAAATCCTTTAGGTATAGCTCTGGCTTTGTTTTACATCGGAGAATCCATACTGGAGAAAAACCTTATGAATGTGATGAATGTGTGAAGGCTTTTCCTCAGAGTTCAGGCCTCAAACAACATAAGAAAACTCATAACAAAGAAAGAGCCATCAAGTGTAGTTAGTTTGGTAAGTCATGCAGAAATAATTTACTCCTTTTGAACATTGAAGAGGTCAATAAATTACTCACCTAACAAAAATATTCTGTGAACCTCTATCTTGAAGAACTTCTCACTTGTGAGGATGTTCTCTGTAGTATGGTTTGTACTAGTGAAATATTTGAAGACCTAAATATCTATATGAAAATTGTTGCTATAGAATGCTATGTAGCAAGTGAAAAGAATGAAGTAGAGCTCTATGTACAACCATAGAAATATCTCCATGATACTGTGTTACGTCAAAAAAGCAAATTGCAAAGAATTAATATTGTTAAAATGCCTGTCCTTCCCAAAGCTGTTTACATATTTAATGAGATTCCTATCAAATTACCCGGGACATTTTTCACAGAACTAGCACAAATAATCCTGAAATTTATATGGAACCACAAAAGACCTAGAATTGCCAGAGTAATTCTGAAGAAAAAGAACAAAACTGGAGGCATAACTTTTCAGACTTCAGACAGTACTACAAAGCGACAGCAATCAAAACAGAATGCTATTGGCATAAAAACAGACATATGGATCAATGGAACTGAATTAGAGAGCCCAGAACTAAACCCACACACCTGCAGTCAATTACCTTTGACAGAGGAGGTAAGAATATGCAATGAAGACAGTCTCTTCAACAAGTGGCATTGGGAAAGCTGGGCAGCCTCATGTAAATCCATGAAGCTGGAACACTCCCTCATACCCTACACAAAAATAAACTAAAAATGGCTTAAAGACTTAAATATAGGACATGACACCATAAAACTGCTAGAAGAGAATTAGGCAAAACATTCTCTGACATAAATTGTAACAATGTTTTCTTAGGTCAGTCTCTCAACGCAATAGAAATAAAAACAAAAATAAACAAATGGGACATAATCAAACTTACAAGCTTTTGCACAGGAAAGGAAACCATAAACAAAATGTAAATTCAACCTATGGAATGGGAGGAAATATTGCAAATGTTGTGACTGACAAGGGCTTAATTGCTGAATCTACAATGACAAGGGCTTAATTACCAAATCTACAATGAGGTATCACCTCACACCATTCAGAATGGCATTCATCAAATAGGCTACAAATAGTAAATGCTGGAGAGAGTGTGGAGAAAAGGGAACACGCCTACACTGTTGGTGGAAATGTATATTGGTGCAGCCGCTATGGAAAACTATATGGAGGTTCCTTATAAAACTAAATATAGAGTTGTCATATGATCCAGCCATCCCACACTTGGGCATATATCCAGAAGAGACAAAAACTAATTCAAAAAGACACATGCACCCCAGTGTTCATAGCAGCTTTCCAAAGCATGGAAGCAACCCCAATGTCATCAACAGAGGAATGAATAAAGATATGGGGTGTGTGTGTGTATGTATATACACATATACATACACACACACATAAATACAATGGACTATTACTCAGCCATAAAAGAGAATGGAATAATGCCATTTGCATCAACATGGATGGGCCTAGAGATGATCATACGAAGCGAAGTAAGTCAGAGAGAGACAAATGTTGTATGGTATACCTTATATATGGAATCTAAAAAAAATGGTGCAAATGAACTTATGTACAAGACAAAAGCAGACTCACAGACATAGAAAACAAACTTATGGTGACTGAAGAGAAAAGGAGATGGGAGGGATAAATGAGGAATTTGGGATTAACATACGCACTACTATAAATAAAATTGATAGCACAGGGTACCATTCAATATCTTGTAATAACCTATAATGGGATATATTATGGGATGGAATAATGGAAAAAATTTGAATAAGTATATATATCTATTACTTCATTATACACCTGAAACTAACACAACATTGTAAATCAACTATATTTCAATAAAAAAGTAGGTTGCAGAAAACCTATATACAATGGTCTTATTTATATTTAAAAAATGAAGCTATTTTGTGTGTGTATATATATTTGAATATATATGTATATATTCAAAGAGATCTGGAAAAATAAAGGCCAGAACAGTTGAATATCTTCGAGAAGAATGTGCTATTGATATGATGAAGTGAAATTTTGACTTCGGCTGTGTTTTTTTTTTTAAACACTTAATCAAGCATACATTCATGTATCTTCTATCATTTAACATAGTTGTCTTTTTGAATTAGAAAACTCAGAAGCTATAAAAACACAAAAATAAAAAAATTTTGTACAAGTGGCTGCACAATATTAAAATATAAAGAACCACACTTGGAGAGAATATTACTACCATTGTATATAGCAAATAATACTTAGACTATCTAAAGAGTTCTTAAAAATTCATAAGAAAAATATAAAAATTTCAGTGGAGAAGTGGTCTGGGATATGAATGTACAGTTGTCAAAAACAAACAAAAGCCAAAAAACCCCCTAAATTGTCAAACTTAAAAAAAGATGACAGGTTTAAGAGAAGTGTGAATTAAAATGATCAAATTCTTTTGGCCAATTTGGCAAAAATTAATAAGCTGTTTGGTGCTTTTAAGGGTACAAGAAAAATAGGCACACTTAATGTGGTGTCGAAGGAATTCTGAGTTAACAGTGTGATGGTGAGAAGCATAATTTGACTATACTTACCAACTTTTAAAAAGCTTCCACTCTTTGACCTCACGTTTCTATTAAAATAGAATAAAGAGTAAAAATGGTTTCAAGATCATTATAGTAATGAAAAGTTGGAGTAACAATAATATCTATCACCAGAGCAATGTTTAAATTAAGATACACACATTATTTGGGCTACCATGTAATCATGTAACATTTAACAATTACAAAGCAGTCATTTAATTAATCAGTTAACATTTAATGAGTTAAACTTTCATGAATTGACAGGGAAAGATGTCTTAGGACACTAAATGGGAAAAAAGCCAAATTGTACAATAATGGTACATCTTTTATATAGTTTATGCAGTACTTGAATGTTTTATAATGAAAATATATCACAGCTAGTTTTAAATATATATAATAAAGCAACATTATAGAGGAATGTTATAGAACAGAAAAGAAAGGAACTAAGCATTCAACTCAGGAACCTAGAAATGGGTCAGAATTAATCAGAAGAATCATGGTTGGGTACACATTATTGTTAGTGAAAACTGGTTACGTTTTTTGAATAGCAGTTTGACAATATGAATGTACATCTACTAATTATATGTTCCCATTGACAGAAAAAAGCCACTCTCAAACTGTTTAAGGGAATAATTAGACTAGCTTAAAGAGATCATATTACTTCATTGTTTACAATAAAATCCTGGAAAGAGGTGGGAAAAACAACCAAGTAGGGAAATGTTTAAATTATAGAATTTTCATAGGCTGGTATCCCAGTTACTATTGATGCATAATATATAACCCCAAACTTAGTCACCACTTTGTTAGGCGCACAGATTTTGTGGGTAAAGAATTCAGAAACTGTATAGCAGGAACTTTATAACTGCATATCTGTCTCTGCAGGGAAAACTCAAGGCTGGAATTGACTTGACATTTGGATGGTGGAATAATTTGAAGTTGCCACAGTACAGTAGCCTCAAGTGGTTATTGAGCAGTTGAAAAGAGGCTAATCTGAATTGAGATGTGCTGTAAAGTGTAAAACATATATTGGATTTCAAAGACTTAGTATGACAAAGAGAAACTAAAATATCTCAATTTTTAAATGATTGATTACATGTGAAAATGGTATTTTGGATATGTTGGGTTAAATTAAATATATTTAAATTGACTCTAATTTAGCTGCTGGAAATTTTCGAGTTACATATGTGACCTACATTTGAAGTTCACATAATATTTTTATTGGTTGGTACTGATATAAAGGCTCTTTCACAAATTTGGTTGTTGTTGCTGTTGCCTGGGATCTCAGCTAGGACTGTTGATGGGAATTCATGCACATGGTCTTCTCATGCGTCTGCTTGAGCTTCTTCACAGTATGATGGCCAAGATTCCAAAAGTGAGTGTTCCAAGGGAATCAGGCAGAAAACCAATATTACCTGTGTGATGTAACCTCAGAAAGAACAGTGTTACTTCCTTTGTAGTCAAACTGACCCAAATTCAAAGGAGGAGGGAACACAAACTACACTTTGTCATGGCAAGAGTTGCAGAATCACATAGCAGGAAGAGCGTATTAGAAGAGAGATATTGTGACCACTTTGGAGAGTACAGTTTACCACTGGAATATGATTCAGCCAACAAAAAGCATGGAGTAGATATGTTGAGTCAAAAAAGTAGATTACAGAATGGTATTTAAAGGTGTATGACAGCAATTAGGAACATAAGCTTTGAAGTCAGAGTGCAAGATATAGCTCACCTCTGTTTACTTCGTTAAGACCACTTCAAGTTATGTACTCTGTCAAAGCATCTACCCGTGCTGATTAAAAAGCACCTTTTCTTGGCTTAGTTTAAAGGAGAAACTTAAAATGCTTAGCTGAGTGCCAGGTGGATAGTAAGCATAAGGTAAGTGTTATCTGGTGCCATGTTAAGGATAATCATTCTTTTTTTTTTTTTTTTTGGTATATGTATATAATGTGTGTGTGTGTGTGTGTAAATATATGAAGTCTCCTACTGAATTAGTTAAATGTCTCAAAAGAACATGCTCCACCATTAGCTACATTATGTACAGAATTCAAGAGAAGCAAGTGGTCAAGCACCATGAACATAGATAGCCTGCATGTTGGCTTATCTTCTTGAGGTAACCTAATTTAGCATGTGAGAAATAATAAAATCTTACAAAATGGTAATAGTAATTATTATATTTTAAAATAATTACGTATTTTTCCAAAAAGAAAGATTCTCCATTTTAAAATAGTGTGCTATTTATCCAAACTGAGACAAGAGAGGACAATAAAGTAAAGCGGATCAATACTACTTGTGAGTACCTTTCCTGTTGCTGGTGGTGTGTAGTCGACTCGTGGGTCTCTGAGACCCGAAAATTGAGAGCCGCTTCGCGCCCCGGCTGCTGTACCTGGCGGCTCGGCGGCCGTCACCATGCCACAAAACGAATGTATTGAGTTACACTGTAAGCGCTATGGATACCGTTTGGATTACCATGAGAAAAAGCGAAAGAAGGAAGGCCGAGAGGCTCATGAACGTTCAAAGAAGGCAAAAAAGATGATTGGTCTGAAAGCTAAGCTCTACCATAAACAGCACCATGCTGAGAAAATACAAATGAAAAAGACTATCAAGATGCACGAAAAGAGAAACACTAAACAGAAGAATGATGAAAAGACTCCATAAGGAGCAGTACCTGCATATCTACTGGACAGAGAGGGACAGTCCCGAGCTAAAGTACTTTCCAGTATGATTAAACAGAAACGAAAAGAGAAAGCGGGAAAATGGGAAGTCCCACTGCCCAAAGTTCGTGCCCAGGGAGAAACAAAAGTATTAAAAGTTATCCGAACAGGAAAGAGGAAGAAGAAAGCCTGGAAGAGGATGGTTACTAAAGTCTGCTTTGTTGGAGATGGCTTTACTCGAATAGCACCTAAATATGAAAGATTCATTAGGCCAATGGGCTTACGTTTCAAGAAGGCCCACGTAACACGCCCTGAACTGAAAGCTACCTTCTGCCTGCCAGTGCTTGGTGTCAAGAAGAATCACTCATCCCCACTACATACAAATTTGGGTGCTATCACCAAAGGTGCTGTCACTGAAGTGAACGTGAGCGAGTTGGGCCTTGTGACACAAGGAGGCAAGGTGATTTGGGGGAAATATGCCCAGGTTACCAACAGTCCTGAAAATGATGGATGCATAAATGCAGTCTTACTGGTTTGATAGCAGTTACACACAAATAGCTAACTCCTTATGATTATTGAAAATTACACCTCAATCAGGAAACTATTACTGTGATGTTTCTGAGTACTACCAATCAGCCTTACGTGTCTGTAGTCATCAAGAAAACTATTTTATTGTTATAAAATAAACAAACATTAAAACGGCCTAGTTTTACAAATTGGTCTCCTGTGTCTGTTCAGTGTTTAGATGTCCATAAAATTGAATGATTAAAAATCAATTATAGAAAAAAATTACTTGTGAGTATAGAAGCAAAATGTTCCCAACAGAATATTAATAAATCAAATCCAGAAATACATAGAAAGAGGAATACACCATGAACAAATGGGGTTTATCTGAAGAATTTAAGGCTGGTTCAATATTTGAATCTCAGTCTATGTAATCTACATCAAAGAAAATTAAATGTTACAGAAGAAAAACCACATGATCATACCAACTGATACCAAAAAAGAAAAAAAAAAGACACTTGACAAAATACAGCATTCATTCATAATAAAAGTTTCCAGCAAACTAGGCAGAGAAGGGAACTCCCTCAACCTAATAAAGGGCAACTACAAAACCCCTAGAACTGGCATTATACTTAATGGTGAAAGAATTCTTTGCTTCTAAGATCAAAATAAGGAAAGGCTGTCTGCTCTTACCACTCTTATTCAACATAGTACTGGCAATTTTAGTGCAACAAGGAAAGAAAAGGAAGTAAAAGGCATACAGTGTGGACAGGAAGGACTGTAACTGCCCCTATTTGTAGATAATATGATTGACTGTAGAAAATGTTAAGGAATATATAAAAACAAAATAAAAAAGCACCAAACAAATGCTAGAACTAATAAGTGAATTTAGCAAGATTATAGGGTACAAAGCCAACACACAAAGATCAACTTTTTCTATACAATAGCAATATACAATTGCAGGCTGAACTTGAAATACAATTTACAATATCCCCCCAAAATTCTTAAGTATAAACTGAAGAAAGATTTCCAGACCTGTATTCTGAGAAGTACAAAATGCTGATGAAAGGGAAAGAAAACCTAAATAAATGGAGAGACATATCATATTCATGGATGGCAAGAGTCAACATAGTCAAGATGTCAGTTCTTCACAAATTGATCGATAGATTTAACAAAATACAATAAAAATCCTAGCTGGCTTATTTTATAGATGTAAATAAGCTGGTTCTAAAATTTGTATGAAAGGACAAAGGAACTAAGAATAGCTAAAACAGTTTTCAAAAACGAGAAACTTCGAATAGTCATATTACACAAAGTTACTCTAAACATGCAGTAATCAAGACTGTTGAAGGTACAGAAACAGATCAGTGGAACAGAGTAGGGAATCTAGAAATAGATTCACACAAATATGACTAACTAATTTCTTTTTACAAAAGTGCAAAAGCAATTCAATAGAGAAAGCACAGCCATTTCAACAGCTGATAACAGAGCAGTTGGACATTTCATTAAAAAAAAAAAATCCTTGGCCTAAACCTCACACCTTAAACATAAATTAATTCAAAAAGGATTATAGATCTGAATGTACAACACAAAAGGACAAAGCTTTTAGAAGTAAATGTAGGAGAAAATCTTCATGACTTTGGGTTAGGTAAAAAGTTCTCAGACATGACACCAAAAGCACCATGAAACCATGCAAGAAAAAAGCTTTATAAATTGGACTTCAAACTAACTTTTGCTCTGTACAAGACATTGTTAAGAAAATGTGAAGACAAGCTATAGATGGGAGAAAAGTCTCATCTGGCAAGGGGCTTATATGCAGAATATAAAATGAATCTTAAAACTGAGCAAAATCAAACCCAAGCAACCCTATTTAAAAAATGGGTAAAATACCTTCATACAAGAGGATTTTCACCAAAGAGGATAGGAAGATGGTAAACATATATATGAAAAGTTGTTCAATGTTATTAGCCATCAGGGAAATGAAAATTAATGAGAAACCACTACACATCTATGAGAATAACTAAAATAAAAAAGTATACTAACAATACCAAGCGCTGATGAGAATACATAGCAACTGAAACTCTCTTACAGTGCTAGTGGGAATGCAGAATTATATGGTGACTCTGGAAAATGGTTCATCAGTTTCTTATAAAGTTAAACACATTTATGTATGACTCAGCAATCCCAGTCCTATATATCTACCTTAAAAAAAATAAAATTAATATTTACATAAAAACCTATACAACAATGTTAATAACGGCCCTATTTATAGTAGTTAAAAAAAAAAACAACAACCCTGGGAACACTCCAAATGTCCTACAACAGGTGAATTATAAACTGGTTAATCCATGCTTTATAATACTACATTAAAAAAGAGTGAACTATTGAGATACACATCAACTTAGAAGATTCTCAAAGGCATTATATTGCATGAAAGAAGCCACTTCTGAAAGGTTATATACTGCATGATTCCATTTATGACATTCTCAAAAAGGCCAACTATAGGAGTGAAGAACAGATGAGCAGTTTCCAGAGATTTTTGGTGGAGAGAGGAGGTGAATGTAATGAGAATTCAGTGGAAATGTCCTGATTAGAAATATAATCTTGAGAGACTTCATTATATAGTTGATATTTTAAAGCCATAAGATTAGATTGCCAAGAGAGTTAAAGGCAAACAGAAGAGACCAGAGTTTAGAACTGAAGTTCTAGGATATAGCCATGGACACTCTTATGTTAACAGAATGTTGAAAAATGAGGAATCAGCAAAGGAGACTGACAAGGAGCAGTCATTGAGGTAGGAGAAAAGCCAGGAGAGTTTATTGTCCTTGAGCCCAAGGGAAGAAAGTATATAAAGGGGAAAGGAATAATCAAATGCTGCTGATAGATCAAGTAAGATGACAGTTGAGCAGTGACAAGTGGTTTTTGCCACAGGGAAAACACAAATGACCTTGAGAAGAGCAGTTTTGATGTAGTAGTAGAGATAAAATTTTGATCGAAGTGGGATCAACAGAATGAGAGAAATAGAGTTGTCTTTGGAAGAGGTTGATTGTAAACAAAATAAAAACAAACTCACAGACATAGAGATCAAACTAGTGGTTACCAGAGGGGGAAGGGAAGAGGGAGGGGCAAGATAGGGTTAGAGGATTAAGAGGCATAAACCACTACATATAAAATAAAAAACCTATAAGGATATAGCCCATATTTTATAATAACTTTAAATGGAGTGTAATCTATAAAAACACTGAATCCCTGCTGTATACCTGAAGCTAATATAATATTGTAAATCAGCTGTATTTCAAAAAAAGAAAACAGCTTGTTGGTATTACAAAAAATTAAAAGACTTTAAATGGTGCCTTGGGAAATACCTACTTAATACAAAAGAAGATGATAAATGAAAAGCAGAAGATCAGAAAAGAGGCAAGACAATAAGGAAACAAATAGTAACACAAGAGGTGTAATTCCAACCATATCAATAATAACATTAGGTAAGAATGGGTTAATTACTCCAATCAAAAAGAAATTGACCGACTGGAGTTAAAAAACCCACGATCTATAATAAGGAAACATTAAGATGCCTTAATGCATCTTAAGTGATGCATTAGATCAGATGGACTTAATTGATATTTATAGAACATTCCATACAAAAGCAGTAGAATACACATTCTTTTCAAGTACACATTGAACATTTTTCAGGCTAGATCACATGCTGGACCACAAAGTGAGCCTTGATAAATTTAAGAAAACTGAAATCATAGCAAGCACATTTTCTGATCACAACACTGTAAGATTAGACATCAACTATAAGAGAAAAACTGCAAAAACCACAAACATGTGGAGGCAAAACAGTATGCTACTCAACAACCAATGGATCATTGAAGAAATCAAATAAGAAAAAAAAAACCTAGAGATAAACCAAAATGAAAATATGATGATTCAAAATATATGGGATGCAGCAAAAGCAGTTGTAAGAGGGGAGTTTGTATTTATACAAGCTTACCTCAGGAAACAAAAAATCTCAAATAAACAACCTAACCTTACACCTAAAGCAACTAGAAAAGAAGAACAAACAAAACCCAAAGTTAGTAGAAGGAAAGAAATCATAAAATTCCGAGAAGAAATAAATGAAATAGAGACTAAAAAACAGATAAATGAAACTAAAAGCAGATTCTTTGAAAAGATAACCCTAATTGATAAACATAATTGATAAACCTTTGGTCAGACTCATCAAGAAAAAAAGGGAGAGGGCCCAAATCAATAAAATCAGAAATGAAAAAGGGAAGTTACAACCAATACTACAGAAATACAAAGGATCATAAGAGGCTACTGTAAGTAACTATAGGCCAGTAAAATGGACAACCTAGAACAAAAGGACAATTTCTTACAAAGGTACAATCTCCTAACACTGAACCAGAAAGAAATGCAAAATATGAAATCTAGATACCAATACTGAAAATGAATCAGTAATTTAAAAAACTGCCAACAACAACAAAAAAGTCCACGCTTCACAGAGGAACTCTACCAAACATTTAGAGAAGAGTTAATGCACATCTTTCTGAAACCATTCCAAAAAATTACAGAGGAAGGAACACTTCCAAACTCATCCTATGAGGCCATCATCACCTCGATACCAAAGCCAGAAGAAGATATCAGAGACAAAATGACAGGCCGGTATCATTTATGAACATAAATGCAGAAATCCTCAACATAATATTAGCAAATGGGCTCTGACAATGCGTTAAAAGGATCATGCACCATGATCAAGTGAGATTTCTTCCAGGGTTGCAAGGATTTTTCCATACCAACAAGTCAATCAATGTGATACACCACAGTAACAAATTGAAGAATAAAAACCATACGATCGTCTCAACAGATGCAGAAAAAGCTTTTGATAAAATTCAACAATGATTTATGATGAAAAACTCTCCAGAAAGTGGGCATAGAGGGAACATACCTTAACATAATAAAGGACGTATATGACAAACCCACAGCTAGCATTATTCTCAATGAAAAAAGCTGAAAGCGTTTCCTCTAAGATCAGGAACAAGACAAGGATGTCCACCCTCGCCACTTTTTTTCAACATAGTTTTGGAAGTGCTAGCCACAGCAATCAGAAGAAAAAGAAATAAAGAAACCAAATTAAAAAAGAAGTAAAACTGTCACTGTTTTCAGATAACATGATACTATACATAGAAAATCCTAAAGACATCACTAGAAAACTATCAGATCTCATTAATGAATTAGGTAAAGTTGTAGTATACAAAAATATGTAGAAATATGTTGCATTTCCATACACTAACAAAGAAATATCAGAAAGAAAAACTAAGGAAAATATCCCATTTATCATTGCATCAAAAAGAATATAATACCTAGGAATAAACCTACTCAAGAAGGCAAAAGTCATTTACTCTATTAAAAACAATGACACTGATGAAAAAAACTGAAGATGACACAAACAGATGGAAAGATATACCATGTTATTGGATTGGAAGAATCAATATTGTGAAAATGGCCATACTACCCAAGGCAATATATAGATTCAAGGCAATCCCTATCAAATTACCAATGACATTTCTTCACAGAACTGGAACAAAAAATGTTTAAATTTGTATGGAAAGACAGAAGACCCTAAATAGCCAAAACAATCTTGAGGAAGAATGGAGCAGGAGGAATCACAGTCTCTGACTTCAGACTATACTTCAAAGCTAGAGTAATCAAAACGGTATGGTACTGGCACAAAAACAGACACATAGATCAATGGAACAGGATAGAATGTTCAGAAATAAACCTACTCACTTTGGTCAACTAATCTATGACAAAGGAGGTAAGAATATACAATGGAAAAAAGACAGTCTCTTCAATAAGTAGTGCTGGGAAAACTGGACACTTATCTGTAAAAGACTGAAATTAGAACATTCTATAACACTATATATAAAAATAAACTCAAAATGGATTAAAGACCTAAATGTAAGACCAGATTCTATAAAAGTCCTAGAGGAAAACATAGGTAGGACACTTTTTGACATAATTGCAGCAATATTTTTTTTTGGATCCATCTCCTAGAGTAATGGAAATAAACACAAATATAAGCAAATGGGGCCCAATTAAACTTAAAAACTTTTGCACAGCAAAGGAAACCATCAACAAAAGAAAAAGACACCTACAGAATGGGAGGAATATTTGCAAATGATGAGACCAACAAAGGAGTAATTTCCAAAATACACAAACAGCTCATTCAACTTAATGTAAAAAACAAACAATCCAATCCCTTCTATAATGGAAAAGAATCTGAAAAAGAATATACAATTGAATCACTTTGCTGTACACCTGAAACTAACACAACATTGTAAATCAACTATACTTCAGTAAAAAAAGGTTGATAATTTAAAACAGAATATCTCATAACAGCAGAATTTCTTCACAAAAATTAGAAAGAAAATGAGTAAAACCAAAAAAAATTTCTGAGTGACTCATTTCTTAGCTAAGCAAGGAAGCCACTGGTGAGTTAATTAAACTGTATTTGATAAAACTAGCTAAAGAAATGTATCCAGAGAAAATAAACGTTTTTTTATGACTATTAGTCTCTGGTGAGAAGAGATGTTCACAGAACTGAGGACACTGGAAGCAACATTAATAGTCAATTAAAAAACAAGGCAAATGATCAAATGATTTTCCTTTCTCTGATGAATCCAAACATATTACCAATACTGCTCAGCTGTTCTTAATTATTTAGAATGTCAATATTAATTTTAAAGGTATTAGAGAATTAGTTCCTAAAAATAATATGAGTAGAAAAGTAGGAGAGAATATTTTCAAACTAGTTAAGAAGACACTAATTCAGTACAACCTGAATTGGAAAACGCTACTAGAATGAGTTACAACTGGTGATAATTAAAATAAATGTAGAGCAGAAAAAGGCTTAGTGGGGCAAATTTATAATGTCTATCAAGATGTAAGGTGTCTACAGCCTGTGGGTTATTCATTGCATTATTATCATTAGAATTTTACAGAAAAAAATTTCTGTGAAGGTTTGAACCTATCATATGTAATTGAACTACCAATAGCAATGGTGAACTTCACTCACTCTCATAGATTTAGCCATCATCATTTCCATGAACTATAGTCAGAAACAGACTCACAGACACAGAAAACAAACTTATGGTTACCAAAGGGGAAATTGGGGAGAGGAGAGATAAATTAGCAGTATGGTATTAATAGATACACACCACTGTATATAAAATAGATGAATAACAAGGATTTACTGTTTAGCACAGGGAACTATATTCAATATCTTTTAACAGGCTATAAATGGAAAAGAATCTGTAAAAGTATATGTATAGATATATTACTGAATCACTTTGCTGTGCACCTGAAACTAACACAATAGTGTAAATCAACTATAGTTCAATAAAAAAAGAAATAGATTAATATCTTGAATTGCCTTTCCACACAGTATTCTAATGGCCTAGCTATGGTAAATATATCTATATCTATATAAAATAAAATATATAAAAAACATATATAAAATATATATATTAGCTCAAAACTGTAATTGAAATGCTTTTCAATAAGGCCTTTCCTCAACATCCATTATATCAGACACTAAATAGCTTTAAAAATTAGCTCTTCCTGAAGGCATGATAATGTCTCCTACTGAATTCTACCTAAAATTACAAAGTAAAATAGCACTTATGCAAATCTTATAATGCAGTAGACATTTCAACATTATTAGAATCACTAGTAATGTCATGCAGCACATTCTGTGCTGTCAAAAGTTAAAGGAAAAATTGAGATCTCCATTTCCAGATCTGCAGTGAATATATTTTCTAGCTCAAACAACTTTCAGTGACATTTTTTGGACTTCAATGCAAGTAATATGACACTTTCATATTTCAAAATCCATTTAACTGGAGATTCCAACTAACCCTCAGTTTGAAGTGACTAATCGGCAATGCAATGACAAGCTAAAAGGCAGATACCAAGAGAATAATCCATAAGGATTCTATACCTGGCTTACAAGTGAGGAGTTTGCTGATAAATTAAAATAATATATTGTGGATGAATATCAGTAATTGACAGTACCTATCTGTGTGAAAGACAGCATTAACAGATGAAGATCTGCAATAGATTTTAAAAATATATTTTTATTGAAGTATAGTCAGTTTACAATGTTTTGTCAATTTCTGGTGTACAGCACAATGCTTCAGTCATATATTTATTACATATATTTTTTTTCACATTTTCCACCGTAAGTTACTATAAGATATTGAACAGTATAAACTTGTTTTTTTAATCTATTTTACATACATTAGTTAATATCTACAAATTTCGAACTCTCAATTTATCCCTTCCCATCCTGTTTCCCCCAGTAACCATAAGCTTGTTTTCTATGTCTGTGAGTCTGTTTCTGTTTTGTAAATAAGTTAATTTGTCTTTTTTTTTTTTTTAAGATTCCACATATAAGTGATACCATATGGTATTTTTCTCTCTCTTTCTGGCTTACTTCACTTAAAATGACATTCTCCAGCTCCATCCATGTTGCTGCAAATGGCATTATTTTATTCTTTTTTATGGCTGAGTAGTATTTCATTGTGCAAATATACCACAGCTTCTTTGTATAATTATCTGTTGATGGACATTTAAGTTGTTTCCATGTCTTGGCTATTGTAAGTAGTGCTGCTATGAACACTGGGGTGCATGTGTATTTTTAAATTAAGGTTCCCTCTGGATATATACCGAGGAGTGGAATTCCTGGATCACATGGTAAGTTTATTTTTAGTTTTTTGAGGAATCTCCATACTGTTTTCCATAATGGCTGCACCAAACTACATTCGCTCCAACAGTGTAGGAAGGTTCCCTTTTCTCCACACCCTCTTCAACATTTATCCTTTGTGGACTTTTGAATGATGGCCATTCTGACTGGTGTGAGGTGATACCTCATTGTAGTTTTGATTTGCATTTCTCTGATAATTAGCGATATTGTGCATTTTTTAATGTGCCTATTGGCTATTTGTCTTCACTGGAGAATTGCTTATTTAGGTCTTCTGACCATTTTTGGATTTTTTTTTTATTAAGTTGTATGATCTGTTTATATATTCTGGAAATTAAGCCCTTATCAGGCTCATCTTTTGCAATTATTTTCTCCCATTCTGCATGTTGTCATTTTGTTTTGCTTATGGTTTCCTTTGCTGTGCAAAAGCTTGTAAGTTTAATTAGGTCCCATTTGTTTATTTTTGCTTTTATTTCTATTGCTTGGGTAGACTGCCCTAGGAAAACATTGCTGAGGTGTATGTCAAATAATGTTTTGCCTATGTTTTCTTCTAGGAGGGTTATTGTGTCTTGTCTTATTTTTAAATCTTTAATTTAAGTCATCTCAAGTTTATTTTTGTGTATGATGTGAGGGAATACTCTAACTTCATTGATTTACATGCAGTTGTTCAGTTTCCCCACCATTTGCTGAAGAGATTGTCTTTATTCCATTGTATGTTCTCTGCCTCCTTTGTCAAAAATTAATTGACCAAAAGTTTGTGGATTCATTTCTGGGCTCTCTAATCTGTTCCATTGATCCATATGTCTGTTTTTGTACCAATATCATGCTGTTTCAATGACTGTAGCTCTGTAGCAGTGTCTGAAGTCTGGGAGGGTTGTTCCTCCAGCCTCATTCTTTTTCTTCAGTAATGCTTTGGCAATTCTAGGTATTTTGTGATTCCATATAAATTTTAGTATGATTTGTTCTAGTTCTGTAAAAAAAATGTCCTGGGTAATCTGATAGAGATTGCATTAAATCTGTAGATAGCTTTGGGTAGTATGGCCATTTTAACAATGCTAATTCTTACTGTCCTAGAACATGGTATCTTTCCATTTCTTTGAGTCATCTTTAATTTCCTTACTCAGCATTTTGTAATTCTCCATACATAAGTCTTTGATTTCCTTGTTCAGACTTATTCCTAAGTATTTTAGTTTTTTTGGATGCAATTTTAAAAGGGATTATTTCTTTACTTTCCTTTTCTGATATTTCATTGTTAATGTTAGGAAATGCCACTGATTTCTGTATGCTGATCTTGTAGCCTGCTGCCTTGCCGAATTATTTTATCAGCTCTAGAACTTGTTGTGTGGAGCCTTAAGTGTTTTCTATATACAATACAATGTTATCCACGTATATTGACAATTTTACCTCTTCTCTTCCAATTTGGATCCCCTTTATTTCTTATTCTTGTCTAATTGCTATGGCTGTGACTTCCAATACTATATTGAATAGAAGTGCTGAGAGTGGGCATCCTTGTCTTGTTCCAGATTTTAGTGGAAAGGCTTGCAGCTTTTCACCATTGAGTACTATGCTGGCTGTAAGTTTGTCATACATAGCTTTTATTATGTTAAGATATGTTCCCTCTATTCCCATTTGGTAAGAGTTTTTGTCATAAGCATGTGTTGAATTTTATCAAATGCTTTTTCTGCATCTACTGAGATGATCATATGATTTTTGCCCTTTCTCTTGTTGATGTGGTGTATCACATTGATTGATTTGCAAATGTTGAACCATCCTTGTGTCACTAGGATGAAGCCAACTTGATGATGATGTATGATCTTTTTTATGTGTTGTTGAATTCTATTTGCTAATATTTTGTTGAGGATTTTTTTGCATCTATGTTCATCAATGATATTGGCCTGTAGCTTTCTTTTTTGGTAGTGTCTTTGTCTGGCTTTGGTATCAGGGTGATAGTGGCCTCATAGAATGAGTTTGGGAATATTCCCTTAGCTTCGATCATTTGGAAGAATTTGAGAAGGATTAGTATGAGCTCTTCTTTGAATGTTTGATAGAATTCTCCAGTGAAGCCATCTGGTCCCGGACTTTTGTTTGCAGGGATGTTTTTTTATTGCTGATTTTATTTCACTTCTAGTGATTGGTCTGTTCAAGTCTGTTTCTTCTTGATTCAGTCTTGATGGACTGTATGTTTCTAGAAACTTGTCCATTTATTCTAACTTGTCCAATTTGTTGCCATATAGTTGTTCATAGTATTCTCTTATGATTTTTTGTATTCCTGTGGTGTTGGTTGTAATTTTTCCATTTTCATTTCTTGTTTTGTTTATTTGTGTGTTCTCTCTTTTCTTTTTGGTGAGCCTGGCCAGAAGTTTGTTGATTTTGTTTACTCTTTCAAAAAACCAGCTCTTGGTTTGATTGATTTTTTTCTATTTTTTAATCTCTAATTTATTTATTTCCTCCCTGATCTTTATTATTTCTTTCCTTCTGCTGACTTTAGGTTTTGATTGTTCTTCTTTTTCTAATTCTTTTAGGTGGTAGGCTAGGTTGGTTATTTGAGGTTGTTCTTCTTTTTTTGAGGAAGACTTGTATTGCTATGTACTTCCCTCTTAGGACTGCTTTTGCTGCATCCCATAGATTTTGTGTGGTTGTATTTTCATTGTCGTTTTTCTCAAGGTATTTTTTGATTTCTTCTTTGATTTCATTGTTGAACCATTCATTTTTTAGTAGCATGTCATTTAGTCTCCATGCTGTCATTTTTAAATTTGTTTTTCTGTGATTGATTTCTAGTTTCATGCCATTATGGTCAGAGAAGACACGTGGAATAATGTCTATCCTCTTAAGTTTTTGAGGCTTCTTTAGTGCCTGAGTTTGTTGTTCCTTCTAGAGACTGTTCCATGTGCACTTAAAAAGAATGCATATTCTGTTTTTTGGGGGATGTAATATCCTAAATATATCAACCAAGTCCAAGTGTTCTATTGTGTCATTTAGTCTCTCCATTGCCATTTTGATTTTGTGTCGGGAAGACCAGTCCAATGATGTTAGTGGGGTGTTAAAGTCTCCTACTATTATTGTATTCCCATCAATTTCTCTATTTATGTCTGCTAGCATCTGTTTTATATATTTAGATGCTCCTATTTTGGGTGCATATATGTTAATGAGTGTAATATCTTCATCTTGTATTGCTCCTTTAATCATTATATAGTGTCCTTCTTTGTGTCTCTTTGTGGCCTTTGTTTTAAAATCTGTTTTGTCTGATATGAGTATTGCTACTCCTGCTTCCTTGTCATTTCCATTAGCATGAAATATCTATTTCCATCCTCTCACTTTCAATCTATGTGTTTCCTTCACTCTAAAGTTGGTCTCTTGTAGGCAGCATTTTGTAGGCTTTTGTTTTATTAGCCAATCTGCCACTTTATGCCTTTGATTGGAGCATTGAGCCCATTGACATTTATAGTAATTATTGATAGATGTGTGTTTATAGCCATTTTGAACTTTGTTTTCCATTTGATTTGATATTTCTTCTTTGTTCCTTTATTTCCCTTTTCTTTTTCTTTTTGTGGTTTGATTATTTTCTTTTGTATTTGCTTGGTTTCTTTTTGTTTTTTGTGACTCTATTGTATGCTTTTGATTTATGGTTACCCTGTTTTCCAGGTATGTTAACCCTTTACTATATCTGTTTGCTTTAGACTGATCATCAGGTAGACTCAAACACATCCTAAAAAGAACAAAAAAAAAAAAAAAGGGAGAGAGAGAAAAAAATCTATATTTTCTTGCTCCCTCTCCCACCTTTTATGATTTTGATATTCTTTATTTTTATTTATTAATTTTTTTACATCTTCATGTTTATTCTCTTGCAACTCATTGTAATTATCATATTTGCAATTATGGTTTTCTCATTTGTATAGTCTCCTGTCTCTTTCCTATTTAGAGTATACCTTTCAATATCTTTTTTTTTAGCATAGGTTTAGTATAGCTGAATTCTTTATTTTTTGCTTGTATCTGAAATTCTTTATCTCTCCTTCTACTCTAAAGAATAATCTTGCTGGTTAGAATATTCTAGTTTGCAGCTTTTTCTCATTTAGGACTTTGAATATATCTTGCCACTCCCTTCTGGCTAGCAGTGCTTTTGTAGAGAAATCAGCTGAAAGCCTTATGGGGGTTCCCTTGTAAGTAACTGGTTTTCTCTTGCTGCATTTAGAATCATTTTTTTATCTTTAACTTTGGCCATCTTAATTATAATATGTGTTGGTATAGGTCTGTGGATTCTTCTTGTTTGGGCCTCTCTGTGCCTCCTGTACTTAGATATCTGATTCCTTCTTGAGGTTTGGAAAGTTTTCTGTCACGATTTCTTCAAATACCTTTTCAATCCCCTTTTCTCTTTCTTCTCTTTCTGGGACCCCTATTATGCATAGGTTGGCATGCTTTGTATTACCCCATAGGTCCCTTATATTGCTTACATTGGTTTTTACTTGATTTTCTGTCTGCTGTTCTGATTGGATTAGTCTTCTGTTAGTCTTAGACTCCTGTCTTCTAAGTCACTTATTCATTCCTCTTTGTTATCTAGTCTGCTTTTGACTACCTTTCACCCAGCTCTTATCTCAGCAATTGAGTTTTCTGTTTTTAATTGGCTCTTCTTTATAGTTTCAATTTCCTTTTTAAAGTATTCTCTGTTTCTTTTGATAGTCTCTTTTAGTCCCTTCACTGCTTTTATCATTCCCTTTTTGAAGTCATGATGTAGTAGACTATCGAGATTTATTTCATTGATCATTCTTTCAGGGGATTTCTCTTGTTCTTTTAATTGGGGGTGGCTCCTCTGTTTCTTCATTTTACTTATATAACTCTGGGTCTATGTAATTTGGAGTATCAGTTATCTACTGTGGTATTGAAGTACTGTTTTATTTTTTGTTTGTTTGCTCTTATTTAAAGTGGGAACATTCCTGTGTAGACTGTGCATCTGATACTTTAGTTGCTATGGCTGTTCTTAGTATGGATGGTTGCCATGTCGTTCTTCTGTGAGTATTGTCTGGTATCCCTTTAATTAGGAGTGTGGTTGGTGTTGTGGTGCTCAGAGCCTGCTCTGGTTTTTGTTGTTGAGCTGGGCCTCCTGTTTTGTTCTGTAGTTGTCACAGCCTTGACAGGGGCCTGGTCTGCTCCACTGTTTCTGGAATAGAGGCTTCTAGATCTGTTTCTGAGCTGTGGTGTGTAGTAGGCTGGGTTGGAATGCTTCAGCTGGGAAGAAGAGTAGGCAGGAGATGTTCACTGGGAAATGCCCTCTGTGGTGTTGTCATTTGTTATGTGGGCTTGCAGAGTATTCTTTGTTGACACTGCCTTTGTCACTGCCTTTATCCCTGCCTTAGCTGCAGGAATGTTGGCCACCTACTCTGGTGTTCCCCAGCCTCTGAGCCCCAGGAACCACCAGTGCAGATCTGCCAATGTCAGGTGTTAGGACCTGCCATAGCAAGTTTGCCATCACACATGAATCTGTGATGTGCCACATTGTCAGTGCAGACCCCAGCCCTGCCTCTGCATACAGATACAGTAAGTAGGCCTCTTGTAAATACCCATAAGCACCCCCACTGTGAGTCAGAACTTAGCGCACTGCCTGTTCATCCCAGAGGCGTGGGTCCACAAAGGGTCCAGAGACAGCAAATTCACCCTCTCTGCCTGTGGCTGTAAACAAATCTCAGTCCCATCTGTGAAGTTGCAGGGCTGCTGGGTATGGATTCAGCTTTCAGCCCCGCCTCTGTGCAGCAGTAATGGTGATGACCAAGCCTCATCTCTCTTCTTGTGAGAAAACACTAACAATGGAGCCAAGTGGAGAAAGCAGCTATGGTGTGGCTGTGTTGTGCCCCCCCCGACACCACCTTATTTTATAGGGGTCCCAGGCTGTTCTGTTCTGCACACACTGCCAACCAGAGCTCACTCCTCTCTCTAGTCCCCTGAGTCTGCCTCTATGCAGTGGGCCCCAGCCCTCTGCCTGGGCTCCTCACTGATCTCCAACAGTCAGTCCTGGCTCATCCCTGCTGGCTCGTATCCAGGGCTAGAGATCACAGGGACCCTTTGTGTCAGTTTCCCTTAGTTCTGTCTGACAGTGGGTTGCCACTTTCTCATTGTAGCCTTAGAAACTCCACTTCTGCTCCTGCTGAACTTCCAGCTAGAGAGGGAATATCCCAGCGTGAGGGTACCTTTCTTTCTATGCCGCTCCCTCCCTGCAGGACTGGTCCTTCACCAATTTTTTTTTTTTAACCAGATTTGTGAGTATCCTCCTGTATTTCGAAGGGAGAGGCACTCTGCCAGAGTTCAGTAGGTGTTCTGTGTGATTCAGTGGATTTGTAGATGTAATTCTTGCTGTATTTGTGGGAGAGGGTGAGCTGTGAGTCTCTGTACTCCACCATCCTGGTGCAACCCCTCCTGTAATAGATTTCTATGATATGAAACAATAACAAAGAATCACAATTAAGCAAAGTGTTATCCACCCACAAAGAACTCCATTCTTCTTATTACTGGACCTGTATTATGAAACACTACACTCAACATTTTAATATTTCAAATTTTATCAACAGAAAATTGGTGGAAATTTGTTTTCTCTCTTGTTTGATAAGTATCTATGTAGCACTCTAGATTTTATCTCTTGGCCACAAAGCCTAAAATATTTGCTATGTAGCTTCTTATAGTTTTGCCAACTCCTGAAATAAGTGACCCTACAAAATAAGACATTGAGATAGTTTGGTCCCACATTCAAGGTGCAAAAGGAAAATGGGAAAATTGCCACCCAAATTATCTTTATGAGCATCCAAGTAAATCCTAGTGCCATGTGCAAATACTAGGAAGCAGAGAGAAAGACCTTGGGCAGAAATAAGACCTAGAGAGGTCCTGGGTATGTTCTGCTTGAAGTATCTGTGGAACAGGCAGATGGAGATCTCCTGGAGGCAACAGGATGTGTGGCTCTGAATCTAAGAAGGGAAGGCCAGAATGAAGGTGAGGACTGAGGAGTCATTGGCATTTTGGTGAGAAGTGAAACAAGCAATGAATCAGATGGCCCACAAGGAAAGAGACTGAGGAGGTCAAACTACAAGTACAGGATGTAAGGGAACCCCACACTGGAGCCCGGAAGAATAGGCCTTGAAAAATGAAGAAAAAATTATCCAAAAGGAAAAATAAAATTAGGAATCTACATTAAATACATAGCTCTTCACCTATGGAAAATGAATAGAAAATGAAGAAGCAGAGATATTTTTAGAAAAACCAAGGGTACAATGTAAGAACCAGAATAATCAAAACAACTGAACATGGATAAAACAAAATCACAGCAAGAAGTTGAAGGATATCTGGTTTTAATTCCAAATTAACATGTAACATATAACTCTTAACATAGTTGAAAGAAAACTGCCTAAGAAGTGACATCAATCACAGGGGCCATCAGAGAACAAGAAATAATTCTCAAAATTACCAAAACTTGACTTCATAAAACTGCAAAAGCCCTAGAAGAAAACACAGAAATAAAGCTCCTTGACACGGGTCTTGGTATTGATTTTTTGAATATGACACGTAAAGCACAAGGAACAAAATAAAAAATAAACAAGTGGGACTCCCTCAAACTAAAAAGGTCCTGTACAAAAAAAGAAACATCAATAAAATGAAAAGATAACCTATGGAATTGGAAAACCATTTGCAAACCATATCTGATAAGGGGTTAATATCCAAAATACATAAAGTACTCAAAGAACTCAATAGCAAAACAAAACAAAACGAAACAGTAACAACCAAGAAACCCAAAAGCTCAACTTTGAAATGGGCAAAGGACTTGACCAGACATTTCTCCAAAGAAGATGTATGAAAGACCAACAGGTAAATGAAAAGATGCTCTACATCACTGGTCATTAGGGAAATGCAAATTAAAACCACAATGAGATATCACCTCATGTCTGTTAGAATGGCCATCATCAAAAAGACAAGAGATGATAAATGCTGGCATGGATGTGGAGAAAGGGGAACCCTGTGTACTGTTGGTAGGAATGTACATTTGTACAGCCACTATGGAAAATAGTATAAAGGATCCTGAAAAAATTAAAAATAGAACTACCATATGATCCAGCAGTTTTACTTCTGAGAATATATCTAAGGGAAAGGAAGATACTAACTCGAAAAGATATCTGCACCTCATGTTTATAGCAACATTATTAACAATAAGAGAGACATGGAAACAACCTACATGTCCTTCAGTGGATGAATGGATAAAGAAGATGTGGCACATATATACCGTGGAATATTCAACAACAGAAGATGGGGAAATCCTACTATTTGCAGCAACAACATGAATGGATTTTGAAGGCATTAAGCAAAGTGAAATAAGTCAGACAGAGAAGGATACTGTATGATCTCACTTACATGTGGAATCTAAGGGAAAAAAAAGATGAAATTCATGGAAAAGAGATCAGATTTGTGATTACCTGAGACAGGGAGTGGAGGGAGAGGGAACTGGGGGAAGGTTGTCAAAAGGTACATCAGTACTGGGGATGTAATGCACAACATGATGACTATAGTTAACACTGCTGTGTGATATACAGGGAAGTTGTTAAGGGAGTAAATCCTAAGAGTTCTCATCAAAGGAGAATATTTTGTTTTCTTTTTTTCTTTTCTTCTTTCTTTCCTTATCCTTGTAGCTATATGAGATGATGGATGTTACCCGAACCTATTCTGATAATCATTTCACAATATATGTAAATCAAACCACCATGCTGTACACCTTAAAATTATACAATGATGCATGTGAATTTTTCTCAATAAAACTAAGGAGGAAAAAGAATAGCAACCTTCTGAAATTTAACCCAACTGGAAAATGAATAAGCATATCAATATAAACCTAAAATAGCCATACTGCTAGTAACATTTAATTTCAATAAATCTATTAACCGTCAAACAAAAACTTGACTAGTGAATTGTAAAAACCAAAATCTAAACTATTAACTGAAGACTTGATATAGAATGAACATAAGTGAAATATGGTGCAATCTTTTAGAACATAAAATTAAAGATAGACACCCACATGCATGTGGAAGTCCAGCCTTCCTTCCTGCACATATGAAAAAGTAACAGGCTTCCAGCTTATTAGCCACCACGAAGGTGGAAACTCACTTGGCCTCCACTATCTGCTTGGGAGACACCTGCCAAGGGACCCTACCAGTCTGTCTGTCAGCGCGCTCAGGAAACACACAGCCTAGATCATGAAAAGCACAATGACTGCCTCCCTTTAGGAGGCACCAGAGTCCTGAGACAAGAAGCCCAAGCTAAGTACTTAGTACTCAAAGACAAAGGTCCTGGCTGACGGGTCCAGAAGCCCTAACATGTACGTAGTAAGGGTTCCGGTAAATCAAAGGGACAGACAGAAGAGAATCAATCATGACATAAGTTCAGAAAACTTAGAGTTCAATGAAAGAGAGTGGGCACTCTCAGCCAGGGAAGGGAGTAGGAGGCGGGGGAAAAGCTATACCACTGAAGAAACGCTTGTGACAATCGCAGCCCCACGGATCTCAGCCCACTAGAAAACTGAGGCTTAATCATGCAATTCTAGAATGTTTCCCTCCTCCACACTTCATGCCCACACCCACAGGACCCTGCGTAGTGACAGTGCATCTCAGCTGAAGGAGCTGCAAGGCAGGCTCTCACTGAGGCGGGTTCTTAAGGCAAGAGGGGAGACAAAATTAAACGCCAGAAGGAACTGAAGGTTCTGGCGCCTACAGCTACAACGAACAGTAAGCAAAGCCCAGCTCCTACGTCAGAATAACATAAATCCTCGCACTAAAGGCTGTTGACCTCTATTACAGGTACCTTTCCAGCTTTCAAAAAAAAACTACAAGATATGCCAATGAGCAAGGAAAAATACACTCAGAAGGAAAAAGGAATCAGAAGCAGACTCTGCTATGACACAGATGTTGGCATTTTAAATAACTGTGATTAATATGTCAAGGACTCATCATCTTACTCTTGTCAAGGCAAACGGCTTCTTATAAAGAAGTTTTAAAAATCCACTCAGTACATCGCAATTTAAAATTTTATTATTAGAGAAAGAATATCCTTTTTTAAAAACAAGGGTCATGGTGGCAAAATGTATTTACAACATAAAGAAGAGATAACGGATTCTATCTAAATTACATGATAGATTCTTATAAGGTCACAAAAAATGGGGAAAATGGGAAAAATATAAACAAGGCAATCCACAGGAAAAACATATCACGACTGCTCAGTAATACACTGGTAAATAGCAGACCATCCATGGTAGGTATTTAAGGATGGGAAACAGGACATCACTGCATCAGCAGCAGCCCTGAGTGTCACAGGATCTTGGACTCTACCCTGTCCTCGGCTGGAAGTCAATGAATTGGAGGAAACATTAGCTGAACACTTTAGACATTATTGAAAATTATGTTGAGATTCTAGAAAACAGAACCATACACACTGGAACAAAAAAGAGAAAATTAAGCTATAGTGGACATCAAGGATGAGCCAGAAAAGACAGATTCAAGAAATATTAAGAGTTTAAAAGAAACAAGAATGGGATGACTAACTGGATGGACAGGAGACTAAGACAAGGAGTGGTTTGGACCTGCTGGTTATCAGCTGGTTGACTGGCTAAGCAGTGTTCACATTTGATAGAGAAGAAAGGAACACGAGTACTCCCATTTTGGATCTGTTGTGTTGATATATTTTTGGACAGGTTACACACAGGGGACCAGCAGTGAGGTGCACAGGACAGACAGACTCTGGGGTTCCACAGGTGCTCCCCAGCTACAAGCACAGAGCAGACGAGATCTGAGAGAATGGTCAACAGTGATCATGAGACAGCAGCACAGAAGACAGTCATTGTTTGATTATAATTAGTTCACTGTGTCCTTTACCAAAGGGTATTAAGGCAAGTGGAAAGGAAGAAGCAAGAATGGTCTGAAACGTAAAACAATTATGGACATAAGTGCAAAGAGTATAACTGAACTGTCTATGCCACTCAACAAATACAGCCTAATGTGGAAATATCATTTATTGAAATACTCAGTAATGGAAATACACTCGATTACTTCCTACAGACACTCCACATATTATCCCTGAGTCAAGCAGAATCAGCAGAAAATGGTCCAGAGCAGCAGTGTCCGATTTGGTAGCTACTAACCACATGTGGCAACTAAGCATCTAAAATGTTGATATGTGACTCACGATCTACATTTTAACTGTTTTAAACTAAATAGTCACATACGCTAGTGGTCACTGTACTAGGCACCTTATAATACTGGACCACAATATTTCGATTCTCTGATGACCTCTAATCACCGTGCTCTCCCTTAGCTCTGGAGTCCTCTGTTCTGATTGAAGAACTGCTCTACAATGAGGCTGCATGTCTTTTAGGGAGATTATTAGAAGGCTGTACCCTTCATCGTCCATACAGAGTGCAAAAATGGAACTGTTTTAGACTTCCATGGTGGGAAGTCTTCATGCCCCATTAACAATATGGTTTCTCTTTATGTAAAATGTAAATCAGTTAACAGATGTCTTGTGCTTTGCCACGACTTAATCAGAAAGGTCAGGAACAGCTTTGCAGTGCACTCTATGTGTATTAAATTAGATGCCTGCTCCTCAGGTCAACGCTTTACCATAAGCAAATTTGCCCCTTTCATATAAAATCTGGGCGCCTCTCAATTGGCTGCTTCTGAGCTGGTCTGTGGTGTGAATCTAAGTATTTCAGCCCGTTAAGAGCCATTTCTCATTTCTTTATAGCCTTGTTGGTCTCATGGACACAAACTCTGTTGATTTTCAAAGCTAGGTGTTTTGTGGGAAGATCATCTCTCAGGTGCAGGTCTTAAGTTTGGGGCACCTCATGTGGGGTTCAGATGCTTCACTCCTCAGAGAGAAGCTCTGGGTTTTGTGTTTATTTCCAATAGTGGGTTACAGTGCTGATGGTGGGTTTATGGATTATTTCTTACCCTCTCCTACCTGCTTCAGAGTAAGTTTTTTTTTTTTTCTCATTTGCCTGATGTGTTGGAGTTGCTCAGCTAGTTTTTAGTACCCTCACCCTCACCCCCACCAGAGGAAATTGTTCTGTATGTAGATGGAGATTCTGTTTGTTCATGGGGGGAAGTTCAGGGTCTTCCTACTTTGCCATCTGGAACCAGAACTCTCTTTTGTTATTATTTTAATATAAGCTGTGAGCTGTCTGTAAAGAAAATTAATAATATACATATAGAAAATAGGAATAATATTTTTAAAGATACTTTATATTTCTAACCGATGTACTCTTTACTCATGCTTTTCTGCAGAACCAGGATTCTAATACACACACACACACACACACACACAAACACATATGTATACATTTCTTGTAGTCCAGGGCTGCTGGAGACCAGCAGCTACTTCCTTATTTTGTAACTTGCATTGCATCTGGGGTAGCTAACCTAGACTCTGCCACCTGTTTTGTCAAAGGAATTTTGACAAAATTTATTTTTAAACCTTAAGCTTTCTTGTGAACCATAAATTATAATTCCCTGTTTTTATTTAAACAGTGATTATCAAATTGCTCCTGCTGATTTTTCCTTTTCTTTTCAAAATAGCTCATCCTTAAAAAATATATATATTTTTATGATATATTCTAAGTATTATTGCTGTATAGCAAATAACTTGAAAATTTAGTGGTATAGAAAAAAACCTTTAATTTTTCTTGTGATCTTGTGTGTTGGGAATTTGGGAAGGCAGTTCTAACTTGGGGGCTTCTCATAAAGTTTTCATTAGACGTCACCTGGGGCTATAGTCACCTGAAGGTTCCACTGGGCTGGGCACCTACAATGGCTCACTCACATGGCTGGGAGTCGATGCTGAGGATCTGTTGGGAGCCCAGGTGAACCTGTCAACTGGAGCACTTACATGCTGTTTGTCAGGCAGAGTGGCCTTAAGATAATCACATTTTTACTTGGCAGCTGATTTTCTCCAGATCAAGTGTCCTGAGAATCAGGCAGAAACCTTGCAGACTTTTAAAGGGCTTTTTAGACCTATTCCTGGAAGTCATGTAGCATCACTTCTACCATGTTTCATTGTTTGAAGCAGTCACAAGCCTGCCTAGATTCAAGGGGAGGAGACATAGACCCCGTCATGGGATGAGTGTTAAAGAACTTGTGGGCAGTATTTCTAACTACCTCATTGTTATTTAAACTTTACATATAATATACTTTACATATAAAGTATACTTTACATATGGTAACATGCTTAGATTGTAAGTGTTGAGTTCACTCACTTTTGACACCTGTATAGACCCATGCACCCACTACCTGAAGAAAGGGATAGGGCATTTGTTTGCTCTGTAAGGTTGCCTTGTGCCTCTTCCAAGTCAGTCCCCTCCCCTCACTTCCACAGAGGCAACTACTATTTGATATCTATTACTGCAGATTAGTTTTTCCTGTTCTGTGGTCATATAAATGGAATTAATACTATTTGTGTGTGTGTGTTTGGGTTCTTTCACTCAACACAAGTCTTTGAGACTCATCAGTATTATTGCATGTTGTTTGTTCTTTTTTTATTGCTGAGTTGAATTTTATTATATGACTATGACAGTTTATTACCTTGCCTGTCATTGGACACTTGGGTTATTTCCAGTTTATGACTACTATGAATGAGGATGATATGAACATTCTTATAGGCATCTTTAAGGATCATCACAGTACCTTTGGGAGCAATATTGTATTACTGTTCAAATCCATAATGTTTCTAAAGTGTTTCTGTGCCTAAAGTTCTTTGATAAAATTTGATATAAAGATTTACTCTCAAGCTTCATAGGATTGAGGAGCCTACAGTTTATAGGTCTATTAGAAGGAGCCTATAGTTGTAGAAACCTACAACTTATAGGATAGAGAAAGAATGGAATGGCATCTTATCAAGAAAGCCACTCTGTCTCCATCATTCACCATTTTAATTACATAAATGCTCAGAATGAAAATTTAGAGAGAGAACTAAAGCTAAAAAAATATGGAAATTATGCCTTAAAACCAGCTTTTCTCCAATGTTCTTCAAATCTCATCCACTAGAGATAAAAACTTATTAAGAGTGGATTATCCTTACAAGTTTCTTCCTGTGTGCATGTGTATAGGAGGAAGAGGATGGTGGTGTTGGAAGACTGGGACTTCATTACTGACTACAAATCTGAGCCTGGTAATGAGAACACTTATGCCCTTATTAGGTGACTCTAATCCTGAGATATTGCTACTGTTGCCGAAGGGACTGAAAGTCATTGTGTCTCTCCCCAAGTTGTAGATAGTTGTCTGCTGCTTGGCTATTGGCAAGTTATCTCTATCCCAGCTAGGAGTGGAAGACTGAAGTAAGCCACAGTGCAGGCTTGGAAAGGAACGTACTTTGGTGAGGAAAGTCTGGGGCCTCTGTTATGAACATGGGTCATTTGTTACAACAGGCTATTGGAGGCTATCATCCAGATAATAGTCTTCAATACGAGCATTTTAGTTAGACTTGCCCCATGAATTTTGCCTTGTGGTCTTGAATGCAAAACGAGATTAATTTGAACACATAGAGAAGAAAGGAATCTCAGGATTGGTAAGGGGCTGACCCCGCCCCACACACAACCTCTTCTTTCACTGGTTGATTTGTTTAAAAAGGCTGGTGGTGTCAACTGCAAATTTAAAATCTGCATCTCCTACATAAAACTCCAATTGTGTACTAGATTAATGGAGGTACCTTGGGAAATGACATCAAAAGAAACTGACAGAAATTATAAACCAAACATAATAACGATAATAAACAAGACATTTATTTTTCATACTCATTTGGGGGAAGGGAGAAAAGTCAGTTTGCTCTACCCAGTGATGGTCTTTCTGGAAGAGTCTCCTTTCATTCCATAAAGCTGGATAGGCTGTTTGATCTCAGGGGATTTGATACTCTTTTAACTCATAAAAAGAACTTCCTTTGAAGAGCGTGGCTACAGGGTGAGCCTTTGTGAGCAGCTTCGCTGGTGCACAGCCAGACTCCCTCTCTGAGTGAAGCTCTTCCCACACTGGCCGCACAGGTAGGGTGTCTCCCCCGTGTGGATTTTGCCATGCAGGATACAATTCCCCCTGGTGTGGAAACTCTTCCTGCATTGTGTGCAGGCATAGGGTTTCAGGCCCGTGTGGACTCTGATGTGAACAATTAGGCTTCCTTTCTGACTGAAGGCTTTTCCACACTGATCACATCTATAAGGCTTCTCGCCACTGTGAACTCTTCTATGAACAGCAAGGTTACTTTGATTCCTGAAGCTTCTCTGACAAATGGCACACTCGTAGGGTTTCTGTCCAGTGTGGAGTCTTTCGTGAACCGCCAGACTACCTCGTTGACTGAAGCTTTTCCCACACTCCTTGCACTGATAGGGCTTCTCTCCTGTGTGTATCCGCTGATGTGTAACGAGATTGCCTTTGGCCCTAAAGCTTTTTCCGCAATGGGTACACTCAAAGGGCTTTTGCCCAGTGTGGATTCTCTCATGTAATGTTAGACTACCCTTTTGCCTGAAGGATTTTCCACATTCCTGGCACTCATAGACCCTCTGTCTCACTCCAGGTGTATCTTCCTGTAGTGTCTTAGAATCTGGGGATTTTTGTTCCCGCTTCTCTCTTCTGAAAGAGTTCTGGAAATCCCAGCTTGAGGATCCTGTGGCCTCAGAGTGATCATATTTGTGGTGGGTTTCTGTCATCACATCTGGTAAAATGAGAGGGAAGTCATGTAAGATGCACCAATATGCTGAGTGAGAAGAACAGGGGAAAAAGAAACAATGCTTTGAGTGCCTATTGTGTGCCAGACATTATAGTATAAACTTTGCATAAATAATTAATCCTGAAAACAATTTAGGAGAGTGCTACAGATAAGGAAATCAAAGTATAGGGAGGTTGTCAAAGATGACACAGCTAGGTAAGCGTAGAGCTGGGATTCAGACCCAGGCACACTCCATAGCAGTGTACTGCCTCTAAACTCAGTTTAATTGAGCCTCCCAAATAGTCTTGTGTGACAGACATGATTATCTCCATCTTACAGATAAGAAAACAGGCTGAGAAAAATTAAGAAAACTGTACAAGATCCCCTTTAGCCCCACACCCAAATTTTGTCTGACTCCAAAACAGGTGCGGATCCAGGGTGTGTAGGGCCCAAAGCTTTAAAATTTTGGAGGGGTTCCATTAAGAAAAAGTATCAAAGTAGGTCTAGGGCCTTAAAGAGACCAGTGGAGGGGAAAGATCCTGAAATTTAAGTTTCATTAGCTTCATAAGAAATCTACCTGTGCTTCAGGCTGCCCTCCTAACAGTGGAGTAAGCTCCATGAGGTCAGAAAATATGGAGCAGAGTCCTTACACTTTACATCTCTTAATTCTAACCCCTGCAGTCCTGCATGGTAGAGCTTATCATCCCAGACTACGGATGAAAGAGCCTGGCGCTCAGGCAACATAAATAACTCGTCTTGATACCACAGATCGAGTCAGGGTGATCGCAGAATCTGATCCAAGGAATTTTTCCCTTTAAAAGCCATACTATTTCAATCTACTATGCTAGGGTGGAATTGAAATCAATTTTGGTTTTGAGAAGTTATTCTCAACACTTTCTATGCAGATATTGACAATATTTTCTGATATTGCCCTGCATATGAGCCTCCTACTGCACTTTAAACGTGGGTCCATTCATCACTAATAATAGTTTTCTTGGAGTTATCCTAGGGAGATTTTCCCCTTGTCCCTTGCTTTACCTTAGCCTTTCTTATTCAGTGATTGTGCTGAGATTTAAAACTTCTCATTCATTCTCTCAGAGACTACCTCCATACCAAGACTGTTGTCTTGCTCTGTTTCTATTGTTACTTCTAACTCCAGCTTGTAGGCTTTCCCTGTGACACCCCCAAAAGGGTGAGCTCCACCAAAGGAATGTCTTCTCTACATCCTCAGCCTGTTGACCAGTGCTGAGGACAGGGACACCAATTATTGTGAACTGGGGGCATCCCAGCAATCAACCGACTCACTGAAAAATGCTACATTCTGAGCATATCTTCCATGACAGTCCAGCAGGGTAGCTGTTGGAAATCCAAACATGTCCACTCCTGCTGAATGACCTTAATCACCACTTCTTCATATGATTCTTCCATGGGCTGTTCTTGAGAACCTGGGGAGGAAAAAACAAACAAAAACAATATAGGATGACAAAAACAAACAGGAAAGGACAGGAGAATTGATAACTGAGAAGAATGAAATCAACAGGAGCTCCAGTGTGGGGTGTGAGTGAATGTAATGTCAATTACCTATAATGTAATTGTGAAATGGGCCTAACGGTACCATGTCCACATACAAACGTGTTCAGGAGGAAGCAGGAGGCGGGAAAGCAGAAAAGACATAAAGCAAACATGTATCTCTTTCTGCCAGTGCCACGATAATGGTCATTCCTATTTGCACCTTAGCCTTGGCATGACTGGAATCTTCCTCTTCCTTCCCCCACCTAACCGCCTATTTCATACTCCAAAGAAATTCAGAATCTAAAAAACCCCCAACATTTCAGCTTTCATGATTGGTTCTTTGATGGAAATGGCTCCAGATCTCCTCTCCAGTCCCATCTAGGTTATTAGGACAGAACAAGAGATTTCATATTACCTTTCAGCACTTAGGAAGCTCCAGACTCAAGACTAACCTCTTTCCTACTCTTCAAGATACGAGAATACCAGTTCTGAGGAAGTATAAATACTTGTCAATTCTTGGAAGAAGACCTACTTCAGACTCTAAAACCAAGCCCGAGGACTCCAACTAGGGTGAGAAAGTACCCCACCCGGGACCTTGCCCCAAGTCCCAGAGCCAAGAAGGAGTCAAGGTGAAGCAAGTTCAAATCCAAAACTTTCTGGATCCAAAGCCCATGTCCAGACAGTTGTCTACTTTCTCATCACTAAAGACCTAGTAAGATTCTTATATGATGATAAAGAATGGAACAGGGCTTGACCAGACTTTACCACTCTGTCAGATCCTAGGAATCCTCTTGCTCCATATTATATTTTTGTATCTTTTGGGCAATAGTCTTATTTCAGGACCCTAATTACTGAATTCTTATACTTTATTTATGCAGTAGTTCAATGTTTATTTGTTTCCCTCTATTATGTTCCATCAAAATGCTAGCTACTGATTGACTGAAATAGCAGTGTGATGCTACAATTCTTTGACCCAAATACCTGGTCTTCTTGGCAGCTGCACTTCCTGCTACATGTTGTGGCAACTGGAGAGGCATTTAAAGTCTTATTTGGAGGACTCAGCTCCAGTTTAGAGTACAAGCCACAGAGCAATGCCCTGTCAGCGAGGGTCGGGACACTACAGAATGTTCCCTTGTAAGTACAAGGTGTTACTGCTCAACAATGGCTCATCCACCAAGAGTCAGTGGAAAGCATATGGTACCTGCTACCTGAGGCTGGACTCTGTTCCTGGGGAGTCCAGCAAATAGAGTTTGGTCAGAATGTGTGGGTAGAATTTACAGCTGTGCCTCTCCACATGCTGTGAGACATTCAACAAGTAACAGCTCAGCTGTGTCTCAGAAAAGCTTCCTGATAAATAAAGGGAAGCTGTCATAGTTTTCTCCCTAGATTCCACAAGTCTGAGGAATCAATTTCCTGAAGATTTTGGAGAAAGTCACTTTATAGCAGAGTAGAGAATATCGCCATTCCTATCGGAAAGGCCATTATATCCGGTGGGAAGAGCTCAACTTAGGCCATGAGAAACTTCATGACCTCCACCCTTCTCACAAATGACACTGGGCAAGTAACCAAACAACCTGGATTCTGTTTCCTCACTTAATGACAAGGTTCTTAACAGTGTAATAGCAAGTAGTCTTGGGAGGATAAAAGAACCAAAAGTGAAGGGTCTCCGACATGACCTACAGATTTAAGGCCTCGAATTGAGAGTTGTGAGAAGGAAAGGGCTAGAACAGTGGGAACTTTGGTGTCTCGGTAACCTCCTGGGGGATGCTTTCAGGATCAGGAGATTCTGGGTAGGGGGTGATTATTTTCTCTGCACACTTGAATCCACTTTGCCCTCTCCCATCCTCCACCCAGAGGCGTTTGTCCTTTCTCCCTTTCTCTCTCCCAAGAGAGACTGCACTGTCCCCTGTCCATCTTCTGACATCTTCACCGCAGGCCCCGGGCACACCTACCTATGGCCTCCCCAACTCGCGTCTCCAGGTGTGGGGCCTTCCTCCACACTCTGCCCTGCGCTGCGGCGGAGGGGCCCCTGCTCCTCCCAACAGGCCTCGCCTCCCGCCTCAGGTACCCACCCCGCCCCCCACTCCCCTCCCCGAGCCCGCCCTGCGTGCTGGGCCTGAGCACCCCGCTCTCCGGTTCTGCGGGCCGCAGACCTCTGCCCTTGCGGCTGGCCGCCCTGGGGGGTCCAGGGTGGCCAGGCCCGCTCAGGGCCGCGGGGGGTTGGGGGGCGGAGACCCGCCAGCGGGGCCGCGCCTCGCGGGGGCGCACTGACCCGGCAGGCGGCCTCACTCACCGCAGCGGCGCGCGCCCGCAGATAGACAAAGGCCGGCGCCGAGCCCGCAGCAACGCCGGCGCGAGCGGACCGGACTACAACTCCCAGGAGGCTCCGCGCGAGCCCGAACCCCGGGCGTCGGCAGGCCCGGCTTCCCTGAGCACTGTGGGAAACGTAGTTCGACGACGCGACCGGCAGCTCGGGCTCTGCGGGTTTCAGCGGGTGCTCGGCGCTCAGGCAGCCGTCATTTGACCCCGAGTCAGGGGTGCCGACTTGTGAGCGGAGCGAGAGCGCCAAACGACCGCTCAGATTATCAAGGCGTGGGATGGCAGTTTGGTGAAGCCGTCGGCTGAACAGGAAATCCGCGATCCAGGGTTCTTGCCGGGCATCGAGGAAGGAAACAGAGTTGGGAAGAAATCAGTTGATAAAGCCGTGGGTTCTTAGGGGTTTGTGTTAAGTCACTGCATAAGCAAAGACTAAGTGTCTGTAATCAGGGCTCCGAGGCAAGAGGCAAATAATTTCAAGTGGAGTCTTTTGAAAATTTGGAACACCACAGGAGAATTTTGAGAGGCTGGGTGGAAGGATACTCATGTCTCGTATGCTTTGCTCTTCCGATCCTGTTAGTAAAAATTTGCACCGGAAATAATGGATAAGAGATGAGGTGTGGAATTGTCTAGAATTTGCATGTCTGCTCCATCACTGACTAGCTTCAGGTTTCTGGACAGGCTTCTTACCTGGTGGGGAGCCCAGGAGAGCGTCAGGTGACAGCTACAGGGGCTAGGTGAAGGCTTCTTGAAAGGCCCAGGATCCAGGCCAGGCCACCCCTTATCCTATTGTTTCAGAGCAAAGGCAAGCTGTGTGAGTGAACCGGAAAAAAATCATTCTGCATGTACCCCATGAATTATAGAGAGAAAGCAGTATTTTCTAGGATAATAAATTAGAGTTTTTCTTAACTATGTGTCTGAAGCACTGAGAAATTGTAAGCCGTGAAAATCACTCAGCACATGGGGCAAGAGCTCTTTTTTCATGGGGCTTCTTTGAAGAGCCACTCAAGCACAGGCACTCAAGTCCTTGGCCCTGTTGTGTGATACTGGGAGGGGGCAAGGTTAATTTTGAGTAGCCAGGAGATAAAAGCTCTGTAAATGCTTTAAGCCACCTTCAAATGCATGTTTTAGTATATGTGCTGCCGAAGCGAGCACACTTTCCAGTGCATTTTTATAGGATCCTGGTCTCCAAGAGGGAATTTATACAGGGAAGAAGCAAATAATCAGTTGATTCCTAAATGTTGGTTATTACTCATACTACTAACACAGTGTTACTTAAGTTCATTGAACCTGTATGTGCTGAGCCCATTTTAAATGTCAGATACTGTGCTGGGTGTTGGGGACATAAATGTCAACAAGACATACTCCCTTCTCCTAAGAAGGCAGGTGACACAGTTGAGAAGATAAACACATCACCTTCCTCAAAACCTAGTCCAGTGGCCATCTCACAGAGAGGTCCTGGAGTGGGCAGGGGAAACTGCTCTGAAGACCCCACTCCTGAAAGGCTCCTCAGTCTGGATGCAGGGGTGTCTGTGGTGCTTCCTTCATTATTTATTCCAGAGTCAGAGAGAAAGGTGTAGGGCATTAGAGGATGGCTCACAATCACCTCTCTTTCTTTCCTTCTAGAGCAGCCACAGGTGCTTAATTTTCAAAGCCCAGGTGGCACACAGCCAAGGCCAGTCCTTGTATCTGATTGGATGGTGCTGTAGAAGGGTCTCTGCTCCCTTCTCTCCCAAGGCTGTGTCAGTGAGGCTGCATGTGTCACCCTCCGGGCAGGGTGTCATTCCCCCTGCGGATAAACAGCACCCTGTGCCTAGAGGTCATTATCTGGTCTGTTGAGGTCAGGATCAGCTGTAGTTGTTATGATGTTTCAGATTCCATTGTGAAAGTCAATGACACAGCTCTGGTGGGAAAGGTGACTGTAAAGGGGGAATGTTGTCACCTTTCTCAGCAAATCTGCATGAATTCTGTTAAGGTGTCTTAGAAAAGTGGACACGCTGAATGGAAAGTGAGGGAGAAAGCAGTTAGGGATAGAACTGATGAGACCCAGATAAGACCCAACCACCTCCTTGATAGACACTTACTAGTCTTTACCCAGATCCTACCTACATGGGATCAAGTCTTCAACCACTGCCTGCATCTTAATTTTTATTTATTTATTAATTTATTTGAAGTATAATCAGTTATAATGTGTCAATTTCTGGTGTACAGGATAATGTCCCAGTGATGCGTGTATATGCATATATCATTTTCACATTCTTTTTCATTAAAGGTTATTATAAGATATTGAATATAGTTCCTTGTGCTATAGAGAAGAAATCTGTTTTTATCTATTTTTATATATAGTGGTAACATTTGCAAATCTCAAACTCCCAAATTTATCTCTTCCCACCCCTTTCCCCTAGTACCATAAGATTGTTTACTATGTGAGTCTGTTTCTGTTTTGTAGATGAATTCATTACTGTCCTCTTTTTTTTTTTTTTTTTTTTTTTTTTTTTAAGATTCCACATATGAGTGATATCATACGATACTTTTCTTTCTCTTTCTGGCTTACTTCACTTAGAATGATGATCTCCAAGTCCATCTATATTGTTGCAAATGGCATTATTTTATTCTTTTTATGGCTGTGTAGTATTCCATTGTATAAATATACCACAACTTCTTTATCCAGTCTGTGGATGGACATTTAAGTTGCTTGCTTGCATCTTAAGATACACACTCAACAAGAAGGAGGGGAGCTGGATGAGGGTGTCAGCAGTGTCTATTTGAAAACTTGCCAAATGACTATTCTGTTACTTCCCATGCATTTCAAAACATTACAGAAGGACAGAGAATCCAATAACTGATGTTCTGACAAAAGGCTAACCATTTGGCAAAAGAATAAAGGTAAAAGTTTATTTAACTCCTATGCCAAGATAGCCTCCAGATGGATTAAATGTAAAATGTAAACCCCAAATCCAGAAAAAAGTATGGGTTAGTATTTATATAATCTTGGCATAAGAAAAGTTTTCCTAACCATGGTAACAGGGCAGAGATAATGAAGAATAAGATTTCTGGATCTGACTGTGTTAAAATCCAGTATTTCTAGGTGAACGCCACCATAAATGAAGTTAACACATGACAAGCTAGGAAAATATTAATATCTATCATATTTAAAGAGACCAAACAAATAAGTAAGAAAAAGAAAACATGTCAATGGAAATTTGGCAAAGGGTAGCAACTCACATAATCACACACAATAGGATTAAGGAAAAATACTCAGACTCATTATTAATTTTTTAAAAGTGCTAATTGAAACAAAAATTTTTCCTAACTAGTGAATGGCCAAAATATTGCAAAGGGGATAGGGAAGTGGACATTTTCATCCATGTGAAATTGAGGCAATCATTCTTTTCTTTTTTATCATCATAATACATTAGACTTTATTTTTAGAGCAGTTTTGGGTTCATAGCAAAATTGAGCAGAAGGACACAAATGAACTTATTTACCAAACAGAAACAGACTTAAAAGAATTCAGTGACCCCCAAAAGGAGAGGGTATATTACTAACAAATCTGATGGACCAAGAGAAGTGGATGCAACACCACATACACACTGGGAGAGAAGACATTATCATTTATTTTTATTTTTATTTTTTTAAATTTATTTTTAACACCTTTATTGTGGTATGATTCCTGTACAGTAAACTACACATATTTCAGATGTATAGTTTGATGAATTTTGATAGATGTACACACCAGTGAGACCACCACCACAATCAAGAGAGCTAACATTTCCATCCCTCCTCAAGAGGTGCAAATTTCGAATTCCCAATTTACCCCTTTCCACCTACTTCCCCTCCTGGTATCCATAAGTTAGTTCTCTATGTCTGTGAGTCTGTTTCTGTTTTGTAGGTAAGTTCATTTGTGTCCCCTTTTTTTTTTTTTTTGGATTCCACATATAAGTGATATCATATAGTATTTTTCTCTTTCCGACTTACTTCACTTAGAATGACCATCTCCAGGCCCACCCATGTTGTCGCAAGTGGCATTATTTTATTCTTTATTATGACTGAGTAGTAAGACAGTATCATTTTTAACTAGGATGTATGATCACAGACTGAATAATAAAAGAATAGGAAGGGACAAAGGGATGGGAAACTGGGCTGAGAGAAGCCCCCAAATTATTAAAGTCTTAGCACTTCCGTAAAGAGCAAATAAGGTTTTGCATGTTTATTGCTATATATATAATATGTATACATAAAAACCAAGAATTTTAGAATGACAGCCCTAGGATCAAACTGGGTTGTTTTCCTGATTAATCTTAGTCAAAGATGGAAGCAAATGAGAACACATTCACTCATGTAAAGACAAGAAACAGACAAGGAATAGTACAAAGTTGGGCTTGGACTGTCAACTTCTCCAGTCTGTGTCCTCCGAGGGCGAAGAATCCCCTCTCCCCTCCCACGTTCTGTCAGACACTGTGTCCTCCGGGGGTGGGGTACAGCTCAGCGGCAGAGCGTGTGCTTAGCATGCAAGACATCCTGGTTCCAATCCCCAATATCACCATTAAAAGAAAAATTAGACAAACCTAGTTACTTCCCCCCACCAAAAAGCTTAAAAAATAAAAGTGAAAAAAGCTTAAAAGTAAATAAATAATACAAAACCTCCAAACACGATGTCCTCCTAGTCTGACCCCTAGCTATTGATTGGCTCTGCCTCCTCCACCCCTTCCTCTCCATCATTCCACAGTGTGTGAGATTTTTTCCCCTGAATTTCCAGGATAGTTTCCTAAATGTTGATTTATCTCAAAAATACAATTGATTGTGCATATTAGATACGCACTAAATACTAAGTCACAGTGAATACCCCAAAGCGCCCAAGAATGGACTTGGGAACAGTTCCAAGTCTAACACTCTTAAAAATAGATGTGTTTATGCTGACATTTCTGTTTATTGTATATAATTTAATCCTCACAACCATCTGATGTAGTAGGCATTGCCATTCCCTCCACCTTAGAGAGGTGTCCATCATGTGCCCAGGGTCTCACAAACAGTAAGTGGGCAATCTGGGATTCTGCCCAGGTCTGACTCCAAGCGTGTTGCTCCTTCCAACTCACTGGGTTGTCTTGACGGGATGTGCACTGGACTGCAGGAAGCGAACCTGAACCAGAGTAACCCAGAGAGGCTTTATCCAGCATGAGCAGAGGCACTGACATTAACTGTAGTATTAAGAAAGCATTGTTTCATTGGCAGAAATTGGCTATATATATATATATATATATATATATATATATATATATATATATGCAGCATTTAACAAAAATTACAATCAATATTAAAGACAATGCTTTTAAAAGTTTCTGAATTTTGTTACATTTGACATAAAAACATAACATTTAGGGTTAAGGAATATTTGACAAAACGTGCTATTTAGAAACTTGTTAACTATCATCAGTTTATAAAAATATATTTACCGTATTATCCAGCTATCTCACTCCTGGGCATATATCCAGAGGAAACTCTAGTTTGAAAAGATACATGCACCCCAATGTTCACAGCAGCACTGTTTACAATAGCCAAGACATAGAAACAGCCTAACTGTCCATTGACAGATGACTGGATAAAGAAGTGGCAGTAAATATATATATATATGCATTGGAGTACTATTCAGCCATAAAAAGAATAAAATAATGCCATTTACAGCAACATGGATGGACCTGGAGATCATCATACTAAGTGAAGTAAGCCAGAAAGAGAAAGAAAAATACCGTATGATATCACTTATATGTGAAATCTAAACCAAAAAAAAAAAAAAAAAAAAGATACAAATGAACTTATTTACAAAACAGAAACAAACTCATAGATATAGAAAACAACTCATAGACAGTTACTAGGGGGGAAATGGTGGGGTGGAGGGATAAATGGGGAGTTCAGGATTTTCAGATACTAACAATGATATATAAAATAGATAAACAGCAAGGTGCTACTGTATATATTCAGTACCTTGTCCTAACCTATAATGAAAAAGAATAAGAAAAGGAGTATATATGTATAAATGAATCACTATGCTGAACACCAGAAATTAACACAATGCTGTAAACTGACTATATACTTCAAGTAAAAAAAAATAATCAGTTTATATTAAGTAAAAAGGTAGGTATAGATTACACAACAATAAACAGAATTAATTGATAGAATCTGAACTTTAGAGCCTTTCCAGGGTCTGAAATCTTTACAAAATGTTACGATTCATTATGACATAAAGATAATCAATACATTATAAAAAATAAAGAAAAATCTTACAGGCTATAACCCCTTTCCACAATTTAGCAAAACTAGTTACAATGAATGTTTCTATAGGAATTAGAAAGTTGTGTCATTAAGACTTGCTGAATTCTTTCACAAATAATAATTGGCTAAACTGGGAAACTAAAAAATATAGCAACATAATGTTTATTAAATGACAATGCTGTGTATAAAATTCTGTAATATTTATCAAAGCAAAAGAAAATTCACATAAAGTGCGTTATCATCAGTAAAGGAAAAAAAAGAAGAAAACATTCAATTTATATTTCTTGGAAAGCATGATTCCAAGACGTATAGGACAAAAATAATATTAAGACAAGGAGAAATAAATTAGAAAACACAAAAACTGAAAATTATAAACCTCAAAAAACACAACTCACTAAAAAAAATCTGATCAAGGAAAACAATATGCACAAACAATACTATAATTAAGAAGGAGTATGGCAAAGACATAATTTATGTAGTAAAATTATAAGCAAGTATGATCCTCAATTAAACTCAACTTTGGGAAATATAATAGGTATTTTGGTGCCTTTGGTTTCACTTATGACCACCAGAGGGCATAGTAATTTAAAAATTTCTTTATCCTTCCCTTTCGTGGGAAGTCCTGGATGAGATCTGGGCTGTTCATTTTAGTGACAGACCCTGGGTGGAGGAGGTGGGGTGGCGGGGAGAGCCAGCCTGCTTCAGGCTTAAACGCTACTTTCAGAAGACAGCGAGGAGATTCTGGTTTGCTGAACTTCTGTTGGAGGGAACATCAAAATGAGGATTCTAGGGTCCTGGTGGGAGAAGAAAATGGCATGGAATTTACAGCATGAATTGCTAAGTTGGTATAGTTTCCGGGAAAGAAAACGCAGTGGATTTCTGACCAGGTCAGACAGGTCAGTCTGAGCTAGGTCAGAGTGCTGTTGAGGTCCCTTCAGCCCACTTTAACATTGGAGAGGGAGGGGTTTTGCTTCCCTTCCTCGTGGTGAAAGTGCTTCAGAAACCCCGGGAGGCAGAATTAACTGGCCCCTCCCTTGTCCGTGCGCCAAGAGGGCAAACAATCCTTCCAGAATAGCGGTGTTAGATTAGAAGAGAGGTTTGTCAAAGTTCCTTTCCAGCCCAAAGTTTTTTTTCATCATAAAATAACTTCTAAGAGCCATCTTTGGCCCTGTGGTGGAAAGTGTACATGTATAAACATCACACACTGGGCATAGACCCATCATTCTGTGACTTTGGGCAGATCACTTTAAACGACTCAAATCAGGACAACAGCCTTGCCTGTGTCATGGAGAGGTGAAGGTCAATTCTGGTGGTAATGTTTCACTTTTTGAAAACTTAAGGCTCTGTGTACATAAGGGTTTCATGTTACCCAGTGGTTCTAGAACTAGTCTCTCTCCCTTAGACCCCCCACAGCACCATCAGCATGCAGTTCATGATCCTTGCTCCTTTCTGCTGCATTAGCAATAGTTTAATACATGTCTCCTCTTGACTCTGAGAGCAAGATCTTGACCCTGCATCTGTGAACCCTCGCTGTTACTGAGCCGTGTCAGACCTGTAGCGGATGCTGAAAGAATAGTAGTAAAGGAAGAGATGAATATTTGGTCAATAATCCCAATGTTTCCCATCTTCAGTCTAACCCCCAGAGTAGCCAAAGCATACAGACTGGAAGAGAACTGATGAAACTGTCGTTAGTCACTGACATGGTTGTGTAAGTAGAAACTCCTATGGAATATCAAAATAAAACCACTAGAAAAATACTTGAATTTTGTATGGTCACAGGACTCAGTCAATACACAATTAATTGTATTCATACATAATGACAATGAAGAATTAGAAAAGGAAATAAATGTACTGTTTATAATAGCATCAAACATCTAGGAGGAAATTTAACAAAATGCAAATGAGACCTCTATACTAAAAGCTGCAAAATAATGCTGAGAAAAACTGAGGCAGATCTGAGTAAGTGGAGAGGAATATAATGTTTATGGATTACAAGATTCAATACAGTTAAGATGCATTTATCCTGAAATGGATTTATAGACACAATGGAATTCTAATTTAAGTCTCAGCAAAACTTTTTTAGATATAGCTGATTCTAAAATTTATAGAGAAAGGCAAAGGATCTAGAATAGCTAAAACAATCTTTAAAAGAGGAAAAAAATTAGAGAATTTACCTAACCTGATGTCAAGAGTTATTATAAACTAAGTAATAAGGACAGTGCTTACTGGCGCAAGAATACACAAGCCAGTGCAACAGAACAGAGTCAAGAAATAGACCCACACAGTCAATTGATTTTCTGCAAAGGTACCAAATCAATCCAATTGGGAAAGAAGGTCTAACAAATGGTATTCAAACACTGAATATCATACTGAAAAAAAAATCAAACCCCACCCCATCTCAATACGTACACAAAAATTAAGATGAATTATCGCCCTAAAAAAAAAATTAGGACCGTAAGGCTTATAGAAGATTAAGTAGGAGGTTATTTTTGTGATTTTCCCCTAGGCAAAGGTTTCTGAGATAGGACACAAAAAACACTAATCATTAAAAAAGAATAAATGAGCCTTCATAAAATATTCCTATTAAAAATGGGCAAAGGACTTGAATATACATTTCTCCAGACATGATATACAGATGGCCAATAAGCACATAAAAGGATGCACAACATAATTAGGGAAGTTAAAATCAAAACCACATTGAGATGTTACTTCACACCCATTAGCATGGCCATTTTATATATATATATATATATATATATGTATGTGTATATCTAGTTCTATCTCAGTATCTTATAATACATATATCTCAAGTGTTTTGGTGAGGATGCGGAGAAATTGGAACCCTTGTGCACTGTTGGTGGGAATGTAAAATGGCACTGCCACTGTGGAAATAGTATGGCAGGTCTTCACAAAATTAAACTTACTAGTTCCACTTCTGGGTATATACCCAAAAGAATCAAAATCATGGACTTGAACAGACATTTGAATGCCAGTGTTTATAGCAGCATCATTCAGGATAGTCAAGAGGAGAAACAAACCAAATGTCTACCCACAGATAAATGGATAAACCAAATAGGAATATACCTACAATGAAATATATTCAGCCTCAAATAGGAAGGAAATTCTAATACCTGCTATAACATAAATGACCTTGAAAGCATTATGCTAAGTGAAATAGCCAGTCACAAGAGGACAAACATTGCGTGATTCCACTTACGTGAGGTACCTGGAGTAGTCAAATTCATAGAGATAGAAATGAGAACGGTGGTTGCCAGCAGCTGGGGGGAGGGGAGAATGGGAAGTTACTGTTTAGTGGGTGCGGGCTGTGGTTTAGATGATGGAAACGATTCTGGAGAAGGATGGTGCTGATGGTTGCACAACAATGTGACTATTTCATAGCATTGAATTGTAGATCTAAAATTGGTTAAAATGGTAAATTGTATGTTATGCATATGTTACCACAATAATAAAAAAGAATAAAACTTTTATTTTTCCATTAGCACTATGTACCTCAGAGGCTGTGAAGACAAGCCACAACTTCTGTGATGCAGCTAAAGGACATAGCAGAGGCTAATGCGTTTCTTTAACGGTACTCTCCCAACTTGTTCCCAAGTTCCTCAGAGGTGCCTGCGAGCAAACACGGCCATCTGACATTTACTGGGTGCTTGCTGTGTGTGGACCCCCCCTCCGGGTGCTCTGTGTATCCTCTCCACAGCTTTAGGAGACAGATAGCCATTATTTTCCTTCCGAGAGAAGGAGTTAATCAGCACAGCCATGGTGAAGCGCTCGCCCACCGTGCCAAAGGCAGGAAGTGGAGCCGCCAGCTCCCGCCGCTTGCCGCAGAGCAGCAGACTCCCCATCCCCTGCGCATCCCCTTTCTGCTCCCTCTGCGGGTCCTCAGGCTCTGCTTCCAGGTATTTGCTGTCCTCTTCTCACACCCAGCCCTTTCCTCAGCAGACAGCATTCTGTCCTGTTTTGGGGAAGGGAGCATGCCAGGCCTGAGTACCTCCCCCCCACCCCCCCCTTTGGTCACTGCTGCCAAAGCAGGCTTCCTGGGGCCAGCTGATGCCTCTTTTGGAAGCAGATAGAAGGGCAGGCAGGCACTTTAACCTGCTTGTCTCGTGGGAAACTGGTTCCTTCATATATCCTCTCTGGTTTCCAAATGTTCTTTCTTTTTCAAAGAGAAGATGTTTGGGGGATAAGGACAATATAATTTGTGATACAAGAATATGGAAAAATAAAAAGAGGAAAAATTTGTTACTAATTCTATCAGAGACCATCACCATGAACATTTCTGTTTTGGGGGATGTATTTTAAAGACACAATGTGGTAAATCAAAACTGTCCCCTCTAAATAACCAAGTCGTACTGGATAGCACAGGGAACTATATTCAATATCTTGTAATAAACCATAATGGAAAAGAATAAGAAAAGCAATATGTATATGTGTATGTGTGTGTGTGTGTGTGTGTGTGTGTGTGTGTGTGTGTGTATATGTGTATGTATATGTATGTGTGTGTATATATACATACACACACACGTATAGCAAATCACTTTGCTGTACACCAGAAACTAACACAACATTGTAAATCAACTAGAGTCCAATTAAAAAAATTATCCCCGGGGGGTGGGTATAGCTCAAGTGGTAGAGTGCATGCTTGGCATGCACCAGGCTCTGGGTTCAATCCTCGGTACCTCCTCTTAAAAAAAAAAAACCTAATTACCTCCTCCTCCCCCAAAATTGTCCCCTCAGTAAAATGGATATTATTAATTATAACATAACCATTCCCACACTGCTGGACATTTAGGATGTTTCCAGTGTTGGGTGGCCTTCTAAATGTTCAACCCCCCCCCCCCGATTATTATAATTTTGCTCTATTCCTTCTTGTTGAATGGCTTCAGCTGCTGCCCATCCCCCCAGGAGGTTTCTGGGAGGTACTCTTGCCCAATTAGAGATTTTTTGGGTCCCCTCCATAAGCTGGTCTCAGCGACTTCCTGGGTCTCAGAAGCCGCGTCGGACCCCCTCCTCTACCATGGAAGACTCTTCTGCTGATATGCCAGTGGATGGCGGAGTGGACAGCCACAGGGGCCCCCAGCAGCGGTAGATCACGTGTCCCCACTTAGAGGAAACATCGCCTCCTTGAGCAGCCTTTGGCTCAGATTTGGCTGCCATATTCGGCGGGGTTGGTCTGCCCCTCTGCCCCTCAGAGGGTCCCAGAGGCACTCTGCGCCTAAGTCAGCGCCTGTCGCGCAGTGATTTCCAAGAATGAAGAACGATGTCACCTAGAAAGCCGACTAGCAAGTGTTTTATGAAAACAGGCGAGTTGGAAGAATCGCGGACGCCAGGGCAGGCTCTGAGCGCTCTCACCTCTGGAGCGGGACTCGGTGGACCGGGGCGCGTCGCTGCTGGAAACTTCCAGCAGGGGGCAGTGCGGGCACGCTCAGGAACCTCTTTCCTGCTGGCACCTAGCTTTCTTTCCATTGCAAACCCTTTGAAAAGTTTGGAAAGCTTGATCTTTATGATCTGACGTTTATTGACTTTCACTCTGAACAGAATCATTCCATCCTGAAGGAATCCTTTTGAAAGCAGCAGCAGGGGTTACAATCAGGTGGTCCCATGGAACTTGCTTTCTCATCTTGCTTTGGACTTTAATCACACTGGTGGGACAACCTGACCACAGGTGGGGCCTGGCCTGTGGGGAGCGGCGGGGGAGGTGGATTGTGCCTGGTGCAGCCCGTTGGTGGAGACTGAGGGTGCTGGTTAAACAGACTCGCAGGGTGTGGGGAATGCCTTTGTAGTGGTCCAGTGCTCCCAGTTAGACTTGGATATGAAAGAAATGTCACTCTTCATAATCCCAGTCTTTCCATTTTATGCCTGATAAAGATTAGTCAACCACCTCTTGGTTAATTCTGCCAAGTTAGTGATTGCTCAGCCATTTTAGGTTTAAAACTCGCAGGCTCCCCCTCACCTCATCCTTGGGTTCTAGCTAGGGAGCACAAGCTTGGATACTACTGCACACCTGGTACCATGGGGTGGCTGGCCCCTTCGAAGGCCTTGGTCTTTCCTGGGCCTCTGCTGACCTCTGCCTGTTTCCAGTGTATGTTTCATGTCCTCTGGGGCCATCTGGGAAAGGTTCCAGGAATAGTATGGTCCCTGGGCTCCCTGGGACAGAGACCTGCAGAGCTAGCTGCAGAATCTCCACCCAGGGCCTCAGTGGAGACTGTTCAAGTGTTTTCCTTTGATGCAGTTTCCCACATTCCAGTTTCAAGACTGAGAGATCCACCTGGGTTATTTAACTCTCAGGTCCCACTTGGGCCCTTGGGAACTTAGGGATGTGCTCCCATGCCTTTCAGGGAGCAGACAGGTGGGGCTGTTATGGGGCCCCTGGTGCTTAGGTCCACTCAGACCCACTGTTCCCCTGAGGCTGGATGACACAGGCCTTTCTAAGAGGCTCGCTGCTGTGTCTTCCAGGCTGGTCTCAGTTCTAGATCAGACTCTCAAACTTCAAGGTCAAGTCTACTGTGTGTCCACCCCCCCCAACTCCTTGTACTCAGCCCAAGGAGGGAGGGGGAGACATTGTGACCCTGGTGCTGGGCCTAAGCCACATGCCTCCTGTCCCAGCACTTCCTTCCAACCCAGCTTGGAGGGTGCACACATACTCACACACAGAGACACAAACACCCAGACATACGCGTTAGATTATATATATAGGCTTCTCATTTCAATATATGGGTCTGTTGTGCATAAGAATGGTGGTGGTGGTAGATAGCGAACCTCTATATCTTTCTATTTCATCACCTTTCAAATCTTTGGTCTCACACCTGGATGGTACTTTTTGAAATGACAAGGTAAGGATGTATCATCTTTATTTTCTGGTTCCACAGTGACTCCCTTCCCCAAAGCATCAGGCCAGTCCGTGTCTACCTGTCTGGGAAGAGAAAGGCCCTTGGGCAGAAGGAACCCTTCAGAGAGGGGTGGTAGTGGGCCAGCATCATCGTCCTTATCTGTGCTCCACCCCCTGTGCCTCATGGGGTTGCCAGGCCGAGGCCCAAGGCCTGTCTACTTCTTGAGTGGAGGGCGGTCTCTTAAATGGAATGGGTCTTTTTTGTCAGTCAGTCTGAGAAGTGGTGAATCCTAGGGCAAGACACGGAACCTGGGATGTGTTGGGGTCTCTGAGCAGCAATATGCTCCCACATGTCTGAGTTCTGAACAAATTGAGAAATACCCCACTGCGTGGCACATGGAAGCCTTACTAATGCTGGTGGGTGGTCCCCTCCCGCCTGGCCATGCTTGTCTCTAGTGAGGTAAGCAGTCAGTTAGGGGCCTTGAGGACAGATGTGAGGCCCATTTCCAATTTATTTTCGGTTACTCTTCCCTTAGCTTACTCCCAGGGCTTTAGGAAATTCCCGCTAAAAGTTACAATCTGAGTTCAGATTGTGGTGGGGTATGGGGGTGGGGACGATTTTGTGCCTGTGGCTTTGGTGAGCAGCACAGGGCACAGTGCCCACTCCCTGAGGACAGCCATGCCGGCCCGGAGGCCAAGGGAAGCTGTGCCCTGGGGACCTGACTGGTGAACTCCTGGCAGGAGGGTTGTGCAATGGGAACCTGGAGAAAAGAAGGGAGAGGCGAGCCTGAGAGTCCCTTCCTGGAGCCTCCTGAGGTAGTTGTAGGAAATACTGGTGGGTGAGCCCATGGGGGCTCCTGCCTCCCTAATTTGGGTGAGAATGGATTCGAACACTGGTCTATGTTTCATATCCTGGGATGTTATGCTGAACGCCCTTCTGTGCTTGAGGATGGCTGTCTCTACGGCATGCCTGCCCAGAGAAACCTGTGTTTCCAGATAGAAGCTTCAACACAGAAGTTGAGTAATGGGATGTGGAAGAGGGAGATGGAAACGGATTTTGAAAGTTGATCAAGGCCCTTGCCAGTTCATGGAGGACACAGGGTTGGATGAGTCTTAACACTCAGCCCTTCGTATGCATGCGGTGCTCCCTTCCCAGGGTCCTGCAGAGCGCTGAAGGCCCCGCCCTCGCCCCTCCCACTGCCCCCATTGCAGACCTGCCTTGCACCCACAAAGGACCCATTGTCTCCATACAGGCGTCCTGCACACCGAGCTGCCCCGGTGCAGCTGTCATAACACTGGGATCCGCTGGCTCTTCCTCGGACAGTTTTGTTACCAGATCGGGGCCTGATGTTTGCACTTTCTGCTCGACCCCTAGACCAGGCCTGACAAGGGGCTCTCTGCGTCCCAGGTCCCCCGAGTTCCAGCTGACGTGCACCTTGGGTTTCCCAAGCCTTCGCTGTGTCCACACCTGTTTTGCTGTGGGAACTCTTGACCCAGATTCTCAACCTGCGTGGGAATGCTGGGAATGTCTGGAGACTTGGGGGTATGGAGAAACAGATCACCCCCTGTTTCTTTCTTCCCTGCTTCCCTAGAGTAAACAGCAAAGGTTTTGATTTTAAATTGGAGATGGTAGACCTTAGAGTCTTTGCAAATATCCCTTGATCTCATTCTCTGACCCTTCTCCTTTTTCCTTTTGGCACCTGGGGATTTGTTACTAAGTCTGGAAAGCCTGGAGCCATGCTGTGGACTATCTTCTAGTGTTTCATGTTTTTTTTTTTTTAAATTTCCTACTACACTTTACATAAGCAGAATCAGTCCTTTTCTCTCCCTTCCTGTTCTTACTCCAGCCTTTTGGTCACGGGATCACATGTTCTTATTGTAATTCTGTGCAAAGGGTGTTCATTCCACTGTCGCATAATCTGTGACATAGCAACGTCTAGTTGTGTTGGTCTTATCAAAGGGACAGAGAAACCGTGGCAGGAGGGGGTCAGATGCTGGCCCAAGGTCATAGGATCAGTGGAAAAGCTTAGCTTTGTTCAAGTAATTTGCTCCCAGCTCTGAGTCCTTGCAGAATTAATGGAACCCCAGTGCTGTGTGCCGTGACCCAGGCTTAGAAGGACTGTCACGCAACGTGCTCGAGTGAGTCGGCAGGTGCTGGCGGCCTCTTTCCCCTGTATCTCCAGGGTCTCTTGAGGGAAGTCTGTGGGACTCCCACTTACCTGAGAACGGCTTTCTGTTTGTAGAACACTTCCAGGGTGGAGCTGAGCGCCAGTCGAGTCCTTCAGGGATTGGATGTGAACAGTGATGAGATCTCTTCTTGCCCTCCTTCCTTCTGCCTTCCCTCCCCCTCATTCTAGGAAGTTGTGGAAGAGAGATTCCTTTTTTAAAATTAAATTAAATGTTTAAAATTGAAGTGTAGTTGGTTTACAATGTGTTCATTTCTGGTGTACAGCATAGTGATTCAGTTACACATCTATATATATATTCCTTTTCATATTCTTTTTCATTATAGACTATTACAAGGTATTGAATATAGTTCCCAGGGAGGGAAAGGTATAGCTCAGTGGTACAGCATGTGCTTAACATGCACAAGGTCCTGGGTTCAATCCTCAGTATCTCCTTTAAAAAAAATCTAATTAATCCCCCCCAAAAAAAGACACAACAGTGAACAAAATGGGAAAACCCTCTGTGGTCTTGAATATAGTTTCCTGTGCTATACAATAGGAACTTGTTTTTTACCTATTTTATTTTTTTATTATTTTTTTTATCATTTTTAAAATTGAAGTACTGTCAATTACAATGTGTCTATCTCTGGTGCACAATATCCCAGTCATGCATGTACATACATATATTTGTTTTCACGTTTTTTTCCACTAAAGGTTATTACAAGATATGGAACATAGTTCCTTGTGCTATACAAAAATTTTTTTTTAAAAAAATCTATTTTTTATATATAGTGGCTAACATTTGTAAATCTCAAACCCCCAGATTTATCCCTTTCTACCCCCTTTCCCTCCTGGTAACCATAAGTTTGTTCTCTATGTCTGTGAGTCTGCTTCTGTTTTGTAAATAAGTTCATTTGTGTCATTCTTTTCGATCCCGCATATAAGCGATATCGTACAGTATTCTTTTTCTTTTTGTGGAAAAGTGATCTTTGTCGTTTGTGTGACATCTTCTGGGCCTCCTGTGAGTTACTTGCATCCCCTTCTATATTTCCTGAACCCAGAGCCACTGCTTAAATTGAGCTAGTGATCATTGCAAAACTCCAGGTGAGCACTAGTTTAATTCATAGTTCCGATGGAGCTGTGTATCATTATAACAGTTTTCCAGCAGATGGCAGGAAAGTGCTGTGAAGAGCAGGTGCCTTGTTCTCATCTGTGCGGCATCTCTGAGTTAGCAGCAAGCCTGCCCTTGGCACGTCTGACTGAGCTGGGGCCGCCGCGGGAAGATGACCACAGCGAGCATGAGCTCCAACCTCAGTGCCCAGCCTGGCTGCAGCCGAGGGAGCAGAGTGCAGGGGCCTCCCTCCCACCGCAGCCAGCTGGACAGTGAGGCCTGGCCCTCGGGCTGGTCCTGGTGGCTGTGACAGTCTTTCCAAAACACATGATTTGGTCCAGGCATCCTCACATGATGGCTGGCGGGCCAGTCCAGCCACTGTCTCTTTTTGTTTGGCCAGAAAGGCAAGAATGGTTTTTATATTGTTTAAAGGTTGGAAGAAAAATCAAGAACAAACAATATTTTACAACACGTGAGAGCGATGTAAAATTCCAATTTCAGTGTCCACCACTGAAGCTTTGCTGCTCCCAATCATGCACATTTGTGTACTTATCGACTCTGGCTGCTTCTGCCCTCCAACTGCAGAGCTGGGAAGTCGCGGCAGGCGCCACAAAGTCTGAAATATTTACCTTCTGGCCCTTTACAGATAAATGTGGCCAACCCCTGGATTAGTCCTTTTGGACTTAACAATGGCTCCAAACTGCAATGATATTTTTGGGTATGCATACCTAAGAAGAGGGTGAGCTAGGGCCAGGGTTGAGCAGAAGACCCCAGGAGCTGCTAATGCACATGGGGTCTTGAGACCCCTGGGAGTTGATAGTTATGGGGTTTCCTTTCCAGGCCACTTAGTATGACCCTATCCAGAGGGTGCCATGTCTCAGGGGAAGAGATCTTCCTTCAGCCCCAGGCCCGGCTCCAGTCACTAATTGCAAAGAAGCATTTTTGCTTCAGTATCCCTGTCTGTCACCCACTACTTATGACCCCTGGACCTAGCAGAAGGCTTCTAGCTTTTTAACCTCCTCTGGTGACAACTGGAGCATCTACTGATGTCTCCACACTGTCTAAAATCCCAGCTGGTTTCCAACAATGTGTAAGGGAAATTCTTCATTACCTTCTAGATAACAGGGTGACGTTGGATGTGACGAGAGGTTGCTCTTCTCTGAAAACCTAAACTTGCAGCCCCTGGGTTTTCTATAGAAACATCTTCAACAGACCATTTTAGTGAAAGTATCTTTCCCAGCCCAATGGTGGACTTCCTGGGCCACATTCTGTTCAAAAAAGATATGCTTATAATATCAGATCAAATATCCACCATCTGTCAGGGAGTCTGACTGTCTCCACTTTTGAAAGATGTCCAAATTTCAGTTTTGCAAGATGAAAAGAGTTTGGGGATGGATGGTGGTGATGGTTGCACAACAATGTGAATATTTTTAATACCACTGAACCGTACACTTAAAAAGGTTAAGATGGTAAATTTTATGCTATGTGTATTTTACCACAATTAAAAAAAATGCAAAAAAAAAAAAAAAAGTCCAGAATCCAAGCACTTACCTCCTCCTCTGCTGTCACAAAGTCTAGCTCACTTCTACTTCTTTCCTAAGGATTATTCTAGGAGCTTCTAAACAGATTCTCCTGAGGCACCCTCACTCTAGCACAGCCTACTCTCAATGGGACAACTGGAATGATCCTTTTAAAAAAATCAGGGCACTCAAGGCCCTCTTCTGTTCAAAATCCTGCCATGCCTCTCAGCTCACTGAGAGCAGAAGCTAAATTTCATGCGGTTGTCCTCATGTCCCTTCGCCATCTGGCCTCCGCATCTCTCCAACCTGTCTCCTGCTCCTTGATTCGAGTCTGTCCCCCATGGCCTCCTTGCTGTTCCTCTGGGACACCAGGCACACACCCATCCAGAACATCCACACCCCTGAGTCCCCTGGCTGGACTCTTCCTCCCCAGATATTCTCCTTCAAGCTTGTGCTCAGATATCATTTCCTCCATGAGGGCAAGCCTGACTGTCGTTTTTTTTTGTTTGTTTGTTTCTTCAATTGAAGTATAGTCGGTTTATAATGTGTTAGTTTTTGGTGTATAGCATAGCAATTCAGTTATATATATATATATTCCTTTTCATATTCTTTTTCATTACAGGATATTGAATATAGTTCCCTGTGCTATACAGTAGGATCTTGTTGTTTATCTATTTTATGTACAGTATTTAGTATCTGCAAATCCTGAACTCCTAGTTTATTCCTCTACCCTCCCTTTTCCCCTCTGATAACCATAGGTTTGTTTTCAATGTCTGTGAGTCTGTTTCTGTTTTTTAAATAAGTTCATTTGTGTCATTCTTTTAGATTCCATATGTAAGTGATATCATATGGTATTTTTCTTTCTCTTTCTGGCTTACTTCACTTAGTATGACAAACTCCAGGTCCATTCATGTTTCATTCTTTTTTATGGCGGAGTACTATATATATATATGTTACGACTTCTTTATCCAGTCATCTGTCAATGGATATTTCGGTTGCTTCCATGTTTTGGCTATTGTAACTAGTACTGCTATGAACATTGGGGTGCATGTATCTTTTCAAAATAGAGTTTCCTTGGGATATATGCCCAGGAGTGGGATTGCTGTATCATATGGTAAGTCTGTTTTTAGTTTTTTATAGGAATCTCCATACCATTTTCCATAATGGCTGCACCAAACTACATTCCCACCAACAATATAGGAGGGTTCCCTTTTCTCCACACCCTCTCCAGCACTTATCATTTTAAATTATGGCCATTCTGACTGGTGTGAGGTGATATCTTATGGTAGTTTTGATTTGCATTTCTCTGATAATTAGTGATACTGAGCCTTTTTTCAAGTGTCTGTTGGCCATTTGTATGTTTTCATTGGAGAACTGTTTGTTTAGGTCTCCTGCCCACTTTTTGATTGGGTTGTTTATTTTTTTGTTATTGGATTGTATGAGCTGTTTTTTATATTCTGGAAAGTAAGCCCTTATCAGTTGCATTGTTTGCAAATATTTTCTCCCATTCCGTAAGTTGTCTTTTCATTTCATTTATAGCTTCCTTTGCTGTGCAAAAGTTTATGTTTGATTAGGTCCCATTTGTTTATTTTTGCTTTTTATTTGTATGGCCTGGGTAGACAGCCTTAGGAGAACATTGCTAAGATTATGTCAGAGAATGTTTTGCCTATGTTTTCTTCTAGGACGTTTATAGTGTCTTGTCTCATGTTTAGTCTTTAAGCCATTTTGAGTTTATTTCTGTGTATGGTGTGAGGGAGTGTTCTAACTTCATTGATTTGGTTGTGGCTGTCCACAAGCTTGACTCTCCTTAATACTCAACCTCTCTACCCACTCCCTTTGTGTTACTCTGTTTCTTATACTGTAGTACTTACTCATTCCCTCTGGAGTACTATATGATTTGCATACATGTTATCTACTGCCTATTCTTACTAGGATGTAAGCTCCATGAGGTTAGGCATGTTTTGTCGTTGGCTTAGAATAATATCTGGCCCATTGCAAGTGCTCAACACAGATTTTTTGACTGAATAAATAAACAAATCCTTAAGAAGCAAGTCTTCCCAAGTCCTGAAGCTTGAGTTGGAACTATAGGTGACTCCTCCACTAACAAATTATCTCAGAAAGGCTGAGTATTGTCTTGACAGGGCTCCTGGCCAGAATCCACGAGGCAGCTTCTTTAAGTGAGGTACGGTCTTACTCTCCTTGTTAAACAGAAGAGGAAACCAAGGCGGCCCTAGGACTTGAATGCAGGGTGTTGGCCCGGGAGCCCACACTTTAATGCTGTACCATGCTACCTCTCCTGTAGCGCACCAGAATTTGAGCTCGTCTTCTCTCCAGATAAGGTCACTTCTTGCCTCTGCTCGATTTGGATTTTCCTTAGTCGGACCATTCCTGTACCTGCCCTTTCTCTGAGGAAGCATAGAAAATTTTCTACTTTACAAGCGGGGAAATGGAGGCTCAGTCATTTTCAGTAATGCAGTTCTAATCACAGCATTAGAAGGTAGCAGAACTGACCCTGAAGGCTAGGAATTCCAGACTCCACGGTGGAATACACTTGGAGGGCTGTCTTGAGTTCTGCACCTTGTTCTTTTCACTAAATTGGGTAAAGATATGAAGTGGATGCCAATTAGATCAAGGATAGTAGAAACCCGGGTGGAGGGTGGGAGGCGGGTGGGGAGAGCTCACCAGAAGGTGACTAGGATCAAGAAACGATTCATAGTCATGGAGAATGGTGGAAGGAGCAGTGTTTTTAGCCTTGAGAGATTCCGGGTAACAGCGGGAGGGGGGGTATATGAAAACTCTTTCAACATTTGGATGTGGATGTGGAGGTCTTAAGAGGTGGCATGGGGTTCTGGAGGGAGCATGGGATCTGGAGCCATTCTAGGGTGGGGGACAAAAGTCTCTGAATTTGAGTTTTCTTATCAGTGCAATGAGGGGTCACTGAGATCCACTTCGCAGATTAGAAAGTCATGCGTGAAAGGCACCCAGCAGAACTCATTCCTGTAAATGTTATCTACCATGAGTGCGGTTGTGAGTAAATTGTGATAAAGATGACAGTCTGCAAGTCTGGGAAACCACTTTGGTGACTTAATGGGGATGGTTTCAAGGACTAGATGGGAGGATATATACCACTGTTCTACTCTGTTTTATTTCATTCAAACCAATTTAGTTTATCATGACAACCATGACAACTGCAGTATCTTGGGCCATTTCATTTAGCTTGAAACATAGAATGGAAGTAATATTATTTTCTATATGACAGAGTATGTAGCCAGAATGATTGGAACAGAAATATTTTATGGTGGATTTAGATGGTACTTTAATTATAATATGCTCACCTTGTGTGCATATTCTGTGGTTTACATGTAATCAGTAAATATTCTATCATTTATTCCTCTTCAAAAGCACGTGGGAAAATGAAGCAAAAACAACTATGACATTACAGCATGACAGGGTCAGGGAATTTTAGAAATGGAGAGGCCGTTAGAAATGGGGTTACGGTGAAAGTCAACTTCTAGGGGAAGGATTTAGGGAAGTCTCGCTGGAGCCCCTTTCTGGCAGTTGGCAGCTGTCTCCCATCTTTGCAAAGTGTGGCATTTGGCACGCAACCCCGCGAAAACTAGCAAACTTTTCAGTCTTTTTCAATTAAATTCCACAATGCTGTCCCTCTGGCCAACCTGATGTTAATTTGCCTCCCATTGCGGCACCTTCAGTGGTTTCCCATTTCCTTTAGGATAGACTCCGAAGAAATTCACAATCTGGCACTAATCGACCTAAGACTGTTACTTCCCTTTACGTGTCCTCTGTTCCTGTCTCAGCCTCGGTGTGAGCTTAGATTTCTGACACAGGACTACAGTGCTCCAGAGCTCAGAGCCAAGGGGTCAGGTGTATCGGTGGAGGCATTGCCTTATCTTCTGTGCTCTGGGGTTCTCCTCTTACCTCTTTCCACACTTGAAAAGTGCAGTGGAGGCTGTGATGAGCAGGGAAGGAAAGTCAGTGTTACTAAACAACGTTGAGCCTCTGTGAATCCAGTCAAGATTAGAGAAGCTTACATGTAGCAGGCGTTCAGTGACCAATCCTGCGATTGGTTGATCCTTTGTAATGTGCGAGGCACTGCGTGTGTGCTGGTCTATTTGATCTTCACACAAGAAGCCCTCCTGTAGCTGAAACGAGTCCTTCCAAGTCACCTGCCTGCCAGTCTAAGCATGCCTGCCTCCACTGTCCTTCATGTGACAACACTGTCCCACTTCCTTGGAGTTTAGGCTGGCACAACGTGCTCCTAAAGTGATCTTTTTCACCACCTTGTTTAGTGTTATTTTGTCACAAGGAGGCTATTGATTCAAATCAGAGGAAAGAAACACAAAGCAATTCATTTCAGAGTCAGATGGGTCTAGACCAGCACTATCCAGTAGAAATTTAATATGAGCTACATATACAATTACAAAATTTCTAGTAGCAGGTGAAATTAATTAAAAAAATTTTAACTGCTTAAATTTTGTTTTATTCATGTATCAGGTATGTGTTATGCTTTCACATTTAATTATCTTAGTAACTCTCTGTGGTAGATATTACCATCTATCAAATGAGATAATCAGGGACTTACATAAAGTCATGTTATTAATAATTGGCAAAGCCAGAAATCAAGTCAAAGTTTTAAGGTTCCCAAGGTGAAATGAACTTTAAACATATATTTATTTAAGCCAAGATACGCAAACTATTATTTCAACACATACTATTAAAAATGATCAGGAACACTTTACTTTTTTTTTTTTTCTGTTCCATGTCTTAGAAATCTGGTGTGTCTTTTATGCTCTGAGCACACCTCAGTTCAGACTTACTCCACTTCAAGTGAAGCTGCTTATAGCAAGTGGCCGCTGTGTAGACACAGCAGGGCTGCAGGGTTAAACAATGTTAATCCTAAAGTTACTTGGAGCTGAGTGTAGATCCTGGCTCTGCCACTGACAGGCCGTCCAGGCTTAGAAAAACTCCTCCACTGCTATGAGCCTCACTTTTCTCACCTATAAGAAGGTGATACTAATTGTCACTTCTTAGGGCTATTGTGACGATAAAATGAGATATTACATGTTCCGGCACAGAGTGAACATGTAATAAGTCTTAATTGCTGATATTATTTGAGCTAGACTTTAAATCTGAGTGTTGATGTTCAAGACAGTGATGTTATATTTTCTTGAATCACCTTCATTCTGTAATTCCCTGTAAGTGATGAAGACAAGTTAACTTGCTTTGAGGACTTTAGTTGGTGGACATTCTTAAAGCATACATCCATGAAGCTGGTCTTAAAAGTTTGTTTCTTTTGAACATTTTATGATGAAAATATTCAAACAGGAAAGTTGAAAGAATTATACAGTGAATGCCTATATACCTAGCATCTAGTCTACAATGAACATTTTGCTATATTTGCTTTATTAAATATCTCTTCATCTTTCTATCCTTCTGTAGTCCATCTTATTTATTTTTTTTGCATTTTTATAATAATTTGGGCCATTGTTCATATTACAAAAGTTAAAGAACTAAGATGCATTAATCTTGTAGGTTTTAGAAACATTTTCCAGAAAATTACCAGAATAGTGACAACAACTATGTAAGAAGTCAGATAATTTGACTAATATAATTAACATTATTGATGTAGTATAACATTTAATAAACAAGATGCACGTTCTTTTCCAATGCCTATGGAAATTTTGTGGCCATTATTACAAATATAAGAAAATGTATATGCTGTATCTCCTGAAGGCAATAACTACAAAAAGAAAGTCCCTCCAAATTGATCACCTTGAAAATAAGAACAAAGCCAAAGGAAAAAAAACACAAAACTAAATCACTGTCCTAAGCAACTCTTTTTTGTTTTGTTCTGTTTTTTTGATTGAATGAAATTGACTTGCAATATTGTTAATTTCATGTATACAGCACAGTGATTCAACATTTTATACATTACAAAATAATAACCACAATAAGTGTAATTAGCATCTGTCATAATAGAATGTTATTACAGTATTATTGACTATATCCCCTATACTCTATATTATGTCCCTCTGATTTATTTATTTTTTAACTGAAGTTTGTATCTTTTAATCTCCCTTACCTATTTCATTCATGACTATGCTCTCCTCCCCTCTGGTAAAAACCCGTTTGTTCTCTATATCTGTGAGTCTGTTTCTGTTTTGTTTGTTCGTTTTGTTTCTTAGATTCCACATATAAGTGAAATCATATGGTATTTGTCTATCTCATTTTTAATTTTTTAATTAATTTATTTTTTATTGAAGCACAGTCAGTTACCATGTGTCAATCTGTGGTGTACAGCACAATGTCCCAGTCATGCATATTGTCGATCTCACTTCACTTAGCATAATACCTTGTAGATCCAGTCATGTTGTCACCAATGGCCAGATTTCATTTTTTTAGTGGCTGAATAATATTCCATTTAATCTAAATCCTGCATCTTCTTTATCCATTCATCTATCAATGGACACTTAGGTTGTTTCTATGTCTTGGCTAATGTAAATAATGCTGTAATGAACATATAAGGGTCCATATATCTCTTTGAATTAGTGTTTTTATTTTCTTCAGAAAATACCCAGAAGTGAAATTGCTGGATCATAAAGTAGTTCTTTAATTTTTAAAGAAATTCCCATAATTTACCTTCCCACCAACAGTGCATGTAGGTTTCCATTTCTCCACATCTTTGCCACCACTTGTTATTGGTTGTCTTTTTGATAATAGCCATTCTGATGGGTGTGAGATGATATCTCATTGTGGTTTTGATTTGCATTTCCCTGATGATGAGTGAAGTTGAGTATCTTTTCATGTGTCTGCTGGCCATCTGTATATCTTCTTTGGAAAACTGTCTATTCAGATCCTCTGCCCATTTAAAAATAATCAGGGTTTTTTTTTTTGATATTGAGTTGTATGAGTACTTTGTATGTATTAGATATTCATCTCTTATCAGATATACAATTTACAACTATCTTCTCCCATTCTGTAGGATGCCTTTTAATTTTGTTGATAGTTTTCTTTGCTGTGAAAAGGATTTATAGTTTTCTATAGTCCCATTTGTTTATTTTTCCTTTTGTTTACCTTGCCTGAGGAGACATATCTAAAAAATTTTGCTAAGACCAATGTCAAAGAGTGTTTTCTACCTATGTTTTCTTCTAGAAGTTTTATGGTTTCAGGTCTTACATTTCAGTCTTTAATACATTTTGAGTTTGTTTTTGTGGATGATGTGAGAAAGTATTCCACTGTGGTTCTTTTGCATGTACCAGTCCAGTTTTCCCAGCACCATTTATTGAAGAGGCTGTCTTTTCCCCATTGTATATTCCTGTTCCTTGGTTATAGATTAATTGGCCATATACGTATGGGTTCATTTCTGGGCTCTCTGTTCTGTGCCATTGAATTAAGTGTCTGTTTTTGTGCCAGCACCATACAGTTTTGATTACTGTAGCTTTGTAGTATATTTTGAAGTTAGGGAATGTGATACTTCTAGCTTTGTTCTTTTTTCTCAATGTTGTTTTGGCTACTTGAAGTCTTTTGTGTTTCCATATAAATTTTAGATTATTTGTTCTAGTTCTGTGAAAAATGCCATTGGTGTTTTGATTGGGATTGCATTGAATCTGTAGATTGCCTTGGTTAATATGGTCATTTTAACACTATCAATTCTTGCAATCTATGAACACAATATATTTCTCCATTTGTTTTTGTCATCTTAAATTTCTTTCATCAATATCTTATAGTTTTCCAAGTACAGGTCTTTTATGTCCTTGGTTAGGTTTATTCCTAGTTATTTTATTTTTTTGATGCAGTTGTAAATGGGATTGTTTTCTTAATTTCCCATTCTGATAGTTCATTGTCAGCATGTAGAAATGCAGCATATTTCTTTATATTAATTTTGCATCTGTCAACTGAATTCATTTATCAGTTCTTTTAGTTTTTTGGTAGTGTATAGGATTTTTCTCTATATAGTATCATGTCTCTGCAAACAGTGACAGTTTTACTTCTTCCTTTCCGACTTGGATTCCTTTTGCTTATTTTTCTATTCCGATTGTTGTGGATGGCTAGGACTCAATACCATGTTGAAGAAAAGTAGTGAGAGTGGGCATACTTGTCTTGTTCCTGATCTTAGAGGAAATGCTTTCAGATTTTAACACTTGAGGATGAGGTAGGCTATGGCCTTGTCATATACTGCCTTTATTACATTGAGGTGTGTTCCCTACCCACTCTGAGAGTGTTTTAATACATAGATGTTGAATTTTGTCAAATGCTTTTTCTACATCTATTGAAATAATCATATGATTTTTATTTTTCAATTTGTTAATGTGGGCTGTCACAGTGATTGATCTGCAGATGTTGAACCATCCTTGCATCCTGAGATAAATCCCACCTGATTATGGTGTGTGATCCTTTTAATGTGTTGTTGAATTCAGTTTGATAATACTTTGTTGAGGATTTCTGCATTGATGTTCATCAGTGATATTGACTGTAATTCTGTGTGTGTGTGTGTGTGTGTGTGTGTGTGTATGTGTGTGGTGTCTTTGGTTTTGGTATTAGAGTGATGCTGGCCTTGTGGAATGAGTTTGGAAGCATTTCTTTCTCTTCAGTTTTTTTTTGAATCATTTGAGAAGGTTAGATGTTAACACTTCTTTGAATGTTTGGTAGAATTTACCTGTGAAGCTGTCTGGTGCTGGACTTTTGTTTGTTGGGAGTTTTTTTGATTACTGATTGCATTCATTATTGGTAATCAGTCTCTTCATATTTTCTATATCTTCTTGATTAAGTCACGAGAGGTTGTACCTTTCTAGGAATTTATCTGTTTCTTCTAGGTTCTCCATTTTATTGGCATGTAACTGTTCATAGTAATCTCTTATGATCCTTTGTATTTCTGTGATGTCAGTTGTAACTTCTCTTTCAGTTTTGAATTATTTATTTGGGCCCTCTCTCTTTTTTTGTTGATGAGTCTAACTATAGGTTTATCATATTTTTTAATCTTTAAAAAAAACCTGCTCTTAATTTCATTGATCTTTTCTATTGTATTTTTTAGTCTCTATTTCATTTATAACAGGTCTGATCTCTATTAATTATTTCCTTTTATTAACTTTGAGTTTTGTTTGTTCTTCTTTTTCTAGTTTCTTTAGGTGTAAGGTTATGTTGTTAATGTGAGATTCTTGTTGTTTCCTGAAGTAGACGTGTATCACTAGTAGCTTCCCTCTTAGAACTGCTTTCTCTGTGGCCCATAGAGTTTCAATTGTTGTGTTTCCATTTTCATTTGTCTCCCGGTATTTTTTTGATTTTCTCTTTGATTTCTTCAGTAGCTTATTGGTTCTCTCATAGCCTAATGTTTAGCCTTCACATATTTGCATTTTTCTGCAGTTTTTTCTTGTAGTTTTTATCTAGTCTCATACTACTGAGTTCAGAAAAGATGTGTGATATGATTTTAATCTTGTTAAATTCATTGAGACTTGTTTTGTGGCTTAGTATGTGATCTACCCTGGAGAATGTCCTATGTGTACTTGAAAAGAATTGTATTCTGCTGCTTTTGAATATTCTATACATATCTATTAAATCTATTTGGGCCAATGAGTCATTTAAGGCCAGTGTTTCCTTATTGATTTTCTTATAGATATAAGTAGGGTGTTAAAGTCTCTTACTATTGTTGCATTATTGTAAATTTCTCCCTTTATATCTGTTAATATTTGCTTTATGTATTTAGGTGCTCCTATGTTAGGGGTATACATGTTCATAATTTTTGTATCTTCTTGGATTGATTTCTCTATCATTGTGTAATGTGCTCCTTTGTCTCTTGTTACAGACTTTGTTTCAAAGTCTGTTTTGTCTGATATAAGTATTGCTACTGCAGTTTTCTTTTGTTTCCATTTGTATAGAGTATCTTTTTCCATCACCTTATTTTCAGTCTGTGTGTATCTTTAGGTATGAAGTCAGTCTCTTGTAGGCAGCATATATGGGTATTGCTTTTGTATCCGTTCAGCCACTTTATGCCTTTTGATTGGATCATTTAGTCCATTTATGTTTAAAGTAATTATGGATAATGTTCTTAATGCCATTTTATTAACTGTTTTTGGGTTATTTTTGTAGTTCTTTTTTTGTTCCTTTCTTCTTCTTTTGATCTCTTCCCTTGTGATTTGATGAATATCTTTAGTGTTATGTTTGGATTCCTTTCTCTTTTTTTGAGTGTGTATGTATTATTGGTTTGTGGTTACTGTGAGGTTCATATATAACTATATATAAATATATATTATATATAATTATAATTGTATATATAATTATATATGTAATTACAATTACATTTATAATTACAATGACATATATAATTATACATAAAACATATAGAATTATTTTAAGTTGATGATATCTTAAGTTTGAAAATATTCTAAGAACCCTGCATTTTTGCTCCCCAATCCCATGTTTAATGTTTTTGACATATTTTACATCATTTTGTTTGGTATATCACTTAATTACTATAAAGATGATTTTACCACTTTTGTCTTTTAACCTTCTTACTGGTTGATCTACTGTATTTACCCTATGTTTGCCTTCACCAGTGAAATTTTTTCTTTTGTAATTTTTACATGTTTAGTTGTGGTCTTTCCCTTTTCACTTAGAGAAGTCCCTTTAATGTTTCTTGTAAAGATGATTCAGTGGTGCTGAGCTTTTAATTTTTTCTCGTCTGTAATACTCTTTCTTTCACCTTCAAATCTGAATGAGAGCTTGCTGGTTAGAGTATTCTTGGTTGTGGGTTTTTTGTTTCATTACTTTGGAAGTATTGTGCCACTTCCCTCTAGCCTGCAATGTTTCTGCTGAAAAGTCAGAGGACAGTTATATGGGAGTTCCCTTGTATATAACTAGTTGCTTTTCTCTTGCTGCTTTTAAGGTACTCTCTTTATCTTTAATATTTGCCCTTTTAATTATAGTATGTCTTGGTGAGGACCTATTTGAGTTCATCTTGTTTGGGACTCTATACTTCCTGGACCTGGATGTCTATTTTCTTTCCCAGGTTAGGGAGTTTTCAACTATTATTTCTTCAGATAATTTCTTTGCCTCTTTCTCTCTCTCTCCTCCTTCTGGGACCCCTATAATGTGAATATTAATATGCTCAACATTGTCCCAGAGATCTCTTAAAAGATCCTCATTTTCTAAAATGAATTTTTCCTGTTCTGCTTGAGTGATTACCACTACTCTGTCTTCCTGTTTGCTGATACATTTATTTCTATCATATAATCCTCTGTTGATTACTTCTTGTGTGTTTTTGATTTCAGTTATTGTATTCATTAGCTCTCTTTGGTACTTCTTTCTACCTTCCAGTTCTTTGTTAAACTCCTCTCTGTGTTCATCCATTCTTCTCCCAAGTTTGTTGAGCATCTTTATGATCATTACCTTGAACTCTTTTTGGATAGATTTCTTATCTCCACTTCCTTTAGTTCTTCTTCTGAAGTTGTATCACGTTCCTTCCTTTGGAACATATTCCTGTGTAGCCTTATTTTGCCTAATTCTCTGGGTTTATTACTGTGTACTAGGTAGGTTGGTTATGTTTCCTGATCTTGGAGAAGTGGCCTTATTTGGAGGACTTCCTATGTGGCCCAGTAGCATACTCCCCTCTGGTCACTAGAGCTATATTGTTTGGTGGTTCCCCCTCTGTGGGTTGTGTGGTCCTTTCTGTTGTGGTGGGGTCAACTACTGTTGGTGTGCTAATAGACAGGGCTGGCCCTGCCCCAGTTGGTTGCCAGGCTCTGCCTCATGTGGTGACTATTGGCCTAAGTGTGGACAGGGCTGAGTCCCAGGGTGGCTGGCTGTGGGGCTTGGAGGCCCCCAGGCTATTGCTGGCCTGCTGGTGGGTGGGACCAGTTCTTGGGGTGGCTGGGTGTAAGGTTGTGGGGTCCTAGGACTGGTCCTGGCCCACTGGTGGAAGGGACCAGGTGCCTGAGAGGGTGGCTGCTTGGCCTGGGGATTCTGGGACTGGTGCCAGCCTGCTGGTGGGCAGGCAAGCCCCTGGTGCTAAAGGATAGAGGGAGGGCTCCAAAATGGCCCTTGTCAGCACCATGTCCTCATTGTAGAGTGAGTTTCCTAAAATGGCTGCCACTGTATCCACAGGGAATGTCCCAGTTGCCTCTTGCTTCTCCAGGAGGCTCTCCAAGGTCAGCAAGTGGATCTGACCCAGACACCTTTGAAATTACTGCCTTTGCACTGGAGTTTGGTGTGTGAGATTTTTGTGTGCCCTTTAGGGGCAGAATCTCTACTTCCTATAGCTCTCTGGCTCTCTCATGTATAAGCCTTGCTGGCCTTCAAAGCCAGATATTCTGGGGACTCTTCTTCCTGCAGCAGGACCCCCAGGTTGGGGAGCCTGATGTGGGGCTTGGACTCCTCACTGCTTGGGGAGAACCTGTGCAATTGTGATTATCTCCCATATGTGGGTCACCCTCCCAGTGGCATGGTTCTTGACTATACCACATCTCTGCTCCCTTTGCCTATCTTGTAGTTCCTTCTTTATACCCTCAGTCATGGAAAATGTTTCCTGCTAGTCTCACATAGTTCTCATATGTAGTTTCTCTGTAAACAGTTGTGACTTTGATATGCCATAGGAGGTGAGCTCGGGGTCTTCCTACTCTGCCATCTGGGCTACATCTCCAAACAACTCTTGACTATAGAGAATATCAATTAGAAAGTTCAGAGTATTTAAAAATGACAATTACCAACAGCATGACATGTTGTGTCTAAATGCAACTCAAAAGAGTACTTCCTGTCTTCAAATGTATTTATTAGATAAGGAAAAATAAGACAAAAAGTCCAGAAGATAAAAAAAATACAAAAAAAACCCCACAAAATAAAGAAAAGTAGTAGGAAGGATGCATTAAACAACAAAAAAGCACTAATTAATGAAGATTGAGAAATGAAATTAAAAAAGTAATTCTTTGAAAATACCAAAATAGACCAACCTCTTGACAGTTAAGAGAAAAAGAAAAGACAAATAATATTAGCACTGAAGAATGAGAAACTCAATGTGCTTCATGAAAAGTAAGATCTTTTAAAAAGAAGAAATCCTTTATAAAAGCTTTTAAACAATCTAGATGGAAAACAACAAATTCTGCAAAACGAAATTTCTATTTGATTTAACTAGAGTCCAAAAATTTCCCCAAACTATGGAAGAAATGGAAAATGTGGTCCAAAATACGCTACTAAAAGAATCACTGCCTTTCAAGGGAAAGATTATTTCTGTTATTTAAACTGTTCCAGAGCACAGCAAAAAATGAAACAGTCCCCATCTCGTTCTAGACAACATAACCCTGATCCTACGTTAGAATAAAGAACAGCATGAAAAGGAAAATGCATGGGTCAATCTTGTTCATAAACTAAGATGCAAAATCTCAGTTGAAATGTTAACAAATGAAACAACATTCTTAAAGAAAGTATAGTGTGTCCTGACCAAGAATGGTTTGCTTCAAGCCATTCAAGGATAGTTCAACAAAAAGAAATCTGTTACCATTATTTGCCTGTTACTAAGGTGGACACAAAGTAACCTCGTGATCTTCTGAATGGATGGCATAAAACACATTTTTGAGAAGCTGTAAAACTCTTCCCTGTGGGCCATCCCTGAGTGCAGTGCTTGATAAAGAAAACAGATGGCACTAAACAGATGTGATAATGACCTTTCTTTGTTCCCAAGAGGGTAAACGCTTTTGGGTTAAATTAATATTTTCCCTTAACCCTGATTCTCTGAGTGATTCTGCTAAGTCATTTAAGAAATTTTTCACTCTATCTTCAGCTCTTTGTTTATTTATAGCTTGGGGATATTTATATTGTTTTTGTGAATTTTGAACAAAATTTGTAGGGCTCATAGCTATTATCACTTCAGGCTAGAAGTGGAGTTGAAGGTTCCTGAGAATCTGGGAGGTACATGAGTCTGTGTGGATAGCACGCAGCCTCCAGGTAAAGTTAGAAGAGCTCTCCTTCCAAATTAAAGAATGTGAACAGGCCCCAAACCATACAACTCATGTGGTCACACTTTGACCTTTCTCATTATGTGGAGTAGCTGCAGGATTCATACAAATGGTGTTTTAATCATAGCATGAGTTATTAATTTAAACCAGACAAAATGCCCTTGGGGATTCTTCATTCTGTGTAGGGGTTTTTATAAACTTCCATGATTTTTCACCTAATTCTCCCTTGTTTACTTTTGTTGAGATGTTGGAAATATTTTATAATTTAGACTTTTTCACCTTTGGAAATAAACCAGACTTGGAACAAAAATGTTTTGTCAGAATTTTGGATGAATTGAGAAAGCTGTGTAATTTATGAAAGCAAGACTGCTAATTTGAGGAAGTACGAAGGATGGAGTGCAGCCCAGGCCTGGGTCAGCCTGGGGCCTCCTGACCCCATCTCAGACTGAGGCGCAGCGAGTCCATGACCTTCTGGGCTGCATCTCCATTTTGAGCCCATTGGAACAATCAACCTGGGTTTTCATGGTACCCAGCACAGAAATGCTGGGCTCAAAGGGACCACATTAGATGCCAGTTAATCTCTGTGGATACTTAAATAGATAAGCAAGTGGTTTCTGACAGAATCGCTCACTGACCATCATTTGGGCAAAATTTGTCCCCTTGCGTGTGGTGAATTTGTTTCAAAGAATCAGAGGATGTGTGTAGCAGACAAAGTTAATGAGCTATTCGGTGTTTGCATCCTGAAAAATCCACTCAAGGTGACAGCAGACCCAGTGGTTAACTATTCTGCATTTATTACTGCCCATATTATCTCCTGGAATTTCCCCCTCTTCTGGAGGTATTCTGTGTGAATTGTTCTGTATGCAGATGTAGTTTTCCGTGTATTTGTGTGAGAGGGTGAGCTAGTCACCCTTTACTCCATCATCTTGGCAATCTCCCTCCTTCCCCTTTTCTGTTTTCTACCATTTGGGACAAAGCTGAAGACCACCCCAGTTCTTGCTGTGGTTGGGCACTGGCTCTTGCCCTGGCCACACTCTCTGGGGCAGGAGTGCAGAAGCGTTTGTTGGAATAGTGCGTCCTCGCTGAGGCAAGAATGAAGAAGTAGGGCATCTTATTTGACAAGCAACCAGACTGCAGTCATGAGGAGGAGATGGAGCTAACACTGTGGCAAAAAGATAGAAACTTAGAATTTCATGACATTGGCAAGTCCCTGGGCCAACTGATTCTGGAGCTGTCTTAACTCTTGGATCTCCAGTTATGTCCTTTAACTCTTTGGGAGCCAGGTTGATGTGAGCTTTCTCTTACATGCAGGTTAAATCTCCCAAGTAGTGTGGAATGAGAATTATTCTCTGCAGTTTTCTGAGTGTAAGATTCTTTCTTCTTCCCTTCCTGTGGATGCCCCCTCACTTACAACCTTCAAGTTACAGATCTCTCAAACCAACCATTCTTTTGAATTGTTTCTTTTTAAAGCCCCAGATCATGTTATAGTTGCTAATATTTGCTGTGCATTTACTATTTGTTGGACACTCATAAACATTTTATATGTACAGCATTTCATACTATAAAACAATATGAATTTAGAAGGAATAAGTTTAGGTTTTACCTATGATGTGTAAATAAATAAATAAACGTTTATTTATTTACAAAGGGAATAAATATTTCAATTATTTCCAGTGTGGCTAGACTTCCACTCGATGTGTGTATTTAATAACAACTCCCACTATAAGCTTCTTTTAATTGGCTCAATAATATTTTGAGGCCAAGACTGTCATTTCCACATTTTAAAGAAGACTAAAGTGGGGAGAGATGCCTAAGGTCACGCCATTAGTCACAGGCAGGACCCAGGTGTAGTCAGCTCCATCCCAGGGACTGTGCACATCACTGCCTCCCAGCGTAGATTTTACTGGATACTATTGGGCTATTGCTGTGGGTTTCTCCAAATGTCACAGGCAGGCTGAGCAGAGAGTGGGTTTTATTGTAAAGATTGGAATTGAAAACATGACTAATTTTTAGTCCCCCTAAAGTACTATTCTGAAATAGACAGCAAAAAGTAACATGAATGCTTCTGAACCCAAGACTGCTTATATAGTATTTTGATCATTTGCATCTTCATTTTTATGTACTTGATCTGTTAAAACGTATATTAAAATAGACATGTTAGAACATCCAAGCCCCTGGTTTGTTCTACTTTATCCTCATAATTCCTGCAGGATATATTTTACGTGGAACCACAGTGAGGGTTAAATTTTGATTGTGAGGGTCTTTTTGATTGTGCCTCATGTCATCATGATGTGACCCTTTGTTCCTTTCCCTGTTTTTTCCCCCTATAATGATGCATGTGTTGGGTAAACATTTAAAAAAAACCTATTGAAGATTCTTTTTTTTTTCCACCTTTTTTTCTGAGTTATAGTCAGTTTACAATGTTGTGTCTATTTCTGGTGTACAGCACAATTTTTCAGTCATACAGGAATATACATATATTCATTTTCATTTTCTTTTTCACCGTGAGCTACTACAAGATCTTGAATATATTTCCCTGTGCCATACAGTATGCACTTGTTTATCTATCCTATATATACTGAAGATTCTTAATTACACTTTTAGTAACAGACAGATCTCCCCTAAGATGAAGTCAGGGCCAAGAACAAAGAGCACAACCTGGCTCCCTTAAAAGACTGTTTATTCCTCATTTGTATTTTATTCACCTGCAATGAACAAGCAAATAAACAAACACAGAAAAATGAAGACATAAACCAAGGAGAAGGTGGGGCCTGAGCTGTCTCATGGATGCAGTGGATGCGAGGGCTTTGGGGAGCTCCCAGGGAGAGGAAAAATCAGGGGTGGCCCTAGGGGAAACCTAAGTTGGCGTTGGTCTGATTGGGGTAGCTGGCAGATTTTCATCTTATCTGGATGTACTTGGGGCATGGAGTGATGTCCAAGAGTCTGGACCCCCAGACTGAATGGGTCAGGTGTGGGGTGTGTCCCTTCCTGAGTGTTTGTGAGGCCTACTGCCACGTTCTCCACCCACCACGCCCTCTCTGCTGCCATGTTTTCCTCCTGGGCCCCCCATACTAACACTCCACACCGCTTCCCCCTTCCTCCCTGCACCTCCTCAGCCCACAGTCTGTTCTAATATTTCAAAAATGCTCTTCCACATCAATGAACTTGTGCTGCTTACACTTATATTTTGACTTGTGGAAACAGCTGTCTACTTTACAATTTGTATTTTCCATAAGTACTATTTTTCAGACTATTCCTGATCTGAAGGGGAAAGCCAAACCAAGTGTGGTGAGTAGAAATGGAGGTGAACCGAGTTGAGGATTTCCCACAAAACCACTCTTGTCCACAGTTTTGTATTAACACCATACATTTGCTTCCCTTTGGTTTGCATGTGTCCCTCCTCTGACTTATAGGTTTTCTGAGGCTTCTTTTTCGAGAGGTCTTTTACATAGTTGGACCTAACATTTTTCTTATTTTTGCAAGGGAATGCATGGCTCTGTAGTTCAAAATGATTTTTCCTGGTACATCAAAATGTAATCTTTTTAGTTGCTGTTTTTGTTTAAAGCCATGGTAACATAGTTGAATTACTGTTGGGAGCCAGCATTTTGCAGAACGTTTGAAACTATGGAGCCAAAGCCATTTGACATAGCTCTTTACAACAGTAGGATTAAAGTGTCTTTGACAAATGTTTTAATTGCCGAAAAATGAAACTTGGGGAGGACTGCGGAGGGGTTTTGGCTGGTGTCCCTGTGCCTGCTGTAAGGTGCTCACGTGTTGGTGGGAGCTCTGGTAAGTGGAAGGTTACTGGCAGCCGGAGCTGCCGACTTGAGATGTGACTTGTGCAGGTTCCTGACTCTTTCTTTGCCTCAGTCCTCTCATGCCTGTCAGACATGGCAGGACATGGCTGACTCAGGTCAGTGTGACTCGAGTGAACACCTGGACTGGGTAGGGAGCATGGGATAGGATTGCTCCCCCATACAACTGATCAGTCTTCTATTCAGAAGTCCTTCAGTGCATGTTTCAAGTCCAGATGTTAATTGTTACTTGATTCAAAGCTGTGTTATTATATTAGAAATTAATATACAGTGAGTAAGGCTTTTTTTTTGGAAAGGCATGTACAGTTCTGTGAGTTTTAACCCATGTATACATTCACCAGAATCAGGATGCAGAACCTTTCCATCACTCCAAAACTCCCTGGTGCTGTTTCTTCATAGACACCCCATCCCTTCACCCTCAGCACCTGGCACCTACCACCTGTTCTCCATCACTATAATTTTGTCATTTTGAAAATGTCATATGAATGGAACAACAGAGTATGTAACCTTTGAGAACGGCTTTGTTCACTCAGCCTAATACCTCTGAGATTCATCCAAGTTGTGTGTATCAATGATATGAATTTTTTACGCTGACTAGTTTTCCATCATATGGGTGTACCATGGTTTGTTTATCCATTCAACTGTTGAAGGACATTGGATTATTTTCAGTTGTTGGTGACTATGATAGAGCTGCTATAAATATTCGTGTATAGGTCAAATTGTTCTTAAGAAGTTCTCTTTTAAGATATTTCCTTTAAAGAGGTCCCTTTCTGTGTTTTATTGCTTTCTGTGGGGATTTTAAAAGATGGCTGTAAAATCTTTGACACTCAGTGAGAGGTGGTGTCTATGGCCCTTTTCCTTGAATCTAAGTGGGTTGCTACGAACAGTAATACATAAGAGAAGTGATGCTATGTGACTCTGAGACGAGGTCATAAAAGGCCATGCAGTTTCTGCCTTGTTTACCAGAACAGCCACTCTGGAATCCTCAGGCACCACTTGGGAAGTCCAGTTACCCTGAGACAACCATGCTGGAGAGGGCATGTGTGGGAGCTCTGGCTGACAGTCCCAGCTGAGCTGTCCCTGTCTCTTCCAAGTTGCTAGATGTGTGAGTTAAACCAGCTCATTCCCTTCAATAGTCACCTGCCACCTGAATACGACCAAGTGACCTCTGTAGTGCATGTGGAGCAGAAAAATCACCCAGCCAAACTGCCACATTTCTGAGCCAAGAAATTGTGGGATACAATAAAGTGGTTGTTGTTTTCATCCACTCAGTCTGGGTTTGTTTGGTCCACAGACAAACTGGAACACAACACAATGAGTATTTGAGCTGCACAGGAGCAAGGATTGCATCCCTCGACAAACCTAAAGCTTTGGGTGCAGCGGTGCCCAATAATTATCACTTTTATTTTTTGAAACTATGACTTCCGCATCCTACTTGGAAGGGCCCCTTATAAATGTCGAATGATGGTGATGATGAGGAAGTGGAATTACCTTGATAATTACCTTGGTGGTGTCGACTGAAATAAAATGCACAACCTAAAGATTGAGAGTTATGTTTTATTTGGCAGACTTCCTGAGGACTTAAGCCTGGGAGGCAGCCTCTCAGATTGCTCTAAGAGACTGGTCCACCCAGGTAAGGGAGAAGCCAGGATATATAGGAATTTTTGCAACAAAGACCAGGTTGTCAGAACATCAAATGATTACTGTTAATTAAAGAAAATGAGACATATCAAGTTAAGGAATTTAGTGCTTTTCTATGTATGGGAAGGTGCAAAGGTCTGGGCTCATTGAAATCATTCCTTTGATCTGCACCTGGCTGTCCAGGGTCAGTATCCTGTTCTTCCGCATCCTGAGTTCCTCCAAGGTGCACCGTTGGAGGGGTGGCAGCAGAGGTCGGGCTGCCTGCTTGTCTGCATCCTGAGTTCCCTCCGCTCATTGCTAGGGGTGGCAGTAGCAGCTGATGACTTGGCTACAGCATCCTTTGTTTACTGATGTGGCAATATTTTTCATTCTCAGTGGTAAGAAAATTATCCAATAGCTATCAAATGCTGTTAAGTATGTTACTCATAGACTCACCAACTGAAGAATCTGGAAAGGGAGTTAAAAGACCATCTAGTCTCCCCTGGCATCAGGCAGGTGGGCAGTGAAACCCCAGAGGGGAAGCTCCCAGTGGGAGTAAGGACTTGGAGCCTGATGTCTGACTTCTGGCTCCAAGTGATCAATCAGGGCCTCTGTTCACAAATGTGGATGAGCCACAAGGAACCACTGGGTGGCTCTGTGAGCCAGCAGTGCATAAGGAGAGGTCTAGTCAGGCAATCAAAGGATCCCCACCCAAATAGTTAATGCAGAAAACAGAAGCACCATGACACAGTTCTGGTCTGTGGTGTCAGAAGGTGTTGAGGAGCTGTGGCTTTGATTAAACACAAGTGCAGGCAATTATGAAAGAGGAGCAGTATGAGAACAAGGACATGTTCTTGGAAATTAAAAAAAAGTCCACAGTGGGCCAAATTAAAACAAAACTCACTAGAGGTAATGAGTGACAAATGGACTCTAAAGTCTGAGGTAGAGAAAGAGTAACCATGAGGGATCCTTACAGATCAGAGAAAAAATAAAAGGTAATGGGAGCTGTAGGAAAGAAGACATAAAGAAGGAAAGAAAGTGAAGAGAGACAATTTATCCATACATTTGCTGAACAAACATATGTTGAGGGCTTTTCTCCTGGTCTTGGCAGTGGGCATCAAGCAATGAATAAAATGGGGGGCGGGGAATCTTGGCTTGCTTGGAACTTATGCTTAGTGAGGGGTGGAGTTGGGTGGGAGAAAGAAAAGAAATAAACACATTAAAATTGATCAAATGGGTGAAAGCCATCAGTGCCCTGGAAAAGCACAGAATAAGGGAGGGGGGTGGTGGTGAAGAGTGAGGGGTGAGGACGGAGGGCACTGACCGCTTAAAATGGGAAGGTAGCTTGAGCAGAGATCTGAAAAGATACGGGATGGAGGCAGGAGGGGAGCCAGCCATGGGTACATTCCGAGCGAAGGGGACAGCCAGTGAAGACTCTGAGATAGGAGCCTGAACCCTTCTGTGGGTGGAGCCAGGATGAGTCCCGGCAAGGAACCAGTGGAGGGTGCAGGTGGGGAGGGACTTCAGGCTGTGGGAAGTACTTGGGTCATTTAAGGACTTTGAGAGGGGAAGGCATTAAGGGTTTTTAAACAAAGGAGTGATACGATTTCATTTAAGTGTTGAAAAGATTATTCTGGGTGTTGTGTTGTGAGTAGATTGGGTGGAGGGAGGTGCAAATGCAAGGGCAGAAGCAGAGAGAAGCGGGAAGAGGCTTGTGGAAAGGTTCAGGGGAGAGGTGGTGGTGTTTTGGACTGACTTGGTAGTGATGGAGGTGATGAGAATTGGCTACATTCTGGATATACTTTCAAGGCAGGTCCAACAGGATTTGCAGACGGATCAATTTGGAATGGAGAAATAGGGTCGTTAAAGATATGTGAGATTTGGGGCTAAGCAGCTGAAAGAAGTTGCTATTTATGAAGGAAATGAAGATCCAGGAGGCACTGTTTCTTTTTTGGGGGGGGGCAGGAACCAGGAGTTTGCTTTTTTAATTGAATTATAACTGAGATACAATATTAGTTTCAGGTGTACAACATAGTGATTCGATATTTTTATGCGTTATGAATATCAAGATAAATGTAGTTTCTATCTACAGAGTTATTACAATATTATGGACCATATTCCCTTTGCTGTACATTACATCCCTGTAACTTATTTATTTTATAGCTGGAAGTTTGTAGCTCTTAATCCCCTTTACCTATTTTGCTCCCTACCCCACTCCCTCCCCTCTGACAGCTACCAGTTTGTTCTCTGTATATATAAGCTTGTTTCTGTTTTGTTTGGTTTGTTCATTTGTTTTGTGTTTTAGAGTCCACATATAAGTGATATCCTACCATACTTGTCTTTCTCTGTCTGACTTATTTCACTTAGCATAATAACCTCCAGGTCCTTCCATGTTGTCACAAATGGCAAGATTTCATTCTTTTTTATGGCTGAATAATATTCCAGGAGTTTGCTTTTTGATTTTCCAGTTTAAGAATCAACACTTGAGTGGAGCTGTCTGGTAGAGTATTGGAAATGCCAGAAGGGAATTGAGGTGAGAAGTTCACTAGAAGAGGACTGTATGTCTGTGAATCATTAATATACAGATGGCATTTAAACTGTTAAGAGTAGATGAGATCCCTAAAGAGAGAATGTAGACAGATACAGTGTAGACAGAGCTCAAGGACTGAAGCTGGGCCCGCCTATGCCAATGGATGGCTGAGTTGGAGGCACATAGCACAGAAGGCTGAGAGGGGTAGGGAGAAACCCAGGGGATGGACCTGAGGAAAGCGTGGAAAGGGGGGGTGGTAATTGACTGTATCAAATACTGCTAAGTCCAGTGAGATGAGGATGGAAACGTGACCATCACCAACCTCGTCAGAGTGGCTTTGGTCAAATGATGTGGCAGAAGGTAAATGTGGTAGAATGGCCAAGGGGAGGAACTGGAGTTGTGCCGAGCTGGGGATGGGGCAGCAGCCGGAGGAAGATGAGGGGTCATCAGGGGTTCCTTTGTTATTTTCAATTTTTATTACTTTCAATTGTGGTAAAATACATATAACATAAAATTAACCATCTTAACCATTTTAAGTGTACAATCCAGTGGTATTAAGTACATCCACATTGTTGTGCAACCATCACCACCACCCATCTCCAGAACTCTTTTCATCTTCCCAAACAGAAACTCCATCCCCATCACACAGTAACTCCCAATTCCTCTTTCTCCACAGCCCTTGGCAACCACCGTTCTACCTTCTGCTCTTTGAGTTTGACTACTCCAGCTAACTCATATAAGTGGGCTCATACAGTATTTCTCCTTTGTGACCAACTTATTTCACTTGGCATAATGTCCTCAAGGTTCATCCATCTTGCAGCATATGTCAGAATTTTCTTTCTTTTAAAGGCTGAATAATATTCCATTCCATATGGTATATCTGTATCATGTTTTGTTTTCCCATTCATCTGTTGATGGACACTTGGGTTGCTCCCATTTTTTGTTTATTGTGAATAATGTTGCTATGAACATGGGTGTTCAAATATCTCTTGGAGACTTCAATTTTTTTTTTGAAGTGGAATTGCTGAATTGTAAGTTAATTCTATTTTAATTTTTTGAGTCACGACTGTGCTCAAGTCAGGGGCAATGAGGGTTTGAGACCTGGTCAGACAGGGGATGAAAGTCTGGGAGGTGAGCATGACCTGGCCGAGTCTTGGGTGACTCCTGTTAGGAGGATGACATCCATGAGTCAGCCCCGCCTGATCTAGCCCAGCCATGGTCACCAAGCCGTGAGCATGGGGAAAGAGGGAGGACAGGGGTCTGGAGTCCACTCCTTCCTCCTGTTAACGTTGTGCAGGTTGAGAAGGGTGGGCCTGTCCAGAGCACTCCACCTTTGAATCTCAGCAGAGAGCCTGAGTAATAGGCAAGACTGTCCTAAGCGACTATTGGCTCCTTTGCGCCAAGTCTTTTCAGGGAAGAGGGAACCCAGAACTGGAACCAAGCCCTTTACTGTCTAGTGTGGCTCCTCACACATCCATGCTCCCTGGACTCTGGCCGGGTACGCCCTTCTCCACTGCCACCTTGCCCACTTAACAAAATTTGCATCGTTCAGGATTCGTTTCAGGGTAAACAAGTTCACCCTGTGGATTCACAGGGACACGAGAAATGCGGTGTCCAGATCTCTTATAACCTTCTCGTCTTCTGAAGAAAGGGATAAGTCATTACCCATCAGGAAGCCCAGAGCCTCTGGAGAACTGGGTTTGCATTTATCCGTGAAAGTCACTGTCAGGAGGGCCTTTTGCGCCCCCTGGCCCGTCCACCAGGTCAGCGCTGTGGCAGGCAGCTGCGTTCTCGGCTCCTCCCGGTAGGGGGCGCTGTGGGAAGGCAGTGTGGCGGGTCCCTACCGCAGCGATCTTGCCCGCGGTTTGCCCACGCTTTGTTCACCCGCCACTGTGGCGACCTTGCGTCTCCGTCCAACGTGGACGCCGTATGCTCCTTGTAGGAGTGGAAGCTCGACCCCTCGCCCTCATTTCTGCCAGGAGCTAGTCGCCGAATTTCGGGAAGGTTTATCTTTGATGGAGACCATGAAGTTGACCGCACCTCTCTGGGCAGGAGAGCTGCGCGGGGTCACAAATGCAAGGCCCTGATGTCTAGGTGGGGAAACTGGCAGGTGGGGGACTGGCTTGCTCTGGCTGCACGGCGCGTGGTGGCTACCAGGTGCTGGGTAGGTCTAGTCCCAGAGGAGTGGAGATTCCTGATTCCTTCTCTGAGTTCTGACTGCTGCCTGAGCCGGAGGCACCTCCAGCTAAGGTGTCAGGCCGTGCTGCTGGGGCCCCTCAGCCGGCTTGAATCTGTCATCAGGTCTCAGCCAGGGGAATGCGGAGGGAAAAACCTCTCTACTTGACACTGCGTGCTCTCTACTAATTTGCACTCCTTGGGACAGAAGCATGGCTGGTGGTCTTGGAGTAGGGAAAGGAGAAGGAAGCATTTGCATGATTAAAACAATGTTTTTTTTATTGTGGTAAAATACATATAACACAAAATGTACTATTTTAATAATTTTTGAGTGCACAGTTCAGTGGTATAAATACATTCCCGTTGTTGTGCAATCATCACCACCATCCATCTTCACAACTCTCCATCTTTCAAAACTGAAACTCCGTATCCATTAAAGAATAACTCCTCATTCCTCCCTCCCAGCCCCTGGCAACCAACATTCTGCTTTCTGCCTCTATGACTTTGACTACTCCAGTGCTATAGACTGAATGTTCGTGTCTTGCCAAAAAATTCATGTGTTGGAATCTAATCCCCAATTTGATGATATTTGGAGGTGGGACTTTTGGGAGGTGATTAGGTCATGAGGGTGCAGCTCTCATGAATGGGATTAGTCCCCTTACAAAAGAGACCCCAGAGAACTCCCTTGCCCCTTCTGCTATGTGGGGACACAGTGAGAAGAAGGCAGCCCAGAAACCAGAAATCAAGCTCTCACCAGGCACCAAATCAGCCAGCTCCTAAATCTTGGACTTTCCAGCCTCCAGAACTGTGAGAAATGAGTTTCTGCTGCTTATAAGTCACTCAATCTGTGATGTTTTTGTTATAACAGCTTGAATGGACTAAGACATTGAGTGAAATCATACCATATTCTTGTCCTTTTGTGTCCGGCTTATTTCACTTAGCATAACGTCTTCAAGGTTCATCCATGTTATAGCATATATTAGAAACTCCTTCCTTTTTAAGGCTGAATAATATCCCATTGTATCTATATATCACATTTTTTCTTTTTTACTGAATTATAGTTGATGTACAACATGATATAAATTATAAGTGTACAATATAGTGATTCACAATTTTTAAAGGTTATACTCCATTTATAGTTATTATAAAATATTGGTGATATGCTATATTGGTTTATTTGCAACACATTTTTAAGGTAGTATTTTGGATCAGATTGTTATTAAGACTATGATGAAGAGATGCAAGACTCTGGGAAGATGGTCAAATGGTGGCATTCTTTTTTCATTCTTTCTTTCTGTCTTAGGCTTATGCCTCTGAAGTCAGCTTGCATTCATCTGGAAACCAAGAAGAGGCCCAGACCCAGCACCTGGGGGGCTGGCATGCCTTTTCTGATAGCGTCCACTTACTTTTTCTTTTCTTTTTTTTCCCATGTAAGTCTTCCTTCCTCTCTAAATAGCTCTTACACCAAATTGAATGTTTCTTGCTTTGCATTGGGGTGGAGGTCTTAGGAGGAGATGGAAGAAATGGCTGCTCAACAGGAAAGAAAGATCATTAACTGCTGGAAGTTTGGAGGCATGGAGCCCCTGAAGGTCCTGGGCCCAATATAACAGATAAAGGAACAAACTGCTGCCAAGAGAAGAATGTGGGAGATGTTTCTGAGGAAACAGTCCCGAAGGCTGTGCTTACGAATCCTGGAGGAGGATAACAGTATCAGGATTCTTGAGTTTCCTGGAACCCAGGGCCTTTCGTGGGAGCCACGTGGCCACTGAGCGCTGCCTGTATGTATGGAAACTTCAGTTTCCTCCCTGCATCTTAGGTGACCCAACAGCTTTGTTTCCCTCGGTCTACTGAGGCTAGCTGGGCGGTTTGTCTATTGAGCATTTATCTTTTTTGTGTTCAAAGAGAGGTAGGGGTACAAGATTAGGAAACCTTTAAACAAAGCCTTGGGGAGAGCTATCGCAGCATTATTCAAAACTGAACCCTTGGACGCCTGGTAATATGAGTCCTGCCAGTTCCCATTACAACACAGATTGCAACACGCCTCTTCTCGTAAATGTTGTTTCAAGGTTACTCCAGCCCTGTCTGATCCCTCTCCCCCTTGACCTTCTGCCAATGCCCAGCTGTGAATCAGCAGAGTCGTTTGCTTGTCGCTTCTCGCTCACCTGCCGCTAAGGCCTGGCCGAGGATGCGGGAGAGTCGTGCCATGGCTTCAACGACTGGCGTGTGGTCTTTATGCTCCGCTGCACACAGGACTCTGCCTGGCGGCCTCTTCTTTCTCCCAGAATGATCATTCCCCCCCTTACCACTCTCCTCCAGTCGCTGTCCCCACTCTCCACCTCAGTGCTGCTCGCACCTCTAACTTGATGTTAGTGAGGGGGTCTCGCCCCCTACCTGCAGATGCCCATCCCCACTGTTCTTGGGTCTCTGAAGCAAAGGCACCATCCTCTCATCCAGGGATAATTCCTTCATCTCAGATCGATGCCTCACTCCCTCTCTCAGATCCTTTGTTCCTTCCCGTATTCCACCCTTTGTTTTCCTGCGTCCTCAGTTTTCCCTTCTTAAATCCTTCCCCTCAGGTGATGAACCGGTGCAAGCTTAAAATACCAACAGCAGGGGAGAAAACAAAAATGCTCTTGCTCTGAAGCCTGTGTGAAAGTGGGCTCATCTTCTCAGTTGAACTTTTGGCAGGAGAACCTGGCACATGTGGCTCCCCTCCCCACCTCTCCTGTGGTCACTCAGTCCAGCTCCTACCTCCCAAACGCCACAGGAACCAGGCGGGCAACCCTGCCCCAATTATCACAGCAGATGGGAGGTTTTCAGTCTGTCTCTCACCTCTTCTCTTTCCAGAATCTGAAACTGTGGTCACTCCCCACTCCCCTCTGACAATCCTGGTGATGCCCGGCAGAGTGGGAAGAAGACGTGTCTGGCAGTGAATTGGAGTCACAGCTCTGCCACGTCATAGCTGTGTGATTATGGACTAGGTCTGAGTTTCACTTTTCTCGTCTGCAAAATGGGGAGGGTAGCAACGGTCGACAGAGTGTTTGGGGAGACTGATGAGGAAGACAGAAAGTGCCCCACTACTGATGACGGAAAGGCTTACCAGTCCGCCTGTCTTCGGATGTCTCTGTTCTTTAGCAGTCTCTCCAACCAGACCTTCCTTCTCTGCACCACTGTATACATATTTTCATTCTTCAGACTCTGTAGGAAATATTGCTCCCCACAGATCGGCTCTCTGCTGATCTATTGGATGCTCTTTCTGAGTAACTCCTTGTTGTTTTGTTTTGTTTTTTCCTCCCACAGACCGTGTTCTTTGAGCTCCAAGGGAGCAAAGCTAGCTGCCTGGTGGAGACCGGCATTGGGCTCTCCCACAGGAGTGCCCGAGACCGAGGTCATTTCCTTCCCTGAAATCTACTTCCCATTTCCAGCCTCAATCAGAGGCACCACCTTTGGCTTTGGCTCCTCAACTCTCACAGTGGGGTCACGCTTAAGACCTCAGCTCCTTAACCCCCATTATGGAAGGACTTTGGAATCTGCTCTCCTTTAATAAATTTTGTATTAGTCCCCGTTCTCTATTTATATGGTTACTTCCTTAGTTTAATTCTTCAAGATCTTGGCCTTTGCTGGAGGCATTTCCTCCCTCTCAACTGCCTTTCTCTTTTTCTCCCGCCCAGCAAACCCCCCATCTATCCTCCCAACCCCTGCTCAGTGTCCCTTCCTGGGCTTGCTGGTCACCCCTGTGCTTGGTGCCTCTCTTGTCACTGACAAAGCACACATCTTCATGACAATCAATTCCCAAGAAGCTGCAGCCAAGCCACTCGGATCTCCAGCGGCCTCTGTTCCTAGCACACATGTGGCATCCGTAAGGGTCCATGGAGTGGATTAACGTCTAGGAAAATGTGCCTCTGAGTTGTGTGTTTATCCCAAACAATCTTCGGTAAAATAAACATTAGGTTCAATAAGATGAAGGCAATCTCCGTGGACTTTGACCTGTGGTGCTAATGGACATGGTAACATCTGTCGAGACCGAAATGGAAGCGCTGCTTTCGATGAGTCTCTGGAACCACCAGCGATAAATCTGCCTGACCAGGCTGAATAACTGATGCGCGTGGGCTGAAGTCCAGTTCAGCCAGGGGAGAATCCTGTGCGGCCAGAGGTCCCAGCTGGCTGGGTGGTGCACAGGGAACGGCGAAGCCGGGTTCTGGGCGCTGCACTCTCGTAGGGAAGCAGGCCCCTCCCTGGCCACTTAGAGTGCGTGATGTGAACTCTGGGGCCCCTTGTCAAGGTGTATCAAGGGCAGGCTTTAACCTTGGGCCTTTCCTCCTTCTCTCATCAGCCACCTCCAGGGCACCTCTGGGACATACTCCGGGTTTCACCTTTGGTGCTCATGGGTCCTCCTAGGAGATGTGAAACAGTAAACAGACACTGACAGGAGGACTCGTGTAAAGAAAAGTCATAATAAAGACCCTGACTATGGTCCCATTGAATTACCTCATTCTTCAAAAACAATTTTTTTTTGATCACAACATAAGTACATGGTTATCACAAAGGACAGTTCCAGGGAAACCAGAGCGGTAGTAAGTGTGTGTGTGTGAAGAACTCCCAGTGATTAAAACCCAAACAGGAAACGAGATTGGAAAAGAGTTTGCTGTAAGGAAAGGCATGATCCTGCCAAAGCAGAGCCATTATCAGGAAAATGAGTGAAGACAAAGTAGGTTCTGGTTCTTCAGACCCACATGCGTGTGTTGGAATAGCTCATGTGTGCGATCTGGGTGTCCACAGCACCCTTTCTTCCTTGCTTTGGATTTAATGTTTTTTTTTTTTTTCTGGGTTTAGGTTCTTTTTAAAATTTCTTTCTTTTTATTCTAATTTTTTTATTTCAGTGTAGTTGACTTACGTTAGTTTCAGGTGTACAGCAAAGTGATTCTGTTACACATATACATACATACATACAAACATATTTTTTTTCAGTTTCTTTTCCATGACAGCTCATTACAAGAAAAGGAATGTAGTTCCTTGTGCTATACAGTAGGTCCCTGTTGTTTACCTATTTTGTATATAGTAATGTGTATCTGTTACGCCCAGGCTTCTAATCTATGCCCCCTACTTTTCCCCTCTGGTAACCACAGTTTGTTTTCTAAGTCTGTGAGTCTATTTCTGGTTTGTAAATAAAATTTGTATCCTTTTTCTTTTTAGATTCCACATATAAGTGACATCATATGATATTTGTCTTTCTCTGTCTGATCTACTTCAGTTAATATGATAACCTCTAGGTCCATCCATGTTGCTGCATACGGCATTATTTCATTCTTTTTTATGGCAGAGTAATATTCCATTGTGTATATATACAATATCTTCTTTATCCAGTCATCTGTTGATGGACATTTAGGTTGTTTCCATGTCTTGGCTATTGTATATAGTGCTGCTGTGAACATTGGGGTGCAAGTGTATTTTTGAATTACAGTTTTCTCCATATATATGCCCAGGAGTGGGATTACTGGATCATATGGTAAGTCTATTTTTATTTTTTAAAGGAACTTCCATACTGTCCTCCATAGTGGCTGCACCAATTTACATTCCCACCAACAGTGTAGGAGGGTTCATTTTTCTCCACACCCTTTCCAGCCTGTGTTTAATGGTTCTTTAGCTGAGACTATGAAGGCAGTAAAGAATAATTGCAGGCCCCCATTTTTTTTTTCCTGCTGGTAGGAATTTCCCACCAAAATAAGGGGACTCCTCTTTTTTCTCTTTAGAAGTAATTTCTTGGGGCCACCTAGGCTCTTCCTTGGTCTTTTTATTTCTGTAAGTGGCGTTGTCTTGGAAGAGTTTTTGACTCCTCCTTGTACTCGCTCTGCCAGTCTGAGATAAACCACCATCCGGCCCATTGGCCACTTCTTTGCAGCTCAATCGATGGCTTCAGTCATGCCCTTGGATGCCCCCACTCTCACTCCATTCAGTCTGCTCTGCCCATGGCCACCAGAGCATCCTCAATCAGACACGTACCTGAAGGCATCACTCACTGGCTCTGGTCCTTCCCCTCTTTCATGGACTTTCCTTTGCTTAGGAAATAGCACTGAGACTTCCAGGTGTGGTGTCCGAGGACCCACCATCCTCTGGTTACAAACTGCACTCCAGTCCCTGATGCTGAGAACGCTTGCTTTTCTGCCCTGCTGTTCAGAGGCCTCCCATCTTTGACTCCCACCTCGGAACTCACTTTCTGTATACAATGTCTCTGACCTCCTCAGAAAGCCTGTTCTAGAATTTTTTACTGGTGTGTTTTAGCTCCTCCAGCAGTGTGCAGACTCAGCGGCAGGTTCTGCTGCGTCTTATTAATTTTTAATTTTCTCATGGCTAGCACGGGGCCATGCACATGGATGTGTGTGTGTGTGTGTGTGTGTGTGTGTGTGTGTGTGTCTATGTGTGCAGCCATTGATTCTCTAGGCTCCACCTTTAAAGTGTTAAAGAAAGTACATTCTAACTCATCACGTTATTCCAGATAAGCTGAAAGGTTCTCAACACACTTTTCTACAACATGACAAATTTTTCCAAGAGAAAAATCATGTCATTCACACTTGCTCTTTCCGTTTGTAACAGAGGGAAGGTTTCCTATAAAGTTTAATGATAACTGATTTCAGGAAAAGGAATCTATTGTATTGGTAAAATTAAGCTGAGAAAATTTCCTTTTGATTTATTTTGCATTTAAATACCTAGAAATAAAGATGTCCAAAAGTTTTATGTTTGTTCTACCTTGCAGGGTGGCTAGATCCCATGATTTCATTGATCTGATATTTTTTGTTAATAAACATATCTTTTAGAAACTGAAAAAATATGTTTGTATCTATGTATATGTATAATTGAATCGCTTTGCTGTACACCTGAAACTAACATTGTAAATTGACTACACTTCAATAAAAAATAAGAATAGAAACCCCACATCTTTTAGGATGTGATTCATTATGTGTTCTATTCTAAAATAGAAAGAGAGCATTCGCACACAAACAAATCCCCTATAGGCCGAGTGAGGGGCTCTGCCCTGCCTGCCTGCGGGGTGCCTGTGTTCTCCCAGATGGGATCCCCCACCCACCTCTGTGGGCTGCATGGCTGCAGAGTGACCCAGTGGCTGGGGGCCCTCACTGTGTGGCTGTCCAGCCTCTGAAGGGATGGACTGCCACTCTCTGGGAGAAGTGCGTCCTGCTCTATTTCAGGGCTCCCAGGGGCCAGCGCCACTTGGAGCATTGGCCCTTTCACCTTCCTCACACTGGTGTCTCCTGTCAAAAGAATTTCTCCAGTGCCTGAAAATTCCCCATTTCACCTCCAGCGCACATAGCTGCTGCAATCTGAGAGGTTTTAACGTCCATGTGACAGGTGATAATAAGCTTTGAGCTTAATAGAGTTGGTCTTCTAGACGTGACTTTATCAGTGTTAATCAGCACTTAATTCTAGCTAGCTGCCCTGAGGACTGCAGCAAAGCCCGCGCCTCTCCTCCCTCCTCCCGGCCCACCTCTCTGCTCAGCTGTCCCCTATCCCTGAAGTGGGGAAGGGGGAGTATGGCCGCAGACGACCAGGCTCATGTCATCCACATTAGCAAATCTAGAGGAGAGAGAGCATCCTTTTCCCAAGTCCCCACACAAAGCTGTGGAGCTGGACCCCTCCTGGCCAGGCTGGGGCCCCGAGCTCCCCAAGGCACTGATCCTTGTGCCCAGAGGAGCGGAAACTGGTCGTGTGCCCCCGGTGGCCGGTCCTCAAGGAATGTGGTGTCCTACCAGGAAGAGAGTAGGGTGTGGATCAGAGAGACTACATATGCACACCGTGCCATCTACATCCTACAGAATGTATTTCTCCAAGTCACGGTATTCAGTTTTTTAAATGAACATTTTTTAAAATTATGGACTTTAAAATGGGAGGCATTAGAGGTGACAGTGTCTCATTTCTTCACTTCAACAGGGTTTGGCCACCACGGGCTCACTCTGTGGACCTGAATGATGGGTGCTTTTCAGGGAAGGGACCTGGGTGTGCCCCTCCATGGGGACCCTGAGGTACAGTCACACATGGTTAGAACCCAAGCATTCTTCAGAGCAGGGTGGGAAAGGGGAGAGGGAAATACACAAAGCGTCATTTTCTGTGATGCTCAACGAGGCAGGCATTTCAGTCCAGAGGATTATGTAAAAGACTCACCCCACCCAGCACAGTCTCCCTGAGCTTTTGTTGAGGATCTGACCCTCTCCCCTGCTGCACCCCTGTGCCTGCATCTGAGATTAACCCTGAAGTCAATCGAAAAGTGCCTTTGTTTTTACTTCCAAGTGTATGTACCTTTGATGCTCCGTTTGGTGTGTCTCTGCAAAAATGTGGGCTTTGTGCATCTTACATATCAAGATGTGCCCCATGTGTGCTTCTGTGGGTCTGCATTTGTGTGTGTGTGTCTCCGTGGTGATGTGTGTATGTGTAAGGGTGGCTGTATGAGCTGAATTCATGTTTATGTTTAGACTGTGTTTGTGGGTGTATCTGAGGAGCTGGAGGAACGACATTCCTTTACTTACATTTACTAATTTTGTCCTTAATGCGCTTAATTTACGAAGCCCGACAGCTGCCGTCCTTCCAGCCAAGCAGGAGACAATTCGGTCCAGCTGTCGTGCTGGAATGCACTCTGCTCTTCTTGGGCAGGCTTTTATATTATTATTTTTAAAGCTTTTGGAAGGCCTTGTGAGAGAGGTGCTGGGAGTTCATCGCAGATTATTTTTAATAACAGAATCCTAGAGGGAAATGGAAAGCTGTGTTTTCTTGGCCAGCTGTCTCCTCCATCTCTAAAGTAAACAAGACTTCATTCTCTACATTATTTAATGTGTCATCCTTCCCTCCCCTTTTTAATCATCCTCCAAATGGATGCATGAGAGCCAAACCTACAGGCATAGGGCCCTCTCTGTGCTCGGGAGAGGGTGCACCCAGCAGGGCACAGATCGATTCTGCTGTGATCAGGTCCTCCGTGGGTTACCGGTAGCCACCTCCCTGTTTGGAGGGGCTGTCCTGCAGAGTCCCTGGCCCCTGGTCTGCGTTGGTGATGTGTAAAGCTTGGGAAGAGTCAGAACAAGGTGGGTGGAGGGCACTCTGAGATATAGAGAAGCTTCTGCTAGGCTCTGTTGGTGACACAGGCCACTGGTCATTTCAGCTCAACTGAGTTTGATCCAGATAAGCACGTGGAGCCCCTGCTCAGTCCAAGGCATTATGCTAAGCCTATGTGTCTCTTTGTGTGTGTGTGTGTGTGTGTGTGGGGGGGGTTTGTAAATGAATGAAAGCTGAGACCCCTATCGCCCCTTAAAAATATTGATATGTTGATGTACTTGGCCCAAAGCCCAGCTCTTCTGACTGTAGTAAAGACCCTGCCACGTCTGTGAGCCCCACTCCCTTGGGAGCCACAGCCTTGTGCTTGTGATAGCTTTTTGCTCTGTCATGGATACAGGCAAGGAAGCCCACTCTGTGGGGTCCACAGACATCTGGCAGCTTCCTGCTCCAAGGCCCCTCAAGCGTCCAGTTGCTGCCCTTTAAAGATAACAAAAACCATTCCTTTCTTAATGCCTACCTGCCTTGGCTGAATTAACTACTCTAGACAATGATCAAGCTTACAATGACCCAAAGCCTAGCCACCAGGACTGGTCACAACCCCCTACAAAAATCCCTAGCCCTACCCTTTAGCAACCCCCTCCTTTCCCTGTTACCTCAGCATCAACCTTTCAAAGAATTGTGCACAAGCGATCACGCATCCTGTGACCCCCTTGTGCCCGATGTCATGTAAGCACAAGGAGTTAAAGGTTACCTTCCCTTATAAAAGACCTCAGCAACAGACCCTCAGGGCACATAGACCCCTCATGTCTGTGGCCTGCTATTGCCTACAGCAGTGTATCTAATAAACTCCTTTACCATCTTCCTCCTTTGTCTGGTAAATTCTTTTACCACCTGCGTAGTGGCCCTGAATCCCACAACACACTCACCACTGGTTTCTGAAGGTCCACACATAACAAGCACCTTGTGACTTCTGTACCCTTGTCCTCAGGGTGTGGAGCCACTGGCCTGGATGCCTGCACCCCAGCCTTGCCCATCTTGCCTGCTCCCTGCTGCACTCCCTCCTCACATCCCTGCACAACCAGCCTTCATGGGCAGACAGGATCGTCCTCCCAACCTCAGAGTCCCCAGGACACTCTGTTTTCACCCTTCAGGGGCTTAGCAAGAAGTTTTTTTTTTTTTTTTTTTTTTTTCCTGAATAGTTAGAGAGGAATTTTGAGCAATGCTTTGTTCTGCCTAATGACTCATATAAAGCTGGCAGCCAGGTAGGAGTTTGTTTTCCACCTGTTTTTGCAGATGTGCTACTTTGAAGAGGAAGAGCTGATTGTCAGTCCTTTCATAAACCTGTTTCCTTAATATTTCCAGGATTCTAGGACCCACCAGTGAGGAGTTCAATACACCTATTTCTCCAAATCCTCTCTTTCCATCCTTCCCCTTCCTTTTCTTTCCTCCTCTTTCCTTCTTCTCTTTTCTCGCCTTATCTTACAAATGTTAAGCACATTCTTTGTACCAGGACTTCATGAAACCAAATCGCACAATTGGAGAGCTTGCGAATCACTCATGCTCAGTCACCCTTAAACCTGTTAAGTGTCTGGGTTTCAGGAACAGGACAAGGTGCTGAGGGACTGTCACTGCCTTTGAGGGGCTATTGGTCTCCAAGGGAGGGCCGATGTGTGCACACATGACCATAAGGGAAAGTAGGAGAATGTGCCAGGAAACCAGTTTGGAGGGGGTTCCTCTGGTGAAGGCTCAGGCAAAGCTCCCTGGCGAAGATGGGATTTAAGCTATCCTTGAAGGCTGGGGGGATTTTGACAAAAGCCTGGGGAAAGAGAAGGGTGATGGAGGTGCACAGAGTGACCAAAGCACAGAGCCAAACAGTTCCAGTGTGGGTCATGTGTGAGGTTACCTGGGCTGAAGGGACCAGCAGGAAATAGATGAGAAAAGTGGGCTGAGCCACATCCAGAAAGTCCTGAGGGCCAGAAGCAGGAGTTTGGACATTGTCACTGAAATATCTTGAGCAGGCAGGGGTGCAGGCTGAGCTTTGTGCTAATAGGGAAAAACAACACACCACTTCATACAGTAACTAGAGGGTGGCCAGGAGAAAATCAGGAGCACACCATGGGCACACTGCTGCTAGTTCAGAAAGCTCTGGATTATGCCCAGGTGTATGCTCAGCTCAGTGACTTACTTAATGTGCAGTTAAATATTTTTAGTAATATGCATATCAGAGACATTACCTAATCCTTTTCGCCTCTACTAACAACTTTTTCTTTTTTGCTATATTTGTACTTTTATCCCATTTATCTTTATAACAAAGATACTTTTGACGGGGGGGGGGTGGGGTGGGACAATTCTTTCTTTCTTCCTTTCTTTTTTTTCTTTCTTTCTTCTTTGGTTTAAAAAAATAAGATAAGAGCTTTTTTTCTCTTTTAAAAAAAGTATGGATTTGAACCTCTGTCTTGGAGCTTCTGCCACATCTTACACTGTAGGAAGTTTTAATGTTTATCTGCTGTAGATGTGCGTGGCTGCTATGTGTGGGCAGCTTGGAGGAGGGGGAAGGTGATACACAGAAGATGTGGTTTGTGAGTGGATTCACCTACCTCTCCAGCCATAGCTTCACCTTTCATCCACTTTTTGAGCCGGGTTGTTTCAGAGCTCCTCTTAGAAGGCTCCTTTACTGCTTCAGGCATGATATTTCACTTCCCTTTAATGCATCTGTGGAACATGCTGTAGAATTACTTTAGTTGCAGTTGGAAACGTCCCAGGAAAGAATTATTCTTTCCTGAAAGCATATGCATGCAGAATCCCTCTGTCCTGACTGCTGTAGAAGGTGACATGGGGCAGGTTTGGGGACCCTCAGAGCTCTGACAGACACTGTCACCCGTGAACCGGGGTCCTGGACTGCTGGCTGCCCTCCACCGGTGGCAGGTTAGCTCACATCTTTCAGGAGCAGAGCCAGGGTGGGGCAGTTTTTCTGCCAAGGCCACATCCTCCAGGGAAGAGCAGGGAGGGCGGCAAGGGGGTGACTGCGCATGCGTGCTGAGACTGGGGAGGCTGGCTCCAGTTATTGGCGTGGTCGGTTGTTCAAGCGCACTTTGATGGCATCCTCGCTGGTCTGCTCTTCCTCAGCTCTGTTTCCACCACTGATCTGGGCAAGGGGAATGGCGAATTTGAGACCTTCTCTGGCCCGATTCCTCAGCCCTAATGAGCAGAGGAAAGTAGGCGCTTTCAGCAATTTGGCCACTTGTCTGGCTGTGGCTGCCGCAGGCACTTGGACTCTCACCAGAAATGTGTGTGTGTGTGTGTGTGAGAGAGAGAGAGAGACCCGGGCATTGGCATCAGGATGATGTGGGGCCCAGAGAATAGGACTCAATTCCCATGCCACCAGTCTGAGTCTCCAGGTTGGAGGAGGTGGAGTCTTGGGCAGAACCAGGACCAGAGGCTGGCATAGCAGGCATCTTGGAAGCAAGGTGTGTGGTCCCTCTAAGAATGGGAGCCTTGGGTCCTTGTACCTGAAGATCTCCGCGGGGACAGAGCCTCACGCTGGAGAATGTTGCCGAGGGGCCTGGGGGCCTTGGCCATGGGGTCTGAGTCTTGTATCCTGCGGCCCTGAAGTTTACCTACCTTACTGGTGGCACTTCTGAACTCAGTCTTTACCTACGTCCTCTCTGAAGGAAGACGTGAGGCCTCACAATCTCTGATGGCCCAACATCAGCTCCACATTGAACCCTGGGCTCCTGTCTCCCAAGGCTGACTCATCCTGGGCAATCTGCTTCCTGTACTGACCCATCTCTTGCCTTCATTCAGGCTACAACTGTGCCTTCACACAGCTTCTGACTGCTCCTCCTCTCCTGGGATCCATTACATACCAACGTCAGGCTCAGATCCCAACCTGGTTCCAGATCAGATTCTGGTCCTAAATATCTCAACCTAAACTCTTAATTCGTTTGCCCTTTCCTTATCACACCTACTGTCGGAGAGAATGAGACTAGCCAGACCCAAAGCTGTTTTAGCCCCGAATAACCTCTCTCCCACCTTGTCCTTAAAATACACATCAAAGTACAGAAAATGACCCAAAACAACACAACAAACCTCACAGGAACACAGTCAACAATTGCTAGCCTTGGGAGGGAGTTCCATTATCTTCAGCAACAAAGAGACAGACTCAGAAGCACAATTGATGACATTTTCATTGTTAGTGGCTCAGTTGGCCAGAGGTAGGTGAGAAGAGACGTTGGTGACCCACCCAACCCCCACCCTAAGGTCTAAAGAAGTCCTTGAACCCAGTAGAGTATTGAATAGCACCCTTCCACCACCACTCTGACCATTGCAATCTGGAGACAAGGGGAAGGCATGTTACAATAATCCTGAAAGGTATGGTTTTCACCGTACAATGCTGCTGAGGAAGAAAGAGCACCATTTTGTCTTCTGTGTATTGTACCTGGTGGCAGAAAATTAAGCCCCTCCTGGTATTTACTAGGGCACAAATATGTTGGAGAACCTGACCATCCTCAGCCCACCAAGTGAGTGCGTGACACCAAGGCACTGACATGTGAACGGGATGTGAACTCACTTTGCTTTCCAACTTTAGCTCTCCAGGGGGCATTCCCCAGGGAGCCAGGGGATCAGAGGATGGGCAAAAATGGTAAAATTGTCCTGCTTTTCTTCTGTCAACAAGATCTTATAAAAGATGAATATACAAAAAAAAAAAAAAAAAAACCACTAGAGGACAAAAAAAGTTCTGAACTGAATACATTGACTACATTTGAAAACACAACTTTTGAAAACAATTAGTTTTAGGAGGAAGTATAAAGAAATTGAAAGATCTATAGCCCATGTTCTTGGTGAGCAATAAGAATATCTGAAATTATTACAAGAGATCAGGATGATGATAGACAGAGGAGGCTGAGATATGAGCTCAGATAAGGACAACAGTAATATTAGGAACAAGGCTTCAAAAAAAAATACATGCAGCAGTAGAGCTAAAAATCTCTCTGTCAGTGGCAATAAAGGAAAGAACTGAACCAGCAGAAGAATGCTACAATTTAGGGCAATCCTAAATTCCTTCCTTCAGCTTCATTGAAAAAGCACAAAGGGATAAAAATAATCAGATGGACCATGGTTGGTTTATTCGTTCATCCAAAGATGGGTGTTTGGGTTTTTTGTTTGTTTTTTTTTTAGGGGGAAGTAATTAGGTTTATTTATTTATTTTAATGGAGGCACTGGGGTTGAACCCAGGACCTCATGCATGCTAAGCACGCACTCTACCACTTGAGCTATACCTTCCCCCCCACCAAAATAATCAGAGATGTAATAGTTACAGAGGCTAATAAAAGTAAATTGATTTTTGCATAATATGGCTCTTGTGAGCAAGAAATATAAACAAGTGGAAAGAAGCAATAATCAAAGAATCTTTGAAAAATTTTCTAGCTGGGAAAAATACACTTTATTCATATACTTACTTCCATAATGATATTCAAGAGAAATTTGCTCAAAACCAAACATAATATACTCTATTAATTTAATCAGTGATTTAAAAATCATTCAATCTGAGAGTATGTTACTCAGAAAGGAAAAAACACCAATCAGGATAATGTTAGATTATCCATTAACAGCAGTAAATTAGAAGACAATGGAGCAACTTCCAGGTTTTCAGAGAAATAATGTTTATTACCCCGATTTGAATTTTAGATAACAAAAACATTTTTATACACAAGGGCTCTAAAAGTGTGCTAAACCTCATGCTGTCGTAACTGTGTGAAGAGTCAAACCGAAGAACTCTGGGATGGAGAGGTTAGGTGACAAATGTCTGTGTGTTGTCAATTTGGATGAAAAAGTCAGAGACCAGAATGAAGGCTGAAGATACATAGTAAACAAAGCTCTCACTTGATCACTCTCACCTGGCTCCTGAATTCCTGATGGATGCATGCCAACTGAGAAGCGTCTCTGAGCTGGCATGATTTAGAAGCCAGGGATGAAGACAGAATTCCTGCTTGTAGGTGGTACATGTTCAAAAATAATGCACTGGAAAACAAAAAAATTGATAAGCCAATTTTCAGACTGTGATGAAGTCACAGAGGAAATCATATAAGGTCATTGGTGGGGAGGAGTGGAGCGAGTGAAAGGTTACTTGGTGAGGAATATTCTGGTTCCCTTTTGGATATGCTAATTTGGAAAATCCAACCAGGCAGTTGGATATGAGCCTGGAGCCTGGGGAAGAGGTCTGAGCTATTACTGTCACTTTGAGTGTCATTACCTTGATGATATTTTAAACTGGGATTTGAACAGGGCCTGGGCCTGATCCTTATGTCAATCCAATGTTTAGAGAAGCTAGAGGAGTAGGGTCAGGCAAAGGGGGCTGAGAAGGGACAAGGAATTTGGGAGTGAAAGCAACAGAATTTTTTCAGTTGGAATTGTATTTGGCTCCTAGGAACAGAGACCAAACATAATAATGGCTGAAATCAAATGGAAGGGTGTTGTTTCTCTGCTGCCATGTAAAAAGTGAGATGTGTGCCCAGGGACAACATGGTGGCCCCACAGATACTGGGGACACAGACATCTTCTACCTAAGTTTTATCACCCTGAGCCTGCAACTTCATCTTCAAGAGTCTGTAACAGCTGCTGGAACTCCAGCCATCACACCTGTATCCTCACACCTAGAAAGAGGAAGGACAGGAGAGCAAGAAAGACTCCCGCCGCTTGTCAGTCTCCCTTCTAACCTGCTTTCCGGGAAGTTCTACTCACAAATCCCACTTATATCTCCTTGACCACCTTTGTCTCAAGGGAGGCATTCAGTTTTTCTGGACACAGTTCAAAATATAAATACAATTTTTCTGACTCTTAATATCTTTGTCTGCAAAAAGAGGGAATTCTCCATTCATTAGTGTTTCATTATTCATGGGTGCATTCATTTATTCATGAACTATATCAAGCATCAAGGCTTGGTGATGGGGCCTGGGGCCTGGTGATGCGGGTGGTGTCCTGGGCCCTGATCACTGCTGAGCACTGACCGAATGATAGGCTGGGTGTAAAATGTTCCATGTGTGGTACTTCATCTAATGCTCACCACAACCCCGGCGGCTGCTTTTGTCCCCCATTGCTGTGTGAAGACAGCAGGCCCGCAGGGGGTGAGCGTGGTGGTGATACACCACTCCATGTGGTGGCAGGCGGTGTGCACCACAGTGCCATCCCCACCTGCAGCGCCTGCGCAGTGAGCCTGCCTCCTCCTGCAGTTACCCTGCAGACTTGCTGACGACAGGGACAGCTCCTTGCAGGGTTCAGGAAGCGTCAGAACAATGAATGTCTGCAGGCTGGAGGTCTGGGCACACCCCCAGAGATTTCCCCCGGGGGTTCTGGAATGTTTAGTGTGGTTGACCTTGCCAGCGATTTATGAAATACCTTAAAAATAGTTTTTACCTAGAGATAAAATATGGCCCTGATTCTTGTGCATACAATGACCATTGTACTTGATGATGACTTCAGCTACAGTTGGTTGAAATCAGCATTATATTCACCCAGAATACTTAATAAAATAGTTTCCCCAGCAAGCACCTAGTTTCAGAGAAGAATTTCCTCTGGCGGTACAAGAAAACCATTCATGTCTTACCCTTAAGAGGTGATGGATAAAATTATCCTGATTATGAAGAAATTATTTGTCCGGGAAAGAAAGCCTGCTGACTCTATTGTGTAGGTATCCACCTTTTTCTGAGTCTGACCTCACTCAGCTCTGGCAGCGAGGATCACTGCTCCACCTGCTCTGGTATGTGACCCCCACTGCCCCCACCCCAGATCAGGCTGAATCCAGTTCTGGCCTTGACTTGAATCTTCCTAACTCTATCCCTCAACATACAGAAGGCACCAGATTTATGGGGTTTGAATTTCTGTTGCTCATTAATCAGCATTTCCTTTTAAGTCCCAACTGTCCTCAGTTTTACATTATCAGCAGACAGAAAGGTGGCAGCCTCTAATGCCAGCTCCATTTTGCATGTGGGGCCGGGCGAGTCAGATGAGTCGCCTGTCAGATGGGCACTCTGAGAGCCACTCTGTGGAGATATTGCCTTGCTGTCTGCACAGACTCAGTTTCAAGACTGGGAAAGAGAAACTGTTTGTGGTGTGGGAGCCCATGCCAGGCTGATACTCAAAAGGCAAAGCTAAGTCAGGGGCTGCCTTGCTTCCACGGGCTTATTAGAAAGTGTGGGCAATGGAGCCAGACAGGACTGGACTCCAGATCCTAACTCTGCAAATCACTGTCCTGTGACCTTGGGCAGGTCACTGACCTCTCCAAGTGTGTCTTCCTTTCTAACTGTTTAAAAATAGACTTTCTCTTTTAGAGTAGTTTTAGGTTCACAGCAAAATTGAGAAGGAGATACAGAGATTTTCCTTATCCGTCTCTGTTAGTGGATGGAGGAAACCCCTAAATTAGGAAGCCCACCGAAGTATTCGTCTTTGCTGCTGGCTGTGAAATAACTTGGGCAGCAGGGGCAGGGGGACGAAGCGGACAGCCGCTTTATTGCTCAGAAGGGGAAGCAGAAGGAAAGCGCTTGGGCAGGGAGAACGGAAGAGAAGCACTTGAGCCGGGAAAAGCAGTGCTCCAGGGGGAGCCGTCAGCCAAGGTGATGGCCGAGTTAACGACAAGTGGAGTCATGAAGACACTGCAGACAGCCTTTAAGGTTTCATTTACTGGGAAGTGAAGAGGAGGGAGTTTGAAGTAACATGACTTTCCAAAGGAAAAGTACCAAAAATAACCATGTTACTCAGGGAACGAGAATGCCTCTCAGGAACTGAACAGTTTGTGCTTTCAAGGGTTACAAGAGCTTGGCAAGAAGGGGGACAGTCCAGGTGTAGATTTAATTCAAGGACCGAAAAGAGGGGACAGGAGATCATTCACTCCTGGGGCACCGTGTACCACTGTGACCCTCAGCGATCTGAAGCATGAGTATTGTCAGCTATAATCAAGGAAGAAGTGACAGTTAAAGGAAACTTCACTGCATGGAAAAGGGTTGCGAGGAGCCCCGAAGCTTAGGGCTGGGTGGCCTTAAAGTGGCTTGGACCCTTGCCCCCTGCACACTGGTGAGGAATGCAGCATAGAGGGGAAGGGGGAGGCCCGTACTTTTTAGTTAGGTCAGCGTGAATGTGTTCCAGTCCTGGCTCTGCTGTGTGGCTTTGAGGAAGTTGTTTAACCTGTCTGATCCTCAGCTGAGAAACAGCATTATAATACCTACTGTGTGGGGTTGTGGTGGGGGTCAGACGCAGTATTTATGAGGTGTTTTGAGGAGTGTGCAGTCATGGTGGATAGTTGTTTTGATAGCAGGCTATCTGGAAACAGAATCAGCCTGGGCATTACTCACGGTAGGGAACCATCATCCTAGGCAACCCATGTCCATTGCTTCAAATGTGTCCTTGGACTAAGCTGAATTCCATCTCCTGGCCGCTAAGTGGGAATCAGTTCTCCTGTACACGTAGAACACGGAGATGAGAGCATGTCTAACTCCAGTTGTGTGAAATATTTTGAGATATTTGACAGTGATGACAGGTTCTTTCTCAACCCACATCATGCCTTCTCCTAGCTAACGTGTCTTCAGGGCTTCTAAGCATCCCTTGTGTGAGAGGAGATGGTTATATCACTTATCAAGCCTGATATCAAGTAATGGAATTCGACAAATGAAAGCATAGTTACTTATTCAAAGCCACAAGACAACAATAGCAGTCTTGATGTTATGGTGTATTTCCAGCAGTATTTTTCCAACATGTATTACCTCACTTGATTCTTATTAGAGCCTTGTGAATTAAGCATGGGGTTTATTGTCATCCTACTTGAAAAAATTAAGAAAGCAATGTTCCCAGCAGTGACTTCACTTGCCTGGGAAGTAAGGTTTGGGACTGGCACAGGGTCTTTCTCCTGAGTCCCTGTCCAGTGCTCAGGCTCGATCTGCTCGCTTGTCACAGGGCATTGGGTCATCATCCTGCACTGTGACAGTCAGTGGTCCATGACCAGTGCCTTGGTAGGACTGGAGAGACACAGCAAATATGGCAGAAGCTTCTTAAGACTGTTTTCAAAGCTAAAAATCCACATGTTCAAGTTACCAGGGAAGCATGAGAATGCCCGGTGTACACAAAGGCCTGATGGGTCCACTTGGGAAATGGTCATGGGAAGCATGAGAATGCCCAGTGTACACAAAGGCCTGATGGGTCCACTTGGGGAAATGGTCATCAAATAGGGTCAAGCCAGATGGGGCTGGATCTTGAACGTGGCTTATGAGTTGAGACATGTGGTGGTGATATGCTGGAGGACGGCATGGAAGGGATGGAGCGTGTGGGAGGAATTGGGATAAAAACTGAGTTGTCTTCCAGCAAGCGAAGAGCGGACCAAAGGCAGGATGACGAAAAACACAAAGGTCATATACCCACGCCGCCCCCTTCTAAAGTATGTTGGCAAGGGACCCCAATTAAGCAACCCAAGAACAAACAGACATATAAACAGCATCGCGGAAGGACACACAACAGTGTCTGAGTCCTTGCCAAAAGCAGTCCACTAACTAAACATGTGGGGGGAAATGTACAATTCTCTCCAATCTACTAAAGATTTAAAGCACAGGCAGATCCAAGGTCAATAAACTAATGCCATCAGGGTGGGAGAAGGCGAGGGAAACGGAGGGAAGAAGTGAAAGTGGAAGCATGATTTAGTAATTCTGGAAGGAACAGTGCTGAACATGACAGAGAAGTTATTCCAGTGGGCGGTGAAAAGAAAACAAAAATCTTAAAATCAGAGAGGGAGGCTGGTAGGGGAAAATGAGAAAAGAAATGAAAGTGGAAGAATGATTTAACGAGTTGTGGGAAGAAAGCATGGAACTGAATTGAGGGGCTGATGGCATGCATTTTGGAAGGAAAACAGAAACTTAAAAGAAGCTGAGCATGTCTGAGATGGTTCCTGATCCATCAGTTTTGAATTAAAATTGTATATGGAAAATTAAGTTATGTTCAGCCATTGCTGACAGGACGTGTAACATCTCTGTTGAGAGTATTTGCTGCTCCTTGGGTTTACATGGATAATACAAGAATTTAAAGTAAGTTGCCATTTACCCCCCAGCCTGAAAGTGATTAGGAAGAACTTTTCTTTGGTGGCTCCAAGTTGTAGCTGAGAGAGAGAGGAGAAAAGAAGGAAGAAAATAGGAGCATGCTTTCTATGGGGCAGGAAAAAATCTCAACCATTGAATTGGTTTTTTAGGTGCTGAGCTCCATGGGGGGAGGTGGAGTGGAGGTAGAGGTGACAACTGACTGAGGAGGCAAAGAAGTGGGGTCCTGAGGTCTGAGCATGATGAATCTCAGCCCTGGTTGAATGGTGACCACACGACTCTTACTTGGGAAGGGTAGTTACTGGCTCTTGAGAGCTACACTGAGACAACGCACACAGGGATGTGAACATCAGACCAGGCTTTTGAACATAATGCTAAGAGGCAGAGGCATTTTAACCAAGAGAAGTCTCAGTTAGGGTTGCCTTTAAGAAGGACCACTGTATGATCAAGGTTCTCCAGAGAAGCAGGACCAATAGAACACAGATATAAGGAGATGTGTTGTAGGGATTGGCTCATGTGGTTACAGAAGCCAAGAAATGCCGCCATCTGCTGTCTGCAAGGTGGGGAACCAGGAATGCTGGTGGTGTAATTCAGCCCAGGGAGGAGGCCTGAAAACTGGGGAGGAGCTGCTGATGTGAGTCCCAACCTGAGTCTGAGAGCCTGAGAACCAGAACTGAAGTCTGAGGGCAGAAGATGGTTTGTGAGGTTGGACCTCAGTAAGGACTACGTGGTGGTCTCTTCCCTTACCCCCACACCACCTCCCTCCTTGTCCAGGGGGTCCCTTTCTCAGTTTACCAAATGCAGTGCACATTACACTTATCCCAGATCTTTCTCTGATGAACTGCCCAGTGTGTAAGTATTTCAAATATTTCAGTTAGGAACTGACCATTGAGAAAGAGAATGGTTCAAATGAATGAATAATGCATGCTTTTTGCATGCCACATGGCTTTTAGTTCTTTGTTTTCAACAAAACTGAAGAAAAATTTAATTGATTTGTCCATTGATAGATCATTGAAAATAACCTTTGATGACAGATTACTCTTTGATTTTTGGCAAATAACTAGGAAGGAGTTCAAAGAACTGAGGGACACCTCTGTAACAAAACTTATTTAAGAGAATTCTACTTATTTAAGAGAATAGTTTTTCAAACCTTAGATTTATGAAAACTGAAAAATAAGTAATGTTCATTTTTGTATGCATGAACTAATTTATACACATATTCCATCCATCTCACTAAGCAATAAATAACCATAAAATTTTACTTTTTATGCTTTAATTCTTAAAATTTATAATATACTTATGTTATTTTCATCAATTACATGCTATTAATAATTATAATAAGTCACCTAAAAGTAAACATTCTTAGCACCTATTAGAGCCTTATAATTACAGGAAATATTTAAAAAAAAATCTATATTTCATTTTTAGATACATATAAATGGGAGTGTGATAAAGTAATCAGTAATAGGCTTTCAGCCATGAAAATACATTAGGATATAATCAATGGTGGAAATGGGAAATGGAAATATAATTCTAGGAGAAAAAGAAACATGTAAATTTCCAGATATTAAAGGGCTAGGTCTAGATATATTTAAAAATAGGTAATAGCATCAAATAACAACATATTTGAATTTCATCAGATACATTTAAAAGAAGTGCAATTTTTTTTGTTTTAAATTGTCAATATTTATAACATGGAAATAACATCATTTGCAATTATAAAAATATAAGATAAAATAATTCAAGTGTCATATTTGAAATGTGTATCATTTTCAAAATTCCTGGGGGATGTGAGAAAAAAAAAAAGGTTTGAAGGCCACAGCTTTGGATCGTGCCTTGGGTGTGTGTTGTTCATCTCCATGGTTGCTTCCTTGGATCATATCCTTGCCACCTTTCACTTGGATGAGAGCCTGAACCCTCCAAGGTCTCTCCCTGGCTGGGCAGACTTGACTTTGCTGCCAAAGGGCCTCCTTAAAGACAAATCTGGTCATGTGGTCCCATCAAAATTTCTGTTGGGTATCATCCCAACTGCAGCTTGTTGCTGGGCTAGATCAACTTTTACATGAGTGATTAATTGAGAGGGATCTATTGGAAAGTATTGACTAGGATTTTTCTCTTTCTTTTTCAATAGAGATTTTTATGTTTACATGGCATAGGACAGAAATATCAAATCAATAGCCCCTGGGCCATCTATGGCTTGCAGATGTGCTTAGTTTGAAATCTAAACTATTTAAAAATATTTTAAAGGAGCAACCCCAGAATCTTGGTAACAGCAAGCTTTGCAGCATTTAATTTGCTGTAGTTTCATCTCCCCTCCAACGTCTGTAGTAGTCTTGGAAACCAATGGCCCACAACAAAAGTTAAAGCCAGAAGACTAACAGCCAGTAGAGGGGCAAAATGGGGTTGAAACTCTTCCAAAGACCCATTCCAGAGAATTGGCATTATTTGACCTGTTCAGTGGTTTCCCCACTCACAAAAGTTGTTTTTTTGACCTGACTTGGAGTGAAAGTCCAGTGCACTCAGTGCAAACAAGAGGCATTTGTCAAAAAACAATCAGTGGTGATGGTTTAGTATCACAATTGCCTGAGATGATAAAAGCAGCTGGAGCAAATAACAAACTGACCAAAAAATCCCCAAAGGAAAAATTGGAGAATGAGATGTCCATAGGAGGTTTTAAAAACCTCTGTTGTATTCCTGGGAATCTAGAAGGCCACATGCATGCATAGGCTTATGCACATACACAGGGCTGGGCACATGTTCAGGGAAGACTTGAGAAAACTCTAAGCTTTCACTTCTGGCTTAAGGATAAGGCAGAGTTGCCAAATACCTGACTAAGTGTTGAAGACACGTCTCCAAAATGCACGCAGAGACCCCTGACAAAGACTGGGAGAATTACTGGTTCCAGCCATTTAAGGAACTCTATGTACAACCATATATAGGGGGAAAAAGTCAATAGATACTATTCTTGAGGAAGACCACACATTGTACTTACTAAATAGCATTTCAATCAGCTATTTTAAATATGTTTGAAGAACTAAAGGAAACCACATCTAAAGAACTAAAGGAAAGTATAAGAATGTTCACCAAATAGAGAATTATCAATAAGAGGTAGAATTATAGAAAAGAAACAAAAGAAATTTTAGTGCTGAAAATTACAATAACTGAAATGAAAAAAAAAAATTACTAGAGAGGCTCAATCACAGATTTGAGCTGGCTGAAGAAAGAATCAGTGAACTTAAAGACATGTCAACTGAGAATAGGGAATGGAAAGGGAAAAGAATGAAGAAAAATGAACAGAGCCTGAGAGGCCTGTGGGACACTGTCAAATGTACAAAATGTGCATAATGGGAGTCCCAGAAGGAGAGGATAGGGAGAAAGGGACAGAAAGAATATTTGAAGAAATAATTGCTGAAACTTTCCATATTTAATGAAAAATATTCATCTATACACCCAAGCTCAAAGAATTCCAAGTATGATAACCTCAAAGAGATCCATAGTTAGACAAATAATATCAAAATGTCAAAAGCTGAAGACAGAGAATCTTGAAAACAGCAGGAGAAGTGACTTATTACATACAAAGTATCCTTGATAAGATTAACAAATAGTTTTTCGTCAGAAATGGGAAACATATGTGTTTATTATATCACAATAAAGCTGAAGAAAAGAAGTGGGGACAGAAGACAGTGGGAGGGAATGTTCAAAATGCTGAAAGAAAATGTTTGTCAACCAAGAATTTTATACATGGTGAAATTATCCTTCAAAAATGAAGGTAAAATTAAGACATTCCCAAGTAAACAAAAAGTGGGGGATTTTGTCACTAGTAAACCTGCTCTACAAGGAATACTAAAGGGATACCTTCAGGCTGAATTGGAAGAACACTTGCCAGTAGTTCAAATCCACATGAAGAAACAGAGTACTACATAGATAAATATATAGGTACAATTTTTTTTGTTTCTAATTTTTTTCCTTTATGATTTAAAAGACACTACCATAAGGCAGTTATTGTATCACTGTGTCAATGGGCACACAAAATTAAAGATATAATTTGTATGACAATGCTAGCACAAAGAAGGAATGGAGACATGGAGCTGTTTAGGAGCAAAGTGTTTTGTTTTTTTTTTAAATCCCCATGCCTCAGTCCCTGGTTATTATCATTCTATGTTTCTATGAGTCTGGCTTTTTTTAGATTCCACATATAAGTGATATCAGACAGTATTTGTCTTTCTTTGGCTTAATTCACTTAGGATAATTCCCTTAAGGTCCATCGTGTTGTTGCAAACAGTGGATGTCCTTCTTTCTCATGGCTGAATAATATCCCACTATGTATATGTACATATATATCTCACATCTTTTTTATTCATTCATCTGTTGATGGATACTGAGGTTGTTTCCATATCTTGGCTATTGTGAATAATGCTGCAGTGAACAAGGGAGTGCATGTATCTGTTTGAGATTTTATTTTAATTTCTTTGGACATATACCTAGAAAAGAGATTATTGGATCATAAGGTAGTTCTGTTTAATTTTTTGAGGAATCTCCATACTGTTTTCCATAGTGGCTGGACTAATTTACATTCCCACTAATAGTGCAGAAAGATTGTCCTTTCTCCACAGCAAATCCTTGCTGGCATTTACTATCACTCACTTTTTTGAAGATGATATCTATTCTAACAGGTGTAAAATGATAGCTTACCGTGGTTTTGATTCGCGTATGTCTCATAATTAGTGATATTGAACACATTTTCATTTACCTGCTGTCCATTTGTATGTCTTCTTTGGAAAAATGTCTATTTAGTTCCTCTGCCCATTTAAAAATCAGATTATTTTTTGCTGTGGAGTTAAATGAGTTCTTTCTATATTTTGGATATTACCATCTTATCAGACATATGATTTTCAATTTTTTCTCTCCCATTTGGTAGGTTGCCTTTCAATTTTATTGATGTTTTCCTTTGCTGTGCAGAAGCTTTAAAATTGTATGCATTCCTACTGTTTTTTATTTGTTTTTGTTGCCTTTGCTTTTGATGTCAAATCTTAAAAATCATCGCCATGACTGCTGTCAAATTGCTTAGTCCCTTACTAACTAAGAGTTTTATGGTTTTAGGTCTTATGTTCAACTCTTTAATCCATTTGCAATTATTTTTGTGAATGATGTAAGATAGATGCCCAGTTTTATTCTTTTGCTTGTGGCTGTCCAATTTTCTCAGAACTATTTATTGAAGAGACTATCCTTTCCACATTGTATATTCTTGGCTCCTTTTCAGTAAATTAATGGATCATGTATGCGTGGGTTTATTTCTGGGCTCTCTGTTCTGTTACATTGATCAGTGTGTCTGTTTTTATGGCAATAACATACTGTTTTGATTACTATTGCTTTGAAATAGAGTTTGAAATCAGGGAGCATGATGCGTCCAGCTTTCTTTTTTCTCAAGATTGTTTTGGTTATCCAGGGCCTTTTGTGGACCATGTGAATTATAGGACTGTTTGTTCTATTTCTTTGAAAAATGCCATTGGACTCTTGAGAGGGATTGCAATGAATCTGTATATTGCTTTGGGCATTATGGACATTTTAACAATATTGATTGTTCTAATCCATGTGCATGGTGCATTTCCCCATATCTGAGTCTGCTCAGTTGCTTTCATCAATGTCTTACAGATGTCAGTGTATGGATCTTTCACCTCCTTGGTTAAATTTATTCCTGTGTATTTTATTCTTTTTCTTTTTAAGTGGAGGTCTTGAGGATTGAACCTAGGACCTCGTGCATGCTAAGCATGCCCTCTACCACTAAGCTATATTCACCCCTGTATTTCATTCTTTTTGAAGTTATTTATAATGGGATTGTTTTCTTAATTTCTCTTTCTGATAGAAGAGAAGTTTTTATATACTACTGACATTAGTCTGAACCTAGATTATTGTCATTAAGGATGTTAATTGTAACCCCCATGGCAGCCACTAATGAAATAACTCAAAATTATATTGAGGAAACAAGGGAATTAAAATGGTACTCCAGAAAAATCTATTTACAGAAAGTAGATGAGAGACAAACTCTGCATGCATGCAGAGTAAATATTATGTAATAAAGTTTGTCTTCTGTTTTAATGTTTGACTGCTGACAGCTTTTAAGCCTCACCCCTCCTTCTCCCCTCTCTGCCCCACATCTGGGCGAGTTGCTAATAAAGTCTGGGTACTCCTTTCTTTGGCACCAGTGAGAGATCCAAAACATAATAACCAGAGCTGAGGACACATCGAAGTGGTTTTGAGGGAAGGAAAACATAGTGAGAGAGTTATTGTAGATATTCATGGTTTTTTGGTACATTTAGGTGGAGAAGTTTACCAGGCAGTTCAGTGTTTGGGTCTGGCATTTAGGTGAGTGATCTGAGAGTGACTAGAAATTATCAGTGTGTTGGTCACTGAGGAGACTGGGGCTGTGAAAGCAGCCACCCAAAGCTAAGGACAGGACGTATGGAAAGAGTGAACAGCCAGTTGCCTTACTGTTTATGCTGATCCTTCTCCCTCTTGAGCATGTTCCACTTAATTAACTCTGTGTCCTCCGCACAGAGTTCCTCCCAGGAGTCCTGTGGGAGAGCATGCCCCAGTCTCTGTCCACTCTGCAATCCTGGGGGTTTACCTGGGGGTGGCCATGATGATGCTGAAACTATGGTGTCTAGGGTCCATGAGAGTTGTTCATGCTGGAAGACAGCCCTGGGCTCCCATACAGTTAATGAAGCCCATAGTAGAACCTTCCATAATAGAACCTTTCTGTTATTTCTAACATGGAAAAATGATCATATTTAAGGGGCACTCAAAGCCTCTAGCTCTAGAGCTGGCAAAGATCAAGAGCTCTAAACAGATTTATGGGATGGATGAATGAACTGGAAGCTAGCGGCAGTGTTCTTTTGAATTATCAGAATTTGGGCGGGGGAGGGTATAGCTCAGTGGTGGAGTGCATGCTTAGCATGCACGAGGTCATGGGCTTGACCCCCATTACCTCCATTAAATAAAAAATAATAATTAAATAAATAAATCTAATTACCTCCCACCAAAAAAAAAAATTAAAAAAAAGAATTTGGGCAAATCAAATGCACTTCTTTGGGGCGATTGGCAAGATGGCGGAGTAGAAGGATGTGATGCTCACCCTTTTCCATGAATAAAACAAAAACTACGTCTACATACGGAACAATTCACACAAAACACCTACTGAACTTTGGTAGAATATCTCTCACTATCGGAGCTACAAGGAAAATCCTCACAAAACCGGATAAACAAGTTTATATTGTATAGCACAGGGAACTGTATTCAACATCTTATAGTAACCTATAATGAAAAAGAATATGAAAATGAATATATGTACGTAGATAAATGATTAAACCATTATGCTGTACCCCAGAAATTAACACAACATTGTAAACTGACTATACTTCAGTTAAAACAAAGACTGAAAAACAAAAACAAAAACAAGTATGTTTCTCTGTATTCTGTTTCCTTATCTGTAATAAGACAGTTATCATGACTCCTCAGAGGGTTCTTCTGAGAGTTAAATGAATATATATGTACATGGATATGTATATATGTATTATATATATGTTCATATGTATGTACATGTAATATGTCTGCATATACACATAAACACATATATTTACACACACAGCATTTTGAATAGGGTCTGACAAATATAAGCACTCTATAAATATTAGCTGGTATATGCTGAATTGTATTAAATAGTAAATAACTATTCAGTTCCCTTTTGGCTCTTCTGTGGCCTGTTTAGGGCAGAATGGAGAAAGAGAGACAGACTGAAAGATACTTCTACTGGATTAAGATTGGGGCCTCCTGCCATCTGGTCTTCATTTGTTTTTAATAAGTCTGGAGCAGTGTAAACTCTTCAACCTCTCCCTTCCCATCCGTGGAAAGAGCCCTGGGCTGGGGAAACAAAATACTGTTAATTATCTATCCACTTCCACTTGTAAAATGGTAGCAAAATGATGGGCTTTCCTATACTCACGGTGTTATCGTGAGGGTAGTGAATGCTGCTGTGTGCCACCCAGACCCCCCTCAGGACTGAGGCACTCCATGTTGGCAACTGACAGTTCTCGGCCAAATCCCTCTCTGGGAATTGTCCTCGGCCTTACCTAGGGCTACCCACTTCCTATGGGCAGCCAGCATCCAGTGACTGGTTGATGAGGAGAGGTATCAAGGTCCAGAATTCTGGCATCAAGAGGATAGAATAACAAAGAGCCATTCCAGCTTCAAAGATTCCCATAGGATCCACTGAGTTCAACTTACAGTTCACACTGCAGCTCAACTTCTTCCTCTGCCCAGTCTTGCTTCCCCTACCCTTACAGACAGGATTTCTGAAAGTAATCCTAATAAATGTTTTTCATGAAAATCTCAGCTGTAGAGGATATTTTTTCTGGTGATATTTGATATTTGGTATCAGAAGTGGTCCTAGGAAATATCACCTAAAATTAGACTTTGAAGATGGACCACCCATTGGCCTTCTGGCAATGAAGACCACATCACTGGGGGTGAGTGGAGAACTGATAGCCCTTGGTGTGAAGATGTGGTACAACTGCTGAAATTTTCAACCGTGGTGAACTGAGACGGGGTGCTGGTGGGGGCAACACACAGGCAGGTGCAATATCTCAGGTGGTTAAGAGTCTCGGGAGGTGGGTAGTCATTATAAGGACTTTGGAACAAAATGGCTATTGTGGGGGGCCACTGACATCTCAGAGAAAAACAATGAAAGCCCGCGGGTGATGAATCATCCGTGTAGAGCGTAAAAGTCAGAGGGTCTCTTTGACAGATGTACGAAGACCCTCCTCTCTTTAAGACAAAATGCAGAAAACCCAGGTGAAACAGAGCTCCAGAGAAAGTTCAGTTTTCAACTTTGGCATGTCTGCTACATCAAGAGCAGATCTTTGATTGGGAAGGAATGAGACCCTGAGTATGGAATAAGGTTACCTGTATTGATTCACTAAGAAATCTTGAATGCCCTTAACTCTCCAAGCCTACAGAAATAGCTACACTTCTCTATTAATAGCTAGAGCTCCTCCTGCTTGAATATAACGTGGAGACTTATGCTTGCAAGAAATGTGCATCCCCTCAGGAGACCTATCTACTTCCGCTTACCTTCCTGGTCACCAGACCAGTAATTAGAGTTAAGTTGCAGTATAACCTGGCTAGGGATGGCTGGGCCTGCAAGGAAGGAAGGAGACTGAAAACTGAAGCTATGTAGGACATAGCCAGCTTGTACCAGCAGGCAACAGTAGAATATATATATGGCTGGATCAAGATGGAATACCGAGTTGGAAAAGGATGAGTATTTTGATACGACAGCACTCTTCCATGACAGAGGATTTAACACCTTGGGAAGGACCCCTGGAGATGGTTCTAATATACTTCTACCTTGGCCCTTGGAAGCTTTAAAGAAGTGAGGTAGAATCCTAGAATTTCCATGGCAAACAGAGAAATAGACTAAAGTCTTACAGAAGTGGGCAAGGCCAGAAAAGCCACAAGCCAGTGGATGGGGGACACTCCATTTACCAAAGCAATAAGGCACATGCTGGTGAGAGGATATCCACCCTCACTGAGAAGCTCAATGAGAAGCTCACTGCTGGTAAAAAAAACATCTAGACACAGACAAGATCCACCAGGGTGTTTCTTGGTGCTTCCCTGTCCAGTCTGGACAGTGGATGGACAAGTGCAGTAGCCACAGCCTGAGAAGACTAGGTGTCTAGGGGTTCAGATATCTCAGAGAGGAAGATCCAGGTAACCAGCCAAGCCACTCAGACCGGCTAAGGTCCCAGCAAAGCTGCTGAGAGTGTAGAACAGACAGAGGGAGGGGATGGTGAACATCCGTTGTAGCTCTAAAGGCTGCTAACGGGACAGGGGATGATGTTTGTTCTTCCCAAACTAACATTTTTCTTGTAAACTTCTCTAGACAAAGAGGCCAACCAGAATCTTGGGGCAGCAGTTCCGAGAACTTTTATATGAAGCACGTAGGCCTAAGTGGTGCAGGAGGTGGACTGTAGTGGAAGCTGTGAGGTGTAGCTCAAATTCACCCTCCAGGATCCAAGAACTTATTCTTTCAGCCACTGAGAATGTTGGAAGTTGATGACCTTCAGTTGAGTTTTTTCCTAGGAATTTCCCACAGCCAAAGAGAGTAGTCCTCTTACTGAAAGGCATTCTGTTTTCTGAGAGGCAGCCACATCTAGGGATCTGTCAGTGCTGCTGGCGGAGGTTGTAGAACTTGGTCCCTTCGACATCTTTGAAAAGGCCATGTCACTTCCAGAACTTTATCTGTAGGGTAAGCTGAGTCCTCTGTTCCAGCTGCTTCCAGAGTTCAGCTTCTTCCTCAGCCCAATCCTTCTTCCCTCAACTCACATAGCTTCTGTGCCTGAGAGACTTCTAGAATCTCAGAGTCTGTTTTCCAGGACACTGGCCTGAAACAGTGAGATAACAGACATGACAGTGCTATGTAAACCAAAAAAAGTGTTTGATTCCTTCTGTCCTCCCCACTGTGGTGACAAGAGAGCTCCAGAAAGCCACGTTCCCTACTGCCACTCCTCACAGCTTCACCTTGAAGCTTCTATCTGCCATGAACGCATTGGGCCTGACTGAATTATGCTTTTATCTCTGTTTATGTAAATTACCATAAATGTCCTAAGACTGTAGGTTTACTGCTCACCTCCCGCATAATGCATTGTATATGTCCTATCCTGTCCCTTTATTCCACTCCCACCCAACTCCTAAAACCTTTCTTCTGTGTCCTCTGAGATTCATGGTCCACTAGTAGCATAATCCCCTATATCCTGGGCCTATTCCCTAAATTTCTTTTTACCTTCTCTGAGGATACTGTTTTCTACAGGTTTATGCAATGGATTACTTTTTTCCATAGTCCTTATACTGCTGGGCCTGAAAGATGGTAGGTGACTATTTGCTCCTTATTGTGACTTTCAATCCTGCTCCCCTCTTTCTCTTTAGTATCTGCTACCATTTGTTTAAGTAACCGCAGGTAATTCCCTTTCATTTTGCAACAAGTTTAGTTCCTGGTTGTCTGTTACTCTCTCCAGCACCCCTCTTGTTTTAGTTCTTGAATATTTCTAAATTTGCTTAGCTAATTCTTCTTATGCCCCAGCCTCTTGGTTCTTTGAAGTCCTCTCTCACCCCATCTCAGCAACCCACTCTCATGATTCTGTCGTAAGCCTTGTTATTACCAACAACTAAACCTTTCTTTCACCTCTGCCCACCACCTTCTAATATCTTTCCAGTACATTCCTTCTGGTACGCACTCCAACAACCCTTCAACTTCATTGATCCCATGACCTTTCAGTGTTCCTCACTCCATTGGGGTCTACAGTCCCCTCTTACCCAGCTTAAACCCTGCAATGAATAATTATAATCACTATCTTGCATACATCATCTACATTTTTTTGCCCCTTCTCATGTTATCAAACATTATTTGCATGACAATAACCCACGATGTATTTAACTCTTTGCCTACTCTGTGCTGTGCAGCGAGGTCCCTCTGTAAATTCATGAATCTGAATCTTAGACATAAATGCTGCCAGGTCATCATGACAAGTGTTTCTCTTCTGTTTCCTTTCCCACTTTCCTAGGCAATTATTCTACTTTCTTGTTTTCCCTTAAACCTCCAACACCTCCTGCCTCATCTTCATGCTCAACTAATTGAGCTTCATTTTCTATTTTCTGATGAAAGTTGAAGCAATAAGGACAGAACGTTCACAGACTCTCACCACCGTGTTTAATTTCTTACCAGCATCTGAACTCTGCATTTTGCCCTACCATCGATGAACTGTTCATTTTCCTTTCATTCCAGTTGTTGCAGATTCTTGCCAAAGCTTAGTATTTGTTTATATTTCCAGAATAAAAATTAAAACTGCTATTCTAACTGCTCTGTAGTAGTATCTTATTGTGGTTTTAATGTGCCTTTCCCTGATGACTAAAAATAAGTCATACCTTTTCATTTGCTTATTAAACATTTGTATATCTTCTTTCATGAAGTTTTATTCAAATATTTTGCCCATTAAAAATTGGATTGTTGGTCTTATTATTGAGTTAGAAGAGTTCTTTCCATGTTATGGAATCAAGCTCTTTGTCAGTTGTGCGATTTGAGAATATTTTCTCTCAGTCTGTAGCTTAACTTTTCATTTTCTTAGTGCTGTCCTTTGAGGAACAGAAAGTTTTAATTTTGATAAAGTCCGATTTATCAAAATTTTTCCTTTTATGGTTAATACTTTTTATGATTTAAAACAACTGCCTACTCTTAGGTCTGAAAGATTTCCCCCATTCTTTCTTACATCCCCACTACTCATATTTTTGCTCTTATCACACTACTGTAACTTCTCTCACCAAGTTCGCCAGCAACAGTGTCAATTCTTAGTTCTCTTCTTACTTGACCTGCCAGTAGCATCCGACACATCTTCCCTGACACACTGCCTTCTGGTGGGTCTCCAGAAACCACAGTCTCATGACTTTTCCACCTACTTTCCTACCCATGTCTCAGTATTTGTTACTAATCTTTCCTTTTCTCTTTGCTACCTTAACAGTAGAGTGCCCAAGGCTCAGTCCTTGGTTCCCTATTTGTCCATCTTTCCTGAGGTCAAGACACAAAACTTGGAGCCAACATTGACTCCGTTCTTTCTCTCATATCCTTTATCCATTCAGCCAGCAGATCCCCTGGACGCTGCCCAAAGTCCAATTCCTTCTCACCATTCCTGCTGCTCTCCTCTGGGCTTGCTTGAAACCGTATCATCTTTCCTTAAATCACTGCAGGAGCTTCCCAATGGTCTTCCTGCCTCCATTCTTGCCCCTCTGTAGCTATTGTCAACACAGCAACCAGAGTGATCCTTGAAATATAGTCATATCGTTTCACTACATGCATCAAAACTCTGTAGTGGTTCCCCATTTTATGGGAGTAAAAACCATGTCCTAATGAAGGCCAATAAGATGCTCTGCTGAGTCCCCTCTTGTTTCTGACCTCATCTCCTCTTTGCTCAACTTCAATCTGGCCATACTGGCCTGCTTGCTGTTTCTTGATTATGCCAGACATACTCCTACTTGGAGACATCAATAAAATTGAAATACAATTTGCCCATCATAAAGTTCACACTTTTAAAATGCACAATTCAGTGGTTTTTAGTACATGCACAAGGTCACTCAATCAGCTCCGCTCTCTAATTCCAGAACATTTTCATCACCCCAAAGAGACGCTCGTACCCATTGCCTCAGGACTTTCGCACTGGCTTTTCCCTCTGCCTGGATTGTCTTTCCTCCAGATAGTCTTCAAACCTTTGCTCAAATGTCACTTTACAAGGCGGCATACCCTAACACCCCATTTAAACGTGTAACTTCTCCCACATTAAACATTTTTTCCATTGTACTCATCACTTTCTAATATACTATGATACAGAGTTTATAATTTATTGCATGTGTGCCCCACCCATTCCCTGGCAACAATGTAGATTTAATGAGTTCAAGGGTATTTGTGCTGTTCACTGATGAAATCTAAGCAGCTAGAACAGTATCTGGCAGATAGAAGATGCTTATTAAATATTTACTGAAGGAGTGAAGAAACCAATGAAATACTAAATGATCATAAAACACATTTATCCATACAAGTATAACCTGGCACCAGGAGTCTCCCTCGAGGCCAGTCCTACCTATTTTTTCTTTTTTAAATCACTAAGCCCCAACAAGAAGGAGCAATGCAGGTATTTACTTGAAATGCAAGTTCTTGCGGGAGATGGAGGAGAAAGAAGTTACAGTAAATGTTAAGCCATAACACTTCTTAAATATTCCTTTTAAATAATTCAACTGTTTTACAAAATTCTTCTCCCTGTAGCAGCTGACTCACTTTTACTTTTTTCCTTTTACCAAATCTCTCCTTTTTGCTGGCTCTCTGTGTCCTTCCCTGTACCACGCTTCATCTTGCCTGCCCCATTCAGCAAAACAGAGGTTAACATTTTGTTCCTTGACCAGGTCAGTGATAGAGAGGGTGGTGGAGAGTTAGTTACTCTGTCATTTTAAGAATAACTGACTCCACCCTCAAAGCCCTTCTACCTACACTGTTGGTAGGAATGTAGTTTGGTGCAGCCATTATGGAAAACAGTATGGAGATTCCTCAAAAGACTAAAAAATAGACTTACCATATGATCCCACTCTTGGGCATATATCCAGAAGGAACTCTAATTCAAAAAGATATATGCACCCCAATGTTCATAGCAGCACTATATACAATAGCCAAGTCATGGAAGCAACCTAAATGTCCATCAATAGATGACTGGATAAAGATGTTGTGGTATATTTATACAATGGAATACTACTCAACCTTAAAAAAGAATAAAATAATGTCATTTGGACCTGGAGATTGTCATTCTAAGTGAAGTAAGCCAGAAAGAGAAAGAAAAATGCCATATGATATCACTCATATTAAAAAACTAAAATTAAAAAAGAGAAAAAAGAGGACACTTGATGAACTCATCTACGGAACAGAAACAGACTCACAGCATAGTAAACAGGGTGAGAAGAGATAAATTTGGGAGTTTGAGATTTGCAGATGTTAACCAGTATATATATAAATGATAAAAAACAAATTTATTCTGTATAGCATCAGGAACTATATTCAATATCTTGTAATAACCTTTAATAAAAAAGAATATGAAAAGAAATATATGTATATATATGTATGATGGGGACATTATGCTGTATACCAGGAACTGACACATTGTAACTGAATATACTTCAATAATAATAATAAAAAGCCCCTGTACCTCGATGTGTCACCCCCCCACCACAATTTTAGATTAAGTCCCCAACTCCTAAAGAGGTATGAATTTCCTTCTTGCTTTTGAAAGCACAGGAGAGAATTAGAGAATTCCCTTGCTTTGTGAGCAAAACAAAAACAAGTATTTCTGGAGGTGAGAATACTGGAGGCCAAGACACAGTGGGACTATAATTAGAGACCTGCAATTCTGAAGGTGAAGCCTGAGCCCCATCCTGGGGTTCACTGCTCTCACAGAGCTTCTCATCCTTTCTACCTCTGTCACGACAATAGTGGAACTGTGGTCACCATCATGAGGTGACCTGCTGACGTCACTGATGGCAGTTCAGGGAAACTGCAGAGGCGGAGGTCAGACCGCCATGATGGAGAGAAAGACAGGGAGATCCTAAATGAAGGGAGGGAAGGTGATACAGCACTCTGTTGAGAGAGTGACAAAGGTGATGGTACTATCCCCTGTCATTTCTAAGTGGGCAGAAGGAGAGCTTGGAGAGTGGTCTCCATTGAGAGGGTGGTGAATCTAGCAAGTGAATGTTCTCAGTCGCCTCAATATCCCCTCTGATGTACAAAACATAGGAATTGGTGCAATGGTTGATAATTCCCATGAGCTTTTATGTTTATTCACAGCTGTTTTTTAAAATCCCAAAAGTAGTATGTGCTCATTGCCACAATAAAATATGGAAGTGCTTATGGTAAAAATTAAAAGGCTCTCCAGCACCTATTATATAGGTGGCTTTTAAAAAATCAAAATCGAAGGTATATTATGTGTATTGCCTAAAATTTTCTTTTTTCACTTCACCTATATCATAGATACACACATAGGTTAGTGCATGTAAATCTCCCTCATTCTACTTAATGGTTGCAAAGTATTCCACTGTGCTGGCTTCTCAAAATGTATTTAGCCATCTTTTTGGCAGACACTTAAGTTTTTTTTTCTTTTTTTCCCCTAGTTCAAACAACATTGCAACAAACATTCTTTTATGCATAACTTTGTGCACTTATGCTAGTGTTTTGTAGCAAAAATCCTAGAAGGAAATTTTCTGGGTTGAATGGTATGTGTTTTAAAAATATTAATAGATACTAACAAATTAGTCTTCAAACTGTCACACGTATTTGCTGTCTAATCAGCACCTAATCATATTTTTTCCTGTTAAATCTATGATAATTAGTATTTCTTATTCTCTAAACCAGCACTGTCAGAAGAAATATAAGGCAAGCCACATAAATAATTTAAAACTTTTTAGAAGCCACATTGAAAATAGTAAAAGGAAATGGGTGAAATCCATTTTAATAATACCTATTATTTAACACAATATATCTAAAATATCATTTCAACATACAATCAATATAAAATTATTGAAGATATATTTAAAATTTTGGGTACTAAGTCTTTGGTATCTAGTGTGTATTTTACACTTGGAGCAGACCTCAGTTTGGATCAGTTACATCTGGTCGGTGCCACCACATTGGATAGCAAAGCTCCCAACTGTGTTTGAGTCATTTGTTCACTTCTCCATTGGGATTGTTTTCTTTGCTTACTAATTTTTAAGCAATCATTATTTTTTTTCCTCAATTTGATTTTCACTTTGATCTTGCTTACTTCTGGGAAGTATTGGTGGATTGACTGGTGGATGATTCCAATTTGTATGTAGACAAATTTAGTCTTTCTTTTCAGCTTATCACTTTTCTTACACACTCTAAAACCATCAAAACTGTGTTTATGGCGTTATTAAAAAAAACTTTTTGCTTCTCCTAAATATTTTTATAACTATTATTTGAGGGTCACAGCATCACCTTTATTACTGATTAAAGCCTAGTTGGAGGATATAGCTTGAGGTCTATTAGTCAAGGGAGCTTCTAATTCTGCAGCTCAGAATTTAACAGATTTTCCCACCAGTGCCAGGCACGACTGCGCTGGAATGGGCTTCCCTACCCTTGAGTAAGCACCAGAATCACCAGGAGAGCTTGTGAAAACACAGACTGTTGGGCCTCAGCCCTGGAACTTCTGATTGAGTAGGTGTGAGGCGAGGCCCTTGAATTTGCATTTCCACCAAGTTCCCAAGTGATGCAGATGCTGATGGTTGGAGACCACACTTTGAAAACCACTGGCTCATGTCATAAAGGAACCCAGATGAAATGTGTGCTTAATGTGGGGAGCCTTGCTCCCAAGAGAGAAAAGGGCAGAGCTGCGGTGAACAGTTTGGGAAATTTCTTCCTGATTTTCTGTCTCCCATATGGTGTGAGTAAAGATGGAGAGAGACCCAGTCCTGTCACAGAGCAAGGAGACATGGAGAAAGGGGAAGAAAGTTTCCTCACTAACACTGATCTACCTTTCTAAACTTATCTGTGTCTCAACATTAGCAGTTCTGTATTGTGGTTGCACATTAGAACCAGCTTGGGAAACTCCAAAAACACCATGTCTGGCCCCATCCCTAGAGATTTTAATCTATGATCTAGACAGGCCCTAGCCAGTGACCATTTGAAAAATATCCCTGGATTTCAATGTGCAGTCAAATTGAGGATCATAGTGTGACAACTTTGCAAGTCCAGGCATCACCTGGTAGCTTGTTAGAAATGAGTCTCTGGTTGCATGTAAACTTTTGAGTCAGAATCTGCATGGTGATTCACAGACCACAGTTTGAGTAGTTCGAGGATACCAGAAGTTTGACATGGAGAAGGATCAGCCCAGCCTTAAGGGCTTACTGCTGAACTGACAGGTGTTGGCAGTCACCTCTTTCCTGTGGACAGCTTATCCCCTAACCCTCAGAGTTTTATGTGCACATGCTCTCTTTGTCCACCTCCATTTTTTATTATGGTAAAACCTACATAACAAAATTGATCATTTTAAACCATTTTTAAGTGTACAATTTAGAGGCATTAAGCACCTTTGCAATGTTGTATAACCATCACCACTATCCATTTTCAGAACTTTCTAAATATTATTTTGTTTTAAGGAATGAAGTTAAAATCCACTTTAACCTTACTAGTCACTTGTCCTAATATCATTTATTGAATAGGCCATATTTTCCTTCATCATTTTAACTGATACTTTGTAATATATTAAATTCCATATATATATAATACATATAATAATATATATTCTGGATTCTCAAACTTTTAACTACTATAGCTTTAGAATAAGTTTTATTAGTTTCAATGTATGAAATCACCAACATTCAAGCACTTTTTGATACAAAAATGGCAGTTTTATATGGTTCAAACTAATATCTGTTAAGGTCAGTTCTTCACATCCCCATTTTTCTACTCCATCACTCTTTTTTAAAGTGTAATTTTGCTAGTTGCTCTCAGAATTTTTCCCCTGACAAATTTAGTGTCTCTTTGTTAAATTCTTTCTGTTATGGATTGAATCATGTCACCCCAAATTTCGTATGTTGAAACTCTAGCTCTCAATGTGACTGTATTTGGAGATATAGAGCCTTTAAGGAGGTACTTAAGGTTAATTGAGGTCATAAGAGTGGGGTCTTGATCCTTATAAGAACAGGGAGAGACAGTGGGAGTTCATAGCCCAGAAGGAAGGTCAAATGAAGACACAGCAAGGTGGCCACCAGCAAGCTAAAGAGAGAGGTCTTACAAAAAACTTGCCCTGTCAGTGCCTTGATTCTGGACCTCCAGCCTCCAGAACTGTGAGAAATCGGTTTCTGATGTTTAACCCCCCCTAGTCTGTGGTACGTGGTTACAGCAGCCCGAGCAGACTAGGGCATCCCCCGCTCCAGTATTTCTGTTATTTTTATTGGGATCATATGAATGTCCACATCAATTTAGAGAGAATTTAGATCTTTGAAAGTAGTTTTCTTATAAAAAAAAAGACACAGTTTTCCATTTAATCATGTTCTCTTTCATGTCACTCATTAGAGTTTTAAAGTTTTATATTTCAAAGATGTGCATATTTGTGTTAACTTATTTCTAGGGTTTCTTCTTTTTTTTGGTATATGTTATTGTTGAGATTTTAAATGGAGTTTTCTCCTACTATGTTTTTTATTTAAAAAATTAAGTTTAATTTTTTTTTTTTTTAAAGAGTGAAGTAGTCCAAAGGTCTTATTACAAAACCCAGCAACTCTGTACCTCTTGCCTGCTTCCTGGAGTCAACCACTTGCCCCCTTTCCAGCTGATTGTTTGTGTTTCTACAAAGCACAGTGTGTTACTGGTTCCCGACTTTTTGCTTGCAGTTATTATTCACTGATTTCTTGATGGGAGGCTGAGAGTTTGGCCCTCTTTCCATTCCCCTTCTTGGATGAACTCATGCTGCCCTTCACATCTCTTCCAAATGTGGTTATAGTACATTATCTTTGGATCAATATCCAGTGTCTATGTTATTTTGACTATGTAAACATTATTCACATTTGAGCCATTTTGTAAATTAAGATGAATTTATTTTCCTTCTTGCATTGTTTTTCCCCCACAGTTAATAACTATCTATTTCTTTGGTTTGTTTAGTTTTTCTCTGTGTTAATTGCTAATACAACCCCAGATTCTTCCTCAGATGTATATAACTCCTCTCAATATGCTCATGCAAATTAGGTATTTTATATAGGGAGTTATCTCAAGGAAGTTGTTCCTGAAGCCTGCTGAGCTCTTCCGGTCTAGAGACACTGTCTTCTCAGCCTGCTGACATCACCATGTTGGGAATTCCCCTCACCTTCCTCTTGCTTTGGGTCTCCTGTGTTCTGGTTCTCGCCTCTTCCTCTCTTTTGTCTTACAGCCTCATTTGATAAAGCCCATCCTTTAGGAACTTCCTGAAGGAGGTTGTGTAGGAGGAACATATGAGATGCTTGGAGGTCTGGCAGAACTGTCATAGATGAAGAGGGACAGTGCAAGGTAGGGAAAAGATCCATTTAAAATATCAACAGTAGTATATGACATTCCCCCACTTCCCAGCGGTGTGGACTGGACATGTTCCTTTATCTCTCCATGTCTCTCTTCCCTTATCTGTAAAATGGGAATTGTAATAGTAAGTACTTTATAGCTCCTGGCACATAATAAGTGATGTAAAAACATTGCCTATTGTTCTCACCCTTGGCTGTGTGCACATAAATAAGAATGGGGCACAAACATGCTTAGTAACAAACTGGCTTCATTGCAGGGTGACTTCTTCAAACCATTTTGATGGTTTTTCCTTTGGGGCTGGTCAGACTGGCCAGAGAAGGTTCTATGACCTCTTGCACGGAGGCAGAAAGCCCAGCTGCCAGAAAAAGCCTAGAGAGAGAAGAAGCCTAGGAGGAGGAGAGGGTCTCGGCATCCGGGAGACGGACTTTCACGCAACCCCCTTGGCTTCAGTGTGGTACCCTCACCCTTAGCCCCACGTACTCTCTCCTGGCATAGACATCTTTGTGCTGTCCTCTCTAGAGCGTGGACATCTTACCCCTCTGCTGGACTGGGGAGGAGCCGCTGCACAGGCACTTGCAGCAGGAGATGAGGTCTGGTAGGGGGAGAGGGGCTAAACTCCTTTTAAACAGACTTTCAGTCAATTCTCCTGTTTTTAGCCCAACTCCACCACCTTCCCTGGTGCTTTAATTCCTGAGTTTTGTGGGAATTTCATGGTGTAACTCAGGCGGCATATTTCCTATTCCCTTACTGGCTTAAAAGTCAGTTTTCTCAGATTTAGTAAGTTAGTTGCCACTTATCATCAACCTCCAGCTGCCAAGATATCATTGTTTTTGTCATCTCTCTTATTCTTTTTGTCTTTGTGGGTTTATGATGTTAAAAGAAACTCCACTTTCAGTGCTGGTGCCTAGATATTTCAAAAGGGAGTATAGATGAATGCAAGTGTTCGATTATGTGCTTTATTCCCTATATTTTCTAACTGGGTATAATTGATATATATAGAATTCTAGTTGGTATAGTATTAATATAGCCACTCCAATTTTGAGTTTTTTTTTTGTTTTTTTAAATTGCTTTTTATATTCCACATATGAATGAAATCATATGGCATTTGTCTTTGTCTGACTTATTTCACTTAGCATAATACCCTCAAGTTCCATCCATATCATTGCAAATGGCAAGATTTCATCTTTTTATAGCTGAGTAGTATTCCATTGAACATATATACACATATATGTATATATATGTGTGTATATATGTACACATACACACCACATCTTCTTTATCCATTCATCTATTGTTGAACACCTGGGTTGTTTTTATATCTTTCCTATTGTAGATAACACTGCAATGAACATAAGGTGCATATATCTTCTTGAATTAGTATTTCTGTATTCCTTGGATAAGTACCCAGAAGTAGGAGAGCTGGATCATATAGTAATTCTATTCTTAACTTTTTGAGGGATCTCCATACTATTTTCCATAGTGACTGCACTAGTTTACATTCCTACCAACAGTGGGCAAGGGTCTCCTTTTTCTCCACATCCTTGCCAACACTTACTGTTGTTTCCCTTTTTAAAAAAATTATAGCCATTCTAACAGACATAGTGGTCTTGATTTGCATTTCCCTAATAATTAGTGATGTTGAACATCTTTTAACGTGTCTGTTGGCCATCTGTATGTCTTTGGAAAAATGTCTATTCAGTTCCTCTGCTCATTTTTTATATTGGGTTATTTGTTGTTTTGTTGTTGAGTTGTATATCTTTCTAGATATGACTTCTCAGGCAAGCTAAACAAAAGCAAAAAGAAACAAATTGGACTACATCAAACTTAAAAGCTTCTGCACCTCAAAGGAAAACATAAACAAAATAAAAAGAGAACCACTGAATGGAAGAAGATATTTGCAAATGATATATCCACTCCAGCTTTCCTTTAATTAATGTTGACTTAGTACATCTTTTTTCCATACTTTTAACCTATTTGTGTCTTTATATTTAAAGTGCATTTCTTATAGGCAGCACATAGTTCAGTCTTGATTTTTTATTCAATTTGATAATCCCTGCCTTTTGATTGGGGGTAATTAGACCATTTACTTTTAATGTGATTGCTGGTATGTTTAGTTTGAGTCTGTCATCTTGTCATTTGTTTTCTATTTGTCTCATCTTTAAAAAATTTCCCCATTTTTTACAGTCTTCTCTAGGATTGCCTATTATTTTTAATGACTCATCTTCCCTTTTAATTTGTCCTATATGCTACAACTCTTTATTTTATTATTTTAATGATTGCTCTAGTGTTTATGGTATACACCTGTAACATCATCAGATGTTATTATACCATTTCACATAGAGTATTAGAATCTTCTGATAGTATGTTTCCCTTTCCCCTCCCTGGCCTTTTTTGATATTGTCATACATTTTACTTCTACATACATTATAAGCCTCACACTAAATTGTTATTTTTGTTAATAAGAACACAGCCTTATGCCCTTACTTCTGTAGTTACAATTTCATTCCTTCTGGAGAGCCAGATTAGCAGGTAGTGTCAGTTTCTTTCTGCCTCAAGGACTTGCCTTAACATTTCTTGTAATGCAGGTCTGTGGGTGATATAGCTTTATATTCCTAGAAAAAGTCTTTATTCTACCTTTAGTTTTGAAACATATTTTTGCTGGGTATAGGACTCTAGATTGACATTTATATCTTTAATCCAGCTGGAATATGTGTTTATGTATTATGTTGATTAAAGTCTGTTTTTTAGAAACTATAAGTATAACATTAAATTTCCAGTTTCCTAGGTGAGTCTTCTTATAGTTTCTGTTCCACTTAGTGCTGATCTCCCTTTCTCATGCCTCTTTTCTTTTAGCACTTCAAAGATGTTACTTTATCATCTTATTTCTTACATTGTCTTAGATGAGAAATCTGCTGTAATCCTGTTTTGGTAATATGTCTTTTATTCTTTTTTTTTTTTTTTTTAAGTTTATCTCTTTATCAATGGTTTTCAGCAGTTTAATTATAATGTGCCTTGGTGTAGTTTTCCTTATGACTCTTGAGCTTTGGGTTTTTTTGGGCTTTTCAGGTATATGGATTTATTGTTTTAATAAAACTTGGAAATTTTCTACCATGAATTCTTCAAATACATTTTCTCTATTTTATTTACTTTTTGTTATTTTCTTTCTCTTGGTGTTTTATTTTGGATAGTTTCCTTTTGTTCAAATTCACTTTTTTTTTTATCTGTGGTGTCTAATCTGCTATTAATTCCATCCAGAATTAATTTTTAAAATCATCTCACATATTGTAATTTTTGTCTAAGTTCATTTGCCTCTATTTTACAGCTTCCATGTAACTAATTTTTAAAAATTAAGAATGCATTTATAATAACTCTTTTAGTGTCCTTGTTTGCTTATTCTAACATTTTTGTCAGTTCTGGGTCAGTGTTGATTGGTTGAATTTTTTTTTTTTTTATTATAGGTTCTACTTTTTACCTGTTGGTAGTTTTTGATTTGATGCCAGTCATCATAAATTTTGCCTGGTTGGATGCTGAATATTTTTTTTTATCTCTGTATTTATTCTTGAGCTTTGTTTTCAGATACATTTAAGCTACTTGGAAACAGTCTGATCCTTTTGGGTCTTGTTTTTAAGATTTGTTAAGTGGGGCTGGAACACAGTTTAATTTCAGACTAATTATGTCCCACTACCATGGCAAGGCTTCCTGTGCACACTACCCAACAGCTCTTGAGCTGTGAGGTTTTGCATCTGGTGGGACAGGCACTATTCCCGGCACCATGTGAGCGTCAGGTACTGTTTCCTCTAATCCCTTCCCCAGGCTTGAGCTAGTTTCCTCACACGTGTGCTGAACACTCAAGGGAGACCCTGTGCTGATTTCTGTAGTTTTCTCTACGTGAAGGTCTTTCCTGTCTGGTATGCTGTCTTGCAATGTCTAGTTGCCTTGGTGCCCTCAGCTTTGCCTTGTCGACTTCAGGAGTCCTGGGTTCCCCTGATATCCATCTCCTTGCTCTGTGGCTGGAGAGGCTACCAGTAAGCTGGGACAACCATAGGGGGTCACCTCATTTCTCTCCTGTCTCTCCAGGATCACTGTCCCCCATTGCCTGTTATACACTGTCTTGAAAATTATTATTTTATATATTCTGACCATTTTAAAAATTGGTTCAGACAAGAGAATAAATCACGATCTTGTTACTCCTTCTTTGTCAGAAGTGGAAGTCCACTTGCAATATGTAGGTAATAATGGTAATTTTTTTCATGGGAACAAAATGTGCTAAGTGCTTAGAGTAGAGCCTGGCAGATGGTAAGTACTCAATTAGCATCAGACACCACTACTAACACCACTGCTAATACTATTGCTGATAGAAATGATCTCTTAGGGACAATATAACCTAATGTAAGGTGCTTAGACAGGGTCTGGAAGTTAATTCACACTCAATTAATACCACTTCTCCTTCTGCTATAATTTTGCTCTGGCAGCTATACTATTACTATTGTAACTGTTATTATTACTACAATTTAACTAACAACATTGGCTTCAAAAAAAAAAAAAAAACTCACTGGCATGAACAGAACGGGACCAACTTCTTTGAGACATTGTAAGTAAGGGCTTACCTGAGAAGTGGTGTGAGCATGACCCCTCTAATCTGCGCCTAGGAACCCTGACCCAGGGGAAAGCACTGCACCATTTGGCCATGATCGCCACATTGTTTTGGGAGACGCCTTTTCCTGAAAGCTATAAAACCGTTACACATTCAGCTTCTCTGTTATACAGTCTCTTCAGCAAAGTTTATGGCTTCTTTTTCTGTCTCATTTTCTCACCCTAATGTCTTAGAGTTGAGAAGAGTGGGATAGGAAAGGGAGCTAGCTTCTACTGAGGACCCATAGTAAAGCAGAAACTTTGTGAGATGTTAAAATGACTGTTTCATTTAATTTTTGAAACTTATTTTCATCAACTATAAAATGGAGTTAATGGTACCAATCTTGCCGAGTTCTTATGAAAATGAATTTTAGAAATGTATAAAGTGAATTGGATATTTGACATTATCTGTAGATAAACTTTATATGTTGTTATTATCTTCACAAAAACCATACAATGTACCATCGTTTCTTTTTCTACTGATAGACAAAATGTTGCTTACACTGATGAGGGACTTTGAGGGTAGGGGAGTATATATGTGTGGGTGAGGAGGGCTATGTGCAAACTCTGTATTTTCTGCTCAATTCTGCTGTGAACCTGAAACTGCTCTAAAAAACAAAATCTATTAGTAAAAACAATAGATAAACAACAAGTTTATACTGTATAGCCCAGAGAACTATATTCAATATCTTGTAGTAACTTATGGTGAAAGAGAGTATCAGAATGAATGTATGTATGTTCCTATATGACTGAACTATTGTGCTGTACACCAGAAACTGACAGAGCATTGTAAACTGACTATATATACACAACATTTTATATATATATATATATATTTACATGAGGCAACTGATGGAGCTAATATCAGACCCTCAGTGAATGACAAGCCCAACCCTAAATGTCATTTACTCATCAGGGATTTACTGAGATCCTCCCTTACTCTGACCTGGAGAGTACAGTTTATGCTCTTTTGGAGCACAAAGCACAGACAGGTAAACTTATGAGTGCAGTAAAGTGTCATAATAACATTGACAAAAACATGTGTGGAAGGGGATGATTTTTCATGGTTTTGGGAGAGACGGAGTTGTCACTAAATACTGCCCTTGAACTAAATCTTGAGACATGTTAGGGTTTGCCCTGTGGGAAGGCTGGGGAGAAATGTATTCTGAGCAGAGGGAATCGCATGAGTAAAGGCCAAGCAAGCACAGAGCTGCCTGATCATCAGTACGTATGGAATGTAAAATACCAGCAAGGCTTGATGAGAAAATGGTCTGGAGTCGGAGGTTCTTGATGCCAAGAAAGGAGTTGGAATTTTATCTTCTGGGCCATGGGGAGCCACAGAAGGATTTTAAGCTGGAAAGTACCTAAGCCACTTTTGCAGCAATAGTTTAAGCCAAAATAATATAAATTAGCATATTCCCATGGGAATAAGACAAATAGTACATATTTTGGAATAAAGGACTCAGTTCCATGGTGCAGGTAGTGGACAGAGGTTTTATCCTGTCATCTCTGCAGGTGGGATTCTCTCCTAATGAGGACAGCCTGGCTGGATGCTGTTAGTTTGTGTCAGGGGCTTGACAATGAGCAAGTGTCACTTCAGAGTGAGAGAAGGAAGCTGGGCATAGATTCCCCATATCCCTGAATGAAGAGAGGCTAAGTCTGCAGCCTCAACTCCACTGCAGTGGTGCCAAGTTCAACTTCTTTCAAAAAAGACCCTTATCAACTCTTGTTGAAAGATCCAAATCCAAAGCTTCTCTGAGGGTTGTGCAATGGGTGAGTCTTTTTTCTTTCTTTCTTTTTCAAAGATTACTTTTAAAAAATGGGCTTGATTTTATTTTTATCTTATTTTTGTGTATGGGGTTATTAGTTTATTTTTGGAGAAGGTACTGGGGATTGAACCCAGGATCTCATGCATACTAAGCACGTGCCCTACCACTTGAGCTAGCCCCTCCCCTTGAGTCTTTATTATGATTTATCTGTTAACTTCCTCCTATTTACTTTTTAACCCTAAAAACTGTTGGAATGTCCTTTTCGCTGATGGTCTTTCTCTTCACTATTATAAACTCTTACTGTTTTTATACCTATCATATCATTCGTTTTACCCTCTTGAACTAGAATCCTCAGTTTTCTTTTTAAAAAGGTTCCTTTTGTGTGTGGTGGAGATAATTCGAAGAGCATGACCTGGATGTAGGGAGACCTATCCAGAGAGTCCTGGTTGCTTGGCCCAGGTGAGATGATGGTGGCCTGAATCGAGGGAAGCAGTGGGTGTGGAAAGAAGGGAAGTGTTGGAGATGTCGGTGAGCAGCTCTGACAGATTAGGTGTTGGAGACCAGGGAGGAGCAGGAATGTGAGGTACCTGTCAGATTTCAGACACAAATGACTGGGTTTGTGGCAAAACATAAGGTGAACTGAGTTTGGAGCAGACTATAAGGTGATGAATGTTGGACAAGTTGAATTTGTAGCACTATTGAGACATCCTGGTTGTAATGTCTCTGTAGAGCTGGTGCTCAGGAGGGATGTACAGAAAAAGTATGGGTCTGTGAGTCTTCAGTCTGTGACTTCTGATGACTTAGTGTGTTGTATTGGGCATCCCTAAGACCACCGTCAGGCTCAGGGGTACGCCAGGAGGTCTCACAGAACTCAGAAAAACTGTTATACTCATGGTTGTGGTTTATTACATTGAAAGGAGGAGATGAAATCAGCAAAGGCAAAAGTCGTGAGGGCAGAGTCTAGGCACGAGCTTCCAGTTTTCCCTTTCAGTGCATTTGTGCAGATGGTACCTACTTATCCCAGCAGTGATGGGTGACAATACGAATGGAGGACCGACAACCAAGGAATCTCACCAGGGCCATGATGTCCAGGGATCTTTTTGGGAGGTTGGTCAGATAAATATGGGGTGCCCATGTGCCTGAACTTAGCCACTTAGTCTCCAGCCCCTTCAGAGATCACACTGATACTGCGTGACCCCAGACCCTCAGCATACATCACATAAACTAACTGGCATGGTCCAAGTTCCCAGAAAAATAGACACTCTTATCAGGCAGGATATTCCAAGAGCTTAGTAGTTCTCTTCCAGGAGGCAGGCAAAGGCCAGACCTTTCTTTGAAAGATGCACGGTTTGAAGATCCCAGACCTCCCGAGTCAGCCCTTTCCCACACACAGGGGATTGGATGAAGTCATGGGGATGGCTACGCAGGATGAAAAGAGAAGAGTGTCGTGGGTAGGACTGTTGAGATCTCTGACTTCCCAGGGATAGTCAGAGAGGTGGGCCTCACAAAGGGGCCTTGGAAAGAACGTCAGAGAAGTAAGACAGCCTATAAGCAGTATTGTGCCAGAAGCCAAGGGAGCAGGAAGTACCAAGGAAACTGTAACAAACATGACAGGGAATCCAGGTAGAAGGATGAGTAGAAGGAGCCTCTGGATTTAGCAATTAAGAGTTAGTGCCATTTTCAACAGACTGTTTCCATTGGAGTGGCTGGGGCTGGAACCCTGACTGTCATCGGCTGGAAATGTTAGGAAATGGAGACAAGGAACACAGACAAATATTTTGAGCTACTTGATTGTGATGGGAAGGAGAGTGATACAGTGGCAAGCAGATGGGAGTAGCGGGTCAAGAAATGGATTTTCCTAACCATGGGAACATGGGAAGACTTGGGTATGTTTACAGATCGTGGGAAAGAAGCTGAAAGTAAGAGTGAGTGTGAGAGAAAGAGCGCGGGAGGGAGGAGACTTGAAAATACAGGAGAGAGAAGACATGTCGTGTGGAAGGGGCGTGCCTGGGATATGGGACAGTGGTGAAGGGGAGCCACTTTAGGGGAAGGGAGGGCGAACTGACTGCCAAATATAGCTGAGGCACTTAAGGATGTTATGAACTGACCTATGTCATCATTAAGTTTAGGCTGGAAAGTGGAGTCCAGAGTTTGAATGCCATAGAGTAGGTATGTGGGGATAAGGAACTGGGAAACATAAGGAGAGTGAATTATGATAAAGGAGCTGTTGAGAGGCTAGCCAAGCTGCTCTGTGCCGCTGCTGCCTTGGCATCCATTTTGTTTAACCATGTGTCCTGCAGGGACCTGAAACCGACACTAGCCCCCTATAAGCACATGCCCCAGACAGCAGCCTAACGGGTCCCCAGCACATGTAAATACCCGACATGACTATGGCATTTGCCAACAACCCTTCGCCTGCCTCCCAGGGCCTGTATGCCTTCTTGGCCTCTTAGATGAGATTCACCCCCCTCCCCCACAGGGCTTCCCGAGACCCCACTTTTTTAGATTGAGCTGACCATTCTACCCCTAGCCTAGAGTTCCAAAGCGCTTACCCCCGCACCCTAACACCCTAATAGAGGCATGTGCCCTGGGTCCTGTCACTCTCTTTGCCTGCACCCTGCCCTCACCTCCCCCTGCGACCTGCCTTGAGGCATGCCGTGTTCTTCCTCCAGGACCCATGAGACATCAACTTCTCCATTTCAATTTCTCTTATGGTCTGTGGTTGAACCTCAGTTCACAATTTGGCACCTGTGGTCTGCTTAACAAATGTTAATTTAAAGAAGTCATAACAGGAGCAGAATGTACGTACAGTTTTGGAGGTTCTATGTAATGACCTCTGGAAGTCTACGGTGTGGCCTGGGGCCAGAAGGTGAAATTCAGTGGAGTCCAGGGGTTAAGAAGTGTTGAAAGCTCCCCCTGTTGGAGCGTGTTATCCACAGGACGATCTCTCATTTGGGCAAACCCAATGCCTTACCTGATGGCGAGGAAGGTACTGGACTGGAAGCTCCACTGGGTTGGTTTTCAGGAAGCTAACAGTAGCGTCTTCTTTCATGTACAATAGGGCAGCAAGGATGGCTTAAATCATAAGCATCAGAAAGAATTAAACAAACTGGCTTAGACACAATGGCAATATGTGAGGTGATCACCTCTGGGGGGCTGGCTTGGCCAAGAGACTCCAGGTCTATCTCTCTGCTGTTCTATCAGCTTGTCCACCCTCAGTGTGTGGGATTAATTCTCTTTTTAAAAATTTTAAATTAAAAATTGTGGTGAAACATACATAACATAAAATTCAGCACTTTAACCATTTTAAAGTGTTCAGCTCAGTGGCACTAACCCTAATCTTCCCGTGGTTGTGTGGCCATCACTACCACCCACCTCCAGAACTCTTCTCATCTTCCACAACTGAAACTCTGTGCTCATTAAATGACAACTTCCCATTCCTCCCTCCTCCCATCTCAGCCCTTGGCAATCACCATTCTACTTTCTGTCTCTCTGAATTTGACTACTCTAGGAACCTTATAAGTGGAATCACGCAGTATTAGTCCCGTTGTGACTGGCTTATTTCACCCACCATGATGTCTTCGAGGTTCATCCATATTGTAGCCTGTGTCAGAATTACTTTCCTTCTTAAGGCCGAATAATATTTTGCTGTATGTATATACCATATATTGTTAAATAGTCATTCACCAGTGGACACTCAGGTTGCTTCTACCTTTCAGCTTTTGTGATTACTATTTTGTGAACAATGCTGCTATGCACTTGGGTGCACATAAATCTGTTCGAGTCCTTGCTTTCATTTCTTTTGACATATATCCAGAGGTGGAGTTGCTGGGTCATATGGTAATTGTATGTTTAATTTTTTCCGTAGCTGCTATGCTGTTTTGCATTCCTACCAAATCTGGGCTTAATTCTTTAAAAAAATTTTTATTTTCTAATTGAAGTATAGTCAGTTTACAATATTGCATCAATTTCTGGTATATGGCATAATGTTTCAGTCATACATTTACATACATACATTTCTTTTCATATTGTTTTTCATTACAGGTCACTACAAGATACTGAATATAGTTCCCTGTGCTATACAGTAGGACCTTGTTGTTTATCTATTTTATATATAGTAGTTAGTATCTGCAAATCATTTTTTATTGAAGTATAGTTAGTTTACAATGTTGTGTCAATTTCTGGTGTACAGTACAATGCTTCAGTCATACAGTACAATGCTTCAGTCATACATGAATATACATATATTCATTTTCATGTTCTTTTCACTGTAAGCTACTATAAGATATCAAACATAATTCCCTGAGCTATACAGTATAAACTTGCTTATCTATTTTATATATGCCTGTATCTGCAAATCCTCAACTCACAATTTATCCCTCCCTACCCCCTTCCACCCCAGTAACCATAAGTTTGTTTTCTATGTCTATGAGTCTATTTCTGTTTTGTAAATAAGTTCATTTGTGTCTTTTTTAAAGATTCCACATATAAGTGATATCATATGGTATTTTTCTTTCCGTTTCTGGCTTACTTCACTTAGAATGATGATCTCCAGGTCCATCCATTTTGCTGCAAATGACATTATTTTATTATTTTTTATGGCTTGGTAGTATTCCATTGTAGATATATACCACAACTTCTTTATCTAGTAATCTGTTGATGGACATTTAGGTTGTTTCCTTGTCCTGGCTACTGTAAATAGTGCTACTTTGAACATTGGGGTGCATGTATCTTTTTGAGTTAGAGTTCCCTTCAGGTATATTGGGCTTAATTTTTAAGCTGCTTTCATCCTGGTGACAAATGTTCCAGGCTTTACCTCCCCATACTATGATGTCAGCAGAAGGATGGAAACTTCCAGAATTCTAAGCAGTGGGTATGAAACACACCCTGCTTGGGCTGCTCAGGTCACATGGCTAACCCAGAACCAATGTCCAGTAAGGGGAATGGGGTGAACTGGTGGGCTTTAGACAACCTTGCCCACCCTCGTACTGGGGGTGGGGTCACTGCCCCCATAAGTACATATGCTGCACGGAATGTCTAGTGAGGACCACTGATACAAAGAATTCAGGCCTTAGTTACTTCAGATAAAAAGGCATCTTCATGTACATATGTGTTGAGGGACCATTCTGCTGAAGTCTGAGTTCCTTTTGCCTTGCTGTGTTATTTTTGTCTCCTTGCTTCACTGAAGCATAGCTATTTCTCTGACATTTGGAGCAGTGGTTCTGTGATGCAGGATTGTTAGGAAAAAGGCAAGTTTGCTTTTAACACATGGTTTTCTTTTATTAACTTCACAAAGGAAGGGGAACTTTTGCCAAACGTCAAGACTTTTCTTCACTGTTTGTCATCTACAATGAGAGAAGACATCCTGGCCGGCTCCCTGGTCTCAGGAGAAAGCCCTGCACTCAGTCCTTGGAAGGCTGTTTATTTACTGCTGGTGAACACTGATTTCCGGCCTCTGGGCTAGAGAGTTGCACCTTTTTTATGAGAAGCCTGGGCCAGTGGCACAGGCCACCTTCCCACAGTCACTTAGATGATTTAAGAGCTCATCAGGAAAGACACTGTTGATGCCAGTTCCCGTTCCCAGGTCCACATGCAAACAGAGATTCAAGGGAAAGGCCTTGGAAACGAATAGGCCTGGCTTTTTCAGAAGCAAAATGTCAGCTGGCTGAGCCAAGCTCTGAGCCCATTTGGAAGGTTTTTCTGTTAATCAGGACCAACTCTGTGAAAATGAATTTTCTTGTGAAAATTCAGATGCTGCAGCCACTCTCTTGGTCCCAAACACAAGTTCGTGTGCCCATCACACAGCTGAGGTGGAACAAACCAGAATGTCAGAGTTTGGAGTAGAGAAAGGCTTATTGCAGGGCCCAGTGAGAAGAATGGCTAGCTCATGCTTAGAAAAGTCCGAACTCCCCGAAGGGTTTCAGCAAAGAACTTTTAAAGGGCAGGTGAGGTGGGGGGAGGTGGCGCAGAGTGTGTGATCAGCTCATGCACAATTCTCTGGTTGGCTGGTGTTGGGGTAACAGGGCCGTTAACATTATCAACCCTCTGATGCCCATAGGTCTGAGGCGGGGATCTTATGGTCATCAAGCAGTTAATTTCTTCCGCTTGGTGATGGTTTTAGCATCTGTAAAACATCTCAGGAATGTGGATCATATACTATTATCTAGATACTTCAAAGAGGAGCTACAGCAGAGGACATGGGGGAGGGGTCTGTCCTGGGAGGGTCCGAAAGGCATCTCAGCCCTGGCAAAGGGAACATGGGGGTCACATATGAAATAAAGAGTAGTCAGTTGCTCTGGGATTCTTGTTAGCAGCTTGGTACCTTCCTGCCTGCCTCAGAGGCCAGGATGGGGTGTCCTGAGAGTCATCTCACAGAGGTACTTGCTCTCATGGGATCCCTGTCTCCTACCCTGGGCTGGGGCAGTCACGACTGCCCAGTGCCTCTCCCAGAGATGCCCAGGTCCCTCATCAGCATCCCTTCCTGCTTGTGTAGGAGCATCTGCCAGGTTGACTGAGTCTGAGAGGGGCCAGGACAGACCCTGCTTCATGTTGTCTTTGGTTCCATGTTCCCAGGCTTCCTAGCTGTCAGCTCAAATAATGGCCAGCCAGCGGCAGGCCCTCAACAGCCCTGAAGGAGGCTCCGGGCAAGGATCCTGTCAGGGCTGGCACTCAGAATTTAGGAATATGCTGCGTGGGCTTCCTTACCCTGGGCCAGGGCTGTGTCCGGGGACCTGCCTTCTGTGGGGGGCCCAGGATACTTTGACCTCCTAGCTGCCGGCTCTGCAGCCTTGGCTTTGTGTGGCTCCGGGCAGGCGGGCCTTTCTTCATCGGGGACTCCCAGGGCAGCAGAGAAAGTGCCCCAGTCCTGTTTCCCACCCTCTAAAAAACGGGGCTTTGACTTCCCTGGGTGTTCCAGGCCCTTCTTGTTTCAGCAGGAGGATCCTGTGCGTTTGATCTAAATCTGATCTCCCGCTGGAAAGACCCAAACAATCTAAGTCAAAACAGTTTTAACAGGAAACCTGTCTCTTAAGGCCAAGAATACAACAAAAATAGCTCCAAGTCTTTAATTCTGATAGCAGCACGATTTGGGGAAGGCCTTTACCTGAGAGAAATAATAAGTGGAACTCTGTCCCCAAATATTCTGGCCTGCAGGGCCTTGCGAGCCCGCGCAGCTACCTGGGGCTGTGGGGCTGCTGGGCTGCATGGGGGCAGGAGGAGGCGGGACCCCCAGCACACACCTGAGCACTGGGCATGGGGCACCTCAGCTCTGACCCGACTGGGCCACCCAGAGAGCCATGCATGCAGGATGGGAACCTCACTGAGTGACCTGACCAGATATTTCAGTTTGGTGGAGATAACTGAGAATTTTAGAAGGAAAAAATAATCCTGCTTTTTATCCAAGGCACTTTAGTGTTCGCTGTGGAATATTTGTGAGCTCAAAATGCTACAAAAGAAGAAAAGAAGAATCACCCATCATCTTACAATACAGAAAGCATGGCAGTAAATATTTTCTGGGAACGTCAATGTTTCTTTTATTTTATACGTGCACACGTGCGCACACACACACATGCACACACACTTTTTAATGGTTTGTGTGCCTCTTGTTTACTCTCTCAGCCTCCAATTTCGCCCTTTCCACATGCAATCACTGCTGCCAGCTTCCAGACAATTCTCCCCATGTATGAGCATTTGTTTACGTATTTATGTGTTCATGTTTGAATATGCAAGTGATAACACAGCAGCATACTTTTCTGGACTTTTCTTTTTTTTTAACTTGACATTGTATTTTGGAGAATTTTCCATATCTGTCCTGATCTGCTTCATTCTTTTAAAAAGTTGTATAATATTCCAATGTATGATTGCACCATAATTTATTCAGTCCCCTTTTGTGAACATTTAGATTGTTTTCAGAACTTTAAAGTTAAAAAAAAAATACCATGTCTCCCTTCCTAGAAGTGTCATTATTGGGTCAAAGGACGTCACATGTTGAGAGCTAGCCCCAATCTGCATTCCCACCTGCAATATATTGGAGGGTGTTTATACTTTTCCAGACACATCGCTATCACAATTTTTATATTAAATTTTTTTTTCAAAATTGAAGTACAGTCAATTTACAATGTATTAATATCTTGTGTACAGCATAGAGATCCAGTTATACATATGTATATAATTCCTTTCCTGTTCTTTTTCATTATAGGTTATTATAAGATACTGCATCTAGTTCCCTGTGTGTACAGTAAGACCTTGCTGTTCATCTATATTATATATAGAACAGTAGTTGGTATCTGCCAGTCTCGGAGTCCCAATTTATCCCTTCCCACCCCTTTTCCCTGCTGGTAACCATAACTTTGTTTTCTATGTCTGGCTATCACAATTTTTGAATTTTGCCAGTCTCATAAGTGAAAAATACATCACTGTGTAGCTTTACTTTGCATTCTTCTCAAGAGTGAGATGGAAAATATTCTCATGTATTTGAAAGCATTTGCATTTTTATTTCAGAGAAATGTCGATGTTATTTGCTCACTTTTCTGTGGGCTGTTAGTATCTCTCTTTCTCTCCTTCCTTTTTGAGAGTAAAGTTTTTATTTCCAGGCCACTACTCTTTTACTTCTTAGCCCAACAAGAATGGAAACTAAGAGCTGCTCACAGTAGTTTCTTTTTCCTTTTTCAAGTCCCCTGCCTCACAGCCTGTCTGCTTCCTGAAAATATGGCTTAATTGTACAATTCTTCATTCAGGCTGGTCTCTGATGCTCCCTCCTTGTGGCCAAACCAGGCGCAAAGGGGATCCTACCACCAGCCATACACCAGCTCCCTTGGAAGCAATCAAGGGATAATGCTTCTTGCATCTCAATTTGTACCAATCAACCAGGAGAGCTCTGCTTCTGCAAACTTTTATTTTTAAAGATGTGCAGCTGCAAACATTTTCTTTTTTCATTATCTTGTGTTTGAATTTAAATGCTTCCAGAAAACCTATTTTGTGCTTCATAATTTCAGAATTTCCCTACTGTTTCAAAGATGGAGCTGACAGTTGCATATATTGCTTCAATTTCTTGCTTTTGTGTGACTTCTTAAAAGTGTGAAGAGAAATACTGGCTTTTTTCTCACCCCTTTAAATTCACACTTTCTATATAATTACATATAGGACATATTACATTTTATGTTTCTTTGGTTTATAACTAGATTAATTGTTCAACAAAATTATCTTCTTTTGAGATAAATGCTATTTCTTCTCTTACAGGTAATAAGAATCAGTAAGTCATTTTCTTCTCTATAAAAGTTTATTCTTTATTTTTTCCTTTCTACTATAGATAGAAACCATATATACAGAGCCACAGTCCAAATGCACACAAAAATAATAGATGATATAGGTGATACAAGAATACCTGTGTGGGATAAATTGGCATTAAAAACTATACAAAGAAACATATAAACCAATCCTAAACTTGGGGACTCCCAAAGACACACATTAAAAAAATTAAGTTTTATTGACTCTTTAAGTTTTGATAATCTGTGAATATATTTCATGAAAATAGTATAAGATAGAGTCCAGTACAAGCCCTCCAACTTTCTAGTTCTTTGATTCCAACCACACATTTTCTAGGCACAATTCCCTTTGGTAAGAATTGGTTGATATGTTTTATACTTAAAGATCTTTAGGTAGCATTCTTCAGAGGGCATTTTTATTTTGTTAAGAAACTTCTAGCAGCGTACCACAAGCTGGAACAAGTGGCATGATCCTGTGGTAAATTAATCTGGTTACTTTGGTTGGAAACTACAGTCCTCTGTAAAATTCTTGTCTATGATACTTCTTGGAGAGCAAAAAAGCTTAAGGAGTTTAATATTGATTTTAGTTCCCTACTGTACTTCTGGAAAAATCAGGTAATTGCAAAAAGTTTTACATCTATAGATCTTTGCATCTATGTTTGTCAGAGATACTGGCTTGTAATTTTCTCTATTTTTGTAGTGTCTTTGTCTGTTTTTGGTATCAGGGTGATGGTGGCCTCACAGAATGAGTTTGGGAGTGTTCCCTCCTCTTCAGTATTTTTGGAATACTTTGAGAAGTACAGGTATTCAATCTTCTTTATATGTTTGGTAGAATTTCCCTGTGAAGCCATTAGATTCTGGACTTTTGTTTGCTGGGAATTAAAAAAATATATTTATTCAATTTTTCTGCTATTGATTGGCCTGTTCAGATTGTCTGTTGTTTCCTGGTTCAGTCTTGGGAGATTGCATGTTTCTAGAAATTTATCCATTTACTCTAGGTTGTTCAATTCATTGGCATCTAACTGTATTCTCTTATGATTTTTGTGTGTCTATGTGAAATTGGTTGTAATTTCTCATCTTTCTTTTGGGTCCTCTTTCTTTTTTCCTTGATGAGCCTAGCTAAAGGCTTATCAATTTTGTTTACTTTTTTCAAAAAGCCAGTTCTTGGTTCATAGATCTTTTCTGTTTTTTTTTTTTGTCTATATTTTATTTACTTCCTCTCTAATCTTTATTATTTCCTTCCTTCTGCTGTGTTTGGGGTTTGTATAGTCTTCTTTTTCTAATTTTTTTGATGATAGGTTAGGGTGTTTATTTGAGGATTTATTGTTTCTTGAGGTAGGTCTGTATTGCTGTAAATTCTCTCTCATAACTGCTTTTGCTGTGTCTCATAGATTTTGGAACGTTGCATTTTTTTTTCATTTATCTAGGTATTTTATCAAACTATTTTCTGATCTCCTCTTGATTTCTTCACTGACCCATTGTTTTTTGGTAGCATGTTGTTTAGTCTCCATGTATTTGTGTTTTCCCTGTTTTTGTTCCTATAATTGTTTCCTAGTCTCATACTTTTGTGGTGAGAAAAAAGTGCTTGGTATAATTTCTTTCTTTTTAAATTTGTTGAGACTTGTTTTGTGGCCTTACATGTGACCTATCCTGGAGAGTGTTCCATGTGCACTTGAAGAGAAGGTGTATATTGCTGATTTTGGGTGGAACATCCTGTGGATGTCTGTTAAGTACAACTGATCTAATGTGTCATTTAAGACCACTGTTTTCTTATTAATTTTCTGTCTGGATGATCTGTCCATTGATGTTAAATGGAGTGTTAAAGTACCCTTCTATTATTGTCAATTTCTACCTTTATGTCTGTTAATATTTGCTCTATATATTTAGGTGCACCCCATGTTAGGTGCATATATGTTAACGAGTGTTATATCCTCTTCTTATATTGATCCCTTTAATATAATGCCTTTTTTTTTTTTTGCTTTTTGTTATAGACTTTGTTTTAAAGTCTATTTTGTCTGACATGTATATTATTACCCCTGCATTTCATATCATTTCCATTTGCATGAAATATCTTTTTCCATGCCTCCACTTTCAGTCTGTTTGTGTCTTTAGCTCCTACACAGCATTCAGTCCATTGACATTTAAAGGGATTATTGCTAGGTATGTATTTATTGCCATTTAGTTACTTGCTTCCTGGCTGTTTTTGTAGTTCTTTTCTGTTCTTTTCTTCTTTTAGTTTCTTCCCTTGTGATTTGATGATTTTCTTCACCAGTATGCTTGTGTTCTTTTTTTCTCTTATTTTTGTGTATCTATTGTAGGTGTTTGATGGGGATCATATATGTTGACCTATAATTACATCTACTTTTTAAAAACTTATTTTCCTTTAAGCTCAAACACATTCTAAAAGATCCACATTTTTAACTCCCCTTACCCACGTTTTGTGTTTTTGATGTCATATTTTGCATTTTAATGTTTATTTCTTCACTGCTTATTGTAGTTACAGTTGATTTTTATAATTTTTTTCTTTTAATCTTTGTACATTGATCTATAGCCTTTACTATATATTTGCCTTTATTAGTGGAATTTTTCCTTTGCTATAGATTCTAACTTGTTGTAATGTTTTCCACTTAGAGAAGACCCTTTAACATTTCTTTCAGTGTAGGTTTAGTATCGATGAATTCTTAGTTTTTGCTCATCTGAGAAGTTCCTTATCTTTCCTTCAATTCTAAATAACTATCTTGCTGGGTAGAGTATCATAGGTGGTAGGCTTTTTCCTTTTAGCACTTTTCATTCCACTGCCTCTGGCCTGCAAAATTTCTGCATAAAAATCAGCTGATAGCCTTATAGGAGTTTCCTTGTATGTGACTTTTTGTATTTCTCTTGCTGCCCTTAGAATTCTCTCTGTACCTTTAACTTTGTCCTTTGAATTATGATAAGTCTTGGTGTATGTCTGTTTGGATTCATCCTGTTTGAGATCCTCTGTACTTCCAGTACCTAGATATCTGTTTCTTTCATCAGATTTGGGAAATTTTCATCCATAATTCCATCAAATATGCTTTCATCCCTGTTCTCTCTCTCTTCTTCTGGGATTCCTATAATGTGAATGCTGCTTGATGTTATCCGAAAGATCTCTTAAACTGCATTAATTAAAAAATATTTTTTGCTGTTCTAATTGGGTGATTTCTATTATTCTATCTTCCAGATCAGTTATGCTTTCCTCTTTAATTTCTTCTAGTGTGTTTTTCATTTCAGTTATTGTATTCTTCATTTCTGTCTGATTCTTTTTATATTTTTAGCTCCTTGTTAAAATTGCTACTGTGTTCATATATTCTTTTCCCTAATACAGTTAGCATTATTATTATTAATGCTTTGAGCTCTTTATCAGGTAATTAATTTTTTATTTCATTAGTTTTTTTTTTAGGTGTTTTCTCTTATTCTTTCACTTGAAATAAATTTCTCTGTCTTCTTATTTTGCTTAGCTTTCTCTGTCTCTATGAAATTAGGTAAAACAGTTGCCTTTTCTGGTCTTGAAGAGGCATCCTTGTAGCAGTGTCCCTATGTAGTCTGCGTTTGTCCAGTGACTTTGGCAGGAGAGCTGGATCTGATGATTACGAATCACATCTTTCTCCAGGGTGTGCTGGCAGCTATCTTCTTGGTAGGAAATGAAGCTGCAGATGGAGGGATTGGGACCAGGGTCAGGTGTGAGTCAGGACTTCTTTTGTGCTCTGTGGCCAACAGCATCCTACTGAGGTGTGGGGTCAGGGCCCAGGTTGCTGGAGCAGAAGCCTTGAGGGTTGGGTTCAAGCCCCTCTAAGTGTGTGCTCTCTCCCCTCCCAGTACTGGCACCCTTATTCTGGAGAGGAGCAGTACTGGAGCAAGAGGGGCTGGAGTAGATGCTTGGCATGGGTTGGGGTGCAGGCTGTGGCAGTCCTGGCCCCAGCTGGAGTCCTGGACCACTTCTGATCTGCTGCCTTGGTAAGCACCAGCAGTGTCGTCTCCACCCCATTCAGATGCCATTCTAGGTCTGAGCTAGCTCTGTCCTCATAGTTGCACACTCTTCTCAGCCATGTCTAGATTTCTTACAGCCCCACTGTCAGTACCATTAGTTTTTAAACCATCTAAGGGAAATTGGCCTCCTGGTGTCAGATCCCAGGGCTGGGGTGCCCAATATGCACTGCTCACTCCCAGGGGGGATCTCTGAGCCCATGTAATCCCCTCCTTTTCTGTGTCTTTTTCTAGTGGTCCAGATCCTGACCTTATTGCCTCTCTTCCCTTTCTACCTGATTCTGTGTGGATCTTTCTTACAGTCTTGGTTGTGCAAGAAACTTTCTGCCAGTCTCTAGTTTGTTTTCAGTGAGAATTCCTTCATCTGTAGATGTATTTTTTGATTTATTTGTATGGGGAAAGGGGCTCCACATCCTCTTACTCTGCCATCTTTGTCATCATCCTTATCCAGACAAATTTTAAAGTTTATTCCTTTGGGGGGATTTATAATGAATGGAATTTAAAGATCGGTGGTAATAATAATAATAATAATAATAATAATAATAATAATAATAATAATAATAATAATAATAAAAAAAATTTATCATCTGATCCCCATTGGGATTATTCAGAAAGCAACCAATCATATGCTCCCACTTTCCAAAGTAGAGCTCTTGGTATATATGATTGAGTTGTAGCCCAAGCAGTATTGTTTGAGTGACTAAGTGACCCTGCTGCTACTGTTGACAAACAAATAGGCTGCCAGTTACTTCTCCAGCAAAAATGGGTTTATTTTGGAATCATCAGAGAATTGTAGTGTGAGGACTGTGACCATGGTGAACTATATGCAAATCCCTGCAAGATGAGAGAAGTAGAACACTTTTATAGAGGGGAAAAGGAAGTTGGGGGGGCTACAGTAAAGAAAGAGCCAATGGCTTTTCATTGGCTAAGTCCTTGCCAAGAAAGAGGAGGAATATTTCTTCTTCCTGTTGGGTTCTGATATCATTGCAGGGATGAGAATTCCCCTTTCTAGTCTCTGGACTATTTAATTGACATTTCCCTTTATTAATTTTTTTCTTACATTTTCCCTTTTGTTCAAGATTTTTTTTTCTGAAAACATCACTGATCAAGAGTCCAGTTTTCTGGTTTTAGCAGCTTTTTATCCCTCAGCACCAGGAAGGACCTTCCTGGGTGTGGTGTTTCACATCAGAGGGAAAGTGCACATATTAGGAATTTACTCAGGTCACATTTGAGTAACAAGGAGGCATAAGAGGGAGAACTCTTATTTTTTAATCTAAAGTCTATATGTCACCAAGATCCTATACACTGGAGAGCATCTGAAGCATATGTCATCATCAAAAGCTTGGTGACAAAACTCCAGTAAGCTTGGTCCAGATATCTTGGGAAAGCTGTCTCATCAGATGTTGTCTGCTTCAATTCTGGGAAGTCTTTACTTTCAGGTCACCAGATGATGTGCAGGTCCAGTCAGCATTTGGTGCTTTCTTTAGGTGTATAATGTGAATCCAACAGTCTATTCCTTGGAGTTTGGTGGCTCAAGGGTTGGTTAGCAGTACTTGACCAGGCCCTTTCTAGCAGAGTTGAAGGGAATTCTTCTGGAGGTGTCTTTTCCAATAAGACAAAATCTCCAGGTTGTAAGGCATGATGCATAAGGGTTTTGTCTCTTGAGAGCACACTGTAAAAAGATTGCTCTACCAAAACATGGTTACTTTTAATAGAAGCAGTTAGGCCTTTGTACTATTGGAGTATTTCTCCTTTAATCATCTGTGGGTAAAAAGAGGCAGGAGCCAAGTGCTTTGGGTGTCCCATGAGTGTCTCAAAGAGTGAGAGTTTATGGGTTTCCAAAGGAGGGGATCTGAGATTTAGACGGATCCATGGCAATTCTCTTGGCCAAGGTATTTTGGAGAAACTCTACAAATTTTTCCAAATGATTCTTAATAATGTTTTTAGTGTGTTCAAGTCAATTAGAAGGTTGAGGGTAGTAAATGCAGTGTAAATGTTGTAAAATCAGCGAACCAGCACAGACTTGTCACGGTACCTGGCCAGTAGAATGGCCAGGTCACTTTAAAGATTGAGAGGTGTTCCCTAGATTGGGATAATATTGGAAACAAAAGGACTTTAGCCACAGAAAAGGCAGTAGCCTTTCTGCAAGGTAAGTCTTTAGTCCAGTGTGAAAACATATAGACCATGATTAAAACACATTAATATCCATTAGATGAAAGAAGTTGTAGGAAATCCATTTGCCAGACTTGGAATGGTCCATCAGTCAGTTTAAAATGTCTAGGAGCAGTACAAACAGACTTACCTGGGTTGTACTTTAAGCAAGTGGGGCAGGTGAGGTAGGCACCTTTTGTGGCCTTGTTAATATTTCCCCATCAATATTGATTCATGAAGGCCATCATTTTGTCAAGCCGACCAATGGTTTAATGCATGTATAGTGTGAAGAGTGGCAATTTTAGAGTCTTCAGTAAATAACTGGGTTGTTATTTGGTCTAAGCCAGAGCTTCCTCTTTTTATCAAACCATCAATTGCTGAATTTCCAATCTTGTTTTTCCTTTTCAGAGGCCAATTGCTTGGCTTCTGTACAAGTTTTTCTAAGTTATCATTTGGAGAAATATTGCTTTTGGACCATGACAGAAGTTTGGCTGCTGTTGGTCCCTTTAAAGGCAGCATTCCTTGTGGAAATTTTAGCAAGGTGATTTCCCTTACCTTCCAGAAAGTCAAGTTTAAAATGCTCTGGAATCTTAATAATAGCTAAAGCGGCAGGTAAAAGTATTGCATCCAGTAATTCCTGAACATCCTGGCCATTTAAAATTTTATTTCCACTGGAAGTAAGAAAGCCCTATTACTTCCACAACATTCCAAAATCATGAGCTGCTCTGAAAGCATATCTACAGTCAGTAAAATATTGCCAGTTAAAGTGCAAGCCCATATAAGAGCATATAATTCAGCCTGTTGTCTGAAGTAGCCATAGGTGAAGAGACTGCCTCAGCATCTAAAGGAATTACAATAGCATACACAGCACAATATTTGCCACTGTCACTTTTTCAATAAGAACCATCAGTGAACCATGAGAAGTCAGGATTACCCCCAAGGAATTTCCTGCATAGCATCACGAGGAGCCAGGAGGTGGTCCACCAGCATTAAGCAGTTGTGAGGGATTTTGTCAGTGAAGGAGGGCAGAAAAGAAGCTGGGTTAAGGTTATTATATCATAAAAGACTTATATGAGGAGCAGTTAACAATAGGACTTCAAAGTGGGTGAGTCAGCTGAGAAATGTTGAATGTAACGAGAATTCAGGAGGGTTTCTACTGCAATGAAGTACAAAAATGGTTAAAGGGGATTCAGCAGCAATTTTCTCAGTGGCCTTAACCGAAAAGGCATTGGCTGTAATGGGTCTAAGGCAAGGAGGGTATGGGTTTAAGGCCCTGGGGTCCAGTTGCTGGCTATAATACCTTGTAGGTCAGTGGTGGTCTTGTGCTTTTGGTTGAGTACCCCTAGGGCATTCCCTTCTTTTTCATATACAAAAAAAAAAAAAAAAAGAATCTTATAACTGGGATGCCCAAGGGCAGGTGGGTTCATCAAACTCTCCTTTAAGATCTTGAAGTCTGTGTCATCTGGTTCTTCCCATAAAATTAGGTCAGGGTTGTTACTGTTTAGTAAAACATACAGAAGTTTGGTCACAAGAGAGAGATTTGGAATTTAACTTTGACAATGATCGACTGTCCTGAGAAAACCTCACAGTTCACTTTGAGTTTTGGGTTTGGGGAAACTTAGGACATCATGGTGCCTTTCTGGATCTAGGTGTAGCCCTTGTTCTGATATTAGACACCTTAAATATCAAATCTGGGTCTGGGCAAAGTGCAATTAATTTTTTTCTTTGGCAAACTTATGTTCCTTTAAGGCTAAAAACTTTAGCAAGTGGACCCTGTCTTCCTGTTAGGAGGCTTGAGAAGGAGAGGAAAGAAGTAAATCTCCGCATATGGCAACTAAGTAGAACCTAGAGGTTCTCATTTAGGAAACTTTATATATCATCCAGATCAGCCTGCAGGATTTGTGAGAAATAAGGATTCACAGTAAAACCCCAAGGATTACTATCTAGGTGAATTGCTTTTCTTCTCAAGTGAGTGAAAAAGGTATTAGCTAGCTTCATCAACTGGTGTACTAAAGACTGCATCACATAAGTCAATTACAGTAAAGAATTTACTCCCAGTGGAAATAGATATTAGTAACATATGATGGATGGTTAGGGTATTGAGGGATAATGTCATTTATTGCTCAGAGGTCACTCTCAGCCTTTTGGCCTTTTTCACCCTTAAAAGAGGAGTATTATGGTGACAGATTCAAGGGATAATGAATGAGCCCTTGAGACTTGCAATCTTCTGTTAAGGAGTTTATGACTCAAAGGGCTTCTTTACTTATAGGATATTGGTTAATCTTGGGAAGAGGTTTTGAAGGATCTATTTTGACCTTGAGGTGTGCTGGGAATTTTGCCAATACCACTTGGAGATTTTTATCCAAAAGGAAGATGGTAGCTGATTCAATAGGGGCAAATGATCAATGTTTCCAGAATCAGCTCTTGTACCATCAAAGACAGATCAACTGAAATGTATCAAAGGGTTATTTAATTCATTTGGTTGATTTCTTTGCTGACTGTTCTCAAAATCTAGAATTATTTCCCTCTTTTGGGAGAAAGAAATTCAACATGATACTTCTCTAAGATGTATAAAGCCTAATAAATGGGTAGAGAAAGAGGAACTAAGGAGAAAAGGATGTGCGTCTCTCAAAGAGTCTAAATAAAAGGGAATGAAGTCAAGGACAGGAACCTCTTGAGGTTCATTGGAGATCCCCACTATTTGGGCTGTGTTAGCACTCCAAGGCAGGGGCTGCTTTGTACTAGTGGGGTTGAGCACTGAGATTGTGGCTCCAATGTCAGTTAGGATTGGAGGAGATTCATCCCCATTCTGAAGAATGTTTCTCCAAGCCAATTAAGAGGGAGGATTGAGAAAAGCCTCTGTAATTCCTTGGAGCCCTGTCATTGAGAATTGGGAGGATGTTGGAAAGACTGGTTAGAGGACAGAAGGTGCCTGCAGTGCTTAATGTAATAATTTTTTTTTTTTTGGATGTTCTGGCTATTTGCAGTAGTAGCAGAAACTAGGAGGGTTTTGGTTTTGTTTAGGGGCCTTCAATCGCTGGAGATGGGGATTAAGAATTTTGGCAGTCTCTCTCTTAGGTGACTCATCTAGAGTGAGATAAAGCTGATTTGCCAGATTAACTAACTCTGGGGTGGACATAGTTTCCTATTGCATCCTGTTCCTCTTTACTAGAAGGGAAAGTCCTGGTTTAGCCCACCAGTAAGCAGAGTTAAAAGCTAGTTGGGTGGAATCAACATCTGAAGGGAGACCAGAAATTTCCTTCAAAACAATATAAGGTTAATTGAAAGAGTCATGAACAAGTTCATCAGATTTTTGTGTGCAAGGCTGTATTTTGTTCCAAACAACATGCTTTGGAAAAACCCTAGGAATGGATGAATGAAGTCACCTAGCAATTGCCAAGCCTGATCATACAATAAATGAGAGGGATGATCTCCCAGCTGTAATTCTAGAGAACTTTCAGGGTTTTCCTGATTAGTATTTTTTTATCCAATGCTGGGCCTGGACTTCACTGACAAGCATGTGAACCAGCTGATAGAAGTCAGAGGAACCAGGCTGATAAGTCTTAGTGACTGTATCAAATTCCCGAGCAAACCTGCGAGGATCTTTGGTTACTTTGGAAAAATCTTTGACTGTGGCTGACAGTTTGGCTTTACTTTAGGGAATGCAAGAAATTAAGGGTTTAGCCTCTGGCTCCTCAGAAGGCTTAATTTTAAAGGGACAGGTTCTGATAAGTTCAGAGGAAAAGGGAGTGGGGAGAATTTCAAAGAAAAAGGGAAGTTCAGCAAGAGAATTATGGGGGAACTGAAGGCATAGAGGAGTTGTAGGCAGCACAGAAGGGAAGGAGGAGGTGGGCACCACAGGTGGAACCTGAGACAAAGAGGTCAAAGAAGAGCCTGCAGCTTTGGAGCTGTTTTATCTTTCTTTAACATTTGTTTGCCTCTGTCAGTCTTAAAAATCTTACTTAGAGAGGCAACTTTGGGCTCCTGATAACATTTGGAAGTCTCAAAATACCAGTCAGATTAGGCATCTCATTCAGTTCTGGAATTTTTAAAGCTAAAGTTTTGAGAAAATTAAGTTTGGGGATTTCAAAAGTTTCCCGTAGTGGCCATTGATATTCTAAGTTGCCTTTGAGCAGGTCAGTCCATTTAGTTAGAAATAACACGAGGGAGGACTGAGGTTTTTAAGCACAAAGTTGGCCAGAGTCCCTATAGTGCATAACGTAGATAACTGGGAGTCCTATTTTTCAGAATTTTTTCTCCAGAGTAAAAGAATAATTTTCAAACAGCTTAAATAGCTTACAGCTCAAACAACTTAAACAATTCAAACAACTTAAACAAACTGCAGGCATAATACCAGCGAATTCTAATGGAACAGCTTGGTCCCAGAGAAACCAAGACAAAGGCTTCTCAGATGGTTCCCATAAAAACAGTCCCTAATCTGAAAGAATGGGTGGAAGGCTGAAAAATGGCACAGTTTTAGTGAAACAACCCCTGTCCCTGAAGGAATGGGCTGAAGTCTTCTCAGCTAGTTTCAGCTGAAACAGTTGGATCTTAAAAATCAGACAAAGGTGCCAAGTGAGTACTCACATACAGAACAAGGCCTTAACCTGAAAGGAACAAAACCTTAAAATAGATCCTGAATAAAGCCTGGAGAACTTCAAATGCAAAGAAGGCAGAGGCTTGGATCCAGGAGGAAGATGGACCTTCAAACCCCTGGGTTGGTGAGAAAAACAGTAAACTCCATGGGCTCTATTATGGGCACCACCTCTATTTGATCACTAGCCCCAGAGCCTTCAGGGGATCTTCTCTGGTCCCTGTTTGGGCTACCAAAATGTTGACCTAAAACAAACTTGAGCAAAGATGGGTTTATTGGGGATCAGCAGAGAATTGCAATTCAGGGTCTGCAGTCATGATAAGCCACATGCAAGTCCCAACACAGCAAGGGGAAGAGCGAGCATTTATAGGAGGGAAAAGGATGTTGGGAGGGCGGTAGTGAACGAAGAGTTCATGGCTTTTCATTGGCTGCATCCTTGTCAGGAAAGAAGAGTCTTCCTGTTGTGTTCTGCTGTCATTGCAGAGCATGAGAGCTCTCCCTTCTGGTGTCCCAATTCTATTTAATTGAAGTTTCTATTTATAAAAAAATTGTTTTATACTACCTAGGGCACAGTGGATATTTTAGATCTAGTCTTTTCCCCCTGCAGACTCTAAACATCTACCTTAATTAAAGACATAAGACATAACTTTTAGCTATTTGGTATAATTTTATTATAGATTTCCAGATTGCATTTTCTTAAAAAAATTTGTACATTGCTACACCAAACCAAGTTGAGAGGCTGATCAAAGACATAGGAAGAGCCTGCATTTACAAAACATGATGGATGTTATGGATTGATTTGTTCAATTCTTTTTCCAATCTTCTGCTTTTATTGTTCAGCACTGTGTACAGAATATAGAAAGTTAAAAACCATATTTCCCAATTGCCTTTGCAACTGGGATCCTAGATGGGCTGTATGTTCCACCAATAAGATGCACCCATGTGAGACAAATTTGGAACTGAGATGAGAGGCAGGAGAGACAGGAGAGGCATGGCATGGTGAATCCATTTGCTCACGTGGATTGAAGCATAGGAAGCATGCTTGGAATCAGCAACTCTAACAGTCAAATAATGTTCTAAAGTCACTACAAGACACTCTTTGTATGGTTAGATTGCCAATCATAGATAATTAGACTTACTTGTTTCAGATTGTTTTGGGAGTTGCTTTTCAATCACTTTTTAAAAAATACATAAAACATGTTAAGGTCCCAAAGTAGAAACACTTTAACCTGGTGTATTTTGAGAAGTCTAGTTATCATACGTCCCCTCTTTTCTCCTTCCCTCTTCATGCAACACATTAAAACAATTAGTTTTTGGTTTGTTTCTCTAGCATTTCATTTTGCATTGATGAGTAAATGCATTTATATTTGTTTTCTCTGAATTTTTTACACAAAAGGTAGACATTGTATTTACTGTTATGCTCCTTGCTCTTTTCCCATAAAATGTTATTGAAGTTGTTTCACATCAGGATATGATGTATGGAGGTCATTGTCATTCTCTTGTCCAGTTGCCCTGGCTTCTACCCACAAGACAATGCATAGTGGGGAGACCTCTCTCCCCCATTCAGTAAGATGTTGGCTTTTGTTTGTGGTGGGGGGGTGTATCTGTATGAAATCATATGTTCTTCAAACCAGTATTTGTCAATTCTTCCTTAATTGACTATTTTCTAAAATCAGAGATGGGTGTCAGATTTTGTCAAATGGAGACGGAAATCATGCCTTTTATTTTAATAAAGGGAATTTAATGTGAAGAATTGGTAACTAATTGAAAAAACCGAAGTGACTCCTAAGGTAGCTAGGAGGTAGTGGAAATTTTAGGAAGTAGCTACCACTCCTATAGCTGGGGGGATACAGGGATGAGAGACTCCAGGGGACTCAGCGCTCTTAGAAGGAGTCCACTGCTTGGCTGGTACCCAGCGTCCGAGTTCAAAGGAGGGGCAGAGACCAATCCAAGACAACAGACCAAGCTGGTATGTGGTTTGCAGGGTCCCACTACAGAGTGGAAATAGAAGGTGGGCTTGAAGCTCAGAGACAACAGCTGGGTAACTGGTGCAACACCTGTGGAAATGATGGGATTTTTCTTTTGGAGATAATAGATACCATAAATTACGTATTAATGTACTTAAGCTTTATGAATACTTATTACTTTCCTGGAATGCATCCCACTTAGGATGAATTATTTTCTTAATACGATATTGTTTGTTCATGTTTTATTTAGGATTTTTAATCTCAGTATTCATAAGTGAAATTGGTTTATGGTTTTCTTTTTAAGGCAGTATTTATCAACTATTGATACCTATGCTAATTTGCTTCCTAAAAAGAATCTGGAAATTATAATTCTTTCTCCGTTCTCTGTAACAGTTTAAGTAGCATTGGGGTTACCTGATTTTAATGGATTACTAAATTCCCTTTTGAAACCATCAGGGCCTGGGGTATATTATTTGGTGAGAACAACTTTGCAGTGTTCTCCCTAACTTCTATAGCAATTGATCTGTTTAATTTTTTTTTTTATGTTTAAAGGTTCAGATTTTGTAAATTATATTTTCCTAAAAATTATTTATTTTAGTTAGATTTTCAGATTTATTTGTATAAAGTTAGCAAGGTATGGTCTGATGATACTAAAAAATTCTCTATTTCAATGGGAATTTCCCCTTTATCTCGTCTTGTGTGTATATCTGTGCTGCCTTTTTTTGTTTTTCTTACTAGTGTTTCTCCACTTTGTGGACTTTTCCACCAAAAGAATAGCTTTTTGATGTATTTATTAGTTTTATTGCTTTTTAGTTTCCTAACCCAATGTCTGATCTTTATCCTTATTAATTTGTGTCTTCTGCTGTATTGCATTAGTTTCCTTTACTATTTTTTAAATTGATGTAGATATCTAATACTATGAATTTTTTGTCTCTGAGCACAGCTTAACTATGTTCTATAGTCTCCAGCATGTTTCTCCTTTCATCTATAATTTCTACTTGGCAAACTTGATGTGTTATCAGGTGCATAAATGTTATAACTTGTATCTTCATTATGAAATATAGCCTTTAGCATTAAGAAGTGTTTTTCTTTGTCCCATTTATTGCTTTTTGGCTAAATTACTTGGTCTGGTATAAAGATATGCCTAGCATGAATTTTCTCCTCCTTTGACTTTTGCCCTTTCTGAATCTCTTTGTTACTCTTTTGTCTAGTGCACAGAGTTGGATTTTGCTTTGTAAGTCAACTTGATAAAACTTTTTTTTTTTTTAAAAGAGGAGCTTAACTTTATTTTTTGAGACAAAGAATATGTTCAATTTCAGTTTGACCATGCCATGTTTTACTTACTCTTTTACTGGGTATTGACTTTGGTATTCAGGAAGATGTGTGTGTGTTCTAGTAATTATCTCTATGCTAATTAATGATTTATATAAAAATTCTAGTTCTCTTTTTCTTCAGGTATTATCTGTTGGTGTCCTACTTTGAGCAATATGGAAATTATAGAAACCACTTTTCCTCCCTCTCTTTTCCTAAGCTTTGAAATTTAAACACTAGTTTTATCTTAGTGTTAATCTTTGCATTCTTCAATTTACTTAAGCTTCTACTTGACTTGCGGGTCTCAAGTGACATCTTTTTACTCTCAGTTAACATTAACAGTCAATCAGTGATCTACTTTACAATTACTCTGTTATCTCGTCATCTATTCCTTGATGAAGTGTGTATTCAAATATTTTGTTTCTTTTGTTGCTTTTAAAACTGAGTTTTTGTTTTCTTATTGAATTTGAAGAGTTTTTGACACAAGTTTATTTAAAAAGCTGGGCTTTGCAAATATTTCCTCCTAGTTTGTATTTAATCTTTTCACTCTTTTACCAGTGTCTTTTGAAGAGCAGTTCTTAATTTTGATGAGGTCAAATTAATCAATTTTTTTTCCTTTGTAGATCATGGTAAGAAATCTTTGTCAAACCCAAGGTCACAAAGAGTTTTCCTATGTTTTTGTCTAGAAGTTTTATGATCCATTTTGAGTTAGTGTTTGCATATGGTGCAAGGAATGGGTCAACTTTTTATTTTTTTTTGCATCTGTCTAGCTAATTGTTTGAGCTCTATTTGCTAACATAAGTATCTTTTATCCATTGCATTGTCTGTGCACCTTGGTTGAAAATCAGTTTTCTGTATACATAGGTCAACTTCTGGTCTCTCTATTCTGTTTCACTGATTTCTTTTTGTATCTTTATAGCAATGCCGCACTATCTTGATCATTATAACTATGAGTTATGACTCAGGTCCTTTGTCAAAATTTTTTGGGATACTCTTAGTACTTTACATTTCCATACGAATTTTACAATTATCTTGCTAACTTCTCCAAAAAAGCAGACTAGGATTTTGATTTGGATGATGTGCTGTGTCTATAGATCAATTTGGGAAGAACTGGCATCTTAGCAATATTGAATCTTCATGTACCTCTCATATTTATTTACATTTTCTGTAATCTCCTTCAACAATATTTTATAGTTTTCAGTGTATTAGTCTTCCGTTTTTTCTTACCTGTTCCTAAGCATTTCATAATTTTAGGCTATTATAAATGGTTTTGCTTTAATTTCAAATTCTGCCTTTCCATTGCTGGTATATAGAAATAAGAGATTTTTTTTTATATTGCTCTCCTATTCTGCAAACTTTATAAACTTTCTTATTAGTTCCAGAAAATTTTTTTGTAGATCCATAAGGATTTCTGGGCATATGATCATGCTTTCTGTGAATAAGGACAGTTTTATTCTGTATTTGCAGTGTGGATGCTTTTTTTTTTTTTCTCCCTTGGCTTATTGCACTGGCTGGAATCTCCTATACAATGTTGAACAGAAGTGGTGAGAGCAGAAATCCTTAGCTTGTTCTCAATTTGGGGGGAAAGCATTTAGCCTTTCACTAATAAGTATGATGTTGGCTATAGACTTTTCAACCAATGCCCTTGATCAAGTTGAGGAAATTCCTTTTTATTCCTAGTTTACTGAGAACTTTTGTCAGGAATGGATGTTGAATTTTGTCAAATGTTTCTCTGAGACTACTGAATGTTCATAGAGTTTTTCTTTTTTAACTTGTTAATATGGTGAATTATATCGATTGATTTTTGAATAATAAATCAGCTTTGAATTCCTGGGATAAATCCCACTAGGCCATGATATGTTATTCTTTATATTTGTTATATTTATTACTGGATCCAATTTGCTGTGTTTTAAAAAAAAGTTTTGCATTTAGGCTCATGAGGGATATTGAATTGTACTTTTATTGCAATATCTAACTTGTTTACAGATGAGAGTAATACAGGCTTCATTGAATGAATGGGGAAGTATTCTCCCTTACTAAATTATCTGGAAAGGTTTGTGTAGAATTGGTATTTTTTCTGCCGTAATTACTTAATAGAATTTACTTGTGGTAGTTTTCACCAGGCTTCTGGACTTGGAGTTTTATTTGTGGAAAATTTTTTAACTACAAATTCAATTTCTTTATAGATATAGTTGTTTTTTTTTTCTCAGGTTATCTATTTTTTTTTTTTTTGAGTTAGTTGTGGTAATATGTGTCTTTCAAGGAAATTGTCCACTTCATTGAAGTTATCAAATTTAATGGCATAGATTGCTCATAATATCCCGATTATTTATTTGACATCTGCAGTGATGATTTCTCTCTCATTCCTGATATCTGAGAAGGTTTTTGTCTTGTATTTTTTTCCTTAGTAGTCTGTCTAGAAGTTTATAAATTTCATTGCTGTTATCAAAAAACTCACTTTTTATTTCATTACATTTTCTTCATTGTTTTTCTGCTTTCTATTTTATGTTCTTTATTATTTCCTTGATTTTGCTTACTTTGCATTTGTTTTTAAAAAAATTTTTGAAGATAGAGAGTCAGATAATTGATTTAAACTTTTTTTTCTTTTCATATATAAGCATCTATTGCTGTAAATTACCCCCACATACTGCTTTAATGGCAGCCCAAATGTGATATGTTATGTTTTCACTTTCATTCAGTTTGAAATACTTTCTAATTTTCTCTTAGTTTTCTTTTTTATCCCATTGGTTATTTAGAAAGTATCATTTAATTTCTAAATATTTGATAATTTTCCAGAGATTTTTCTGTCTTTGACTTCTAATTTAATTCCTTTATGGCCAGAGAACATATTTGGCATAACTTGATTCCTTCTACATTTATTAAAAGATTTAATAAATTAAATTATTTTAAATAATCAAATTTATTTATGGTCCAGAATCTGGTCCTCTATGTTGACTATTTCATGTGCACTTGAAAAGAATGTATATTCTGCTGTCATTGAATGGAACAGTAATGTCAATTAGGTCATGCTGGCTGAGTTTTATTCAGGTCTTCTAAATCCTCGCTGACTTTCTGTCTCTTTGTTCTATTAATTATTGAGAGAAGGATATTATAATATTTGAATATAATGGCTTCCTATATTTTGAAACTCTGGTATTAGGTGCATAAATGTTTAGGATTGTTATGTCCTCATGACAAATTGGCCCTTTTATTAATATGAATGACAACCTTGTTTCTGGTAGTAGTCTTTGCACTGAAATGTACTTTGCCTGATGTTGATATAGCCAGTTTGACTTTTGATTAGTGCTAACATGCTGTATGTTTTCCATTCATTTTCTGTTACTATTTGTATAACTATTTTTGTTTCTATCTAAATCTTTATATATTTTGAAACTATGTTATTAGGTGCACAAACATTTAAGATTTTTATATTTCTTAATGAATTAATTCATTTATCACTTTGAAATAACCTTCTTTATCTATGGTAATATGATTTTCTCCAAAATCCATCTTCTCTGATATTAGTATAGCTTTTTCAGCTTTCTTTTGGATCAGTGTTAGGACAGTATATCATTTTCCATCACTTTACTTTTAACCTATTTGTGTCTTTACAGAGTGTATTTCTCAAGGGCAGCATGTAGTTGGAGCTTGCTTTTTGGATTTAATCTGACAATTTCTGCCTTCTAATTGGGGTATTTAGACCATTTACATTTAATGTTATTGTCATTATCAGATTTAAATCTATTTTCTTATTTGTTTAGTATTAGTCTCATCTGTTTTTATTTCATCTTTCTTCTACTGACGTTTTTGGATTACCTAAATATTTAAATGATTCCATTTCATGTCATTTGTTGGTTTATTAGTGGTGGCTCTTTTGTTATTTTAGCGGTTACTTTAGAATTTATAGTGTATAACTTTAATTTTTGCAGACTACCTTCACATAATATTGTACTACTTCATGAATACTGTAAGAACCTTATACTTCTATTTCACCCCTCCTGGTCTTGTGCTATTGTTTTCATACATTTTATATTTACATGTGTTATATAAAACCCATACTATGTTATTATTATATTTGTATAAAGCATACACATTCATCTTTATTTTTCATAGAGGTATTATAAAGCTGTTTTCTCTTAAAGATATTTAAATACTATAAGTCTTACATATTTTATTCATGTTGTTGCCAGTTTCAGTGTTCTTTATACATTTGTACAGATCCACATTTCCACCTAGTGTCATTTTCCTTCTTATGAAGGACTTCTTTTATGATTTTTGTATCATGAGTCTGTTGGTGCTAAATGACGTCAACTTTTGTATGTCTGAATTTTTTTTTTTTGCCCTCAATTAAAAAACATGTTTATGCTGGATATAGAATTCTAAGTTGGACATTTTTTTTTCCCCTCTGTATTTTAAAGATTTGCTCCCTTGAATTCTTGCTTGAATCATTTTCAGTAAGATATATGTCATTAACATTACCTTTGTTTATCTATATGTAATGTTTTTTCTTTCCTTTAGCTACTTTAAAATTTTCCTTTTTATCAGTGATTTCAAGCAATTTGTTTCTGATGTTCCTTACTATAGTTTTCTTCACGTTTCTTGTGTTTGGAGTTCATTCAGCTTCTTAGATCTGTGAGTTTATAATTGTCATTAAATTTGGAAAATTGCAGCCATAGTTTCTTCAAATATTTTTTATCTTCACTCCTCTCTCTCTTCTTTTTTAGAGATTCCATTTGCATACATACCAGGTGGATTGAATTTGTCCCACATCTTACTAATGATAGATTCATTTTTTAAATTTTATTTTCTCTCTGTTTTGGATCATTTCTGTTGCTTGTTGTAGGAAGTGGTTTGTTTCCTTGTAGAGATTTCCACTGTTTGAATTTGCCACTTTTCTCTCTATTCCCTTTATTTTGTGTAATAACTAGGTCTGGAGGCTTGATCAAATTAAGATTCAATTTTTTTTTTTTTTGTCAAGAATGCTGCATAATCCCATCAGGATTCACATAATGTCTGATTTTTTTTCTTTTGTGATGGTAACAGCCTTTGACAATCATCACTATCAGTTCGTACATCAGTTTATTTCCAGTAGATTTTTCATGAATGACTTATGGGAATACTATTTACTGAGTTCTTGCTTTTTTCATAAGAGATTATCTTCAGCCTTTATGTACTTAAAGATTAGTTTGGCTGTATGTAAAATCTTTGGCTTTATTCCTTTCTTAGAGTGTCTTAAATATGTCACTCCATCATTATCTGGCACAAAGTGTTACTATTTGATGTCGGCTGCCCATCTGATTTTCTTTTCCCTTTTAAGTGACTTGATATTTTTGTCTGGAAAACAAAATGCTTCTTTTAAATTTAATACTTCCTTCTCAGTTTTAATTCACTTTTCAGATTAGCCTCTCTTGCTTTCTAAGTTAGTATCTGTTGGACTCTTTTTGATTCATTGATTATCAGTATTATCAGAAATCTCATTGTCTTTTGTAAGTCATGAGGCTGTAAGTGGTTTATCCTTGCCTACATCTGATTTGGGATTCATGAAGATATGTTGTCATCTCAATATTTTGGTAGCTATTGCCTCTGGGCTTTGGTCTTGCTATCCTAGTTGCTCTATTTATGAGAATGGGCTCTTAGGAGGACTCACAACTTGTGCAGTTGCCATAGTGATTCTTTTCTCAGAAATCTCCTAATATGTCTTGAAAATCTTGGATGTATTTGTTTGTTTGTTTGTTTTTTTTTGCTTTGTTTTTTGGCCTTTGTTTTTCATCACTTATAGGGTACTGGAGCCTTCCTCTCATCTTCCTAACTTGATTCCCACAGCTGCTAATCTCTTGCAGTCCTGTTCATCCATGCTCTTTGTTCAGGTTCATAGAGGATTTCCTATCACCCAGTGTTACTGAAGGTACTATTCATAGATTTATTTCCCTACTCTTATGTTTGATATGTTTAAAGAAGTTTGAAAGATTAAAAAAATTTATGTGGCTGCTATGGTTAGTCATATTATTGGAAGTTCATAGCTTTTAAAAAAGAATTTACGAATGTGTTATTTCATAAACATTACTGTATCATTATGCAACGTCATTTTTCACATTCCTATCCATAGAATAGATACCAAAACTTAAGACAACTTTTGAAAAGGTCAAAATCTAAGATAAAGTACCTAACGTTTGTATTCTGTATCCCATTTACAAAATTATTTTATGTTATTTAAATTTTAAAAGATTAAAGATAATTTTGTGAATACTATAGCAATTCTCACACATGATTTCAAAGGGAAGTATATCAGATTTTTATTGCAATCTTTTTGTTATAGTGAAAAATTTGAATAGCTGAAATATAAATGAACAGGTAAATTATTGTTTGAAATCTATCCATGTTAACACATACATACACATCTATGTACGTATATAACTTCTTATAATTGCTGTGTGATATTTTCCCTTTGGATCAATAGACCACATTTAATTTAGCAATTTACCTGTTCATTTATATTTCAGCTATTCAAATTTTTCACTATAACAAAAAGATTGCAATAAAAATCTGATATACTTCCCTTTGAAATCATGTGTGAGAATTGCTATAGTATTCACAAAATTATCTTTAATCTTTTAAAATTTAAATAACATAAAATAATTTTGTAAATGGGATACAGAATACAAATGTTAGGTACTTTATCTTAGATTTTGACCTTTTCAAAAGTTGTCTTAAGTTTTGGTATCTATTCTATGGATAGGAAAGACCTGGCTGCTTTTTTTTTTTTAATTACAGCTTATTAAAGTAAACATCTCATTTCCCTTTGCAGGTTCCTTGAATCTGCTATCATTCCCTTTAATGGCTCAACAGACACATAAAGAAACACACACATGACAGAAAGCCTTGTGTGAAAAATCCCTGTGTTAGTAGATTGCTGTGCTGTTTGCCCCTGTAGTTTGTTCTAAATCAAATAATCTAAAAAGAAGGAAGAGGGGAATATTGGATTCCTTTAAGAGTTTACCATTCTATATCTACTTCCTTGGGGTTTCTAATAGGATCCAAGCCGTTCAAGCCAGGCAAATTAGCCTGAACTGAAACAAAGTTTCTTAGTTGCATAATATTTTATCACCAAATAAGTGAGCCTGATTCTTTGGCTGAGGCCTGTGCTTTTCATTGGGCAAATTAACTTAGGAAACTTCATTTCAATTCCTTAAAGTTCCTGTGTATTCTTTTGTAGAGGAAAGCAGTGATCCTAGAGTTTTTAGATGTAGTGCAGGCAGCTGTGCCTGCCCCAAACTAGAGCAGGTAAAAGTTCTATTTTTACACAAGTCACTGTTTTATAAGTACATTTATTTGTTCATTTGTTTGGCAGAATTTTAGGGAGCACCTGCTGTGTGACAGGCTTGATAGAAGCTAGGGATGCAAAGATGATGATGATTATGCTGGTGGTGGTGATGGTGATACTGATTACAGCGGTGGTGTGTATGGGCATATTTCCTTTCTTAACAACTGGAGGATATTTTTCCATTGTATGGAAATACTGCATTTAATTGATCAATTTCCCTATTCATTCACATTTAGATGGTTTCATAATATTTATTAATTATTCTAGGGATTTTCATGTATTAACTGCTTTCATCCTCACAATAACCCTATGAAGTTGGCAATTTTGTTATTGCCCCCATTTTATAGATGAGGAAATGAAGACAAAGGGAGTTTAAGTCATTTTCTCATAAGTGCTAATAAGTGGTGATCCTAGGATTCCATCCCAGGTAGTCCCCAAAGACCACATTGTCAAGAGTTCTGCTCCCTCTACCTGCCTCAGAAGTATTCACTGTCTTAAGGATTCACAGACTAATAGCTCGACATGTAAATTAATAAGTTCTAGTACAAAGTAATAAGAAACAATAGAGGAATATTTAAAATACAGATGTGGTGGTGACCAGCTAACCCTTGGCAGGCAGGAGGAAGTCTATCAGGGAAGATTTACTGATCTGAAGGATACATGCTCAGACCAATCAACGTAGGTTTTTTGAGAAGGGCATTTGCACACATCCAGGCACAAACCATGTGAGGTCACAAACAACAGGGTGGTCCAGCGGACAGAGCTGCTCCCTGGAGTGAGTCCACTGGGGGTCAGAAGTTCAGGCCCTGCCACTTCTGAGTCTCACTGGCCTTTGGCCAGTCACTTAACTCCCAGGATATGGTTGTCACTTAACAACCTTACATAATTGGTCTTAGTCTCAAAGGGAGTAATTAATGCAGAAGTTCTTTGTCAATAGCAAAGTGCTAGGCAACTGTAAAGGGCTTTAGCATTCCTTCAAAGGGAAAATAAAGCCCCTCACGTCTCATGAGGAGAGTGTGAATGGTGGTTCTATTTCCTTGCTCTAGTGGATGCCAAATAAAGCTGGATTAATCTCTACATTCCAGCCCTGAGCTCAGGAAGTGTCAAGTACCATGTTTCACCAGGAATTCTGAGCTGTGTGGTGTCAACCCAATAGGCAGGAGACCTGGGAGTGACCTGAGGATGGGCTTCTCCACACCAGTTGGCAGTTATATCCTCTCTTCCTCCCCAGGCAGAAAGCAGCCATTTCTGTCTAATCATTAGAATTGATCCACTAGTAACACAGTCACCAAAATGGTCCAACCACCAGCATGACAGTGCTGGTTAACTGAATGGAAAGAGGGACTACCCCTAAAATAGTTCTCAGAAGCTGTCGGACATACAAATGAGCTGAGGATTTGTCCTGGGAGGATTTGGTGGATTAACTTTCCATTATAAGGGTTTCATCATGATTCATGGTTCATCTATCATTTCAAGAACTCTCATTTCTTAGACCTAACAAATTCTCCACTAGAGATGACGGAGTCAAAAATAATGGAAAAGATTGCACAGATTTCTTCAGGTCCTGAGCCCCTCCAATTTTGCCTTGCTCCCTCTTAAGAGGGCCAGTCCATTCAGATCATGGAGCATTGGCATTCAGAGGGTTCATCCAGTTCTATTCAGCTGAACGAGCTGGCCAGAGGAATCCCCCTTGGATGACATATGATGATGTCACATGGAAGGTCTCCTCCCCTCTGTGTGTCCTTCTATGGAATTGAGCTTTGTCCCCTCGGTTCTTCTGGGGCAGGAGAGGTTTTCCTCTTTGGAATCAATCACTGGATGAGACCACAGTGAGGAAGCCATGAGGCCTGAAGGTCTAGAGGTCAGGGTGTCCATGTGCTTGTTGGTGAGCTCTCTTTCATGCTGGGCTGAGTGGGAAGATGTGGCCATGATATGCACTGAGAAGGAGGAGCAAAGACACTTCTTTGAGTGAAGATGCTCCCATCAGGTTAATCTACCTTCATGACCGCAGCATGGTTCCCAAGCTCAGCAGGCCACTGCCATCCTGGTCCTCCCCACGTGACCATACTGTGTGTATCTAGGCTTGGGGACAACACAGCTCTGCTTCCTTCTGAAGTTCTAGTCAAAGAATTGCCCCCGCAGCTCTTCCTTGTCTGTTCTGTTCCAGCTGCTGCAAAGCTGCTGTAGACATACACAGTCCATCTCAGGAACCTTCACAGTGATGACTGGCTTAGAAGACCTGCTTGCCTTTAACTCAGGGAGTCCTGGATTTCACTTATCAAAGCTGTAGAGCTTTCTACAGCTTTACGACATCCCAGAGTTTGAGGTTCTGAGCTCCCTACTTGCTGTCTGGCAATTTCCACCTGACTGGCACCCTGGCTGCTGTAAGCTATCTACTCAGACATTCTAAATCTTTGTCCCAGTTATTTTCAGCATATTTTATTGTTCCAAATCATGTATTTTGAAATTGGTTTTTCCTTGAGCGACTAATGTATTTAACGGAAATAAATGATTCTAAGCTCCCGATTCTTTGCATCCACCTTAGCTAAAGTCATAGTTGAAGGCCAAAGCCACACATTTCATTAGTATCGAATAAGATGCCTTGAGAGGATGAGCAGTGACTGACACATGAGCATTTGAGAGTATACGACAGTGGGTGAGTCTCAGCTACCCCTGTTTATCTTCTTCTCAGCATATGGCCCTCCAGTGACCCTACATACGGTCACAGCCAAATTCCCACTGTCTCCTACCCCTCTCTCCCTTGTCCAGCACGTAGGCGGCCGTGCTGTTCCTTAAACACTCCTTTGGCCTGGACGCTTTCCCTCAGGTGTCCACGGGGTGGCGCCCTCACCACCTCAGCTCTTGTACAAGAGCCACCTTCTGAGGGATGTGTCCTTCATCACTTAGGTAAAAATGCAACAGCTTCGAGAACCAAGGGACTGGTTCTACCACTCGCTTTTTCTCTATAGTCCTTACCACCATTGGGCCTCCTCTATTTTGTGTATTGTATATTTCTCCTAACCAGAATGCCCGTAAGAGGATGAGATTTTTATCTAGTTTGTTACATCCCCAGTTCCTAAGCGAGTGTTCGATGTGAATGAATGTGGTGCGAAACTATCTTTTAGTAAATGGATGGATATCATATCCTCTTATTCAGTTAAGAATTTGATTTGAAGGTGTTCTTCCTTTCATAATATCTCTTCAGGCAAAAACGAAATGGCTCTAATGGAGTAACTTTAAAACAACACAAACATATTTTCAAACTGTTTTCTGCTTTTACTTTTTGAAAATTTTTTTTCTGACAAGAAAAGTAATACTGATTCATTGTGAGAAGGTAAAAAAGTACAACTAATTCAAATAACTAATAATGCTATAGAGTTAACCACTGTTAGCATTTTTTAAAAAACTGAAGTATAGTCAGTTACAGTGTGTCAATTTCTGGTGTACAGCACAATATCCCAGTCATATATACACATATGTATATTCATTTTTATATTTTTTCATTAAAGGTTATTACAAGCTATACTGTTAGTATTTTGATGTGCTTTCTTCCAGGTTTTAATTTAAGCCTGCACAAGTGTGCACACATACATTTTTAAATGAATACATAATTTCTGTATTTACCTATATGTATTTAAGTCAAGATTATACTCTTTAATTTTATCATATACTGTGCTAGGGGCATTCACGTAGCATTGTTTATCTAAAACATTTATGTTCAGAGGTATCTTGATATTGTATCTTGATTACACTCTATGGTATAAATTTGTTTAATGAGTCTGCTATTGTGGACATTAAGAAATATTTTTTTCATTTTCATTTGAATGGAAATTCCATTCCTTTCATCTGTTTGGCTTATTGGTTTTTAACAGCTCTTTTTTTTTCATCCTGAATAGCCTTTTATTTGTGTGTGCATTTATTTGTTAGTATTATTTTTTATGTTCAAGTATAGTTGGTTTACAATGTTGTGTGAATTTCCGGTGCACAGCAGAGTGATTCAGTTACACACATATATGTATATTCCTTTTCATATTCTTTTTCATTATAGGCTATTACAAGTTATTGAATATAGTTCCCTATGCTATACAGTAGGACCTTGCTGTTTATCTGTTTTATATATAGTATTAACTATCTTTGATCTTCTAATTCTTTCAGCTTATTTTGCTTGCATAGTTTACCTATGATCATCTTCAGCGTTTAGTCCTCATGATTTTTTAAAATGCCATTTTCTCTCCTCTAAGTTGTTTAGTGTTATGGCCTGTTTACCTTTAATTCTTTAGTTTTATCTATGTTTTGTCTTCTTTGTGTTTTCTAAACTATTTTCTTTTTACATGGTATATTCTGTACCGTTTTTACTGTGGTCATTTGGGCAACAGCAGTGTGATTTATTGCCCGCGGCCACTTCCTCTCCTCATCTCTCAGAGTCCCATCCTGCCTCTCCCAGAAACCCCTTCCTTAAAGAATGTTCTCAGAATGTTGGTGGCTTTCCCTTGAGGCTGGCCAAGTCACAAGGCCCTCTGGAGTCACATTCTGGCCATCTCTTCCTGAAGAGAGAAACATTCTGAGTTCTAGAGTCAAACCTGTGCAGCCCCTGGTGTGGGGGATGCAGGAATTCCGCCCTCACACCCAGCCTGATGTGAGGGGCCCAATGACTGAAAGCAGAGTGTCCTTGGGGAGCTGCTCTGTGGAGCCTTTATAGCCAGAATGCTGGCATCGTTTCTTATTTCTTCCTCAACCTCTGTCTCTGTCCTTTTTATTTTCAGTTTTCTACTCATTTCCTTCTGGGGCAGGGTAACAATTTTGAGTCCCCTCTGTCCACCAATCAGATCCAAGGAAGAGCTGGCTGGAGCTGGGGTTACTGCCACAGGCCTCAGTGCCAGAGATCTGGATCCTCATGCATGAAATGGACCTGCTCAAATTGTAGCGTTAAAGAAGAGGCCTGTTTCTTTAAAGTGCGGCGAGGCAGCTGTGGGTGGTGTGCTCTTTCTCTGCATCTCAAGGGGTAACTGCAAAGACAGGGCTCCTGAGGAATGTCCCCAGTCATAGTTCCCTGGATTGCACCAGTGCTCTCCCCACTGGCTTCTCTTTCTGCTCTCTCTGGGCCAGGGGGAGTGATTTCTTTTGTGCAAGCATTCTCTCTTCTCTCTGAAATGACAGCTTGGACCTTCGGCTGAATCCCCCACTGCTCAACTCCATGGCCTTCCGGGCTGCCCACAAGACTATGTGGGGCCAGTTCACATGGTAGGCACCTCAGTTTAGGTGCATTTGAAAGCCTGTTACACAATGATTCTCAGGAATTCAGTTGGTAGATTACTCTTTCCCAGAAGAGTTGACCTGAAAGACTTCCCATCATCTGGACACAAGTGAAGGCTCGGGCCTCCCAGGTCCTGAAGATCCAGTGGGAGCAGAGCCAGTCCCTCCCAAGGACTAATTCTGCCTCTCAGTATCCACATCACAGCACATATTATAGTTGTCAGATTAGATAAACTCTCCAAGATAAAGGTCCTGATATATTGGCAAGAGACTTGGATTATAGAAAACACATTTCCTCAAACTTCAAGTTTTAAGCCCTCTTTTCTCTCCAGCTTTGTGGAAGGAAGTACCTTTGGCAAAGGTTGGGTGGGCTGGCACCTGCATCTGCTCAGCCTCAGGGAGAACTGGCTGGTGCTGTAGGAACCTGCTTCTTCCAGATCTGATCTAGAAGTCTCATAATCATACATCTACAGTCAAACATAATACCCTCTGGCAGTGTGCGTTCTCTCTGCTTGGCTGTTTGGTCCCATCACAATCTTATTTTGTGATTCTCTACGACACAAGCAGGGTAGTTATCTGACAAGACTTATCACAAGGCCCAGCATGGGCTGGCAGGATCTGTCTGGAGCCAGTGGGCCACTCCTCTAGGCGATGTGGTCCCAATTGGGGGTGAGGTTGATTTCAAGGACTTGCTACAGTTTCTAAGTGAAATTTATTGTCCTAACTATTCTCATTCCTTTGACTTCTGATGTGCTTTGTTGAGCAGGAGAGAAGGGTCTGAGTGTTTCTGTGTGCCAGAAATCACCTTTATCTTTGGGCACCCCCAGAGAGAGTGCTGGCCCGTTGGTCCAGGGAGAGAAATTGCACACCTGCCAGGACTCTAAACACTCAAATCCCACCTGCCTTTCATTTTGTAAATAGCAAATCCACCCGAGATTGTGTGATGAAGAAAAAAGTGCCTCTTCCTTGCTGTTAAATAGCGTTGAGGTGCATTTACAGCTTGAAGTGTGAGAAATTCTGCACCAGCTGGGGACCAAGGCCAAATGGCTTTCTTGCTGTCAGGCTGTGTTGTGGCAGGACGAGGTGTACACTGCAGATCTCACACCTCTGACAATCTCAGCCGTATGGAATGAGGCCATTCAGGTGGATATTTAATTTCTAGACTGTATATAGTATGCAATCTTATTGCAACTATTTAAAAAGCATGCTTTTGGAGCTATTTTAAGGCATGAGAAGATGTAAAAGAAAAGTAGTATTGAGATTTGCAGATACTAACTACTATATATAAAATAGATAAACAACAAGTTCTATTGTATAGCACAGGGAACTATATTCAGTATCTTGTAATCTATAATGAAAAAAAATACAAAAAAGGAATATATGTATTTATTTATATGACTGGAACATTATGGTGTACACCAGAAACTGAAACATTGTAAACTGACTATACTTCAATTAAAAAGAAAAGAAAAGTAGTATCCAAAACTTCTTATTCAGTATGATTCCAGTTTTGTGTGTATGTCCACACCAAGATGTTATGGTAGATATTTTTTAGTGACTTCATTACAGGTACTTCCCATTATTTTTTCAACTGTGTACAATGTGCATGAATTATTTTTATACTAAATAAAGACATTCCATTGAAATAGCATAAGATTACAAAAAACTTTTATTCTGGACATAGAATAATATAATGAACCCCATCCAGGGACCCATCACTCAGCTTCAAAAATTGCCAACTTTTGGCTAATTTTGTTTCACTAATGTCCTTATCTACTCCCTCCTTCCCATATGATTATTACTTAATTAATAGGCTTCATTTTTTTAGAGAAGTTTCAGGTTTACAAAGAATTAAGCAGATAGGCAGAATTCTCACATCTCCCACCCCACCGAGTTTCCTCCATTTCTTAACCTCTTGCCTTAGAGGGTACATCTGTTAAATTGATGGCTCAATATTGAGACATTATTATTCACTAAAGTCTGTAGTTTATACTAAGGTTCACAGTTTTAAATACAGAGCATAAGCTTTTTATTCCACAATTTAGAGTGAATTATCCCCAACACCATACATGTCTGGATCAAATCTACCACTTGAAATATCTAAACTGCCTTCTAAATGTTTAGTCCAGAAACCAGTGAGATAAAAAAGCCCTCGAAACTTCCTGAAAATAATTAAGTCGAGAAAACCGCAGACCATACGAAAAAATGACTATTGCTGGAACACAAAGCAACCCAGGCGTAAGCAGTCCTTGTCCACAGTGGGGGTGGGGGCTGTGGGCGGGGCTGTGGGCGGGGAGGCGCCTGCTTCCTGCCGGCCAGCACCGGCCTGGGGAAGACAGAGCCCGCTCCATAGGGAACAGTAACTGTTAACTGAAGCGCAGTTGTTCAGGCCGCTGGAGTGGGAGGGAGGGCGTAGGACTTTTCACAAGCATGACTGGAGTCAGAACCTGCAACGAAATTAAAAAAAATAAAAAAGTAATGCTTCTGGCAACCTAATTAAACAGAGGATTTCTCAGCAGTGGAGTGGGGGTGGGGTGCATGCCTGGTCGTGACCTCAGTGCTGCCCTGTGGTTCTTTCCAGACACCTGCTAGATGCTAATTAGTCAAATCCTCCCTCGCTGGGATCCAGGTGGTGGGGGCAGAGGTCATGTCCCCTAGGACATCTGCAGCAAGTCAGGTTCAATGCCTGTCCTGCCAACCAAGCATTAGACTTTGGGATCAGTAACTGTCACAGCCAGCTGACTGAGACCCGAAATCTGTCGCGGGGGTTGTTGTGGAGAGCACGTGGACTCTTGATATTCAGCAACATCACCGACAAGCCTTTACTGAGCACCCAGCAGTGGGGCCCTTGGGCTGGGCTGTGGATCCAAAGGTGACAAGACAGACCAAGCCTGAGCCTCCGACGCTGACCTTCCCCTGTGGGACCTTGAATCTCATAGGACACTGTGGTCAGTTCCTCCTTTGTTTTTTTCCCGGGGCCCAACTTGCCCTCACCCCACCCCATGTGTAACCAAAAGGACACATCCATTCATAGACACATGTAATCTGGGTTTCCTGACAGTGGAGCAGTCCTGAAAACCAAGTGGAAGTTTCCAAGTTACGAAATACTCTGCTTATCATGATGGTGCGGTCCACCTGGTCCTGAGCAGGTGGAGGTTCAGAAAGGGCCTGCTGACAGCTTCTTCCCCAAATCAGTCACTTCTCACCCACCGCCTGCTCGCCTTCCAAGAAGGAGCATCAACTCTCAACTCAAGACCACCTTGACTTTGCGAGATACTTAATCTGAAAAAAAAAATCTACCTGTAAAAGCAGTTAGTAAACTTAAAAAAAGAAAACTAGAAGAGACTAGGCCTACATGATTAAAAAAAATGTATTTTTTGTGTTAAACAGTATATTTTAGGTTTCCATAGAAAATGGCACTTGGTAAGATTTCCAGATACAGATTTGCTCTCCTTTCCATGTCAAGACTTATAAAACAACAACAACAACAAAATCAGATAGTAGCAGGTTTCTATGACGTATATATTCTGTCAAGTATCACAATAGTTAACTTCTGGTAACTCATGAAGGTTGGCTGTGTAACGAACCCCAATTTACAGTGTGGGACCCTGACCCCACGTGGGAGGCAGATGACTATCATACAGTACCAGTTAGCCAGGGGCAGGATGGGTGTTTTCTCCAGCCCTTCCTCCATCGCAAGGCTGTACCCTTTACTGTGGCCACTCACTTGATTTACAGAATCCCGGAGGAAGTTCCACACATGAGAAGACCCAAGGAGCTGATCTAAGAATCCCATGCAGAGGTGGGCGGGGGTCTGAGTCCAGGACTGGGTGGGAGCGGCAGCAGCTTGGGAGCCTGGTGCCGTGGGGCCTGGGTATCACCACTCCACTCACCGTCCCTGTATGGTCGGCTTGCAGGCCATGGAGTGGTTATGTGTCTGAGCTGCAGTTGGCCCTTAAGGGCTTCCTTGGGGGACATGCACAAGTGACCTGAACATTTTTCTCTTCCAGCCCAAGCCAGAGCAAATCTGCCAGCCCAATTCAAGGCAGACACATCCTTCCTTTCTTTGTAAGTGGCCCCTGGCTCAGAAACCCAGGCCATGATTAGCCCAGCCATGTCCTGCCTGGGAACCACTCTGTGTTGACCAGAGACCTGCTCCCCTCTTCACTTCTGACTCCGTTCTTTTCTTCCACCCTGTTCTTCCATAAACCTTCTCTTCCTAGATCCATTCAAGCAAACAGCTTTCACCAACTTCAGACCAGAATGTGGAGGACAATAGGCAGCAGCACTGGGTTTTCCTAATTCTTCCCTTGCCCTCCACCCTTACATGTGTGACCAGTCTGGTCTCCATGTAGTGGCTACAGATATTCTGTTTTTTTTTTTTTTTTTTTACCCTTTTCCAAAAATTGAAGTATAGTCAGTTTACAATGTTGTGTGTCAATTTCTAGGGGTACAGCATAATGTTCCAGTCATACATATACATGCATATGTTTGTTTTCATATTCTTTTTCATTATACGTTACTACAAGATACTGATTATAGTTCCCTGTACTATATAGAAGAAACTTGCTGTTTATCTCCTTTATATATATATCTGCAACTCTCAAACTCCCAATTTATCCCTCCCAGCCCCTTTCCCCTCTGGTAACCATAAATTTGTTCTTTATGTCCAGAGATTCTTTTAAGGTGTAAGTTGGGCCATGCAGCTACTCTGTCTGAACACCTCCATGGGCTTTTCATCTCAGAGGGAAAAAACTTTCCTCCCAGCTCACTCCCCTCCTGGCACTGATGGCTTTGATCTGCCTTAATACACCAGGCAAGCTCCTGCCTCAGAATCTGTGCCCTCCTTCTAGGATGTTCTTCATCCAAGTGTATGCATGCTCTGTATGCCCACTGTCAGCCTGAATGAGGATGAGTTCTCTGTCTTGTTTACAAATTTGAGAATCTCGGGGGAGGCAAATAGCTCAGCAGTAGAACACATGCTTAGCATGCACGAAGTCCTGAGTTTAATCCCCAGTACCTCCATTAAAAAAATAAAACCATAAAAGGGAAAAAAAATCTGAGGATCTCAGTTTCTGGTATATTGGTAATGCGAGAAAGTTTTGACTTGAATTGGAGAAGTTGCATCTGTCTGACCTTTTGAAATCTCTTGGAGTTTGAGATTTGCAAGTATTAACATATATATACATATATACAAAGTCGATAAACAACAAGTTTCTTCTGTATAGCATAGGGAACTATATTCAGTATCTTGTAGTAGCCTATAATGAAAAAGAATATGAAAACAAATATATGTATGTATATGTACGACTGAAACATGATGCTAAACACCAGAAATTGACACATTGTAAGCTGACTATACTTCAATTTAAAAAAATCTCTTGCGACTACTTAGTGGTGATTCAACAAGGGGAAAGTACCTGATCTTTCCTCCCTTAAGTGATCGACCAAAGAGAGAAAGGGAAGCCGGAACTTTGAGGAACAAAGTCACATGTTGGAAAGGTGCCCACTCACATACTCATTCAATAAATATCTACTAAGCACTGACTGTTTGAAACAATGAGTTAGGAGGTGGGGGTATCACACAGAACCAGAGGCCTTCCCTCAAAGAGCTCATGGTCCAGTTGAGGAGACAGATGTTGGTTAAGTGCCTATATAAATAATTATAAAATCATAACTGTGATAAGTGCAGGGAAGGTGAGATGGACAGTTCTAGAAGTGTCTGTTAGGGACGTCAGGGAAGACTTTCCGAGGAAAGGGATATTTGACGTGGGAAATGACAGATGAATTGAGAGGCATCAGAGAGGGCTGTAAGATTTCCAGCTTTCACTGCTTGATGGATTGTAGTAAAATCCAGTGACACAGAAAACACCAGAAGATGGGAAGACTAGGTGTGGGTAAGGTGGGAAAAATAGTAAGTTCTGTTTGGGACTTTAGTTTGAGGTATATTTGGGACATTTAAGAGCCAATGTCATGTGGCCAATTGGATATTACTAGATATATAAAAGAGATTATACAGGCAAAATGTGGAAATTCTGAGTTAAGTAGCCTGGTACCGTCGTGCGGTAAAAGGTCTTGGGCGCACACAGTTCATCTGAGGAAAGGGTGAGGATGGAGAAGAAGAGGGGCCTCGGGGCAACCTTGAGGGGCTCCAACATTCCAAGTTTAAGTAGAAGAGGGTGAACTTGCCAAGAAAGGCAGAGAAGTTTCCAGATCATCAGGCCAAAAGGCAGAAGCATGTGGTATGAGTGAAGTCAAGGGGGAATTCTTTGTATTACTGTTGCAACACTTTTCTAAGTCTGAAATTATTTCAAAATATACAGTGAAAAATCATTTTGTTAGGGCTTATTAGGATGGGAGAGGGGCCACACTCTATCTTGGATAACTGGGACCTTCCTTAATGGGGATCGGATCTTTCTACATCTTCTTCAAAAAGCCAGTTTAACTCTGAAGTCTATATGCTCTTTTTCAAGTACCTACAGATTATCACTGCATCTAAACTGCTAACATTCTAGAAAGTACTGTTCAAAAAATTCAGATCATCTAATTTTTTAACCCTTTATGTTTAAAGAAATGTTACTGGCTTGTTAGGTGTACACTAAATTTTAATGTACTCTCACTTTTTCAGTTAAACAAACAAAATGCATTTAATTGAGAACACTGAACAAATCACTATCAGTTTGTGCTAGTCAGGATAGGCTGAGTTTTACGTAACAAAACAACTCCCAATCCTAGTGGCTTAAAGGAGCAAAGGTTTCTTTATTGCCCAAGTGCCTTTATTGCCTAGTGCAGGTTGTCAGAGAGCTCTGCTCACAGTGACCATTCTTAACTCTGCTCCTTCTTGACCCTTAGCCCCAGGGTCCCCGCAGCAGGGAAGAGAGGGCTTTGTGTCAAGTAGTGCAGCTCAGTCCTTTGGCCTGAATGCTACATATGTCACTTCCCCTTGGACTTCCTTAGCTGCAAGCAGGCATGTAGATGTGCCCAGTTTCAAGGGAATTCAAAAATATCCTTCCTGTGTACCTGAAGTAGAATAAAAGGTAGTAACTTGTGCCATGCAATTTCAGGTTCCACCATAGAAATGATAAAAATCATGACATTGTGGTAGAAACAGCCAATTGCTTGCTCAGTATCTGTATTCCTCTACTTCCTTACTAGTAGAACCTGGTATGTCAATGCTCACTGAAAGGCACTGAGCTCTTACAGATGTGTGTGTGATAGCTGTGCGTGGTCATACACCCCAGTTCTGGCTGGTTAGATAGACACAGGTGGGGCTTAGAGCAAAAGGAAAAAACCTTTTTATTGATGATCAGACAAGGCTGGCTTGTGCCTTTGGCCCCCTGCCCTTCACCATCCATCATCCACTGTCCTTCTTCCACCTTGGAGTATGGTCACAGTGCCTGTGAGTGCAGCAGCCACCTGTAGCTGGTACAGAGGCCTCACATTAAGATCAATGGGTCAGGTCTACAGATGGGGCCTGGATCCTTGTGATTCTGTGAGCCTCCATACCAGCTGTGGGCTGCTTCCCCCACATCATTTGTTATCGCAGACAAATAAGCCAACACTGTTGAGTTTCTGTTACTTACAGACAAACGCAATCTTAAATGATGCAAATAAAATACTTTATTACTTTCTACCATAAATAATGACTCATTCATATCATATCATGATTCAAGTTAGTGATTCAAATATTGTCATAAATACAGCAGTAGTATGTTCCTCTGCCACCTAATCAAGTCACTCTAGTTACTGATATAAATTATTCTTTTTTTAAAATTAAAAAAAATTAAAAAATTGAACTATAGTCAGTTTACAATGTTGTGTTAATTTGTGGTGTACAGCATAGTGATTCAGTAATACATATCTATATTCCTTTTCATATTTTTTTCATTATAGGTTATTTATTACAAGGTATTGAATATAGTTGCCTGTGCTATACAGTAGGACCTTGCTGTTTGTCTATTACTTATTTTTATTTATTATTGAAGTCTAGTTGATTTACAACATTGTGTTAGTTTCAGGTGTACAGCAAACTGATTCAGTTGTACATATATACATATTCTTTTCCAATATAATGGAAAAGTGCTTTTGGAACCCTGTTTCATTCCATATAAATTTCCTAGTACTTTCTTACATATTCTCTCTTACAACCCTTCACCAATAGTCCATGTGTATTAGGCCCTAGTGCATGCCAGGCATGCGCTCTACCACTTGAGCTGTACCCTACCCCCTAAATTTTTTAAAAAAGTAAAGAATACAACGTTAAAAACATTAAATGATACCACACTGAAAAAAATTAGCGAACTCAGATAGCATTTTGGAAATCACTAGAGAAACTGCCCACTATTTGAGAATAATACATAACTTTGGTTGGAACATAAAATTAAACTCAGTAAATTTCTTACTCAAAAGCATATGCACACGAATACCTGTTTCATCTAAATTATGTGAGAATTTATTTTAATGCATTTGCTTTACTTAAAAGAATTACACTAATCTTTTTGTCATGTTTGCCTCATAGGTGGAAAACTCTTAACAGGAGGAGTTCCAGATGCAAGAGCCCCACAGCAAATCTGCAGGGAGATACCATGGAATGCCTGGAGGGTCTCTAGCAGGTACCTTCATTTAGGCAGCTCTGTCTGGATCAGTGTACCTTCCCTTTGCAATTCATGACTCAGCATCAAACTGCTTTGATAACTTGATCTAACTTCAGGAAGGAGCACTCTATTTTGCATTATCTCCATTTAGCCACTGAGATGGCTCTGAAAATTGCTTTTTAAGTGGTCAGATGTGGCTAGCAGGTAGTTTCAGATCAGCAGTGCAGTAAAGGGAGCCTAGAAGGATCATAGTTGCTGGTAGTTTGGGTATTCTTTCTAGAGGCCCCAAACCTAGGGATGGGCTGATGGTCAGGGATACCATTTCTTCTTGGTCCACTATTGTACTATTTATACACCCCACATTTCTGCTACATTGGGTTATTCTTTGAACATATCCTATTTTACTTCCATACAAATGTTTCCCCTCAGTCGACCATCTCACTGCTGAGTGGCACAGTTCTAAACCCACCTCCCCCAAGAGCTTTTCCTGATCTCATCAGTCATCCTCTGTAGATGCCCAGAATTTTTTGTCCACATCCCAGTGGGCTTTGTATCTTGTGCTTGCTTTCTTATTGGACTGATATGCTCTTAGAAGGAAGACATTATCCTTATCCATCTCTGATGCCCCCGACCCCAGGTTTGGCACAGTGTATGGACCTTGAAGGAACTTCATGGTTTGAGATCTCTGGAGTGGTCTGTGGCCATTGTAAAATTCAAAGTGGAGAGAACCTTGGTTAAAAGAAGAAATGGAGAAGGAGTAACTTCTAATTTTCTTTGCCAAAGGTCAGGGCATTGCTTCTTCTCTGAATTGTTCTAACTTGCTGAGATGGAAACTTCCCTTAATTTGGGACAGATAAGAGTAATTTTTGGCAGATAAGAGCCCGGAGAAGCTGTCATTGCCCACTGGCTTGGCAGGGAAACTGCTACAAAATGATTATGCAAGGTAAGCTTTTTTGTCTATTATGAATTATTTTTAAAAATCTAGAATTATCTGATTTAAATATAATAGATCAAGATTTCCTTCTGGCACTACTGAAACCCAGAGTATACAAAGGGAGCCTCAGGTGTCCCAGACAGCCCAGCATTTGGTAGACATAATTCACCATCTCTTTGGATTTCTTTGTCATTAGTTGATTACTTGATGGAAATATTAGAGAGAATGAAGCTGTGCACTGGTGTGAAGACCTTGTAAAAGAGTCAAAAAGCAAACTTACATGTCAGGTCTCATAAACTCTCTTGTGGGGGTTTTTACCTTAAAAAAAGGGCAAAATTGATAAAGCTAATTTCTGGCAAACCAAAGAGGCTGCAGTAAATTCCTGAAAGGCACAATCTCACCTCTCTGGCCCTATACACCTACTCTCCCCTCACCTGGCTCCTCAGGGGGAGTGTAGGAGGCTGATCAGAGAAACAAGGAGAGGCACGTCTCACCACAGCCCTATTCTCTGCTCCTAGATGCTCGTTACAAAACTGGGCAGGGAAACCCATCCTGATCGCCTCTTCTGTTTGCGGGCGCCCAGTCCTGACTTCCGGGAGTCACACACACTTGTTTCCAGGCGGTGTCCAGGTCTATCCTGTCCACTAGCGGAGCACAGGTGTTGTGCACGTAGTCTGGAAGTCCCAGACCAACCCACAGAGGCCTGATGAGAGCCAGGCTGGGCTGGGGTGAAAGGAAGGGTCTGGGAATGACCAGAATGTTGACTGTCTCAGAGGGAGGAGGGAGAGTGCCTCGGATGACTGCAAGGCTCAGCAGGCTGCAGAAAGGATCAAGGCCAAGACCTCACAAGCATGGCCCTGTGCCCTTCCCTCCCACCCAAAGCCAGCCTCACGGATGTTCAAAGGCGCTTTAAAATATTACAAGATGCTACACTTTTTATTGTTCAACCCCCGATGTCCTCCTGAAATGACATCCTCGCATTAGTAGAGGGCTGGGTGTTTCACAGCAGAGCTTTGCATTCCTGAGACAGGCTTGGTGTTTGCTCTGATGTTGGGGAAGTCTCAGGTGTCTTCATCCTACAGCTCAAGGAAGGCCAAGCACAGACTGGGGTGAAGAGCCTAGACTGTGCTAGGGGCTCTTGAGTTTTTGGATGCAGACCTGTAGAGTGGGGAGACTTAAGAGCAAAATGAAGTCCTTGGGAGACGCTGGTGTCACTCCTCTTCTGCTTCAGGGCACACTCGGCCCCCGGTGCACCACCATCACGGCCCATCTCACCTCTCAGGAGAAGGGCGCGCACCCTCTGCTGTCTGGCTGATTTTCTTTCCTCACACCATTTACTCTCCACTGTTACCTCCTCCCTCTCAACACACACAATGTTGGGCACCGACTCCCTCCTGTATTCTGGAGACTCTTATTTTGGGAGTAAAAAGGAGAGGGAATGACTATGGATGAGATGTGGGGTAGAAAGGTCCAGAAAATGAAGATACCTTTGAGATCAGAAAGGGGGCCTCCTCTTCACAGGTAAGGACTCTGGCTTGCTTGTGCTTTGCCTAAGGTCACAGTCATTTAGGAGCAGGTATCCTGTTGCTTTCCAGCCTTTCTGCATAGGATAGGGTGAACAGGTGTAAACAGGTTTCACCAGGCCATGTTCAGCTGTGTGCTGTTGGCATTGCAAAGGGTATTACGTTTAGGAATAGGGCTGCTTTATGCGCTGGTGGGGAAGGAGGAGGGCTGAACTGGGAATGAGAAGACCCTTATTCTAGGCCCAGTGCTCTTTGTTTGACCTTGGATGGGCCACTTAATATTCAAGAGCTGTGGCTTATGCATTGTGACTGCCGGTCACAATAGCTAACTTCTGTCTTCATTCCCACTAATGGCAAACAGAAGAGTCTAAGACACTGAACTGTATCTGCGCCTGTTTCCAACAAACTCATGTTCAGCTTTCATCCCTCTCTGCCCTTAAAAAAAAAAAAAGCTGTGTCAATTTTATTAATCCTTTTCTTTTTTCAAAAACCACTTTAAAAAAATTTAACGCCTTTATTGTGGTATGATTCCTGTACAATAATCTATACATATTTCAGATGTACAATTTGATGGATTTTGATAAAGGTATACACCCATAAAATCACCACCACAATCAAGATAGGTAACATTTCCATCACTTCCCAAAAGTTGCAAATTTCAAATTCCCAATTTATCCCTTCCTACCCCCTTTGCCCACCAGAACCATAAGTTTTCTCTCTATGTCTCTGAGTCTGTTTCTGTTTTATAGATAAATTCATTTGTGTCCTTTTTGAAAAATTCCACATATGAGTAATGTGGTATTTTTCTTTCTCCTTCTGGCTTATTTTACTTAGGATGACAATCTCCAGGTTCATCCATGTTGCTGCAAATGGCATCATTTTATTCTTTTTTATGGCTGAGTAGTATTCCATTGTATAAATATACCACAAATTCTTTATCCAACCATCTGTTGATGGATATTTGGGTTGTTTAAAAAAAAAGTTAACATAAAACCAAAACAATAAAAGAAGACTGAATTTAGTAACAAAGTTGGAGTTACTAGTAATGGCAGCAATGGGAGAAGAGATTCAGTTGATCTTCTGTGGTTGTTGGTTGTTTGCTAGTCTCATGGTGATGGAAGCTGCATATTTTTTTTGAAGGAACCAAGAAGCTGCTGGATTTTTTGTTTTCCCAGCAGCAACCTATCACAAACCAAGAATCTGGGGATCTTCAAACCATCCCAAGATCCTAGTGGAACATCTTTTGAAGGATATTTAGTGTTCAGTCATAAGTGTGGCAAAAACTGACAAGCAGGAAGTTTATCTACTTAGTGAGACTAGTATGTTTGTCTCCAAGAGATGTATCAATTTGAAGACATGTGGTACCACCTTTGCTGGAAGCACTGGTTTCTCTATTGAAGTTTGCTAGGAATTACAGTGGATTTGACTCGATCCAAAGCTTCTTTAATTCTCCTCAGAATTTCATATACATGTACCACATCTTCTTTATCCAGTCACCTGTTGATGCACAGCTAGTTTGCTTCCATGTCTTGGCTATTGTAAATAGTGCTGCTATGAACATAAGGGTATTTGTATCTTTTCAAATTAGAATTTCCTCCAAATATTTGCTGAGGGGTGGGATTGCTGGATCATATAGCAACTCTACTTTTAATTTTTAAGGAATCTCTATACTGTCCTCCATAGTGGCTGCACCAATTTTTATTCCTACCAACAGTGTAGGAGGGTTACTTTTTCTCCACACCCTCTCCAGCATTTATTATTTGTAGACTTTTGAGTGATGGCCATTCTGACTGGTGTGAGGTGATATCTCACTGTAGTTTAGATTTGCATTTCTCTAATAATTAGCAATATTGAGCATATTTTCATGTGTCTGTTGACCATCTGTATGTCTTATTTGGAGAAATGTCTATTTAGATTTTCTGCCCATTTTTTTGGTTGGATTGTTTGTTTTGATGTTAAGTTGTGTGAGCTGTTTGTATATTTTGGAAATTAATCCCTTGTTGGTTGTATCACTTGCAAATATTTTCCCATTCTGTAGGTTGTCTTTTCATTTTGTTGATAGTTTCTTTTGTTGTGCAAAAGCCTTTAAGTTTAATTAGGTCCCATTTGTTTATTTTTATTTTGTTTCCATTACTCTAGGAGCTGGTTTGACTCGATATATTTGAAAAAAATATTGCTGTAATTTTTGTCAAAGCATGTTATGCCTATGTTTTCATCTAGGAATTTTTATAGTATCTGTTCTTACATTTAGGTCTTTAATCCATTTTGAATTTATTTTTGTATATAGTGTTAGAGAATGTTCTATTTCCATTCTTTTCCAGGTAGCTGTCCAGTTTTCCGAAGTAGCACTTATTGAAGAGACTGTTTCTTCTCCATTGTATATTCTTTCCACCTTTGTCATAGATTAATTGAACCTAAGTACGTGGGTTTATTTCTGGACTTTCTATCCTGCTCCATTGATCTATGTGTCTATTTTTGTGCCAGTACCATACAGTTTTGATTACTATAGCTTTGTAGTATAGTCTGAAGCCAAGAAACCTGATTCCTCCAGCTCTGTTCTTCTTTCTTGATTTGGGGTCTTTTGTGTTTCCATACAAATTTAAAATTTTTCTGTTCCATTTCTGTGAAAAGTGCCATTATGTTGATCATGTTCTAGAGATTGCATTGTATCTGAAGATTGCCTTGGGTAGTGTGGACATTTTAACAAAATTGATTCTTCCAATCCAAGAACATGGGATATCTTTTCACCTGTTTGTGCCATCTTCAATTTCTTTCATCAGTGTCTTATAGTTTTTGGAGTACAGGTCCCTTGCCTTCTTAGGAAGGATTATCCTAGGTGTTTTATTCTTTTTGATGCAAAGGTAAATGGGATTGTTTCCTTAATTTCTCTTTCTGATATTTCATTGTTAGTGTATAGAAATGCAGAAATAGATTTTTCTATATTAATTTTGTAACCTGCAACTTTACTGAATTCATTGATGAGCTCTGGTGGTTTCCTGGCAGTGTCCTTAGGAATTTCTATGTATAATATCATGTCATCTGCAAACAGTGACAGTTTTAGTATTTCTTTTCAAATTTGGATTCCTTTTATTTCTTTTTCTTCTCTGATTGCTGTGGCCTTAACTCACTCTCTCCATTTTTAAAATCTACACATGCATGATTTCTTGGGGAATCAGTGCGAGAGAGGATTGTGTCCAGTGCCTGCTCAGTCCCCTGCTGCTGGCCTTGTGTTCCTGCAGCACACCTGCTGACAACACCCTAGCTCACCCTTCAGGGAACTAGAGGAGGCCACAGCACCAGGGCCCAGGAGAAGGGGCTGGCTCCAGCCTGCCTTTCCCATGTAACCCATTCACCCAGTACCCTGCACATTCACCAAAGGGCTTCATTGTAATTGAAGACTGCCTTGATCTCTCAGTACTTTCTTTTTCATCTCCCTGGGCCTTAACTAATTCCGTGAGGGCCTGGAGAAGTGAGGAAGCAGCAGAGGAAAGTTTGAAGCTAGCAGAGGTTGGTTCATGACGTTTAAAGAAGGAAGGCATTTCAATAACATTAAAGTGCAAGGTGAAGCAGCAAAATGCTGTTGTAGAAGCTGCAGCAAATTATCCAGAAGATTTAGCTAATATCATTAATGAAGGTGGCTACGCTAAAGCTCAGATTTTCAATGCAGACAAAATAGCCTTATATCGGAAGAAGATGCCATCCAGGACTTTCTTAGGAGAAGTCAATGCCTGGCTTCAGAGCTTCAAAGGACAGGCTGACTCTTCTGTTAGGTGCTAATGCAGCTGTTGACTTTAAGTTGAATTCAGTGGTTGTTTACCTTTCTGAAAGTCATAAGACCCTTAAGAATTATGTTAAATCTACTTTGCCTGTGCTCTCTAAATGGAACAACAAACCCTGAATGACAGCACATCTCTTTACAACATGGTTTGCATGGTTTTAAGCCCACTATTGAGACCTACAGCTCAGAAAAAAAAAAAAAAAGATTCCTTTCAAAATATTATGGCTCACTGACAATGCACCTGGTCACCCAGGAGCTCTGATGGAGATGCATAATGAGATGAATATTGTTTTCATGCCTGCTAATACAATATCCATTCTGCAACCCATGGATCAAGGAGTCATTTTGATTTTCAAGTCTTATTATTTAAGACATACATTTCACAAGGCTATAGCTGCCATGGATAGTGATTCCTCTGATGGATCTGGGCAAAGTAAATTGAAAATCTCTGGAAAAAATCCACCATTCTACATGCCACTAAGAACATTTGTGATTTGTGGGAAGAGGTCAAAATGTCAACATGAACAAAAGTTTGGAAGAAGTTGATTCCAGCACTCATGGATGACTTTGAGTCGTCAAGACTTTGGTGGAGGAAGTAACTGCAGATGTGGTGGAAATAGCAAGAGAACTAGAATTAGAAGTGGAGCCTGAAGATGTGATTGAAATACTGCAATCTCATGATAAGACTGTAACAGATGAGGAGTTGCTTTTTATAGATGAGCAAAGAAAGTGGCTTCTTGAGATGGAATCTACTCCTGGTGAAGATGCCCTGAAGATTGTAGAAATGCCAACAAAGGATTTAGAACATTACATAAACTTGGTAAAATAGTGGCAGGGTTTGAGGGGATTGACTTCAATTTTGAAAGCAGTTCTACTGTGGGTACATGCTACCAAACAGCTACAGAGAAATCATCTGTGAAAGGAAGAGTCAAATAATATGCAAACTTCATTGCTGTCTTATTTCAGCTTATCACAGTCACCCCAGCCTTCAGCAACCACCACCCCAATCAGTCAGTATCTATCAACATCTCAGTTAAGACCCTCCACTAGCAAAAAGATTACATCTCACTGAAGGATCAGGTGGTCAGCATTTTTTGGCAATAAATTATTTTAAAATTAAGGTATGTGCATTTTTTAGACATGCTGTTGTACACTTAATAGACTACAGTATAGGGTAAACATAACTTTTATATGCCCTGAGAAACCAAAAAGTTTGTGTGACTTGCCTTATTGTGATATTTGCTCCATTGTGTGGTCTGGAACGGAAGCTGTGAAATCTCCAGGTAGGCCTGTATTGATTTTTACTACTCTGTAATAGCACCTAGTGTAATATTCCGCACATTATTTCTGACTAATGGATTTATCTTTACCTTATTTTTGGTGAAGATGATTGCCCCATGAGAACATCTGTTTAGGTTTAGGTATTTTATACACTATTTGATATATATTTTATGTAACATATGTCAGTAATGAAGTCCAATATAAAAATGAACATCCATGAACTTACCACACAACTTGAAAGGCTGTCTTTGTGTTCTTCCCAGGTCTCATCCTTTCCTTCTATGAAATCCTAAATTTAGTCCATATTATATACCCATAATTATCTCATATATGTCTATATCTTCAAACCATGTAGTGTTGAGATTCTTCAGATACCAGCCTTATTTGGGGCATGTGATACAGTGGTTGCAAATAGCGGTTTTGGAATCAGACTGATTGTGTTGAAATCTCAGATGAGCCATCTGCTAACTATGCAGCCTTGAATGCATTGCTTACCCTCGCTGAACTTCTACAAACAGGAGTAATTCTTCCCACTTCATCTCCCTCCTAGGGTTGCCCTGAAGATTTAATGGAATAAGAAATCTTAAGGACCTTGTGCCTTCCTGGTCCATGAGTGACCCTCCCAGATGTTACCTCCTTCCCCCTTCTGACCCATATTCCCTGGGAACTCCTGTGAAGCACACTTAGCCCTTCACCCTTCACCACTGGCACCTACTCCAAGGCACCAGCCTTAAAACAACAGAGAACGAGAAACCCATGGAATGACTGGAGCCCCAGACTGTATTCATAGCCCTTAATCTGTCCACACAAGGAAGACAAATGAGGTAGACAGTGGATAGTGGTGCCATTACTAGATCATTAATTAGCAACTTGCTTGGCTTTGGCAGGAAATCGTTCATCATTTTCAGATGAGTAGAGAGCTGCAGAACCTGCTATCTGTCTTCCCTCTGTGCACTTGTGTAACAGATGCTACGGTCCTCGCCAGAACTTTCCCTCCCACGGTGCTTTACTGAGATAAGTGACCAGGTCACTGTGACCTTGTGATCTGTTGAATGCAAAGCCCTGAACTCGGAAGGGGTCCAGGGCCAGAGGCTTCCAAGGCTGGAGAGCTATGGCAGAAAACCAAAAAGATAAATGAAGACTTCTGGAACAAGATGAGAAGATGAATAAACTGTTTGCTTTGAGAATGGAATTGATGTTCCAGAAAAATCAACTTTGGCTGCCAAAGTAACCCTTTTGGAGTTCACAAAGAACCTCACTAGGGCTCACACGTGCAAGCTCGTGCTCAGGGCTTGCATATGAGGATTCACAGTAATTGAGTGCTGCAGGGTTACTGAGCTCCTTGCACAAAGAAGGAACCAGAGGCCCAGAAGGCAATAGTCAGTGTCCAAATTAAAATATCTAGTAAGAGGCTGATTTGGATTCCAAACCACTCTCTGTCTGATTCTAAAACTCAGGCTTTCTGTATGATGCCAAGTTGTGCTCCTCAGCAGGGTGAACAGTCGCCATGAGCAGGACAGCCACTGGACAGTAATGTCTTAACCATTGATTGCCCACTGCCTTTAAATACCCACAGGTTCTTTATGCTGAACAGATGATGCATGACGCTTCTTTGGCCTTTTTACACGTATCTCATCTTTAGAAGCCTATTCTCTCGGGTTGCAATGATTTCAGATTTGCTAAGGTTTAGGGGCAATGACACATTTGTTGTTAGAAGTGAAAGGGAAGCTTGCTTTTTTCCCTGTGTGGAGAAGGCAGAGAGACTGTCTCAACCAATTCAACAAGGCAGGAGACTTGCAGGGAAAGGACGTGGCTGAAAGTTCTAAAAGCAAAGGGAAGGAGACTTATCAGAAAGAAGCAGAGGAAGGTGTCTACGTGGAATCTCCAGTCTAAGGTGATAGGTGAAGGCCATGAGATGTCAAGGAAATGAGCAGAAAACATTGCTTTGAGTCCTCAGGTCTTGGTAGAGTTAGAGACGACTCCACAACATGGAGCTGGGTAGTCATAACTGGGTTTCTGTCCTTCCAAGAGCAGCCTCTGCAAATGGTGGCACCTGGCCCTAGCTGAGGGGAGGCAGCATGGTGACAGAGGCTACAGCTGAGTTATTTCCCCCAAAAGAGACCTAGAGTTGGAGGTGGCTGTTGGTTTTGCCAATCCATTGTGCTTAGGTTGAGGGTCACATGAAGAACATCTAGGAAATATCTTAGTCTTAAGTTTAAAACTAGAATTACTGTCACAAAATCATATATGATTCTTATTCTCTGTTATAATTAAGAACCAGCTTATTGGTATCTGTGGAGGGTAGATACTTAGATTAGGGAAACTAAGGTTAAACAATAAGCTACAATGTTTTTCTTGTTTTGTTTGTACCCTATCCCTTCTATTCCTGCTTTAACTGCCCCCCCATGAATTATTTAAATGAAGACCCAGAAATTATACCATTTCATTAATAAGTGCTTAACTATATATTTTGAAGGGAAATGGGCTATTTTAAAAAACATAACAGTTTTATCATTATCACACTAGGAATATGAAAAATAATCCCTTAATTTTATCTAATATCCAGTCAGGGCTTAAATTTCCTTCATTCTTCTCACAGTTAAAAGAAAAGGAAATAAAGCAATGTGCACTATACATACACTTCTCTCTCAACCAAAACTTCCCCCTCCTTCTTTTTTCCCTTTGTTGAAGAAACTGAGTCATTTGTCCTGTAGAATTGTCCACATTCTGCATTTGCTGACTTCACTCCCTGGTGCTGTTCCTCTATTTTGTGTAAATTGATAATTAGATCTAGAGGCTTGATCAGATGTGGATTTCTTTTTGTAAAACTATTCCTCAGTGGGTGATGTGTCTTTCTTATTGCATCTTATCAGGAGCACTGGAAGCCTGTTGCCTTTTTTTTTTTTTAAACTTTCAGGATGTGGAGATTTATCAGTGGGCACAGGTGATATCAGCCTGACCCATCCAGTAAGAAATTTCTCATCAGGCTTTCACCCAATGCACTTGGCAGCTATTATGATCACTGCCAGGTTCATTATTTTACTAGTTTTGCAAAATGGGGATACCCTAACACCGTAATTCTCTCTGCATTTATTAGCTGTAATTATTCTGTAAGTAAGAACTTTTGGTTATCAATTGGTTGGTTTTCCTGAAAGATAGTTTGTACAGGAAAGCCAGATAAATGCTCTAGTCCTTCCAGTTATTTACCAGTTTTCAGAAAATTATTTGGTGTTCTATCAATCTCTGGTGAGACCAGTGCACTCTTTTTTGCTATCATTATTGACTCATAGATTTTAACTTCTTGGATATAGCCCAAATCATTGCAAACATTGTTCTTTTTGATGCTTTAATTGTCCCATCCTTGGCCAATGAGAATCCTTTCAAATTTGCTCCTGGGTCCCTTTGACATTTCCTTTGTAGTCTTCGGTAACTTCCTTGTTTTCTGGTATGATGTGATAGTCTAGAATCATCTCAAACATTTTCTGCAGAGACCTGAAAACTAAAGTCTGCCTGATAGAGGTTATCATTACTACTTGGTTTTCATTTCTTCTAGGTATTTGCAGTAGAAATACATATTTTATTTAACTGAGTTAGAAAACACATATTTCTTTTTATTTGAATAAGAAAAATACATTATGACCATATGTGCTTGGGTTTATTTCTGGGCTCCGTATTCTGTTCCATTGATCTATATGTCTGTTTTTGTGGCATTACCGTATTGTTTTGAGATTGTAGTTTTGTAGGATAGTCTGAAGTCAGAGAGTATGATACTTACACCTTTGTTCTTTTTTTCTTGAAATAGCTTTGATTATTCAAGGTCTTTTGTAATTTCATATAAATTTTAAGATTATTTGTTCTTGCTCTGTGAAAAATGTCATGGGCATTTTGATAAGGATTACATTAAATATGTTGATTGCTTTGTGTGGTATGGACATTTTACCAGTATTAATGCTTCCAGTCAGTGAACACAGGATATTTTTCCATTCATTTGTATCGTCTTCAATTTCCTTTGCCAGTGTCTTATAGTTTTTAGAGTATAGGTCTTTCATCTCCTTGGTTAAGTTTATTCCTAGGTGTTTTATTCTTTTTATTGCAATTTTAAATGGGATTGTTTTCTTGCTCTCTTCTTCTGATAGTTCATTATTAGTGTATAGAAAAGCAACAGATGCCTGTATATTAATCTTGTATCTACAACATTACTGAATTTATTAATTAGTGCTAATAATCTTTTTGGTGCAGACTTTAGGGTTTTCTATATATACTATCATGTCACTTGCAAATTGTGACAGTTTTACTTTCTCTCTTCCCATTTGGATGCTTTTACTTCCTTTCCTTGTCTGATTGTTGTGTCTTGGACTTCTAATACTATGTTTTTTTAAAACTGAAGTATAGTCAGTTTACAATGTTGTGTCAATTTCTAGTGTACAGTATAATACTTCACTCATAAAGGAGCATACATATATACATTTTCATATTCTTTTTCACCATAGGTTACTATAAGATATTGAATATAGTTCCCCGTGCTATACAGTATAAACTTGTTCTTTACTAATTTTATGTATATCAGTTAGTATCTGCAAATCTAGAAATCCCAATTTATCCCTTTCCACCCTCTTCCCCACCTGGTAACCATAAGTTTGTTTTCTATGTCTGTGAGTCTGTTTCTGTTATATAAATAAGTTTGTCTTTTTTTTTTTAAAGATTCCACATATAAGTGATATTAAGTGGTATTTTTCTTTCTCTTTCTGTCTTACTTCACTTAGAATGACAGTCTCCGGGTTCATCCATGTTGCTGCAAATGGCATTATTTTATTTTATTTTTTTTATAGCTGAGAGGTATTCCATTATATAAATATACAACAACTTCTTTATCATGTCATCTGTTGATGGACATTTAGGTTGTTTCCATATCTTGGCTATTGTAAATAGTGCTGCTTTGAATATTGGGGTATATGTGTCTTTTTGAATTAAGGTTCCCTTTTTTTAAAAAAACTTTTTTCAATTGAAGTATAGATAGTTTACAATGTTGTATCAATTTCTGGTATAGCACAATGCTTCAGACATACATGAATATACATATATTTGTTTTAATATTCTTTTTCACCATAAGCTACTACGAGTTTTGAATATAGTTCCCTGTGCTATACAGTAAAGGCTTGTTTATTTTATATATACTAGTCAGTATTTGCAAATCTTGAACTCCCAATTTATCCCTTCCCATCTCCTTCCCACCCTAGTAACCATAAGATTGTTTTCTATGTCTATGAGTTTGTTTCTGTTTTATATTTTTATTTTTAATTTAATTTATTTATTTATTTTTACTTTTTTTAATGAATAATAGTCATTTTACAATGTTGTGTCAAATTCTAGTGTAGAGCACAATTTTTCAGTTATACCTGAACATATATATATTCATTGTCACTTTTTTTTCACTATGAGCTACCACTAGGTCTAGAATATATTTCCCTATGCTATACAGTATAATCTTGTTTATTCTGTATTTTAAAATCCCAGTCTGTCCCTTCCCACCCCCTGCCCCCTTGGCAAACACAAGTTTGTATTCTATGTCTATGAGTCTGTTTCTGTTTTGTATGTTTTTTTTTTTTAATTTTATTTTTTAGATTCCATGTATGAGTGATGTCAGATGGCATTTTTCTTTCTCTCTCTGGCTTACTCCACTTAGAATGACATTCTCCAGGAACATCCATGTTGCTGCAAATGGTGCTATGTTGTCGGTTTTTGTGGCTGAATAGTATTCCATCATATAAATATACCACATCTTCTTTATTCAGTCATCCGCTGATGGACACTCAGGTTGCTTCCATGTCTTGGCTATTGTAAATACTGCTGCTATGAACATTGGGGTGCAGGTGTCATTTTGAAGTAGGGTTCCTTCTGGATATATGCCCAGGAGCAGGATTCCTGGGTCATATGGTAAGTCTATTCCTAGTCTTTTGAGGACTCTCCATACTGTTTTCCACAATGGCTTTCCTTGCTTCCCTCTCCCACTTTCAATGATTTAGATGTCTTCTTTTACAATTTTGTGTTTATTCTTTTTGTAATTCATGGCAGTTATCTCCTTTCCAGTTATGAGTTTCTCATTTTTGTAGCATCCTGCTTCTCTTCTATTTAGAGTAGACCTGTCAATATTTCTTTTAGCATGGGTTTAGTGTTGCTAAACTCTTTTAGTTTTTTCTTGTCTGTGAAGTTCTTTATCTCTCCTTCTATTCTAAAGGATAGCCTTGCTGGATAGAGTATCCTAGGCTACATCTTTTTTTCGTTCAGGACCTTGAATATATCTTGCCACTCCCTTCTGGCCTGTAGTGTTTGTGTAGAGAAATCAGCTGAGAGCCTTATGGGGGTTCCCTTGTAATTCACTCTTTCCTTTTCTCTTGCTGCCTTTAGGATCATTTCTTTATCCTTGACTCTGGCCATCTTGATTATAATACGTCTTGGTGTGGGTCTGTTTGGGTTCTTCCTGTTTGGGACCCTCTGAGCCTCCTGTACTTGGATATCTGATTCCTTCTTTAGGTTTGGGATGTTTTCAGTCATGATTTCTTCAAAAACCTTTTCAATCCCCTTTGATCTTTCTTCCCCTTCTGGAACCCCTATTATGTGTAGATTGGCACGCTTTATATTATCCCATAAGTCCCTTATATTGTTTTCATTGTTTTTTTATTTGTATTTCTCTCAGCTGTTCTGATTGGGTGCTTTCTGTTGTCCTGTCTTCTAGGTCACTTATTCATTCCTCTGCATTGTCTAGCCTGGTTTGTACAGCCTGCAGGTCAGCTCTCATCTCAGCAAATAAGTTTACTAATTCTACTTAGTTCTTCTTTATAGCTTCTATTTCATTTTTGACATATTTTATATCTCTAAACACTATTTCTTTTAGTTCCTTCAGCACTTTGATCACTCCTTTTTTGAAATCTTGATCTAGTAGCCATGAATGTCTATTTCCTTGATCATGCTTTCAGGGGATTTCTTTTGATCTTTTAATTGGGAGTGGTTTCTCTGCTTCTTCATCTTGCTCATACCTCTCTGGCACTGTGGCTTACGGAGTATTGGGCATCTAGTTCTCCTGGAGATGGTGTGCTCTAAATGATTTCATCGAGAGGTCTTTGTGTCTTTGCTCTGTTTCGTGAACTCAGCTTGCTGTTTCCAGAGGCCCTCTGTTGGCACCCTTGTCTGTGCTGCTCCCAGTGGCTGTCGGCTAGCAGATCACACCCCCTCCCAACACTGGGTCAGGTGCTGAGCTCTTACCCGGTGGGCGGGTGGGTCACTCCCCCTCCCGATGCCATAGTCAGATGCTGCACTCAGGCATGGCAGGTGGGCGGATCATGCCCCCTTCCAGCAGTGTGGTCAGGTGCTGCGTTCCTGCCAGGAAGGCAGGTGGCCACCCACCCTCTCCCGGAGCCAGTCACTCTGCTGCTCTGTGCAGCTGTCTGTTCCGCATCAGGTCAGCACTCCGAAGGTGGGCTCGGGGAATACTGCGGAATGACCCCACCCCTGCTCCATGCCAAATCTCAGCTCTTTGTTTGTCTTGGTCATGCAAGTTCTCTGAGGTGCCAGGACAGAAAGATCCTATCTGCCTCAGGCTGTAAACAAGTCTCAGTCCTGCCTAGGAGGTTGTGGAGCCCCTGGGTGTGGATTCAGGTCTCGGTCCCGGCCCCACCCAGTTGCTGTGCACAGGAGGAGATGGTGGCTGTGGCCGTGCCCTGCCTCTCTTCTCACTAGAAGCACCAGTAATGGTGGTGCAGGTCTGAGGAGACAAAAGCTATGGCACCAGTCCCCCCAGGGCACACCAACTGTGTTGCTTTGCTTTTTCACAATTTATGGAGAACTGAGGTTGTTCTGCTCCATATCCTCTCCCAGCCACAGCATGCAGCACCCTGCAGTCCCCTGGGGCTGCCTCAGTGCAGCTACCCCTGTCCTCCACCCAGCTCGTGCAGCCTGTCCTGGCCGCAGCTGCTGGCTCGCACCTTGGGCTGGGTGTTGTGGGGACCCTTTGTGCCTGTTTAACTCAATTCTGTTGGTCAAGGGGTGCTCGGGGCAGATCTGAGCCTTGGAGGATCCCCCTCCATCCTGCTGGCCTCTCCATTGGAGAGGGGAGACCCAGTGAATGAGCGCCAGTCCTCCTTTGCCACTCTTTCCCTGTGGGACCAGTCCTGCACTGTTTTGCTTTTTCATCTTTCTTTTTTTCTTTTCTCCTACCAGATTTTTGGTGTCCTTGTCTTTCAAAGAGGGCAGTGTTCTGTCAGAGTTTGGCAGGCACTCTGGTTGGCTTAGTCGGTCCGTAGATGTGAGTTTTGGTGTATTTGTGGGAGAGGGTGAGCTACAAGCATCCTTCTACTCCGCCATCTTGCTTCTCTTTCCCTGGTTTCTGTTTTATAAATAAGTTCCTTTGCCTTTTTTTTGTTTTTTAGATTCCACATATGAGCGATATCATATGGTATTTTTCTTTCTCTTTCTAGCTTACTTCACTTAGAATGACATTCTCCAGGTCCATCCATATGCAAGTGGCATTATTTTGTTATTTTTTATGGCTGAGTAGTATTCCATTGTATAAATATACCACAACTTCTTTATCCAGTCGTCTGTTGATGGATGTTTAGCTTGTTTCCATGGCTTGGCTGTTGTAAATAGTGCTGCTTTGAATATTGGGGTGCATGTGTTTTTTTGAATTAAGTTTCCCTTTGGATATATGCCCAGGAGTGGGATTGCTGGATCATATGGTAAATCTATTTTTAGTTCTTTGAGGAATCTCCATACTGTTTTCTTTAACAGCTGCACCAAACTACATTCCCACCAACAGTGTAGGAAGGTTCCTTTTTCTCAAAAAAGTCTGCAGCATTTATCATTTGTGGACTTTTGAATGATGGCCATTCAGACTAGTGTGTGGTGATACCTCATTGTAGTTTTGATTTGCATTTCTCTGATGATTAGTGATATTGAGCATTTTTTCATGTGCCTATTGGCCATTCTTATCTCTTCATTGGAGAATTGCTTGTTTAGGTCTTCTGCCCATTTTTGGATTGGGTTGTTTGTTTTCTTCATATTAAGTTGTATGAGCTGTTTATATATTCTGGATGTTAGCCCTTGTCAGTCTCATCTTTTGCAAAATTTTCTCCCATTCTATAGGTTGTCAATTTGTTTTGATTATGGTTTCCTTTGCTGTGCAAAAGCTTATAAGTTTAATTAGGTCCCATTTGTTTGTTTTTGCTTCTGTTTCTATTGCTTGGGTAGATTGCTCTAGAACATTGCTGAGATTTATGTCTGATAATGTTTTGCCCATGTTTTCTTCTATGAGGTTTATAGGGTCTTGTCTTATGTTTAAGTCTTTAAGCCATTGTGAGCTTATTTTTGTGTATGGTGTGAGGGAGTTTTCTAATTTCATTGATTTACATCCAGCTGTCCAGTTTTCCCAACACCATTTGCTGAAAAGACAATTTGTTGAGAGTCTTTACTCCATTGTATGTTCTTGCATCCTTTGTGAAAGATTAATTGACCAAAAGTTTGTGGGTTTATTTCTGGGCCCTCTATTCTGTTCCATTGATTCATGTGTCTGTTTTTGTACCAGTACCATGATGTTTTGATTACTGTAGCTCTGTAGTATTGTCTGAAGCCTGGGAGTGTTATTCCTCTAGCTTCATTCTTCTTATTCAGTATTGCTTTGACAATTCTGGGTCTTTTGTGATTTTAAATTTTAGGGTTATTTGTTCTATTTCTGTGAAAAATTTGGGTTATTTGATAGAGATTTTATTAAATCTGTAGATTTCTTTGGGTAGTACAGCAGTTGTAATAGTATTAATTCTTCCAATCCAAGTGCATGGGATATCTTTCCATTTTTTAAAGTCATCTTTAATTTCCTTAGTCAATGTTTTGTAGTTCTCCACATATACATCTTTCATTTCCTTGGTCAGATTTATTTCTAAGTATTTTATTTTTTTGGATTCAATTTTAAAATGATTGTTTCTTTCCTTTTCTTATATTTCATTGTTAGTGTAAAGAAATGCAAATAATTTCTGTATGTTAATCTTATATCCTGCTACCTTGTTGAATTCTTTTATCAGCTCTAGTAATTTTTGTGTGGAAACTTTAAGATTTATATATATATAGTATCATGTCATCTGCATATAATGACAATACAAAATCAACTGGAAAAGAAAGTTCAAAATGACAATAAACACACATCTATCAATAATTACTATATATGTCAATGGACTATATGCTCTATTCAAAAGACACAGATTGGCAGACTGGATACTAAAACAAAAGCCTACAACATGCTGCCTAGAAGAGACACACTTCAGAGTGAAGGACACACATAGGTCAAAAGTGAGAGGATGGAAAAAGATACTTCATGCAAATGGAAATGACAAGAATGAGGGAGTAGCAATACTCATATCAGAAAAAATAGACTTTAAAATAAAAGCTATAAAGCCCTTTTTCATGAAGATGGCGCCAAAAGTGAAGAAGGAAGCCCCCACCCTACCCAAAGCTGAAGTGAAAGCAAAAGCTTTGAAGGCCAAGAAAGCAGTGCTGAAAGGCATCCACAGCCACACACAAGAAAAAAAAAATCTGGACGTCATCCACTTTTTGATGGCCCAAAGCACTTTGGTTCAGAAGGCAGCCCAAATATCCTCAGAAGAGTGCCCTTAGGAGAAACAAGCTTGAGCACTCTGCCATCATCAGATTCCCACTGACCACCAATTCAGCCATGAAGAAGACAGAAGCCAACACAAATGTGTTCATTATGGATGTCAGGGTCAACAAGCACTAGATCAAACAGGCTGTGAAGAAGCTCTATGACATTGACATGGCTAAGTTCAACACCCTGATCAGTCCTGATGGAGAGAAGAAGGCATATGTATGACTGGCTCCTGACTATGATGCTTTGGATGTTGTCAAAAAAGATTGGAATCATCTAAATTGAGTCTACCTCAGTAATTATAAATATGAACATTTTTCACTATAAAAATAAAACAAAGGCCATAAAGAAATATACAGAAGGACACTATATCATGATCAAAGGAGCAATACAAAATGAGGATATTATATTTGTTAACATATATGTACCCCATATAGGAGCACCTAAATATATAAAATAAATACTAACAGACATAAAGGTAGAAACTGATGGGAATACAATAATAGTAGGAGACTTTAACACCCTACTGACATAATTGGCAGGTCTTCCAGAAAGAAAATAAATAGGGCAATGGAGATACAAAATGACAAAATAGAACAGTTGGCCTTGGTTGATATTTTTAAGACATTACATCCCCTAAAAACATAATATACATTCTTTTCAAGTGCTCATGGAACTTTCTCTAGGATAGACCATATCCTTGGGCACAAGAAAAGCCTCAACAAATGTAAGAGGATAGAAATTATTCCAAGCATCTTCTCTGACCACAGTGGCATGAGACTAGAAATCAACCACAGAAAAATAAATGAGAAAAAAATGACAGCATAGAGACTAAACAACATGCTACTAAAAACAAAACAAAACAAAACAAAACAAAACAAAACAAAAACCAATGGGTCAATGATGGAATCAAAAAAAATTTAAAAATACCTTGATACAAATGACAGTGAAAACACAACCACACAAAATCTATGGGATGCAACAAAAGCAGCCCTAAGAGGGAAGTTCATAGTGATACAGGCCTTCCTCAAAAAACAAGAACAATCCTAGAGAAACAACCTAACCTACCACCTAAAAGAATTAGAAAAAGAAGAACAAACAAAACCCAAAGGTAAGAAATATTAAAGATCAGGAAGGAAATAAAATTGAGATTGAAAATCAATAGAAAAAAATCAATCAAGCCAAGAGCTGGTTTTTTGAAAGAGTAAACAAAATTGACAAACCTCTGGCCAGGCTCACCAAGAAGAAATGAGAGAACACATAAATAAACAAAATAAGAAATGAAAATGGAAAAATTACAACCAACACCACAGAAATACAAAAAATCATAAGAGAATACTATGAACAACTATATGGCAATAAATTGGACAAGTTAGAAGAAATAGACAAGTTTCTAGAAACATACAGCCCACCAAAACTGAATCAAGAAGAAATAGATTTTTGAACAGACCAATCACTAGAAGTGAAATAGAATCAGGAATTAAAAAACCTCCCTGCAAACAAAAGTCCAGGACCAGATGGCTTCACTGGGGAATTCTATCCAACATACAATGAAGAGCTTGTACCAATCCTTCTCAAATTCTTCCAAAAGTTTGAAGAGAAGGGAATACTCCCAAACCCATTCTATGAATCCACCATCACCTTGATACCAAAGCCAGACAAAGACACTACCAAAAATGAAAGCTAAAGGCCAATATCATTGATGAACATAGAAGCAAAAATCCTCAACAAAATATTAGCAAAGAGTCCAACAACATATAAAAAAGATCAAACACCATGATTAAGTTGGGTTCATCCCAGGGACACACGGATGGTTCAACATACACAAATCAGTCAATGTGATACACCACATCAACAAGAGAAAAGAAAAAAATCACATGATCATCTCAATAGATGCAGAAAAAACATTTGATAAAATTCAACACCTATTTATGGTAAACTGTAACCAAAGTGGGTATAAAGGGAACATAATAAAAGCCATTTATGGCAAACCTACAGCCAGCATAATACTTAGTGCTGAAAAGTTTAAAGCCTTCTCACTAAGACAAGACAAGGATGTCCAGTCTCACCACTTCTATTCAATATAGTATTGGAAGTCCTAGCCATAGAAATTAGATAAGAAAAAGAAATAAAAGGGATCCAAATTGGAAGAGAAGAGGTAAAATTGTCATTATATGTGGATGACACGTATGCCTTTTTAGAGCTGTATACTCTTCCATTGTGCAAATGTACTGTAGGCTATTTAACTTGTCCCTGACTTATGGGCACAGGTGTCATTTCAGTCTTTTTCTGTTCTATATAGTGTTGTCATAAAATAGCTTTGTGCATGTGTCATCTTGCATCTTTTGTTTTGGTAACATGTTGAATGAGCTTGGAAGTCATCTTTGTTACAATATTCCAAGAGTTAGGTAATTCGAATTATTCATTTAGTATACAGATATTTCTTGATGCTCATTATGTGCCAAATACTGCCAGTTTTGTGGAAAGAGGCTGGACAGAGTGATGAGCAAACAGGTATGCTTGCCCTCACAGAGCTTACAGTTTCAGAGAGAAAGCACATGACTAACAATTTGAAATAAACCTAATTAAAATGTATGATAAATGATGTAAATGAATAAAAGGAGCCATCAAAAAGAGGATCTAGCTTAGAATGAGTGGCAGAGAAATTCTACCCGAGGAAACAACCATTAGGTGAATGGCAGAGGAGGAGTCAGGGAAAGGTCAGGCCAAGATGTGGAGGAAAAACATGGCAGGCAGAGCGAACATGATGGGAAAAAGTGATGAGGCAGGGTAAGGGAAGGGATAACATTTCAAACAATAAAAGGATTGTGAGTACGAATCTTGTAAGCAAGAAGGAGGGTGACAAGAGATGGTAGAAGATGTGTGTGAGGTGCAGGTGACAGTTGTCTGGTGGGACTGAGGACTCAATCCAAAGTTAAAGGGGATGCCACTAAAGAGTTTAAGCAAGTGGTGTGATCCAGTTTATTCTTTAAAATATCATCAGCTTTTGTGTCCAGTAGGGATTGGGGGGTAAAAGCAGAGGCACTAAGACCAGCATGGGGGATGACTGAACACACACATCTACGAAATTTATGACACTGGCTCAACCTGGGGTGGTGCAGTGGAGGTGGAGAGGAGAGAATGGGTTGAACCCTTTGAGAGGTAGGATAGATTAGGATTATTGGATAGAAGGATTCGACTGGATGAGAATGAAGGAAGAGGTGTCCAAAATAATTCCTTGGTCTTGAGCATAAGCAACTGGCTTACTAAGATTGGTGACACTGAAAGAACATCAGGTTGAGGGTGGGAGAGAGGCCATCACTTTGGGATGTTTTTAGATGTCTATGAGAGATGGAGATACAAGGAAGGTATCTGAATGCATATACTTGAATATATGAAGGTATCAATCTGGAGGTCTTGGGCACAAACAGGACAGGAGGAACTTACACCAGGGAAGGGAGCCAAACGAGAAAATGGGCTCTAGGACTTAATCCGAGGAACTCTAACATCATGTGCTCAGGGGGAATAAGGTGCTGGCCAAGAAGATGGGATTATTTTTAGCAATAGCAGCAGTGAAAATTAATTTTCCTTAATTTACATTTTCAACATTTCAGAACAAAAGAGATCCTAGAGACATGTAATCTAACCCTCCCCCTGTTTAATGGAAAAGAAAAGAAGTTGAAGAGTTCTGAAGTGATTGCCTGTAACTTCCAGCCCTATACAAAGGGCCTGACTCCTGGAATAGCACTGACCTCCACCCCAAAGGAGGAAGTAATCAGTTTAGTTCTGCTGACAATTTGTCAGTGATTTCAAGGTATAATTCACACTCAATTTTTTTCCATCTCCAAGATCAGTGCCAGTTTTTACTAACAGCTAATTTTCTGTGGTGAACCTAACTCAAGGTAGAAAAATTAGCCTGCAAGTTAAGAAAAAATGAAAAAGAAAGTTAAAACTATACAGTGGCTCTTAGAAGCCCTTCTCTAACGTGAAAGGTGGCTATCGCCTCCCTGGTCTGCTAGAAGCACTGTGGCTCCCCTTGAATGTCACCACAATCTTTTACTGAGCAGCTGTACTTGCTGGTCTGAGGATTGATGCTTCTGACCATAGGAGGCAGATGCAGCTGTATGTAGCCATTGTTAATGCTGTTTGCCACATTTTCTTCTTTTTACTCCCTCTGGGCATATGGTAGGATTGTACTTTTTAGTTCCCTTGTGGTTGAGTGGGGCTGTGTGGTTCCTTCTGGGGAATGACCTATGTGTGGAAGTAATGCTTCTTCTCGAAGCCAGAGCTTTTAATTGCTGTGTGAGATCCTTTGTAGTACTCTTGCCCTCTGTACAGTGACTGGAATCTTGGAAATAGTGAGTGCTCCATCAGGCTGGATTCTTGAGTGACTACAAGGAGCAGGGCTTCCTTGCTTACCCCAAGGGGGCTTATGGCATGAGAAGATATAGGTCTTGTTATTTTAAACCACTGAGATTTGGAGGTTGTGTGTTACTGAAGCATAACTTAGTCTTATGCTGACTGATACACTGGCTAGTCTGTTGTCTGCTTTTCCAGGGCTTAATGGGAAGACTGCATATTTAGCTCTTCGAGGAGACCCAGACACTTCCATCTTCCATGATTCTAGACTTTACTCCTCAAATGCACTTCACACACCAAGGAGGAGGGAGGGTTGGGATATCTCACAATGATCTCTTCTGTCAGTCATATGAGACTAGATAGATGGGCTTTCCTGAAGGAAGTGGTCTCAGGGAAGGAGAAGGATCAAGGAGTTAAAAAAAGTAAACAAACAACAGAAAATCTTTGCCATCAGGAATGGAAGAGGAGAGGGAGGTGATCAGGGCTTATGGGAACCACAGCGTAAGGGACCAACCCCCAAAGTGATTGTGAAGATTTCGGAGTCCACATAACTGTTTCTTGTTAATTCCTGTATCATTCCCCCAAAGGAGCTGGAAAAACAGTGTCCCACTCCATATTCAGTTAAGAAGAAGAACAGAACAGCAAATATAAAGGCAGCCACATAAACTCCTGGGATTTGAGCTGAGTAGGAAGAGGTTTGCAGGGACCTTTCTTACAGAAGGATGCCTGGAACCTGACTTCCAAGAGAGCGAGGAAGTGGGAGTTCAGAGTCCCCAGTTTCTCCATCTCTGGGTCTCTAGCTTCTGAGAGAAAACCCAGACATAAGGGGTATAATTTGCCAAATTAGATTCTGATGTTGAAGAGGGGCAGTCACACCCGAAGTCTGAACCAGATGACCTGAGGTCCCTCAGTCTCCCATGGTCTCCCCAACCTCCTTCTCAGCTATGTCCAGTGCTCCCAGTATTTTTGATTACTACTTAATTTCCCACACACAAATTCCTGGGTATTCTTATAGGGAACTCAGCAGCTAAGCACACATATAGGTTCAGTTTTGGAATGGCCAGGAGTTTGCTGTGTATGACCAGAAATCAATCAGTGTCTCTCAAGAGAGTAGCAGACGTTCTGTCTTAGATGTATGTAGGTTTGTGAGAAGGAAGATCCTAAGGAAGGTTATCCTTGACTGTTCTGACTCTGGGAGGCAGCTTAGTTTTTTCACACAAGCTGTTCCAGTCTGGTTTTAACGTTGAGATAGCACCCATCTTTTCCATCATGATGGCTGAGTCCTCTGGGTGCCAACAAGAACTTGGGGGAAGAGAGCTGGACCAGGACTCCCCAGATGCATCTGCTGCTCTGCTAGAGGCATATCCACAGAATTGCAGTGTCATCACACTGCCTCCTTTTGTGGTTTACAGGGCACATTTGCTGCCTTGTTCCTGTTTGGGGCTTCCCCTATAAGTGGCCAATAACAGAAAATGGGTACCACATTTTGGGTCAGGAAGGGATGGGTCTCAGTTCTAGACAGATCTCTGAGATTCAGTTTCCTGTTCTCCACACCTCACTGGGTTGGGCTGAGTTGGAGGGAGACCCTGGATGTGATGAATTGCTCTCTTTTCCTGGTTAATTCACATCCCATGCTAGTTACCACCATTGCCACTGCTGGTTGTGGTGTAGACAGGAGAAAGGTAGAGAATAGCTAAGAGAGTGGAAAGGTGGCAGATTACACCATGCTGATCTGTTTTAAGGCTCCCCCTCTCGCCTTTTCCCACAGAGAATCATGTCTTTCTATCACCCATTTTCTCTGTTCTGTCCTGTCTCCACTCTGGGGCACTCAGCTCTGGAGAGAAGCCAACCTCTTCCAAAGTAATGTTTCTCATGATGATAGTTATTAATAATCATATATCAGTTTTCTCCATTATAATTAGTTACTATTATTGTTACTGATTGCTATGCATGATTGTTATTTATATATTATAATTATGTCATTATGTTGTGCACGATCTGATATCCTTTGCATGGCCAGTAAGTTTCATATGTGGCTCTTACTGTTAAAACTGTTCCTGGAAGAATCAGCAGGGCAAAGACCCTCCTGGAAGTGGTTGCAGTGTCCTTGTGAACATGCTTACTTCAGGAGTTGCTTGTCCATCGTGTTCTGTGGCCTGTCCCAGCTCTGGAACACAAAGATGAATTACAGGCTAGCTACAAAGCAGAACAAGTGGACAGCTAGGTGGATCTCTGTATTTCAAACATGGATCACTTAAGTCAGACTTTATACATAACAGTTCCCAGGTGGTAGGTAGGAAAGGAATCCTCAGGAGTTCCACCAAGGAGGTGGCATGACATCTGGGCTCCAAATGTTGATAAGTAGATGCAGTTTGGGGAAGAACATTCCTGAATAAAGTGACAGCTTTCACAAAGGCACATGGTTTGTTCAGGAAATGGTGAACCCTAAAAAGGTCTATAGACTGCATCTGACTGTAACTGTAGAACCTGGTAGTCCATGGCTGGGGGATGTCATCGCCTTACTAAGGTCTGTGATCTGACTCCACCTGAGTGACTGCTCTGAAGTGAAAATGGGGCTAAGGGCTCTATTTATCAGCTCTCCAGACAGTCCTCGGAGGGAGGGCCACTGAACTCAAGAGGAAGGATAGGGCAGTGACCCAGAGCAATTCACATCCTGTGTCTGTTGGTGGATGCCAAGCCTGGATACACTTTTTCCTTGTATGAGCAAACATTAAGAAGTTTCCATGGAATGATTCTGCAGCTCAAGGAAAATAACATGTTATCTAGAGGACTTAGAGAAAGAGCAGATGTCTAAAGTCATCTACAGGAAAGGGAAAAGTGTTTTAGGAAACATCTGCTTGGTATCCTCAAAAAAGAGACAAGAAGACTTGAAGTCTGTGGAATGAGAGCACAAAGCCACAGGGAGATCATATGGGTTATGAGGAGGGGAGAACCAAACATCCGGGGCCCCAGATGAGATGGTTCAGGATTTGTCCACCTACTTGTATTTGCCTTGGTGGAGAGAGAAGTCCATGTGAACTCAAATGCAGGGGCAGGGTGGTCCTGCTCTTACCAAGGTCAGTCTTGACAGTGCCCTAAGAAATAAGAAAAATAAACTGCTTAGCGCTGTGCTGAAACCTCGTGTTACCTCCATCTCCAATTCTTAGTCCACCCCTACCTTCCACACCCTACTGGACCCTCACCTGGAAAAGGCGAGTGCTTGGAAAGTGCAGCTTCTCCATTCTTTGCAGCTTGCATGATTCTAATTGGAAGCCAGTGGTCTCTGACAGACCCCTCCCAATGCTGTGTGGCCCTTCCTTTATAGGGATAAGTAAGCAAAATAAAGACACCACACACCTGGTTTCATTTGGAATTAGAACACCACACTGCCTCCAAGAAAAAGGAGAAGTCATTTGAAAATCTGCACTTGAATTCTCAATAAAATGTAAGAGTACTGTGAAGTTGTGAATGAGGACAAGCTGTGACAAGAAATTGATAGCTTTAAGGTGAAAAACATAATTACCCCTCCCCTCCCAAAAGGCACAGAAGCAATGATGAACAGATTAGCGTTGCAGAAACTTTCATAAGCAAATCATTGATTGGTAATTGCCAGGTGGCTATTAAAGCATAACATAAAAGTCATCCCACAGGAAAAGGAAAATTGTAGAGGGGTAAAGATGATGAATGCAAAGACAGGAAGCTGAGGTTAGATCCACAAAAGTCCATGTACTGAGGATAACAGCAGGAGAGCACGGACAACAATTGCAGAATTGTTATAGAAAAGTTAAAGAATTGTGGACACAGGTCATGTGGAAAGTTCAAAAGCATTTCCAAACAGAACACTACTAGAAATAAGTGACAGAAGGGTAGGCAGACACACGTTGGAACCTCAAAAATACTTTTAAAAACAACTCTTGATATTACAGATAAATGAGAACAGCAATTACAGACTATTTAGAGAATAATAATAATATGTGGCTGAAACTTAAGGAACAGATAGTTTATTTTACTGAAACTGTACCAGAAACTGCTGCAAAAAGAAAGTGCCAAATCCCTTTAATGGATATGACATGAGCCTGATAACATAAAAATAGCACTTAAAAAATAAAACTGCAGAACAGTCTTCAGGATGAATGTATTCAGTGTTGCAGAGATGTCAGTTCCTTCCATTAACTTGCAAACTTAGTATAACCCTAGTCAATATCCCAACATGATTTTATTTCAGAACTTAACCAAAGATTCTAAAGTTTATCTGGAAGTGAAACATGCCAGGGAAGCCAAGAAAATTCTGGAAAAGAGGAGGGTAATTGTCTGTTAATTGCTGTGTAGCTATTAAAGCGTATCACGATGTTTCAGTGATCAGAACAGCCTTGAACTAACCTCAGAGGAGATGGACCAGAGGGGAGAGATGGAGCAGAAACACGTATCCAGAAACAGATGTATATATGCATGAAGTTTTCTAAAATATTAAAATTGGTGTTTAAATCAGTGTAGCAAGGGTTGTTACTCAGTAAAGTACATTAGCTCAACTAACTACTTATTTGGCAAAATCCTCACAACAAAAATTCCAACAACAGTAATACATTTAGATCCTTATCAAATTAATTAGATATAAAATAATAAAACCATAAAAGTATCTGAAGGAAAGCCAGGAGAATAATTGTATAATTTGGGGGTGGAGGAGGCTTCTAGAAGCAAGATCTAAGAGTCAGAAAACTTAAAGGACAATTTGACAGAATTGACTTAAAATAACAACACTGAGAAGCAGCAATGTTGTAACAAACACAACATTTCTGAATGGAAATTTGTCAGTGTGTGTCAAAAATGTGAAAACATACATACTTTTGCCCAGCAATCTCTCTCCCATGAATTTATGCTACAGAGATAATTGTACAGAGGCATAGATAGGTGTATTTGTCAAGGTTCTTCAGAGAAACAGAACCAATAAGATAGTGTTTTGATTTTTGTGTGTGTATGTGTGTTTTCCTCCTTTTCCCCTAGAAGCAGATTCTCTGAGACTATTTGGCAGGATGCTTGGTCCATCTTCAGGATAAGCCTGCTTACTGGTTTGGGCCCAAATCCCCACCCTCTGCACAGCCTGGGGGCTCCTGTGGCTTGGGTCAGAGGAGAGAGGCTTTTGCAGAGAACATAGGAAGTGCCACAAAAAAGAATTTAGTGCCCAAAGGGAATCTTAAGTTTATAAAGCCCCAAAAGTGAGTCAGAGCTCATCGCATTGAGAGGCTGGGGCGGGGGGGAGGCTAACACACGCCCCGAGTGCAGGGTGGAGGACTTAGAAGCCTGAAGGATAAGGTCAGAGCAGTTGCGCTGAGAAAAGTAGGAAGAAGCCAAGGCCTCAGAACGGTTTCTTTTTGTGGCTCGCTTGGAAGTTCCAACCGGGAATTGGGTGAACTTAAAAGACCAGGGATAGATGGGTCATCTCTGTATAGAACAGGACCTTTTCTGCAAAGCTCTGACATGTCTCAGGATGTTCCTGAGATGGGATGCTGGACTGTAAGTGTTACCTGTGTTAGGGGAGAACACATTCCCTTTGCTGTGTCTTCCTGCTCACTTGGTGGCCGCAGCACAGTAGCTGTTTGTCTGGCCGTGGATTTACTTGTATACCTCAGGTCTATAAATGAACTCGGGTTGTGCTATTTCAGCTCACGTTTTGGGTATACCGGCTATGAAGGTTAATTTTATGTTTCAAGTGGACTGAGCCATGAGGTGCCCAGATACTTGGTCAAATGTTTTTCTGGTGTGTCTGCGGGAGTGTTCCTGAATGACGTTAACATTTGAATCGATAGACTGAGTAAAGGAGATTGCCCTCCCTAATGTGAGTGGGTCCCATCCAATCAGCTGAAGACATGAGTAGAATAAAAGACTGAGTAGGAGGGAACTCCTCCTGCCTGACTGCCCTGAGCTGGGACATTAGTCTTATCCTACTTTTCCATTAAGACTGGAACTACACCAGTGGCTCTCCTGGGACTGCAGAGCCCAGGACTGCCCCACTTCCATCATCAAATTCCTTATTCTCTATCTCTATCTATACCTCCATGTTTCCTCTGGGAAGATCTGACTTAATTCCTTCAACAATCTTAGGTCTTCAAAAACAAAACTCTGGATTAACACCCTGAATTTGGGTGTCTTGAATATCTTTTAGAGTGTGATCTCAAAAACAAAGGAAAAAATCTTCAGGTGGGGCAGGAAAAAAATGCCTACAACAGAGAGAACAAAACATGTAACATCCCCATAAAATATCTTGCCACCTGTGTGCTGGCTTGTCAGCCCACAGGTGTATGTGTGTAATCTTACCTCCTCCCGCTGTCCCTCTTCTCACTCAGGAAGGTAACTGCATATCCTGTTCATACATCTGACTGCATCTTTTCTTTGTTGTTGTTATATTGAGTTATAGTCAGTTTACAATGTTGTGTCAATTTCCAGTGTAGAGCACATTTTTTAAGTTATACATGAACATACGTATATTCATTGTCGCATTTTTTTCACCATGAGCTACCACAAGATCTTGTTTATATTTCCCTGTGCTATACAGTATAATCTTGTTTATCTATTCTACATATGCCTGTCAGTATCTACAAATTTTGAACTCCCAGTCTGTCCCTTCCCACTCCCCTCCCACCTGGCAACCATAAGTTTGTATTCTATGTCTGTGAGTCTGTTTCTGTTTTGTATTTATGATCATTTGTCTTTTTCTTTTCTTCTTCTTCTTCTTTTTTTTTTAGATTCCACATAACATCTGACTGCTTCTACCCCAGCAAACCTGCAAATATTCCTAGGTATTTTGCTATTGGTTGACTTTATAGCCATTCTATTGGCAAGAGGTTTTAAAGCAACAGAAAACCTAAGTCTTGATGGATTTACCATCCCCTTTATTTATGTAAAATGGCTTTCAGTAAGGAGTTCTGCTACAATTGGCTGCCAGTTTATTTAAGGTCCAGTGGAAGATGAAAATAAACAAATATTAATCCTGAGAAGTTTTTTTGTGGAATTATGAAAACAGTCTGTTATAAAACACATCCAGATGTCAGCCAGGACCGAGTCAATTAGAATAATAGCTTCAAGTAAAATCAACAAAGGTCAGCCTGTCAGGCTGAGGGGTGAAGTTTCCAGAATTCTCAGTTCAAAGGGGCAGGGGAGGCTGCTGCTATGCCCCAGCCTTGAGCTTTGTCCATGAAACATCATTATTTAAATGATCGATAAAGGAAAAATTATGGATCCCATGGATCAAGATAGCTTTTTAAAGAGATTGATTTTATCACAGCTTAGGGCAGGCTTATAGAAGACCAAAATAAGAAAGAGTGTCATTTGAGAATCAGAAGAAACTTCGAAAGAGCAAAATGAAAAAAAAAAAAAAAAAACCCAAACCAAAACACCCAACTTTCTCTATATTTGAAAATGATTAAATTTTTATATCAGTCAAAAATTTTAATTTTATAAATACCTATGAAAAAATGTCTGTTGCTATGCTAGCCCCACTTTTCAAAGATTGCATGTAATGGTATTCACTGGAACATTTAATATTAAAACCTCTGAAGTAATCTAAATAGCTACCTGTGGAATATTGGTTAAATAAATGATGACACATTTCTATAGTAGAACAAAATGCATATGTTGTAAAGGGCAGTAAACCTGTTTGTGAGCTGCTAGGAAAATATGTCTAACATATATGAAATATGAAAAAGCAAGTAATAGTATATATATATATATATGATATATATATATATGATATATATATATATATATAAATAATAAATATATCACTATCCAGCCATTTTTTTGGCTAATCGATCTATTGACCTATGTTTCTTGGGTTGTGTATACAGGGGAAGTTCTAGAAAGAAATCAGTGTTTGTGATGACTCCCTCTGGGAGACCAGGGGCTGAGGGCAGAGGGTCTTTTCCTTTTTGTGTTACACTTTTTTATAGTGTTTGAATTTTTTTTTTTACTGTGAACATGTATTGCTTTTATAAAAATTTTTTAAAAGATTAGTTAAAAGCAGCAGGAGAGGGAAAGAAAAAGAATGAGGGATCTATTGAAGTGGAAAGCAAGCTAATGGAACGTTTATGATCTCGTCCTTGAGAGGAAATAGGACACCTGTGAAAATATTGACAACCTCTGAAAACGTTAGAAGTTAAACAGTCACCATGAGAGAAATAGTTTTGCTCATTATGCTTTCTCCCATGAATGAGTAGTTGCCTAAAAATAAAACACCATGTTGTTACATCAGGTCAGTAACTACTGGGGAATCTGATGGCCAGTAGCATCTCATGCGCCTGATGCTGACATCAGTTTGAAACTGATCTTTTCTTTAAAAAAAAGGATGACCAATAATTTCTGTCCATGGAAAATCTTAGAAGTATTAAGGTCCTTGCTACCTATCTAGAGGGTTTATAGGCTACAGTGGGAAACCTTTGGCCATCAGAGATCCTGAAAGTTTCAGATAGAACATGGCTCCGACAGTTCACTTATCACAGAAACCACTTCTGTCCTTGCAGAACAGCTCAGAGCAGTGCTGTCTTGTGTTCCAGCATGGGATGACTCACACTCAGACATTTTCTACCAAGCAAAGCCAATGGCTGTTTATATTAAATAGAGGCCAGTCTACTGGTCACTGTGGGCACATAAGACGAAATTAAACATCTGAAGAGATGTTTTACATAATTGAGCACAGCACTTTCTAGGGCCAGAACATCTTTGCACGGTACATTTTCCTCTTCAGTTGGCTGTTTACCACAATGACTGCATCAATAAAGGTTAAAATATTTTCTTAATTTACTTCCATATGACAACACTATTTGAAAACAAAAATATGCAGCAAGAGAAACTTCATTTGCTCAGATGTATGGTAGAATATGTGTGTGTGTGTGTAAATGGGTGAATACTCTTTTTCTTTTTTAAACATTTTTATTGACTTACAATCATTTTATAATGTGTCAAATGCCAGTGTAGAGCACAATTTTTCAATTATACATGAACATATATATATTCATTGTCACATTTTTTTCTCTGTGAGCTACCATAAGATCTTGTGTATATTTCCCTGTGCTATACATTATAAACTTGTTTATCTATTCTACAATTTTGAAAACCCATCTATCCCTTCTCACCCTCTGCCCTCTTGGCAACCACAAGTTTGTATTCTATGTCTATGTGTCTGTTTCTGTTTTGTATTTATGCTTTGTTAGTTTTTTTTTTTTTTAAGATTCCACATGTGAGTGATCTCATATTGTATTTTTCTTTCTGTTTCTGGCTTACTTCACTTAGAATGACATTATCCAGGAGCATCCACGTTGCTGCAACTGGCGTTATGTTGTCAGTTTTTATGGCTGAGTAGTATTCCATTGTATAAATATACCACAACTTCTTTATCCAGTCATCCATTAATGGACATTTAGGCTGTCTCCATGTCTTGGCTATTGTAAATAGTGCTGCTATGAACATTGGTGTGCAGGTGTCATCCTGAAGTAGGGTTCCTTCTGGATGTATGCCAAGGAGTGGGATTCCTGGGTCAATATGGTAAGTCTATTACTAGTCTTTTGAGGAATCTCCATACTGTTTTCCACAGTAGCTGCACCAAACTGCATTCCCACCACCGGTGTTGGAGGGTTCCCCTTTCTCCACAGCCTCTCCAGCATTTGTCATTTGTGGATTTTTGAATGATGGCCATTCTGACTGGTGTGAGGTGATACCTCATTGTAGTTTTGATTTGCATTTCTCTGATAATTAGTGATACTGAGCGCTTTTTCATGTGCCTTTTGATCATTTGTATGTCTTCCTTGAAGAATTGCTTGTTTAGGTCTTTTGCCCATTTTTGGATTGGGTTGTTTGGTTGTTTCTTATTAAGTCATATGAGCTGCTTATATATTTTGGAGATGAAGCCTTTGTCAGTTTCATTTGCAAAAATTTTCTCCCATTCTGTAGGTTGTCTTTTTGTTTTACTTATGGTTTCCTTTGCTGTGCAGAAGCTTGTAAGTTTCATTAGGTCCCATTTGTTTATTCTTGCTTTTATTTCTATTGCTTGAATAGACTGTTCTAGGAAAACATTTTTGAGATGTATGTCAGATAATGTTTTGCCTGTATTTTCTTCTAGGAGGTTTATTGTATCTTGTCTTATGTTTAAGTCTGATCCATTTTGAGATGATCTCTGTGTATGGTGTAAGGGAGTGTTCCAGCTTCATTGCTTTACATGCTGCTGTCCAGTTTTCCCAACACCATTTGCTGAAGAGACTGTCTTTATTCCATTGTATATTCTTACCTCCTTTGTTGAAGATTAGTTGACCAAAAGTTTGTGGGTTCATTTATGGGCTCTCTATTCTGTTCCATTGGTCTATATGTCTGTTTTTGTTCCAATACCATGCTGTCTTGATGAGTGTATCTTTATAGTATTGTCTGAAGCCTGGGAGAGTTATTCCTCCATCCCCTTTCTTTCTCTTCAGTAATGCTTTGGCAATTCTAAGTCTTGATGGTTCCATATAAATTTTATTATGATTTGTTCTAGTTCTGTGAAATATGTCCTGGGTAATTTGATAGGGATTGCATTAAATCTGTAGATTTCCTTGGGCAGTGTGACCATTTTAACAATATTGATTCTTCCAGTCCAAGAGCATGGGATATCTTTCCATTTCTTAAAGTCTTCTTTAATTTCCTTCATCAATGGTTTACAGTTTTCTGTGTATAATTCTTTCACCTCCTTGGTTAGATTTATTCCTAGGTATTTTATTACTTTGGGTGCTATTTTAAAGGGGATTGTTTCTTTACTTTCTTTTTCTGTTGATTCATCATTAGTGTAAAGAAATGTAACTGATTTTTGAATGTTAATCTTGTAACCTGGTACATTGCTGAATTCTTCGATCACCTCTAGTAGTTTTTGTGTGGACCTTTAAGGGTTTTCTATATATAGTAACATGTCATCGTCATATAGTGACACTTTTACCTCTTCTTTTCCAATTTGGATCCCTTTTATTCCTCTCTCTTGCCTGATTGCTATGGCTAGGACTTCCAATACTATGTTGAATAGGAGTGGTGATAGTGGGCATCCTTGTCTTGTCCCATATTTCAGTGGGAAGCTTTTGAGTTTTTCACTGTTGAGTACTATGCTGGCTGTAGGTTTGTCATCTATAGCTTTTATTATGTTGAGATATGTTCCCTCTACAGCCACTTTGGTGAGAGTTTTTATCATAAGTGGGTGTTGAATTTTATCAAATGCTTTTTCTGCATCTATTGAGATGATCATGTGGTTTTTGTCCTTTCTCTTGTTGATGTGATGTATTACATTGATTGATTTGCTTATGTTGAACCATCCTTGTGTCCCTGGGATGAACCCCACTTGGTCATGATGTATAATCTTTTTTATGTGTTGTTGGATTCTATTTGCTAAAATTTTGGTGAGGATTTTGGCATCTATGTTCATCAGTGATACTGGCCTATAATTCTCTTTTTTGTTAGTGTCTTTGCCTGGTTTTGGCATCAGGGTGATGGTGGCCTCATAGAATGAATTTGGGAGTATTCCCTCCTTTTCAATCTTCTGGAAGAGTTTGAGAAGGACTGGTATGAGTTCTTCTTTGTATGTTTGGTAGAATTCCCCGGTGAAGCCATCTGGTCCTGGACTTTTATTTGCAGGGAGGTTTTTTTTTGCTATTTCGATTTCATTTCTGGTGATCAATTTGTTCATGTGGTCAGTTTCTTCTTGATTCAGTCTTGGTGGACTGTATTTCCAGAAACTTGTCCATCTCCTCTAGGTTATCCAGTTTGGTTCCATATAGTTTTTCATAATATTCTTGTATGATATTCTGTATTTCTATTTTATTTGTTGTAATTTCTCCATTATCCTTTCTTATTTTACTAATTTGTGCTCTCTCTTTTTTCTTCCTTGTGAGTTTGGCCAGAGGTTTTTTGATTTTATTTACTTTTTTAAAAACCAGCTTTTGGTTTGATTGATTTTTTCTATGTTTTTTAAAAATCTCTATTTTATTTACTCCCTCCCTGATCTTTATAATTTCCTTCCTTCTGCTGCCTTTTGGGGCTTTTTATTATTCTTTTTTTTAGTTCTTTTAGTTCGTGGGTTAAATTGTTTATTTGAGATTGTTCTTCTTTTTTGAGGAAGGCCTGTATCGCTATAAACTTCCATCATAGCACTGCCTTTGCTGCGTCCCATAAATTTTGTGTGGTTGTACTTTCATTTTCATTTGTCTCAAGGTATTTTTAAATTTCAGCTTTATTTCCTCATTGACCCATTGGTTTTTTGATAGCATGTTGTTTAATCTCCATGCTTTCCTTTTTTTCTCCTTTGTTTCTCTGTAGTTGATTTCTAGTTTCATGGTGTTGTGGTCAGTAAAGATGCTTGAGATAATTTCTATCTTCTTAAAATTGTTGAGGTTTCTTTTGTGCCCAGGTACATGATCAATCCTAGAAAATGTTCCATGTGCACTTGAAAAGAATGTATACCCTAGTTTTGGGGGGGTGTAATGCTCTGAAAATATACACCAAATCTAATTTTTCTATTGTATTATTTAGTTTCTCTGTTGCCTTATTTATTTTCTGTCTGGAAGATCTGTCTAGTGATGTAAATGTGGTGTTAAAATCTTCAACTATGATTGTATTCCCATCAATATCCCCCTTTATCTCTGTTAGTAATTGTTTTATGTACTTAGGTGCTCCTATATTGGGTGCATCTACATTAATGAGTGTAATATCCTCATCTTGTATCACTCCTTTAATCATTATAAAATGTCCTTCTTTATCTTTCTTTATGGCCTCTGTTTTAAAGTCTATTCTGTCTGAAATCAGTACTGCAACACCTGCTTTTTTGGCTTTTCCTTTTGCATGGAATATCCTTTCCCATCCTTTCACTCTCAATCTATTTGTGCCCTTCTCCCTAAAGTGGGTCTCTTGTATGCAGCATATTGAAGGTTCTTGCTTTATTATCCAGTCTGCCACTCTACGTCTTTTGACTGGAGCATTTAGTCCATTAACATTTACAGTAATTAATGATAGATGTGTGTTTATTGCCATTTTGAACTTATCTTTGCAGTTGATTTGGTATTTCCTCTTTGCTCCTTTCTTCTTCCTTTTGTGGTTTGGTAATTTTCCTTTGTGTTATCCTGGATTTTATTTAGTTTTTGTGACTCCCTTGCAAGTTTTTGGCTTGTGGTTACCTTTTTTTGTAAGTCTATTAGCCCATTACTTTATCTCGAACCCATCCTACCGAAAACAAAAAACGTAAAGAAGAAAGAAAAAAAAATACTCTATATTTTCTTGCTTCCCTCTACCACTCTTAATGATTTATATATCTTCTTTTACAATTTTGTGTTAATTTTATTTGTAATTCATGAGTTATTATCTTTCCAGTTGTTAGTTTCTCATTTCTGTAGCATCCTGATGCTTTTCTAGAGTAGACCTGTCAATATTTCTTTTACCATGGGTGTAGTGTTGCTAAACTCTTTTAGTTTTTGCTTGTCTGTGAAATTCTTTATCTATCCTTCTATCCTAAAGGATAGCCTTGCTGGATTGAATATCCTAGTCTGCATCTTTTTTCCATTCAGGGCTTTGAATATATCTTGCCACTCCCTTCTGGCCTGTAGTGTATGTGTAGAGAAATCAGCTGAGAGCCTTATGGGGTTCCCTTGTAACTCACTCTTTGCTTTTCTCTTGCTGCCTTTAGGATCATTTCTTTATCCTTGACTCTGGCCATCTTGATTATGGTATGTCTTGGTGTGGTTCTATTTGGGTTCTTCCTGTTTGGGACCCTTTGAACTTCCTGTACTTGGATATCTGATTCCTTCTTTAGATTTTGGAAGTTTTCAGTCATGATTTCTTCAAAAACCTTTTCAAGCCCCTTTGATCTTTCTTCCCCTTCTGGGACCCCTATTATGCGAAGATTGGCATGCTTTATATTATCCCATACGTCCCTTATGCTATTTTCATTTGTTTTTATTTGTTTATCTTGCAGTTGTTCTGACTGGGTGCTTTCTGCTGTCCTGTCTTCTAGGTCACTAATTCGTTCCTCTGCATTATCTAGTCTGCTTTGCACAACCTTTAAACCTGTTCTCATCTCAGCCAATGAGTTTACCAATTCTACTTGGCTCTTCTTTACAGCTTCAATTTCCTTTCTGACATATTTTATATCTCTAAACATTATCTCTTTTAGTTCCTTCAATACTTTGATCACTCCTTTTTTGAAATCTTGATCTAGCAGGCTATCGATGTTTATTTCATTGATCGTTCTTTCAGGGGATTTCTCTTGTTCTTTTAATTGGGAATGTTTTCTCTGCTTCTTCATCTTACTCATATCTCTCTGGCACTGTGGCCAATGGAGTATCAGTTATCTATTGTGGTCCTTAAAGGAGTTTATTTATTTATCTATCTAATGCCTATGTAGGAATAAAACTTAAAAAAATAAAAAAGGAGAGAGAGAGAAACAGAATTTTAAAAGAAGGGAGAAAAAAAGGTTTGAAAACAGTGTATAATCAATTATAGAAGTGCAATTTGAATCAGACTAGCATTGAAGTTGAGATGTCTTTTTAAAAAACCCTTAAAAAAAGAGAAAAAATAAAAAAATGGTATTTGAAACCTATTTATAATCAATAACAGGAGATCAAACCCAAGAGAAATGAAAATGAAATCCGGTAGATTTTTAAAAAAAATAATAATATAACTACTTGAAAGGAAAAATTTAAAAGGAATTAAAACTAGAAGCATATGCAATTGTTTAGAAAGTAGAAATTAAAAAGATAATAAACAATAGAACAGATAAAAAAAGATATGATAAAGAGAGAATTTTGAAAAAGGGGAGAAAAAAAGGTTTGCAAACTGTATAATGAATAATTGAAGAGCAAGTTGAAGCAGAACAGCAATGGGGTTGAGACGTCTCTTAAAAATCTTTAAAAAAGGAGAAAAGAGAAAAAAATATATTTGAAACCTGTGTATAATCAATAACAGGAGATCCAAACCAAGAGAGATAAAAATGACATGATGTGGATTTTTAAAAGTAATAATAATATTATTTTAAAAGAAAAATTTAAAAGGGATTAAACCTGGGAGGATATATAATTGTTTAAAAAGTAAAGATTAAAAAGGTAATAGAAAATACAACAGGTAAAAACAGATTGGAAAAAAAAAAAAAGGGGAGGGGGTGTTATCCTGGAGACTGTGTGCTCTTAATGAGAAGTCTTTCTGTCTTCGCCCTGTTTCGTGAACTCAGCTTGCTGTTTCCAGAGGCCCTCTGTTGGAGCCCTCATCTGCGCTGCTGCCAGTGCCTGTTGGCAAGCAGATCGCACCTCCTCCCAGCATAGCATTCCTGCCGGAAAGGCTAGGGGCCATCCGCCGTCTCCCAGCACCAGTCGCTCCTCAGGTGGGCCCCGGGAAGACCGTGGAACAGCCCCGCCCCTGCTCCATGTCCAAACTAAGCTCCTTGTTTGTCCTGGCAGCATGAACTTTGTGAGGCACCAGGATGGAAGGATCGTATCTGACTCGGGCTGCAAACAAGTCACCGTCTGGCCTTTGAGGCTGCCGAGCCCCTAGGCATGGATTCAGGTTTTGCCCCCGCCCCCACCTGGGTGCCAAGCGCCGGAAGATATGGCGGCCGCGCGTGAGCCCCTCCTCTCCTCCCCGAAAACCTTCCATGGGTTTTCAGAGATGGGGGTATGCACCCTTCCCACCAGGGCACACCAGCCGTGCTGTTTTATGGAGGGCACAGGATGTTCTGCCCCGTGCACCCACTCTTCCACATTGCGCAGTCCCCTGCAGTCCCCCGGGGCTGCCTCAGTGCAGCCTTCACCGTCCTCTGCCCAGCTCGGGCAGCCTGTCCCGGCCTCCAGCTTCCAGCTGGGTCTCAGGCTGGGTGTCGCAGGGGCCCTCCATGCCCATTTAACTTAGTTCTGTTGGTCAAGGGCTGCTCCATACAGATCCGAGCCTCGGAGGCTTCCCTTCCGTCCCGCTGGCCTCTCCGTTGGAGAGGGGAGACCCAGCGAATGCGCGCCAGTCCTCTTTTGCTGCTCCCTCCCTGCGGGACCAGTCCTGCACTGTTTTGCCTTTTTGTCTTTCTTTTTTTCCTCTCTCCTACCAGATTTTTGGTGTCTTTGTCTTTTGGAGAGGACAATATTCTTTTGGAGTTCTGCAGGTGCTCTGGTTGGCTGAGCGGGTCCATGGATGTGAGTCTTGGTGTATCTGTGGGAGAGGGTGAGCTACGAGCTTCCTACGACTCTGTCATCTTGGCCTCGTCTCCGTGAATACTCTTGATTGCATGTTTGTGTCTGCCAATGGAGAGGAAGAACAAGAAATAAAAAGAGAATGATTTGTTTCATTTTGGAAATTAAGAAAACTACTCAAGATAAAGCAGTTCCTTTTACTTTCTTCTTCAGATGGTTGGAAAATGAAAAACAAAAAAAAAAAAAAAAAAAAGGGAAAATGAAAGGAAAAATCCCATAAACTTTAAGCCCTCAAGTTCCTATGTTAAAGGGAAGTTCAAATGTTGTCTAAATCCTAAATAGCCTAAAGGTTTCTACATTTTATATAACGTGGTACAATATTAACTCTAGACTATAAAAGTTAAGGAAATGCATCATAATTTCTAGAGTAATCACTAAAAATGTAATTCAGTGAGGTTTTGCTAAAAATAGGTGAATTAAAATGGAATTCCAGATACTTCAAATAAACAGGAGATTTGAGGGTAATTTATTTAAACCCTTTGGGGCCAAATAACAGTCCTGAGATAAATGCCAAAAGAAAACTGAGCAGAAGATCAAAGAAAAACAAAATGGAAATATTCTATAATTCCTAAAAAATTAAAGAATGCATCTTGCAGAATATTGATTAAAATTCTTCTGAAAGAACACTTGCTTAAGTAAGCTACCTAAATATCTTACCTAATAAGATAATTAAAAAAAAAATGCTTACACTTTCAAGGAAATACAACCCTGAGCTCTGCAACCTAGATTAAAGAATGAAATGGAAGGAGAATTAATAAGTGGAGAAAGAGAAATTATAGCATTTCAGGACTGCTTAATTTATTAGAGTTGACACTGTGAAAAATGGAACTGTACATGGAAATTTAAAAGATAGTAAAGGAATGCTGTGAAGAACTCTATGCCTATGAAATGGATCATTTCCTTGAAAAATACAACCTGCCAAAACTCACAGAAGAAATAGATGATTTGAGTAGGCCTGTATCTATGAAGGAAGTTGAATAAAAACTTAATAACCTTCCAAAACAGAAAGTACTAGACCCAAATGGGTTCACTGGTGAAGTCACAAACATTTAAGGAAGAAATGATACCATTGTCTACAACCTCCTTCAGAGGATTAAAGCAGAGGGCACACTTAACTCATCTTTTAATTCAAGCATTACCCTAATACCAAAGCCAGACAAAGACATTACAAGAAAGTATAACTACAGACCAATATCTCTCATGAACATATATGCAAATATTTTCAACAAAGTATTAATAAATCATATCCAAAAAAGTATAAAAATATTATACTAAGTAAGATTTATCCTAGGTATGCAAGGCTGGTTCAACATGTGAAAATCAATTAATGTAACCCATCACATCAACAGACTAAAGAAGAAAAACCACATGATCGTGTCAATAGATGCAGAAAAAGCATTTGACAGAATCTAACACCCATTTGTGATAAAACTCTCAGTGAACTTGGAATAGAGGGCAACTTTTCTCAACTTGATGAAGACTATGTACAAAAACCCTACTGTTACCATCATACTTAATGGTGAGAAACTTGAAGATTTCCCATTAAGATCTTGTATAAGGCAAGATGCACCCTCTTACCACTCCTTTTCAACATTGTAGTGGAAGTCCTTGCTATTTCAGTAAAGCAAGAAAAGGAGATAAAAGGTATACAGATTAGGAAGGTAGATATAAAACTATCTTTTCTTGCAGATGACATGATTGTCTATGCAGAAAATCTGAAAGAATCTGTGAAAAAACTCCTGGAACTAATAAGTGGTTATAGCAACATTGCAGGATACAAGTTTAATACAAAAAGTCAATTTTTTTTCCTACATACCAGTAATGAACAAGCGGCATATGAAATTAAGAACACAATGCCAAATGGAGGGTATAACTTGGCGGTAGAGTGTGTGCTTAGCATGTACGAGGTCCTGGGTTGAATCCCCAGTACCTCCATTAAAATAAGTAAGTAAATAAACCTAGTTACCCTCCAAAACCCTCCAAACAAAAACAAAGCAAACAAAAAAAAATGCTACTTACGTTAGCATCCCTCAAATGAAGTACTTTTGATATAAATCTAAAAATATGTACAAGATCTGTATGAGGAAAGCCATAAAACCCTGATGAAGGAAATCAAAGAAGAATTAAGTATCCATGTTTATGGATGGAAAGACTCACTACTGTCAAGGTGTCAGTTGTTCCCAACTTGATCTATAGATTCAATGAAATCTCAACCAAAATCCCAACAAGATATTTTATGGATACTGATAAACTGATTCTAAATTTTAAATAGAGAGTCAAAAGACCCAGAAAAGCCAACACAATACTGAAGAAGAAAACAAAGCTGGCTTCAAGACTTACTATAAAACTGCAGTAATCAAGACAGTGTGGTACTGATGAGAGAAATAGACAAGTAGATCAGTGGAACAGAATAGAGAGCCCAGAAACAAACCTACATAAATATAGTCAACTGATCTTTGACAATGGAGCAAAGGCAACACTATGGAACAAAGACAGTCTCTTCAACAAATGATGCTGGAAAAACTGGACATCCACAGGGAAAACCCCCCCAAAACCAAAACAACAACAACAACAACAACAAAACCCCAGATACAGACCTTACACCCTTCATACAAAGTAACTCAAAATGCATCACATACCTAACATAAAATTCAAAAATAAAACTATGAATTCCTAGAAGATAACATATAAGAAAACCTACATGACCTTGGGTTTGGTAACACCTTTTTAGATGTAATACTTATAACCCATGAAAGAAATCATTTTTAAGCTAGACTTCATCAAAATTAAAAACTTCTTCTCTGTTAAAGACAATGTGAAGAGAATTAGAAGAGAAGGCACATACTAGGAGAAAAAACTTGCAAAAGACACATCTGATAAAGGATTATTATATACAAAGAACTCTTAAAACTCAACAAAAAGAAAACAAACAACCTGATTTAAAAAAGGGGCCAAATACCTTAACAGACATCTCACCAGAGAAGATATACAGATGGCAAATAAGCCTATGAAAAGATGCCCCACAACATATATCATCAGGTAAATTCAAATTAAAACAACAGCAGGATACCACTACACACCGATTAAAATGGTCAAAATTCATAACGCTGATGATACCAAATGATAACAAGGATGTGGAGCAACAGGAGTGCTCAGCCATGGCTAGTGGTAATGCAAAGTGGTATAGCTACACTGGAAGATGGTTTGTTTGTTTCTCAAAAAAACTAGTAACTTATCATTCAATCCAGCAACTGTACTTCCTGGTATTTGCCCAAAGGAGCTGAAAACATCAACACAAAATACAAAACCTGCACATGAATGTTTATAAGCAGCTTTGTTCATAACTGCCAAAACTTGGAAGCAACCAAGATGTTTTTCAGGAGGTGAATGGATAAATAAACTGTGGTACATCCAGACAATACAATATTATTAAACACTAAAAAGAAATGAGCTATCAAGCCATGAAAAGACATAGAAGAACATTAAATGCATATTACTAAGTGAAAGAAGCCAATCTGAAAGACTACGTAAGGTATGATTCCAACTGCATGGCATTCTGGAAAAGGCCAAACTAAAGACAATGAAAACATCAGTGGGTGCCGGGGGAGGGGAGGGGAAAGGATGAATAGGTGGAGCTCAGAGGAGTTTTAGGGTAAAAATACTCTATGGTATTATAATTATATGTATATAAAATTATACATTAGTCAAACCTGTACAATGTACAACAGCAAGAGTGAATCCTAAGGTAAACTGTGGGCTTTGTGTGAGTAGGATGTGTCAATGTAGGTTCACCAACTGCAACAAATAAATGTACCATTTTGGTGGGGTTGTTGATAATGGGGACGTTATGCATGTATGTGGGCAGGGGATATATGGGAAATTGCTGTACCTCTCTCTCATTTTTGTTGTAAATCTGAAACTCCTCTAAAAAACTCTTTAAGCAAGAAGGAAATGAAACTGAAATAAGGATGAGATTTTAGAAAGTACACAGGATTTTAGAAAGTGAAGGATAAAGAGTAATTTGAAGACTTTGGTAAGTACAAAAGAAAGGCAAATATGTCCTATCATGCAAATTAATTGATATACTTGAAGTAAAGAAAAGAATACATCCAAACAGAAAATTTTATTTAAGAAGGCTTTTTTTTTTTAAGGGTTTAAAAAACTTCCTTGAAATGACAAAAAGAATATATATTATTAGATCAAGAATGCCTATCATATCTCAGGAAAAATACATAAAAAGCAATCATTCACCAAGATATGTTCTTTGAAAGTGACTCAACTTTAAAAATGAATATAAATCCTTTAAGCATCCAGAAAGAAGAAAATCATTTATAAGGGGAAAAAGATAATTCCTGCCTCACACTGTCCCAACTGTATTTAGGGAGGAAAATACTACAGAGTGTGAGAGAGGAATATTGTGACCCATGAATTCCATATATTCAGGTTGTTAATCACTTGAAAAAGATATGAAAGGAAATTTTTGAATAAACAAAGTAAAAGCTAATTCCTTCTAGCATAATCTATCACCTTTCCTGTAATAACAATATGGAAAGATTTAAAAAATAGGGATAAGTTCCATGTCCCATAAAATGAAAGTACCATATGTAAGGATCTTTAGAAAAGATGCTATGATAGCATTGTTCATGGGAAACAAACTGAACATTTTTCAGTTAGGGGACAGTAGTTCTGTTTACATCATAAACTATTAAGCAGTTGACAGAGAGGGACAGAGGGGAAGAAGTGGGGAAGGGAGAGAGGGAGGGAAATTAAATTAGAGAAATTTCCCTCTGATACTGTTGAGTGAGAAATGCAAAATGGAGAAAGCACGTACAATATGATCCCATTTGGGTAATCAGACAATTGTTGAAGAGTCATACCTATCTGTCTACTTACTGGTCATCCACCCTAATGTTTAAGTATTGTACATTTACACACACCAACACCAAAGATGAAAGATGAGTCTTCATTTGCATACGATTATAGCAGCAAGGGACAATAGGGAAGCAGACATACGGACTGATTGAATGTGGGGAGGTGAGCTTGGAGGGTGAAAGCAAAAATGAAAAGAGAATGCTAAGAAAGCAAGTAATATGCTTTATGTATTTATGTCCAGTCCAAAGTCTTGGTTTTATGTATCCATTTTCTTATTACTTTCTAATATATCAATTTCTATCCTTCCCTGTATCTCCTCACTTCCTTAATTATTTGAAAAAAGTTCTTTGTCTCTTGTGGATACTGAACTCTCTGTCCTATGTATTATATATTCCCTAGGTTTTTGTGATGTCTTTTGATTTTGATTATGATGATTTTGCAGAATTACTTATGTTTTACATAGTCAAATTTGTCCATCTCTTCCTTTATTATTAATTAATTCTGTGCATCTTTAGAAAGGTTTTATATGTCCTAGCATTATAAAATATGTTCTCTTCTGGTACATTTATAATTTCATTTATGTTTAAATATGTACTATAACTGCAAATAAGTTTGGTAGGAGGACTGAGGTCAGAGACTGCTTCCTGTTCCTGGCCCTCTCCTCCAAATCTTGCTGATTTTCATGGCACTGCTTATTCAATAACTCATTTCCCCTCTCTTACTGAAATGTCACATTTATAAAATTCAGTACTTTTGTTTATTTGTGCTTGCATTTCTTCATTCTGTCTTGTTCTGCTTGTTTATTTCTGCATCTGAACTACTGGATTTTTAAATTGCAATATATCTGACATAATACTGTGTAAATTTAAGGTGTACCACATGTTAATTTCATAAGTTTATGTAGTGTCCATATTATTGCCATTAAGGCAGTAATTAGTACTTCTATCGCATAACATGATTATCATTTCTTTTTAGTGGGTGAACCACTAGATTTTAATTATTTTCTAGCTTTAACATCTGGCAGGGCAAACCTCACTACCTTTCCCCCTCCAGCTATTTAGTTCTCTGAATTTTCTTGGTTACTTTTGTATATTTAGACTTGATATGTAAAAAAAAATATTATTATTATTATTTTTAAAATTTTGTTGGCGGAGGTAGGTAATCAGGTGAAAAAAACTACTTTTAATGGAGGTACTGGGGATTGAACCCAGTACCTTGTGCATGCTAAGCTTGTGAGCTATACCCCCACTCCCCAAGTGAAAAAACATTTTAAAACCAAGTTTCTAAAAAGAAAAATGTTTGGATTTTTATTATGATTGAATTAAATTAATTATTACTATATGGTATATTCTAAGAATTTCTCTCCCAGAAAAAAACATGTCTCTCCATTTACTTGAGTCTTATATTATGTCTCTCAAGAGAGTTGGTGAGGCTTTCTAAATAAGCAAAACAAGACCCAGAAATTATAAGGGAAAAGACTAGTGGATATGAGTACATATAAAAAAAATTCTCCAAGGGTAAAAATGCCAGAAGTTAAGACAAGTCAAACTGGAAAAATATTTGCCACACATGTCAGAAAAGAACACATCACTAATGGAAAGACAAGGATTTCACATCCATCACCAAAATACCGAAACACAATAGAAAAACTAACAACACAGACAGGCAATCCACAAAGAAAAGACTGAAAACAACAAAAGCAACAAAATCAATAGCATGTTAACTTATCAGTCTGGCAAAGAGTAAATTGCCTTATGATAGTCTGGCTAGGGCCCTCTCTTACCCTTTGGCAGGAGTGTGGATTTGTGCATGGCCTTTGAAGCGCAATTAAGCAGTTTCTAACAAATGAACAAAAGACAGATTCTTCAATCTTCAAATTGCCCCTTGAAGAATTGATTCCACAAGGCATGCTCTTGTGCATGCAGAAAGACCTGTAAACAAGGGTGTGGTATTATCTGTAAAGGCCAAAGGTGGAAAGTGCTTAAATGCCAAGCTATAAGAGGTTTGGTAAAATGCATTCTCATTCTTCCATAAGATAAGATACAATGCTGTCCTGAAAAAGAATGAGTTGGTCTGTATGTAAAGGAAAGTTAGATGCAGAAGAGTGGGTACCGATGTTTCCACTTGACATGAGGAGGATCTGTAAACGTACACAGATGAGCACAGGTGTTGCACAGGCCAGGGGACTGGGGAGGCACACGGACACTAAGAATGATGGTTATGTCCTGCAAGGAGTTTGGCGCTCTGGTTTGTGAGGGAGATTTGCTTTTCATTCTTTTTTTTTCTTTTTTACTTTAGTGTAGTATTTGGATTTTCTAACACATACTTGTCTTCCTTTTCAATTGATCAATCAATCAATCAATTAATGAAAGAAGATTAGATTAAAAATCTAAGAATGAATCTCAGATATGAATCATCAATGTTTGGCAAACAAATGGTATAGAATCTTGGGGGGAGGGTATAGCTTAGTGGTAGAGCACATGCTTAGTTTGCATGAGGTCCTGGGTTTAATTCCCACTGCCTCCAAACAAAACAAAACAAAGCAAATAAATATAATTACCCCCCCCCCAAAAAAAATGGAATGACAAATAGTATAGAATCTCTCTCTCAGAACTCAATTAAGATTTGCAGAATTGGCCAAGTTGAGTTCCTAAGTTCTGTGAAAATTCAAATTCATTCCCATATGCTTTTAAATTTTGAGAGCAAGTGGCTTGAAACCCAGAACTGCTTGTCAGGGTTCAATTTCAAAAAAAAAAAAAAAAAAAGAGGTTTAGACTGATTCACCAGGGTGCAGATGAACCTTTACAGAGATGGTAGGACTGATGTGGTGGTGGGGAGAGGAGGCAAGAACCAAGGATGGGGGCAGATTTTGCAATTTTGCAGAACAAAGTTGCTCAGCCTTTGATTTCTCTTAGTTCAGCCTCTTAGGAAGATGCATTTTCAAACTATTCTCTATTCCTTTCTGTACCTGAGTATTACTTTTGTTTCAGCCCTCTTGGGCATAAGAATTTTAATTATTTCCTCAGCCTTTGGTCTGACCAAGGTTACAGTCACTTTCTTCTTACTAGATCTTTTCAGAATCCCGGCTGTAAGGCTATCAGTGGGAGTCATACCGAAATAGGCTGTAATCTACTAACTGAATGGGTGTTCATATATCCTTTGTGAGTCCAGAGAGTGCTGAGAGCTTTTTAGAATAGTCTGGAGATAATACCCTGGCCTTGTCCATGCTCATTTTGTTTGAAACGAAGCAGATGTGGAACAATTAGTTGTTGGGACCATATTTTTGGAAGATGTATTTTTTTTTCCTGAAAGAATGCACAAAGCAGATGCATTTTCCTACAGCAGGAGCGCTGTGCAGGGATGTGCACAGCATTTATGGGAATGGAGTGGAAGGAGACTGGGCAGGTCTCAGAAGATGAGGAGGCATTCTTTGAGGGGAGAATGGTCATAGGACAGAATTAGAGAAGGCAGATAGGTCTGGGTGACTGGGAAATAACTCTTAATTTAACAGGCCCAACCGGGTTAGAAACACTCGTGTAAGACACTCCTGGGGCCCCTGCACTGTCAGTGGATCTTGATATGAGAGCCGTGCGGATGTGTTCCACTCCCCTTTCCTGCTAAATAACTCCCTTTGGAGGCACAGAAACCTTGCTCTCAGGTAAGGTGCCTCCACTCACCAGGTGTATGTCAATAGGTAAGTCCCTCACCCTCTGAGAGCCTCCACTTTCCCATCTGTGAAATGTAAATACCTAGCACCAGCTTCACAAAATCTCATGCATGGCACGTGGCAGTTAGTAAATACAAGTTCTCCTTATCCCTCCGTGAGTTCCTTTTGTCTGTGTACTATTTGTGAATCTGCTTAGCATTCAAAGTCTTCCATGTTTGAGCCTCTCATCTTACTGAATGAACGTAACCTTCTAACACCTCTCAGTATTAGACTGACTTTAATAATAGAAACAACTGACGTTACTCTAGCAAGTTAATCCTGACACAGGCTTCTAGATCCTTCTACCATGTGCACCCTGGGATGCAGCTGGGCCATGATGGATATGGTCCCCAACAGACGAATGTGTAATGGGGGCTGAGGCGTTGTGACAGGCAGGGTCACAGAGAGTGATGGGCAAAGCCAAGCCTTAGCCAACGTCCTCTGATGCTCTGGCCTAAGCTGGGAGCAGTCCCTTGGGAAGGTCATTAACCATCAAGGTCATGTGGTTCTCTCTTTTCCAAATGTTATTCCTTTTTGCCTGTGGAAACTGATTATTTTCAGGATTCATCTTAAGACTTTCATATTCCAGGAATTCTTCCAATACCAGTGCGAAGTGTCTGTATGTGTGTGTGTCTGTGTGCACGGGTGCACACTAAATGTTCTGGCATTTTTCTAGGAAACATTTGGAGGCTCTGGAATACCTCTATCACAGTTCTTCCTTTGCATGGGAAGAAAATGTGGGTCAACAGGCAGTACCTGTGTTCTCAGGCAAGGAAGAGTGGGGGACAGTGTGCTTCTTCGTAGACAATGGACTTTGCAGACTGAAACAAAGGGAAGAAAAAGGGTTGTGTGATGTTTCTAGGTGCCCTGGGAGAAGTCTCTTTTTGTCTAGAAATTATTTATGCTTCCCTTTATAATGCTTCTGGAAGAATAAAGAGAAAAATCTATTTCCTACATGAGATAAGACTTTTTTGATTGGGTGCCTCTATTGAATCAGTCCCAAATAGTATGAGAGTTGTGCTTGAATGTCACTGTTGACCCAACAGTACAGTCCTCATAAAAGTAATAAGGGCTTCAGACCGCCCTCTCCCTCGTTTGGATGGTTGTTGGTTTACCCTGATGAGGCTTGGCTTTGGGAGCATCTGCTGTTTGCCCCATAGAGGAGGAAAGTTAATTTGATTCTGGAGCACTGAGGATGATATCCATGTGTTCCTTGTTACCAGTTTTGAAGGCATTAAAGGGACCTTAAATTAAAGCCCCTTTGTCCTGACATCTCCATCTCCCTGTGAGAAAAAGGATCAAAATGAGGTCTGGCCTGTAGGGTCATTTCCCCACATTGGGAAGCTTCTTAAGCTTCTTGGGGCCAGTGACTGGGCATCAGCTGTGTCCCTGGCCCAGAGCTCTAGCTCCCTGTGCCAGAGCTGCATCTGGTGACAGTGATGGTGACTGACACGTGGTGGGTAAGAAACGTCTGTCCGGGGGAGGTGGAGAAGGGGACAGACTGAAGGTGTGTGAGTCCAGATGCTGGGGAACAGAAGCTAAGAGCCTGTGAGGCTGGGCTGGAGGAGGCCCCTGACATCATGGTGGGGGCGTGGCAGGGGAGGTCTCACAGGGGAGGCTTGTACCAGAGAAGGGATGATTTCCCCAGAACACGTAGGAATGAGCCTGCCTATGCTGAGTTTTCAGGTAGCACTTATCATGGAGTCGATAATGGATTAAAGGCACAACATGGCGGGGTGGAGGGAGGGGCATGGATCTAAGGATCATTGAGGCCATTACCCACTGGACAGATGAGGAAAGTGAGGGTCAAAGAAGAGGATCTGAAAGCCCAGCTCTCCTGCTCAGGCCACCACGTGGTGACTGGACAGGCATCCCCTGCGTCTGAGGGCTTTGATTAGAGATAATGGCCACGGCCGGCCCAGGCCTAAGGTGATCTCAGGCTTAAATGGGAACCATGGGGACCAGTCAACTCTGCTGGGCTCCCCTCTGTGGACCTGGCCACCTCACGGGCAGCTGTGATTTCAAGTGTGTCACAGAAAAGAGAGAATGTAGCCAGAAGGCCTGCAGAGAGGGTCATTGCAGGAGTAGCTCCCTCTGATGATGTCCATAAGGATGCGGAGGAGGCCGAGGTAAGGCCATTTGCAAAAGGCACCTTGGAGTTAAAAACAATTTCACAGAGTTTATAGGTAATTTATGGGCAGGGAAAGTGAGTTGGAGAAGTCACCAAAGGGTAGATTAATGATTCCATTATCCAATATCTTGGGCTTAGCTTTCTGGAAATTAGTGTTCGTCTCTTTCAAGATGACAGCTGGCCTTTTCTATAAACATCGCTGCCTCTGGCTTTCCCTCTGAAGCTGGAGCTCTGTGGTGCACTGCGAGCCTGTAAGATGTATGGAGGGGCTCTGCGGTTCATCACAGAACCTCCAGAAGCAATTGTTTGTTTTTTTTTTCCCATTGCTTATGACACTCCATAGCTAAGGGGTTAGTGGACCCTTTAAGGCTCCCAGTCTTCTGAAAACCAGGAGAGGAATTCTTCCCAGACTGGAAGGTGCCCCAGAATGAGCTGGAAGGAAAATTGTTTTTGTTTTTATGTTTTAGTCCCAATGGGCCTTCAAAAATAGAAAGATAGATGGCCAAGGCCGTGTGTCACATGAATTGGACACTGATTCAGCATGAAAAATGAGTTGAGTGTTTTTCGGGGTTTTTTTTTTTTGTTTGTTTTGGAGGGAGGTAATTAGGTTTATTTACTTACCTATTTATTTTAATGGGGCTGTTGGGGATTGATCCTGGGACCTCATGCATGGTAAGCAGGCACTCTACACTGAGCTATATCCTTCCCCTCAAAAATGAGTTGGAAGTGGGGACCCTGGGCAAGCCAAGGAAAGACCTTTTGTTCTTTCTGGAACTGCATTACCTTATAAGGCTTTTAATTAACCAACCAGTCAATCCATCAGATGTGGTGACCTAGTAATATTGTTGTTATCACACATCAGCTTTTTAATAAAATTCCATCTCTTTGCAGAAGGGAGTTCTGGGTGATTCTGGACTAAGTCCTTGATCTCAAGAATCTCACCATTTAGGTAAGGAGACAGGGTGAAGGCAAATGACATATGTCATTTGTGAGCACAAACAACTAGATGTTTATCTGTGTGCTCTGACCATGAGTGCAATTCAAATGGAGAGACAGGTGACATTCCTGTGGTCTAGGATCACCAGGGACAATTTCTTGGACAAAGTTGCACTTGAGTCAGACCTTGAAGATGATGTTAGTTTCAGCTAGACCAAGAGAAAAAATCCCTTCCTGTAAAAAACTGTGTACCCCACAGACCCCGTGAGGCCACTTCTGTCCCCACTTTCCAGCCACTCCACCCCAGGGAATACCAGCATCCCAGGAGGTCACTACTGACCGATGCCAGCTGGGAAGTGTCTCTCATGACCCTGCCAGAGCTGTCTCAAAGCCTACTGAATCTGGTCCAGAGATAAAAGCGACACCACTAAGCCCAGCTCCGCTGCTTTTAGAAGCAGCCCAGAGTTGGATGCCACGCCATGAATCCAGAGATCTCTGCTGTGAAGAAATTGCAGACTTTCTGATAAATCTTGGGATGATCACTAGCGTGCAAGGGGAAATTATTTTTCTTATTTATGTTGACTAGGAATTAGAGCTTTCTAAGATCTTTTACTACTTCCTTATCCTACCACTTAGAATTTCACAGTTGCAGAGTAAAATCACCCAAACCTCCTGAGAGATTCTACTTTCTTTGAAACCAGTAACATCGTAGAGAAATCAGAGAGCGATAAACCTCCTCCCGCATCCCTGAATACCAGAGTGTAATTTTTTTTTTCCTGGACAGTTTTCTCAAAGAAAGAAAAGTAAGCAAATTGGGGACTGTTGGTCTATAATTTGGCAGAAGGGGGAATGGCTGAGGCATCCTACATTCTCGGGTTTGTAGATGCTTCAAAGTGAAAGGTTGTAGGTAAGAAGGGAAAGGGAGAGAACAGGGGCCAGCAGGATGGGGCGTCTTGTAAGAATAAGACTCATGCCAGCAAGACTATTGCAGTAAGGTGATAGGCCGGTCCAGCTGCCCTCCAACAAATAAATGTCTCTTCAGCACAGAAATGGGGCCAGGTGCCACACACATGAACCACTGAGGCTCATGTCGCTAAGCCTTTCATCCACCACCCCTACTCCATGCACCAGAGATGGAGGAGGAAGGACCCCAGCTGCTGAGGGGCTGGGGCTGGGAAAGGGCTGAGCCTGGCCTCAGACCAGCTCAGGGGAAGCAGGACACACAGTGGTGGGTTGACGTGGGGTTTGGCAGCACACTCTGTGAGGAGTGGTGTACCCCTCTGGACCGGTGCCCTCAAGTCGCAGTTTTAAAATTTGGCTCCCAGTTCTGTGACATTTCTCCCATCGAGAAGAAGGGTCTTTGAGCCCTCTCCTTGCTCTGGATGGGTTTTGACTGTTCCCGCCCGTAGAATATGGCAGAAGGCCAGCTGCGTCACTTTCAAGGCTGACTCACAGAGAGCCTCCACCTGGTTCTCCCCAAATGCTGGCTCTGGGACACGGCCTCTGGGAACAAGCTGTCCCCATGTGAGAAGACCCACAGAGAGGCCTCGTGCGGGTGCTTCAGTTGACGGATTCACTGAGCTCAGTCTTCGGGTCATCCCAGTCCAGACAACGTGTGTGTGTTTAGCGAAGCCTCAGCAGGGACAAGCCATTCCCATGGCGCTGCCGAGTCAGAGTCTGAGAGCATTGTAAAATAGCTATTGTTTGATGTCACTGACTGTGGGGATGTGTGCCAGGCGGTTCTGGAGGGCTCATACGCGGTCTGCACGTTCTGGTTACTGCGCACCTAGCCTTGTGCCTTGTCTGCCGGGCCCTCTCACAGGCGGGTGAAGAGAAAAGAAAGTGCACCATGTGTCCTGGGAGGAGAGTCCAGGGCATCGTGGGGATTAGGCATTGCCTCACTAATTAGAAGGAGACTTGTCGATTACAATGGAAAAGAAAAAAAATTAGGGGAAAAAACCCCTTCCATTATCTTCAGAAAAACCAAGGATAAAATGCATAAAAAATAACTTATGCACACCCTGGCGGTAAAATGAGGAAAAAAAATTCTCTACAAAACCTGGGTTTCACCTATATTGAAAAAGAATATGAAAAGGAATATATGTACGTATATGTATAACTGAAAATTATGCTGTACACCAGAAATTGACACAACATTGTAATCTGACTAGACTTCAATTAAAAAAAGTATATATAATACCTGGGCTAATTTTAGCCTTCCCTGTGCCATAGGTTATCTTCATGTAAATAAGACTGCAGGAAAATATTTTCACATATGCACAGGCCCAGAAAGTTTTACCTCTGCAAACCCTCCCTGAAGCCTGAATGGCTGACTGACGGACAAGTCACGAAAACTTCCATGAGATGCTGGGGTGTGGAAGACTGGCTCAGGGATGCAGGTGAATGAGAGTCTTCCTGGAGTCTACTCTTACCCTCCCCTCTCCTCTTGAGTCTGCGTCTGCTCCTTTTACATCCTCAGTGTCCCTCATCTGCACGTCTTCCTGCCTCCACCTGCCTGTACTGTCTCCACCTGCCTCCACCTGCCTCCACCCGCCTCCACCCTCCATGCTCCAAGCTGACCCACCCATCTCCTACTCCTCCAGTTGGAGCAGAGAGTGACACAGGAGCATGATCTCATCACTCTGCAGCTTAGAATGTCCCCCAGCTCCCCACTCAGCCCCAAGGTACTCCCCGCCAGGGCTGTGTTCATCTCCGCTGGTTCTGCAGAGACCTGGCCCCTCTGATCTCCTGTCCTGTCCACTTGCAGCCTATGCCAGGCCCTGCTCTCCCGGCAGCTGGTGTGTTTTCAGAGCACTAGGGATGAGTAGTTGTGCGTCTGAGGTCATGGCTATGCCCCTTGCCAGCCCTGAGCGCAGGAAGGCGGCGAGAAATCAGGTCTGCCAGGTGGGCGGTGTGTGTTCATTGGGTGTTGCTGAGGTAATGAACGGTGAGCTTCGGCTTCAGCTGAAGTTATATGCCAGGCTTCCCTCTTCTCGCTCACCCACGATGCCTCTGTGGGCCTGGGTCTCGTTGGTCTTTGAGAGTTCTTGGTCTCTTATGGGCTCTGTGCTGGGTGAGTGTGCATTGATGCCACGGAATGAGGCAAACTTAGTTCTGGCTGGCATTCTGGGGATGGGCAGAAGGTCACCTCTTGACCTCGTCTTTCAGTTAGAAAGGCCACCATCTGCAGGAAATTTTCTCTAATTGCTCAGACAAGGATCCTTCCTTCTCCTTCGAGGCTTTTGGAAAAAACCACAGTATAACATTGCTGCCCACACTGTATTTTAATGTTAATTTATGGCTTATTTCACCAAAGCCAGGAGTATTTTAATGGACTAGAATTGAGTTTGATCCCCCAGGTGCACAACAGCATGAGGCACTGATGGGAGGGATGGCTGAATGCGATTGGAATGTGGAGTTAGAGGAGGATACGACAGGAGATGCTACGGTGGATGGGAACCCCAGCACCCAGACCAGGCCCCGCCTGCCTGGCCCCTGCCTGGGCCGCCTTCAGAAGCTTGTTTGAACTCTGGTTTCAGAGACATGCTCCTTCACTTCTAGGTATTGCACAAAGAGAAATGAATAATATCCGGGAAAAGTAGAGAAGAGTCATCCAGATGAGCAAGGGGGGGGGAGCGTGTTTCAGGGGACACTGTGTGACCTGTTCCACCCTCCTTGGAAGAGAGGGTGCAGGTCTGCCAGCAGAGGCCAAGCTTAACCCACTCCCACCAGCACAGGGGTCCGGGTGCATTTCAGCTCCCCATTCATGCACAGAGGTGCTGGGGCAGATGGGCAGTGAGGGCAGTGGTTTCCCTGGGGAGATGGACATCAGCCAGGGCAGCATTCTCCAGGGAGCTGGCCACACACTCTGCCCCAGACAGAGGCTTCCCGCAGTTCAGTCAGCACCTTGTGATGAATCCCCAGGGTCACAGGCACAGTAAGGGTTACCTGCTCTTAGGGGGTTTGTGATTTAGAGGGATGGTAGGCTGTGGAAGGACCCCTTGCGCTCCAGAAGGCTATCAAAATTGTCACGAGTGCTGCAACAGTGGCAAGTTCAAAGGCCCAAGAGCACAGAAAGGAGGACTCTCTTACCTCTGCCTAAAGGAGTCTGAGGCAGGGGAGGCCTCATGGAGGAGATGGCACATGAGTTAGATCCTGGAGGATGCACATGCCTTGAGGAGCTGAGAAGGAGGGAGAGGGAAGAGGAGACAATGACCTGAGCAAAGGCAGAAGGGAGAGCCGGGGATGCTGTGTGTTGGGGGTGAAAGTCAGGAGGTGCTGGTTGGACCTGACTCTAAGGCTGTGATAGGTTTTTTAAGGCCTTCAGCATTGCCTAAGGAATCTGGACTTTCCCCTGTGGGTCAAACAGGAGGAGCTGAAGATGTTTGACCTGGTAGCCGCTCTACCTGCCAAGTCAGAGACAGAAGACACTGTGATGAAGGAGGAAAGATTTGTCCAAAGGGAATATAGGTCCTGTGACTGGTAAAATTGATGAGTGTGGACTGTAATCAATCACTGGGTTGCTGCCATGAGAGTTCTATAAATGCTGTGAGAGGGCAGTTGAGAATAGTGATGAAATCATGGGCTCTGACACCAGCTCTCCAAGTTTCAAACCCCAGCTTTGCCACTTAGCAGATGTGTGATCTTGGGGGTAATTACTTAACCTCTCTGTGCTTCAGCTCTCTAGTCTTTAAAAAGTGACCTAAGAGTATGTGTTTCCTTGGGCTGTTTCCATGATAAGAACTGGACCCAATTAGCCCTGTATAGAAGTTAGCTTTTATTTTTATTATTGATGCAGAATTCAAACTATTTGTTATCAGTAAAAGCAGAGGAACAAAACTTAGGGGAGGTTGAGAGGAAAATAATTTGATGATAAATCCAGGCAAAAAGCCTGTATATAAAAATTAAAGATGAAAAAAATGCTTGGCTAGTAAAAAACAGTACTGTTTCTGGCAGAAGCAATATTTTCCGTTGTAAATACTATGGTTATTAAGTCCTTGTGTGATTTTTGGCATCTTTTCATTTTTTTTTTGGAGGGTATTTTCAATAGTTTAGTTTCCATCTCACTACCCTTATATGACTTCATAATATTATTTGGGGGGAAGTTATGGGAGCTGAGAGACCTTAATAGAGAGTATTAAATGCATAATCTCAAAGTGCCTTAACAGTGTTGTGACTGGTGTTCTTAAATGCTGTTTCTAGTGTGTGTTTTGCCACATATAAAAGTGGTGACATTTTCTGAGAAATGGATTATATTTTATAATGTTATAAGGAAAGAGTCACAGACTTGGGTTTTATTATAAATATATTGACATTACATCATAGTTCGTTATTTTCTTTTTCTGATTTTATTTGTGAACTCTGTTTTTCACATCAAAGAAGTTTTAGCACACAATAAGAATATCTTGTATATTGGGAACTGCTAAGAATAACTGTGAGAAAAGCACAGAGTATCATTTGTATGATTTTATTTAAAAGGCCTTTCTCTGGATATGCTCTCATCTGACTATGGAAGAATTACAATTAACATGTGAGACCAATAAGTCACTCTCCATTATAAAATTTGGCTATGTTTACCTGCTTTCAGTGAGAAAAACCTCAAATTAAGCAAGATTATGATTTCCAGATATCTAGACAATTGACATTCTGTATGCCAAGTGAATTTTGTAACTGAATTAAGTTGCCTTACTCAAGAATTTAAAACTCTGTGGACACAGTCTTTGATTCACATCCTACCCATTAGCAATTTTAAAGGGCAACAGAAGCAATAATTTTTGTCAGACAAGCACTATCCTGAAAGTTTTGCTCCAAATACCATCATAGATCTATTTTTTCACCAATATGTTCTGGTTCATTTGCTTTGAAGGAAACATTTTAATTTGTTTGTTTGTTTGTTTTTATGGCTTTCTACCTGCCAAAAACAATCCTCTAGTACATTTTTGTGTGGTTCGCTTTTCTGCATCACTAGAAATAGTCTTAAATTTGGGGGCAACATTCATCCTATTCTGCCAGCTCAGAGACAGTCTGCTCTGGAGCCTTGGGCCACCCTCGACCTTGCTTTGGATGCTGTCCAGGAAGTTATGGGAAGAAACTTGTTTTGAAGCTGATTTAACATCTCACGAGTTCCCTATTATTATGTAACACTTATAAAGAGCTGAGACCCATGTGGTTCAGTCCCAGAGCAGGGTTGTGGTCAAATGAACACAGTCCAGCTACCAACAGTTATTTCCAAATAGTTCCAATTCTTTACTTATATTTCTCAAAAAGAAGGAAAACGAGGAGGAGGAGGAGAAGAGGAGGGGAAAGTCACAGAGCTGGCTCCCCTTTCTTTTCTCAGGTTGCCTCAGGCTGGTTAGCAGTTTGAAAACCTCTCTTTAATCCCATCCAACTCCATAATACAGTTGCAAAGAATCTGGCCAAAAAAACAACCAAAAAACCAAAAAACCAAAAAGCAAAGAAAAACCTTCTTGGAGGAGAGAGCTGAGGGGGAGCATTGGAGAGGCAGACACCTTCTTAAAGAGCAGGCAGAGGGAATGCTGGAGTGACATTCCTTAATATGAGAGAGACTTCTGCTTTAGACACCTTTGAAACTCTAGATTGCACCTTTTCTCCTTCTAATAATGTCATGCTTATGATTAACTGCAGAGAGCCCTTTCCAGCACGCTAGAAGGGGCCAGGCTGTTTTTGTGGGGATGCTTTCTTAGTGTCAGGAAACCATTGTATCCCAGCAGTCCTCTTCAGGAGCATTCCCTGCCTTCTATCACTTCTTCCCCACTGAGCAGCTTCCCCTCAATAATATTTACATATAGTTCTTCCTGGAAATGTAAAGGAATTTCCCTGTTGCTTTCCATATAGTTATAGGCTGCTTATAGCTACTGGGTTTGCTGCTGGGAGAGCTGCTGGGGGAGCTTTGTGAGAATGAAAAGGAAACAGGAGAAAATATATAGTAACTACCTTTCCAGGTGGTCATTCTGAACGCAGGGAAAGGCTCTTCAGAAACCAGCATGGGGACCAGGAGCACTTCACGGGTAAATCCTCAGTCTTTCCACTGAGCAGGCATGAGATGCACAGGGCGCATGTACACAGATCCTTGGCTCTGGTTACTTTTGGTGAGGGATTTCTTACCCAGAGCTTGGTTGACCTACGGAGCACGGATGCTCTTCTCCAGGTTCTGTTTCATTTAATAGAGTCCCAACAGCTAAGTAGCCTTAATGTTCAGCAAGTAGAGGTGCAGAGAGATTTTCATTCTTTGCCCAAGGTGACACAGTCTGGAGCTGGGATCCAAATCCAGGAGTCTGGCACCGGTGTCTGCGGGCACCGGCCAATCGCTGTATCACAGTAAAACCAACCGGGGGCCAACCCTGTGCTGAGCTGGGAACCAGTCTCCTAGTCAGTCAACACAACTGCAGCCAGTGTCACAGACGTCACCACAGCGTTGTCACCAAGAGGTTGCTTGAATGTGGCACATCAGTGCATCTTAGACCTCTTTCACTAGGTCTATGCTTTTATGTGCCCATTCCGATTTAAGTAAAAATCTGGAAGCTCGCGATTCTTCCAAGGAGAGGAAGGACTGAGCAAACGGCAGTGTTCATCTTGAAGCAGGGCCTAAGAGCCAGCTCTGCCACTAAGTAGTGTGTCCCCTAGGCCAGCTCTGCCACTACGACTTTGGGGCCTGGGGAGTACAGATGGGGGTCCCTTGTAAGTGAATCCTGTAATTTGGTTGCATTTTCTAGGAAGACGAACAACTACACGTGGGTGAAACTGGATGATTAAAAAATTCACAAATATACGACTTCACCAGCTCACCAGAGATATTCTTGCTATGAGGACACTAAGTTGATTCTATAAAATGTGGCAAATATTACCCACCTTGCAAATTCTTTTCTTTTCTGTTCTTTTTTAGGATTAGAATTACTGTGGTTTATGTAAAGTGCTTGGTGCAGTACCTGGCAGAGAGGAGATAATAAATAATAGGTATTGTAAAAAGCACATAAGTTGTCTAGCATACACCGCCCTCCCTCCATTGTATGCATCTGGTTGATCAGTTGGTAATTCTTCACTTGAAATAGATTATAAGGAATTTTAATTAACATAGACCATAATAAACCTTAAAACTCTAGAATTTAAGTAAATTTTTTTTAATGTATCTTCATACAACTATCACTCTTAACAAAGTTTTCAGATCAAAGAAGGAACACTGGGGTCTTCTTGCATGGGTCCACAAGATTTTCCCCAGGTGCAAGATCACTTCCTAACTCATCTCAAGCCTCTTAGCTTCTAGATATTTCACTGCTCCAGTATATTCTCCCAACTCCTGCTACTTGTGTGAATGAAAAAATACTGCAAACCATATCAGTAAACAAAGAATGCTGAAGCCATCAAGTCATCAGATGCTGCCTCCACCCCCCCAGTGAAGACAAGCCTGCAGCCCAGCCTCTGGAGCCACTCACAATGGTGTACTCTGAGGGGACTCAGAATAATAAAGGACAAGATATTGGACCTAGATAGCTAGATGCTTGTCAAAGGGATGAATTCAATGAGCCCAAATGTTTGCTTCCTCCCATACATAGAAAAGCACTACATTCTTTAGCTTGAGATGCCTGTTTTTCTTTAGATAACAAGTAGTCTTTTATTGTTCCAACCACCTGGTCTCTTTTGTAAAGATCCTATATGTCCAAGCTCCTCCTGCCCTACCTCTTCTGAGCAGTCCCTCAGAGCGATCTGAGAGGCTGTCATCCCGGCTTGAGACCTTCCCCCGAATAAAACATAACTCTAAACTTTTAGGCTGCACATTTATTTCAGTCAATACTTGTTCAGGCTCTGGAAGATCAGCCACATCCCAACCTTGGTCCCACTGAGAAAAGATACTATTTTTTTTTACCTCCAGAATCGCTTCCATTTCCTTTCCCTTTAAATCTTCCCAAAGGGCTGTTTACTTGCTGAGTAATAGAATGTTCTTTCACATTGTCCTCAATTAAATCCTGGCCAAGTTATTCCTTAGAAGTGACCAATTCAATCATCTAAGGACCAACGTGTTAGAGATAGAGTTGCTGGAAATAGTCGTTTACGATCCTTACTGCAAACGCAAACCAGTGTTGGGAATGTGGTGTCAGATTGTTGCAATCTGGTGGGATCCCTCATATGACTGCCCGAGTTAATATTTTTTCTTTGTATTTACCTAAGAATGGAAGACTTTGCAGTTAGGAGTCAGACTTTCTTCCTCACACTACTTTCCAACAAAGGAAGGGAAGGACAGAACAAGCAATCAAGAAAGAAAAGGAAGGAATCGAAGGAAAAGAGAAGAAAGTTGAAGGAAGAAAGAGAGAAGTAAGGGAAAAAGGGGCTCAAACTGTACCACTATAGAACATCTAAAAAATACTAGATAAAATGTTACATTTTAAAAAAAAGAAGCATGGTTAAACATCTTGAAAATGAAGAACATCCTTAGAGGCCAGAAATGATGAGGACTTTCAAAGCCAGAAAGGTGAGTAGGCTTTGTCCAGATTTTGCCTTGGGAGTTGGGTTGTGGTGAGCAGTTAACCTTTCTAAAGGGTGGGACCGAGAGACTGGCTTTTTAGAGGATTCACAGTGGCACAAAAGGGACAGCCTGGGGCCTGATCAAGGTTCCAGGGCAACAAGAGAGATGCTCACAAAGCTGGGATTTGGAAAGATGACAATTTCAATAGATAAACCCAGGAAACACCCTAGAGAAGCACTTTTTAAAAAAAATTTGAAGTATAGTCGTTTTATAGTGTTGTGTTAATTTCTGGGGTACAGCACAGTGATTCAGATATATATATATCTGAATATATATATATATATTTTTTTCCTTTTCATATTCTTTTTCATTATAGGTATTGAATATAGTTCCCTGTGCTATACAGTAGGACCTTGAGTACCCTTAAATAGAATGTGTGCTGATGGAAATGCTCTGTATCTCTAGCCGTGTGTAGGCATTGAACTCTTGATATTACCAGTGTGACTGAAGAACCAAGTTATAAAGTTTATTTGCTTTATTGACTTAAATTTAACTTTTAAATGGCCACAAATTTATTTTACTTATTTATTTTTTTTATTGAAGTATACTCAGTTTACAATGTTTTGTCAGTCTTTGGTGTACAGCATAATAGTTCAGTCATACACATATATATTCGTTTTCATATTCTCTTTCATTATAGATCACTACAAGACATTGAATATAGTTCCTTGTGCTATACAGAAGAAACTTGTTTATCTATTTTATATAGTTAGTATCTGCAAATCTTAAACTCCAGTTTATCCTTCCCACCCCCTTCCCCACTGGTAACCATAAATTTGTTTTCTATGTCTGTGAGTTTGTTTCTGTTTTATAAATAAGTTCATTTATTTTTTTTTAATTTAATTTAATTTTTTTTTTAGATTTCACACATAAGTGATATCATATGGTATTTTTCTTTCTCTTTCTGGCTTACTTCACTTAGAATGGCATTCTCCCAAGCCATCCACGTTGCTGCAAACAGCATTATTTTATTCTCTTTCATGGATGAGTAGTATTCCATTGTATACTATACCACAACTGCTTTAACTAGTCATCTGTCAATGGACATTTAGGTTGCTTTCATGTCTTGGCTATTGTAAATAATGCTGTTATGAACATTGGGGTGCATGCATCTTTGAATTGAGGTTCCCTCTGGATATATGCCCAGGAGTGGGATTGCTGGATCATATGGTAAGTCTATTTTTAGTCTTTTGAGGAATCTCCATACTGTTTTCCATAATGACTGCACCAAACTACATTCCCACCAGCAGTGTAGTGTAGTTTTCTCCACAGCCCCTCTAGTACTTATCATTTGTAGACTTTTGAATGATGACCATTCTGACTGGTGTGAGGTGATACCTCATTGTGGGTTTGATTTACATTTCTCTGATAATTAGCAATATTGAGCATTTTTTCATGTTTATTGATGGCCACAAATTTAAATAGTTAGTGGTTGCCACATTGTATGATCCAGCTTTGGAACTCAGAGCAGGGTTTGAAAACTACAACCTGCAGACCAAATCCAGCTCACCACCAGATTTTGTGAAGTCTTATTGGAATGCAGGAGTAGGGAGGAAAAATTCTTTCCTCTACCCTCTTATATTCAGTGACCTGTCTCATGAATTAAACTGACAAAAGACAGATTTAACAGGAGAAAAGGATTAATTATGCATGCAAATGCATATAGGAACATGCATGCGAATAGGAGCTTCACAGGAAGGAAGTTAAAACCCAAAGAGATGATAGACCTGGAGGCTTATAGACCATTTCAACAAAGAGCAACAAATTGTGAAGTGACAAGACAAAGAAAAAGGGGCTTAGGCTTCTAGAGGGTGGCAAATTGTGAGAAGGTAAATATATGAAGAAATTAAAGGAAGATAAGCGTTATTTTTGGTAAAGTTTGTGTAGGCTTAGGTTGGTGCCATCCCAGTGATGTCATCAATTCTTCCTGGTATAGGAGCGGGATGGGGGACATCCTCACAAAAGGAAACGTATGCCCTGCTTTTAGGCAAAAGGGAAGTGTAGAGAGTTTCTCCTGCATTTGCTGATTTCTCAGTTCCTTTCAGGTCAAAACAATGTGTATGTGGCATAGTTTGGATGGTACATTGTGATCCCCTTTGACAGCCACACCCATTTGTTAATGTATTGTCTATGGCTGTTTCACAGAAGAAGGGCAGGGTTGAGTAGTTGCAAAGGAGATATATACCACAGAGCAGAAAATATTTCCTATCTGGCCCTCTACAGAAAAAGGTTACTGACCCTTGATCTCTAGTAATAGAGTTGGGAGAGATACTTGCCTGACTTGGTTTTGCTTCTGAGTGGAGGGCCAGATAATAGAAAAAAAAAATTAATCCATAGATTCAGAAAGCTCAAGAAAAAAGAAATAGTATTAAAAAATCCTTATTGAAATAAATGAGACAACTAAAAAAAAAGAGTTCAGTACAGCATCTGCCACTGGTTAAGGGACTGAAAATATTACTCATTGTCTTCTATTTTATCATTATTGTTGTTTTATTCATAAAGGGGTTCCTCTAACTAAAAAAAAAAAAAAAAAAAAAACCAAAAAACCAAAAAACCCTCATTGAGAAACATCGTAGGAAAAGTCCAGAACTTCAAAGACAAAGAAAATTTCTTACTGATACAGGAAAATGGGGCGGGAGAGGATGATCATGTCTCAGGTTTCAGGTGAGTCCCTGGGATGGGCCCTACAAAATGAGGGTCCATGGCGTCACATAGGAAAGAATTCAAGAGTGAGCCATAGTAGGTGAAGGTAGATTTATTCAGAGAGATGCACACTCCATACACAGGTTGCAGGCTGCCTCAGAAGGCAAGAGAAAGGCCACGAGGTGTAATGTTGGATATTTAGTTTTATGGGCTTGGTAACTTCATATGGTAACAAGTGGGAAGTTTATTCCAACTACTTTGGGGAAGGGGTGGGGATTCCCAGGAATTGGACCACCACCTACTTTTTGACCTTTTGTGTTCAGTCAGAGCTGTCATGGCGCCTGTGGGAGTGCCATTCACCATGTTAATATATTACAATGAATGTATAATGAAGCTCAAGGTCTACTGGGAGTTGAATTTTCAGCTATCTTGGTGCTAATTGCTGTGTAATTCCTTTAATGGTTGTGCCCTGCCCCCTTACCTTCATTTCACTGCATGCTCAGAGAAAGAGAGAAAGAGCAAAATACCACCATATTTTTTCAAATCTAAAAGGAACCTTTTCTTTAACAATTTAAGGTATTCACATTCATAACCTATAGATCTATAGGTAAGAAAACATTGCATCAGAGTTGAATTGGCAGTATTATTTTCTCTCTCAATGTAAACAGAAAAGTGATATATCCAACTGGTTACATAAATGGCACCCACAATGAGATGACAACTAGACCGAGAGTTGATTTCTCACTTGTGACAACAGCCAGTGGTGATGGAACTATTCTAGTGGTTTTAAATTGTAAGCTCATTTAGTCTTCATAAAACTTTAGGAGGTAAGCTTTATTACTCTTAGGCCCACTTTATAGAAAAGAAGACCTAAAGCAGAGTCAAGACTCAGATTCAGGTGGAATGGCTTTAGACCCAGTGGTCTTAGCAGCTGTATGTTAATGTATCAGTGAAAAAGAAGACAGGAAAATCAAAAAACAGATAAAATTGTATACTCAGCAGAGTTATTTTTCAAGAATGAAGACAAAACCAATGCATCACATATTCTCTAAGATCTATTTCAGGAAGAAGGAGAATGAATTCATAAAGTATGAGATGCAAGGAGAAATGGAGAACAAAGAAAGTAAAGAAAATGTGAACAACCTAAGCTCTATTGATAATGTCCAACTTGTAGTGTTTAAAAGTGAACAATTGAAACTGAAAATACTGTGGTAGAGCAAACAACCTGGGAATAGAATGAGCAGATTCAAAACATTCTAAGGTCCTTTAATGATTTGGGAGAAGGATAAAGATGTTTGTAGACTATAAACTGTTTTCAGTTAAATACGTCTTTCAGTTTTTAGAAAATTGCCATTTAAAAATATAGAAAAGTTTATGGAAAAATGAAATGAGAAATTAAAAACTAACAAAAAACCCTCTACTAGGCTGAAAGAAGGAAAATAAATTAAAGAAAAAAACCCCAGAAGGACAAAAACATGAAAATAATATAGTAGAAATTAGTAAATACATATCTATAATCATAATAAATGTAAATGGTGCCTTTAACACAAAACTCATTATTAGACTGGTTAAAACAAAATCTAGTTATAAAATGTTTATGAGACCCACCTAAAACATAAGGACACTAGAAGTTTGAAAATCAAAGTTGGGAAAATACAGCAGGCATGTAGTAACTGAAAGAGAGCTGGATATAAATAGTATAGTTGGAGTAGTAACCTAAGAAAGATTTTCAGGAAAAATGCATTACTAGAGAAAAAGAGGGTAACTATTGATAAAATATTCCATTTCCAGGAAGATAAAATATTTTAAACCGGGGTTCACCTAATTGATCATTATTATACAGATCATATTCTGAATCCACAGTGTAATTAAATCAGAAATCAAACCCCAAAAGATATTTAATAAAATCAGCATCTGTTTGTTGTTTAAAAACATGCTTCTAAGTAATTCATATGACAAATAAGAAGTCATAATGGACATTCTTTGACCCTGAAAAATAAATAAGATTCTATGTATTAGAACATGCATATTACAACTAAACTAATATTTAGAGGGAAATTTATAGCTTTAAATGTTTATAATAAAATGAAAAGAAAAGGGTAAAAGTAGACTATATTAGCCAATATAGAAGAAAATAAATACTGAACATATGAATAGAAATTTGTGGAGTAAGAAACGAAGATATGATAAATCAGATAAACAACATTACATTTGTTCTTCTGGAAAGTCTGAAAAAAATGACAAAGCTCTGGTAAGACAGAATGAGAAAAGGGAGAAGGCACTAAAAAAAAAAAATCAATACCAGGGATGGAAGAGGACATAGTTAAGAGAACTGAGATTTAAAAGATATTAAAACAGAATATAATGAACAACTTTATAATAATATATCTGAAATCAGGTGAAGTGGAAATATTTACAGAAAAAATAAATTACCAAAATGGACTCAAGAAGAAATAGTAAACCTGAATCAATCTGTGTCCATAAAAAGCATGAATTCTTAGTTAAAAAAAAAAAAAATCTGTCCTTCAAGAAAATACCAGACCCAGTTAATTTTATAAGCAATTTGACCAAATGCTAGGGGAATTGAAAATTCTAATCTTACCTGAAGACTTTGAGAAGTTCACAATAAAATTAGAAAACTAATTAAGAGGTATAAAAATTGGAATGGAAGAATTTAAAATACAATTATTTGCAGATATAATATTGTCTGTATGTTAAATCTCACAGAATACACGGTGAAATGATTAGATTTAATGAGAGCTTAGCAAAGATATAGAAATAAAATCCACATGCAAAATCCATATGCAAAAGGCATGCCAAAAATCCCGTTAGAAATTATTATTAATATAATAATTTTGAAACTTACCAGCATAGTGCTTAAGAGCATGAGCTCAGGTTCAAATTCCTTCTCCATCATTTCTAGTTTTGTGACTTTCGTCAAGTTATTTAACCTCTCAGTGCCCTAGTCTCTTTATCTTTAAAATGGGCTAATAGGATAACAATGATATCTGCTTGACATGTTTGTTAAAGGAATAAACCAGTTAATAAATACAAAATGCTGAGACCAGTACTTGGCTTATACTATTTAGTATGTAACATTAATATGAAAGGAAAGATTTAAAAACTTTTAAAAGAAGACATATAGAAGAATATGGCTTCCTGGGTTTGGAAAGACTTCTCAACAAGAGGCGAAAAGCACACACCAGAAATAGACAGATTAAGTCCAACCACTTTTAAATTGAGAACTTATGCTCTTCAAAAGTACCAGGCAGAAAGTGAATAGACAAGCCACAGAGAAATGATAGTCCCAATAGATATAACCACAAAGGATTAATATTTAGTGCAAATAAATAAACCTGCAAACCAAGAAGGAAAAAAAAAACCCAATAGAAAAACTGAATATACATTTTGTAGAAGAAATATCAAAAGTCATCCAGCATATGGAAAATGCTAAACCTCATTAGCTATCAGGGAAATGCAAATTAAAACCACAACGTAAAATTTTAAATCCCTCAATTAGGCAAAAATTGAAAGTATGATCATACCAGCTGCTGGTACAATAGGAACTCTTATGCATTGCTGGTGGGGGTATAATATAATCATTTTGGAAAAAAATATGGCATAACCTATTTAAGCTGAATATGTGATTACCTAATCATCTGGTAATTTGTCTCCTGGGTATAAACCTTATAGAATTGCTTGCTGTTAATTTTCCAATCATATTTTTCTAATTAATAATATAAAATATTCAAAGACTTTTGCGTGTGTGTGTGTGTGTATATATGTGTGTGTGTATGTATATATATAAATCAAAGACCTTTGCATGTGTGTGTGTGTGTGTGTGTGTGTATATACTTATATATTTTACATACATATTTGTCTGGCTATATCTGCCTCTCTATTGATCAATAAATCTCTCTCGCCAACCAAATGCTAATCTCTTTTTTTAAACCTATATTTCCATTAATACTAGTAACTTATCTTTTCCTTGGAAAACTTTTTGATTTTATCCAAGTTTTCTCATTTATTACCAGATAGGTGAACAAAATATTCTCTTATATGGTTTTAGTGCCCCTCATGTTTGGAATAAAATCTCATTTTTCATTTCTAATTCGGGGAATTTTTTTCTCATTTTATTATTGATTGATTCATTCAGTAAATATGTGTTGGATGATTAGCATACAGGATTATTGTAGATGTTGGGAATTGTGTGGAATTTATTGTCTAGTGGGGTGAGATAGAAAATGACCAGGTAAACATAAATAATATAATTTCATGGACTGATAAGTATTAATAACAAAACCTAAACAGGGTGGGGACATAGAGAATGATGTGGAAAGGAAGCTCTTTCGGATAATGAGGACATCTGTCAGGAGGCATCTTATTCTTCTGTTCTTGACATTTAATGATATATCATTTGGCACATATAGGACTATGACAGTCAAATGCTTATTTTGGATTATCTATTTTATTATTACAATGTGATTTTCATGTAATTTTAATGCCTTTTAAAACATTAAATCCCACTAGTTTTGTGATATAATATGGAAGCCCCTGCCTTGCTCTCGTTTCTGCCCACCCACGTCTGGTCCACCTCTGCCCTGCCCCTCTCTCAGCCTCTTGGGGTTACTTTTAGCTGAGGAAGACCTCATTTATGTAGCCTAGAGTATTTTTACCCCAATGGAATGAATCTCATTTACATATGTTATTATAACAGACACTTCCATTCTCTCATTCTCTATTTTGTGTTTCTGTGAATGGTTGTTTGTGTTTTCTATATTTCACTCAATGGTCTAGGCTTTCTTTGAGCTTTCCTTCTTCTCCTGGTCATTGAGAAGATGTGCTATCTTTTGTTATTTCTTTGTGAGGCCACATTTAGGATTAAAGTCTACAGCGTGGAAGCAGCTGGCTTTCTGGTGCTTCACAGGCTGGCGGGAAAGTAGGTGGCAGCAGGCGGCAGTGACCTACACTGAGGCTGCTGGGAACACACCACTCTACTGTCCTGCCATGAACTTCCAGCAGTCCGGCCACAGCCTGATTGGTCTTTAATCAGGAAAGGGGTTTCCATCTGATTCCCACTGAAATTTCCAGACCACAGAGTCTCTCTCAGTAGAGACTACAGTGGCTGGTGCCACCCTGGTGAGGGATGCTTTAGCCTAAGAACACCCTGAAACCACTGCTCCAGCCTTGGTTGGTAAGACCACGATTTTGGACCATGAACTCTAGATGTCAAGGACCATCCCTCACACGTTCATGTGTCCCTGTGTCCCCACTCCTGCCTGGCATGGTACTGTCATAGCTCAATAGGTGTGGAAAAGTCAGGAGGGATGAGGAAAAAGGGCGTTGCATGGTCACCTGCTCTCTTATGTGCAGACCACAGGGATTCCAGGAGCAAAGGCAGTGAATCAGTCTGTACATGACTCCTCTCCCATCACTGGACACACACGGGCCCATGGCAAGAGGGCAGGGGCTTGGGGGCCAGGGAGATGTGGGCTAGGCCCCAGAGGTGGTGAAGGGGTGGGAGCCTCAGGCTGAACATCCTATGTGTGAGCTGAGGCACCCAAATAGGAGGAAACCTGGGAAATTCAGGGAGTGAGGCTGGGGGGCTGGGAAGCAGGAGGGGCCACTTTAGAAGGCTGTGACTGCTGCTTGGAAAGGCACTGATATGGACCCCGATTGGAGGTGGGATCTGTTTTGAAGGTATCAGTGTAATCCAAGAAGAAAAATGTCGGCATGAATTAAGGCAGGGAAAATGGGTAAAGAGAAGGGGAAAGGCTTAAAGAGAAATCTAAGAATGACCCACCTGAAAGGGTCTGGAAACTGATTGAAGGAGGGGCCAAGGGAGGAAGTGCCCATGCAATATGCAGTGATGATGGCACCATTTAGGTAGGGAGGAAGCACTGTGGGGGGTGGGGTCGGGGCAAGAAGGACTGCTGGGGAAGAACCTAGCGTCAGGGGACCGCCGCACTGGAGCTAGAGGCTGGGGGAGGGTGATCGCGCGGAAGCGGGTGAAGAAGCTGCAGGCCCTGCAGCTGTACCACATCCCACTGGGGTTGGGATCTCTGCCCTCTGAGCTGTGCTGTGGACGTGGGTGAGGATGGGGTGAGGGCCCCAGAGCTGGGCGACCTGCCTGTCTGGGACCTACCTGTGCTGGCAGCTACCAAGGGAAGGGGTACCAGAGCTGCTTCCAGGAGATGCTGCTGAGGAAAACAAACAAAAAGGAATGACAGAAGGAAAGAAAAAAGAAAGAACGGAAGGAATGAATGGAGGAAGAGAGAAAGGAAGAAAGGAAGGAAGGAATTTGTGGGCTGTTTCTTATGTGCCCAGAGGCACAATTCTAGCCTATTGTCCACATCTAGCCTATATTTCCACATATTATCTTCCTTACTTCTAATGATAATCCTACTTTGTCACCTTCATCTTATAGATGAGGAAACAGAGATGTCACAGGGGTTAGTAATGTTGCAGACGGGAATCAAATCCAGGAAATGAAATCCTGAGTCCAGATGGATTCAGACCTCTCTCAGCTTTCCTGTCTATAGATGGATGAATGAATGAAGGGTGGGATGGGGAGCAAGATGTATAGCGTAAGTAACTCACTGAGTGCACAGGTGATGATAAGGAAATTGTGATCTGAATGGTCTATTGTGGATTCATCTATGCTGTTAGGCATCAGGACAGTGGCTACTGTTGGCAATGCAGGGGCTGGAAGGGCATTTGGGAAGCTTCTCTGGTACCAGTAACTCCATTTCTTGAGCTGGGTGCTGGTTCCTCAGGCCTGAGGCCCAGGGAAGCCTAGTTTATTTAGATTTGAAGTCGTACTGATAGGCATGGCATCCATGGCTGATGCAATTAGCAGAATAATAGAATGCGTCTCTGAGCTAATTGATGCAGTGTGTCCGGAATGTGAGCACAGCTTTAAACCCAGGAGGAGATCTGTTGCCATGGAAGAGGGAATCTGTTAGAACTGTCCAAGCTCCATGGGGCTAGAGACACAAATGCTAAAACAAGGCAGGTTGTTGCTTCACTCTCTGGGACTCAGCTGCCAAGAGCCAGCCTCCCTGGTCCAGCTGGCCTTGTGCAGGTTGGGATTGGAGTTTCATCCATGCACAAGAACTTCTGGACACGAAGCCTTGGCTTCAGTCTTTGGTGGAAACAAAGGCATTTTTATAAGCCTCTGTCTTCTCGCCCTGCTTTGAATAAGTTCAGCTCCAACTCTGTGAGTTGCTCTTGGCTCTGGCAAAATTCTGCTGCTTGGAGATTTGTTTTGTTTCTTTTTGATGCTCTACAAGTCAACAATCACAGTAGACAGCAAGGAGAAAACATGTGGTGAAGACAATGAAAAACAGACCCATGCCTGCCAAATAAGGAGGCAAAAAGACAAAACCTTTGAGTTACATAAGTGGCTCAGTTCAGGGTGTGCCTCACCAAGAGAGTGCGCCCTGGCCTGCTGGTGGAATTCCTCACGAGCAAGCGTCTCGCTTTATCTGGGGTCAATAAAGATAATTCACTTCATCCAGTGTAATCTTCAAGCATCCCATGGCTTCTTTCCCAAGATCTTTCACCTACTTTTAAAATGCAATCAAGCGTGGATTTAGGGCTAGGCTGGAAGAAATGATGAAAAGTTAGCGATCGGGGACTCCTTTTCAGCCCCAAATTCCAAGAATGAAAGGAGATGTGAAGCCCCGCCTCCCATGAAATCTGCCCCGCCAGGTAGATAGTGGTTGGCATTCTTGTGATTTGAAAACACTGCCAATCTGTAAGGCTGAACTGTCTTTGTAAAAAAGAGGAGAGTATTTTCCAGTTTGTCACTCAGGCTTAGAGTCATCAATGAAAAATTTGAATGAGATCCCCTTTGACACAGAACAAAGGAAGGAAACATGTATTCTGACTTCTCCAAGTTTGACTGATGGTCGTCATAGAGCGAGCAAGAACATCAAGAAATGATTTATCCTCAGGAGACAGATGGCACACTTTCACAGTTAATATAGAGCCCCAAAAAACAAAACAAAAATTTCCAGCCTGGTGAGGTGGAAAGAACAGAATTTCCTTCATAATAGTCTTAATTATTTACAATTATACATCCATATATATATATATGTACTATCTCATTTTTTTCCTCCAAAAAATTGTAGATCTGAGGATGAGAACTTCCCCTTTTTTCCCTCTATTTCTATTTCCCAGCCCTAATACAGTGCCCAGAAGATGGTAGCTTTATCATTTATATATTTATTTAACCAATGTTTATTGAGTGCCTACTATGTACTGGGCATTGTTCTGAAGAATATCTGTGAACAGAAGGGACAAAATTTCTTGTCCTCTCAAAAGCTTACATTTTAAAGGGACAAGACTTAGGAAAAAAGAGGAAGAAATGATGAAAGACTAACAGAAAAAATAAGGCAGGGAAGAAGGTTATAGTTTATGTGAATGTATGTATTTGGGTGGGACAATGGGGGAAAGCGTTGATGGAATTTATATTGCGTTGTCCAGGAGAGGCTTCATTGAGAAGGTGCCATTTGTACAAGGTTGTCAAGGAGGTATGGGTTTATGGGGGAAAAGCATTCTAGCCACAGGAAGTCACAAGTGCAGAGGACCTGCAGTGGAAGCACACCCCAGGTTTGAAGACCAGTGCAGAGGTCCATGTGTTAGAGCAGAGGGAGCAAGGGGTGGGGGAGGTAGGAGGAGGTGCGGTCAGAAAAGAAATGGGACCAGATCATGGAGGGTCTTGTGGCTATTTGACACCGTTTTATTCTGAATAAAGTGGGGAGCCATGGGAAGGTTTTGAGCTGAGGAGTATCTTGATCTGACTTGAGTTTTCATAAACCACTCTGGCCGATATGCTGAAAATATTTTAGAAGGCAGAAAGTGTGGAAGCAGATAGATCAGCAAGAGGTTATTATCATGATCCAGGAAAGATGGTGCAGCCATGGACCTGAGAACATTGTTGGAGGTAGTGAGACATGGTAGGATTCTGGATATATTTTGATAGAAAGCCAGTAGGCTTTCTGAGGGATCAATGTGGTATGAGAGAAACCATCAAGGATATCTCCAAGACTTTTGATCTAAGCAACTGGAAAAATGGAGTTACCATTTATGGAAATGGGAAGCCCATGTGAGAAGCTGGTTATGAGAGTTGGGGGTAGGGGGAGGTTATATTGAATTCTAGGGATGCTAAGCTTTAAATTTACTGGATATTGCCAAATTTCTCTCCAACATGATTGTCTAAATTACAGTTCCACCAGCAGGATATGAGCATTCCCGTTCTCTACTTTCTCCACAAGGACTGCTAGACTAATGAGAACTGAGGGATATTGTGTAGTTATTTCAAGTTGTGTTTCCCTGATTACCAGTGTGGTTGAGCTCAATTCATACATTGGACCTTTTGGATATCCTGTCCTTTGAACTATCTATTCATATCCTTTGTCCGTATTTTTTTCATTAGATTGTCTTTTTCTATTTTGTAGAATTCCTTTATATATTCTGTTATAATGCTTGTTATATCTCTTGCAAAAATGTCTTCTCTCGGTCTTGCGTTGATTTTAAGTGTTATTCTATCTTTAGTTGTGGAGATTTGTGAGCTTTAAATGTAGTCAAATTCCTTCATCTTTGTCATTAGGTTCATGATTTTTGCATCTAGTTTAAAAAGTTCTCACTTTCCCTGATGTCATAGAGATATATGCATATATTTTCTTCCAGAAGATTTGGTTTTGTCTTTAAACTTTGACTTTATTTATTTAACAAACCCTTCAATGTATGCAATGCTGTTCTAAGTGCTTTACAAAAATCACCTCATTTAATCTTCATGATAACCTTAGGAGTTAGGTCTTGTATTCCCACTTTATAGATGAGGAAGCTGGGCATGGGGAGGTTAAACAACTTGCTGAAGATCACAGTTCTAGTGAGTGGTGGAATTTTAGTCGATCTGAAATTAATTAACATAGTGTGGGGTGATTGTGTCTTTTTCCATATGGACACCCAGTTGTCATAGCACCATTTATTAAATAGCTTATCTTTCCCCAACTGACTTATAATGCCATCTCTGTCATATTTCAAGTCCCCATAAATGTGAAGGTTTATTTCTGGACTCTCTATTTTGTTAAATTAGCCCCTAATTACAGTGTTTAAATCACTAGAGCTTTTTTTAAAAAAAAATAAGTCTTGATATCTGATATTGTATGTCAATTTTTTGTCTTATTCTTTTTATTCTTTGACTTTAAGTCATCTTGGTTCTTTTGTACCTTTACTCTTTCAAATGACCTTTAAGATCACTCCAGCAAGTTCCATGAAAGTGCTGTTTGGAATTTTGATGGGGATTTCATTGTATATGTGATCTATTTGAGTGAAAATTGACATCTATATGATATTAAGTCTTTACAACCATAACTGTGATCCAGTTTTTCAGATCTTCTTTTTTGTTTTTCAAAAAAATTAAAAATTTCTCCATAATGTTTTTTTGCCTCTTCTCTTGGATTTTTCATCAGATTTCAGAGCCTTTTGTTACTGTAAATGAAATCATCTCTCTTAAAATGCATTTCCTAGTTGGTTGTCCAAGGTGAATTTTTTTTTCATATTATATAACAACTTTTCTCTTATGGGTCCTGACAGTTTGCCTAAAAACACTCTTGGGTTTGTGGGAGTTGCTCTTGCATTATGTCATGGTCTCATCTTCCATGAGCCTTTTTTATTGGCTGTTTCTTTTGTTTATAAATCTCATCCCCATGTTACCACATGGCCCATAAGCCCTTCCCTTCCCTTGGCTCTTGAACTCAATGTTTATTTTGCTAAGAAGTATTTCCCAGCCTTCCCAATATGGTCACTTTCATTAGCACTGGGGCATTTTCCACAGAGGCTTGAAGAAAGTGGTATATGTTAGTATAAACTAGACAGATAAATCAGCCCCAACCTAAACCAAACACAACAACACCAAAATGAAACAAAACTTAATAATATGGCTTCTTTAAACAACAGAGCAGTGAGTGACAGTGATCTCAGGAAGTAGTTCATAATGGATTTTCAGAAATGATAGTTTGTAAGCCACAATAAAATGAAGCAGTAAGCCTCAGTTGGTTTTTGGGTTTCATAGGACCGTTAACACTGGGCTATTTTAGACAAATCAGTTTCTTCATTTGACAGGATTACAGGTCTGGAAGAGATGGATTTTATTTGATGTTAGGATTTCAAGGCATCAGCAAGGACCCTTAATGTTTCTGTTCACTGCCTCAGTTAACTGTCTCATTCACCTCTGTGACAATGGACACCTAGTGCACATTTGATACTGACTCCCACTTGTTAAATGATAAACTAGAAGCTAGGTTTGTGTATATCTGGGTAAGTGAACATATCCAAGGACTGATATCACGTGGGAGGGAAACTGTTCAGAGGTGTTTTAGTGAGACAGTTGATGGCTTGCTGTCTTAATGTAGAGTTGATATAAAATGGACAGAAATGGAAGATACATTGGGTCACAGTCCAGGGTTGAACAAAAATATCTGAGGATGCTGACACATAGGAGAGATTAACTGCATTTTATCCAAATGGAGGTCAACGTATAGAAGGAAGAACCTCCCACTTATTAGGACAGACATAACATGATTAAGTTGCTTTGTAAAGTCATGCATTCACAGTGGTGTTCATGATGAGGCCGAACCATTGTTTGGTAGGTAAGGTTGGGTAACACCTAATGTCCTTTTGGCCATCAGATTCCCTTTATGAGGAGATTATTCCAGAGAGAACCATAGGAAAAGCCCCATCCCACTGCCAGCCCTTCCTCACAGGCACATAAACCGCTGTCACCCTTGTTGTCTGCTATATAATAAATACTGCCCCCTGCCCTGCCTCTGTTGTGAAGGCTTTTTTATTTAGTGTGCACAAAGCAGATTTGTCCATATGATGGGAAATGATGGAATTAGCCATCCTGGCTGCCAGGACCTGTGATTCTGGGTGAGTTGATCCTGTTTCCATGTATATAAGAAATGAATAGTGGGCGGGGTGGGGAGACAGTATAGCTCAGTGGTAGAGTGCATGCTTAGCATGCACAAAGTCCTGGGTTCAATCTCCCTTACCTCCTCTAAAAATAAATAAATAAACCTAATTACCTCCCCCTGCCAAGAAAAGAAATGAATAGTAATAACTAAGCATGGTGTCATTGAGAGGATACAGTAAGACCATATGCAAAGTCTATGGGGATAATGATTATGATGGCCAGGAGATGTCAGAAATGTTTTGCTGTGTTTCTTCTCTTTGATACTTACTAATTTATTTCAAAATTTCAGAACTCTTAACAGTTACATAAATATAAAAATTATCAGAAAAGCTCATAGCTTTATGATAGTTATTTTCAAAGGCAAGATAGTTGCCTCTCAAGTAGTTTGTGTGACTGGAAGGGGAAGAGATCCAATGGGTCTAGAATTTTACTCCACCTATAAACAGAGAATGGCTTTGAAAAGGGAAATGCTGATCTGATGGTGGCCACCCACTGAGTCCCTAAAATCCATGGGAACTGAAATGCAGAAATTTTCCTATTATCCCCTTAGCTTTAGAATTACTTCCTCTGCAAAAGCAATAGGTACCCTGAAACCCCCCAAGCCCAACCCCTGTAGCTGTCCACGTGGCCTCAGCCTCATGCCTGAGCAGACAAGGCTGCAACTTACAAATCTGCACCATTGTAGGCCTTGCGTTTGTCGAGGTGGCTGGAAAACGTCACGGATGCTACCAGGTGGGAGGAAGGGCAGAAATACCTACTGTTCTGCTTGTAGCCACCATCGCACACACTGCAGACCCTCAGCAGGTTGACCAGAGCACTAGCAGCCTCTCTCTCCACGTGCCTATTCCCATGTTGAGATGCCCATCCTTTGAAATTGGAAATAATAAACTATAAGGTTCAATTAAATTCAACAGACAAATATTTATGGAGTGTCTACCACGCTTTATGTTCTATGCTGAGCTTGGGGTATAAATACAAGATTTCTATCAATCAGAATCTGGAAGAGGGTCAGATACACATGTGCACACACATGCACACACACACAAACACACACGACAGTTCAAGAAGGCAAAGTCCGTGTGAGAGATGATGAGGACCAAGTCATAATGGAGCCGGAGGAAAGGCAAATAATAGGCATGAGTTATAATTATACCATGTGCATAATCATGCTCAATAATAGTAGCCCAAGGTCACCTGTACGGAAGTAAAAGGAAACAATGGGCATTGTGAGTCTGTGAGTGAGAATTGTCCAGCCAAGGAGCTGGGTGGTGTTTTTGGACCAGGAAGTGGGGCCATCTCCAAGTTCTCAGCAGTGACGGAGTCAAGATTCCAACCCCCACCTGTTGACTCGGACCTCTCTGCTCCTCCCTGTGACCCGTCACCTTCCTGAAGCAAGGAATGAGGATGCACTGGAGTCTCAGTCACCCTAGTGTTGATAGAAAGTGTGGCTTTCACCCTCCCTGACCATCAGCTCACCTTCTCTTGTCCTTAGAGCCTAAAGATCTCCTCTGAATATTTCAACCAAATCTTAACAAGATGGAGCCACCTTCACATGCTGTTTGAGAAAATCTCCTGGCATTTTCTCCTGCCAGGACCCCAGTTCGGGGCTCAGCATTTCTACCTCTAATGATCATGTCCCCCAATGAGTTCCCCTGTTGTAACCTAGAATAATGGCAGGTGCACACTAAAGGTACTGATTTATAACACATCCTACTTTTTTTTTTTTTTAACCCTCCTCAGCATTCTCTCCACAACCCCTCTTTGAAGTAATTTTTTTTTTTTTTTTTAGTGATTTACAGTCTTGGTTTTAGGATCATGTTTGTTTTTGCCATTTGTCTTCAAAGGAGAATTGGCCGGCAGGGGCCTGTGTTTATTTCCTGATGGAGTCTTCATGACCCAGGAGATATTCTTGTTCTCTTATTTTGGAAACAGAAACTTCCAGGGCTCTGTGTTTTCCCCAGTGGTGGCAGACCAGCCTAATGGCCTAGGACTGCAGTTTAGCTGTAGGGGAGACCAAGCCTGGTCCCCAGGTTCTTTGCCAGTGTAACACTCAGGCCTACACTTTACAGTGTCCCCATCACCCTCTGATTCCCCACTGAGTCCTTAAAATGAACCTCCTGACTACTTAGACCCTGGGGCAATAGTTTAGTTGGCTTTTTCAGGGCCAGATGTCACCTATGAGAGAGAATGGGACAACTGAGTGCCTGTCCTTGAAGCCTCCTGCTACCCAGGCTCCTGCAGATGCACTAAGCATCCTTTTCCATCTGGAAGCCCATTTACTCCACTCAGCATCCCCTGGAGGGGACGCGCTGGGTGGGACTCTGGCTCAGGCTTCAACAAGGGGCTCCTTCTGTGGAATTCCCCAGACAGCATAAGGGAGGATCCTCTTTTTAAAGAAAAATGTGCTATTTTTTGGTGTGCTTCACACACATAACTTTCTCCCTTAGGCATCCATCTGCCTAGACAGACAGCCTCCCACAGTGCTGAGAAGAAACCTGCCATTAAGGATTAACCATGAGTCTGGAGTGTGCACTGACAAAGACAGCAAGTAAGAGAGGCTTGCATCTGTTGGTAGAGGATTGGCGGAAGAGGGAGCAGGAGGAGGGTGACAAGCAGATGTACGCTCTGATGTTTGCTCCCCTGGCTCTGCCCCAGACAGCAGATGTGCTGGACCAGCAGAGAGGGACCCCCAGGTATGTAGGGAAGCTCCCTGCTTGGGGCTCTGGTGGGCAGCTGCCAAGAGTGGTAGGGTCAGCCAGAGAAGGATCTTGCTGGATCCCTCACCTGACCTTGGGCTCCTGCTTGGGGTAGACACTGGATTGAGAGCCACGTGCGCCCACCTGGGGGTCCGTCATGGTGGGGAAGCAGTCACTTTACATCAGAGGCTGGGGCTGGACCCCCTGGACCACGTGGGTGAAGCAGCATCGTTGGAGTGTTCTGTGGTTAGTGGAATCAGCAGAGAGGGAATGCGGGGCCCGGCTGAACTCAGGAAAGACAGACTTCCACTCCAACCGATCCAACAGCAGCTGTTGGATCGCTTGGGGCCAACAACGGTTTTAGACACTTGAGTAGTTGTTTGGCAGCTAAGCAGACTCTGGAACTCATTACCATCCCTCCACTGCTGCACAGCGGTGGGACCCCTCTCACCTACGCCCAGAGGCCATCTTGGCGAGAAGCCCGGGAGGATGGTAGGAATGAGAGAGGTTGAGCAGTCACCCTCAGAAGGCGATGCATTACTCACTGAGGGAGTGAAAACATGGGCACACTCTGACCGACAAGGTGGGGTTTCATTTACAAGCCCTTCTTCGCTTTTCATAGTGGTTTATTCTATGTCCATTTTCTCTAATACTCTGGAGAACAGGAAAGGGCAAACTCAAAATGCCAATGGTTAGAAACTTTCCAGGATCTTCTTTTGGCTGATTCTGCTTTGGGGCCCTGTCTCCCTAACAACGCTTCTGGAAGGAGGAGGGAATAGACTCAGGGGTCACCTCCGGGCTCTGGGGAGTCAGCTGGGCCAGTGGGCAGTGTCCTGGGGAGTGTGTGGTATCGGCCTATGCTCGCTCTCTGCCTCGTGTGGTGGAAACCTCCCTCTTCCTCCTTCCTGGGGCAGCACAGGAGGGCCAGCAGGGGCCTTCTCTCTCTTTAAATAAAATCATCTGCTCACATAACAGATGTGATAACCAGTCCTGTAGCCCTGGATCAGGCCTGACTGCCTAATGCCTTTGATCACTTCCCCTGAGCTGTGTGGCTGGAGTGAGGGGAGATTTGGTTTTCCTCAGGGGTGAGAAGGAGTGATAGGGGTCAGGGAGCAGGGAGGCCCTCAGACCTCGGGTCAGGCCTTCTTGTCCAGAACTGACAGGAGTTCTGCTTTAGGGTGTAACACAGGCAAAGCACAGCTGGCAAGTAAATTTTTCTCATTTGATTGGTTCCCTGGGCATAGTCACCACTCTGAGCAACCTCATGGGGTGGTGACTGTGACTGGGGGTGGGATCGGTGTATTACTGGTTATCAACTATTAGAAGCTCATTTCTAAAGCCTGGGCCTGCTTTCCACCTTCCACCTGGCCTGCGTGTGTGACTGCTTCACCCAGCAGGGCAGACCTCAGTGCACTTGGGCCCCAGAGCTGGAGTGCACCAGGGCGAGGAGCACAGCTCGGGCTTGGGAGGCCTGCCCCACTTACACTGCCTCTGACTTGGTTTTCCTCTTAAATATTAGTTGCTATTATTACTTTGGAAATAGGAACAAGTAACAGGTAAGGAGGCCTAATGATGAGAAAGGATTGTGATATAAACTGTAACCAGTGGAGGGACAATCACCACAGTCGTTAGAACTGCAGGTGGGCAGGTGTGAAGTGAGAAATCAGAGTCGTGGGGAGGGGATGGTGGTGAACTAGGGAGGTCTCTGCTCTGGACAGACCAGAGCCCAGAGCGTCAGAAGGAATCCTCAGGATCCCAGCAAAGAAGCCTGGAGTGAGCCTGACCCTCAGGCCGGAGCGTCTGACCTCCGCGCTTCCCCTCCAGGCACTTCCGGCCCAGACGGGAAGTGGCCTCAGAGTTTGGGAAATCTGCGTCCACAGCGGGTGGCAGGGATGCGTCTGGAGCCGCTAAGATTAGACAGCAGGGCCCTGGATGCTGCTCTGAAAATTGCGAGAGAAGAGATATAGGTATTGTAGATTCTGAGCCCCCGGTTCCCCAAATTTCCAGAAGAATGTGCGGTTTATTTATCCCCTTAATCATTAAGTTCTGTGCAGGGGCAGTCCCGTCAACATTTATTGAAGCCTTGGTGTTCCTCACACGGTACAAACTAATGGTGTAAAGATAATTGAGACTTATTCCTGTCTTTCAGGATGCTTGCAGTCAAGTGGGAGAGACTGATGTGGAAAATACTAATTGTAGGATCTTAATTAGTGCCCCAAATTAAAGTGATATTTGACATTACAGTGGCAAAAGGAAGAAATGATCAACTCTACATGTTGGATAGCTTAATATATAAACAACAAAAATTTAGGGAGGTGGTTGGGTAGTCAGGGAACAGAGATGGGATAGGGCCTTTCATCATAAAACTTTTTAGACTTTTTTTTTTTGGCATTTAAAATCAGACTTTTTTAATATATAAAAACATAATAAGCCCCACAGCACTTGGACACTGACTGTCTTATTTTCATATACAGGTTGGGAATAATACATTTGCCATGCCAAAAAAAAAAAAAAAAAAAAAAAAAAAAAAAAAAAAGACATGCTGAGTTTATTGAGCAAACTAAAGAGAAAAGAAAGTTTCCTGGGGGCATTTTTTTAAACCACCTGGGATTGAGAGCCTGCCAAACACTAGAAAGCTGGATAAAATAAATATGCACTTAGAAGCTTCAAATTTTGTACCTCTTGATCAAAAATACTTTTTTAAAAATTTTGCTTTGTGTATATATTATTTATCCAAAAATTATTTACGTAATTTTAGAACTGGATGGGCAAATGATGTAAAAAATAGCTACTCCTTATTAAAGGCTGATCTCTGGGTTAAGTGATTCCTAGAACAGGAAGCATTAAAAGAGAGACTTGAGAATAAGAAGTGTTCCTGATGCTAATTGCAGAGGAGGAGCAGGGGATTTTGGGCAGACGTGCATGTCGGTGCACAGAGTGGGGCATGCCAGTCATTGTTTTGTCTGCAGGGATGAGTCAGGAAGCATCTGGCAGGGCTGTGGAGGGGGAAAGGAGTGAAGAATTTCTTACCATCAGCTGAGGTATGGGGGGAGTGGTCACCAAGTCTAGGGAAGGTACACCAGTCAGATAAATCCAAAATTAATTTACATGGCAGTCAATGCCAAGCTGGGCTGTTATCCCAAGGGAGGGCAGTCCTAAAGCAAGCTGGTTCCAAATCATTTCCAAAGCCAAGGGCAGTACAGTTCAGGGAAGTTCAACAGGAAGTGGACCAGAGTAATGCACAAGTCAGCAAACGCAGCCCTCATATCACACCTTCACTCTGTCCCTGCTGTTTAGGAGATGAACATCCTGTGGGAACAAGATCACAGCACATCAGTGAGGACTACTGGTTCAACATGACCAGAGAAGGTTCTAGACGGTGAGAGGTGGTGGCAGGGAGGGAGGAGCAGAGCCACATGATTCAAATTGCTTTTTGCTGTGAACAATAGGAGCCTGACAGATTTTCAGCAGGGGAGCCCCCCTGATCAGATTTCTGCTTTAGAAACAAAGGGAAGGGCTCAAAATTCTGAAATTATGATATCAGAGCTGGAAGGGGTGTCAGTCTGCACTGAATCCTAGCCCTCTCCTTGTGTAATAAGCACCGTGGCAACATCATCATATCCTTTCTTTAAAAACAAAATAAAGCAAAACAATACAACCACAAAATCCTTCCTGTTACTTGACCCTGGGTCACCATTCTCTTTCTAACAGACACACCTTAACTATTGGCACCTCGGTTTCTTGAGTCTGTCCCTACAGCAAGTCTGAGTCTTTATGTTTAAAGATACCTTCTAGAATGGTACTCTAGTGTCCTATTTTTTTTTTTCTTTTCCTTGGGACAAAGAAATGAATTAAATTAAGCCAGCAGAAGGCTTACGTCTTAGTTTTAGGCCGTAAGTGTACAGGGGCCCAATTTCTGTCTTTCAGCACTCAATCTAATATATTAAGCAGATAGTCATTAAGATTTTAAGTGTTATAACAGAATAACAGAAGTGTCTATTGATTCATGAATGCACCCATGCATCCATCCATTCATCCATCCATCCATCCATGAATCATTTATTGAGGTCCAGGGGCTAAGCTCACTTAGATCACTGAGCTTACATTCTAATGGGGAAGACAGAGACCATATCCAGGTTAACAGAGAAGAATCACTGCAGTTCATAATACAAAAAAAAAAAAAAAAAAAAAAAAAAAAAAGAAAGAAAGAAAAAATGAGATGAAGATGGGGCAGGAAGGAAGTTGCATTTTATGTAGAGTGGATTAGGAAATTCTGTCAGAGGACAGGAGAGATATATAAGAAGAATGATAAAGTTCCAGCCAGGTCACGATCTGGGGCAAAAGCTTCTAGGCAGAGAGGACTGTACAAATAAAGGTCCTGAGGTGTGAATGGTCTTGGGGTGTTCAAGGAACAAAAGGAGGGGAGTGTGGCTAGAGCTCTTGACTGGGGAGTAGGAAGAGTGATGTGAAAGGCTGGGGGTGGGGGCTGCCTGATAGCTACAGCCCAGGGGTCTCTACCTGGGAGTCACTGCCCCTCACAGAACAAGTGGTATGTGAGTTGGGACTTGGGGGATAAAAAAATGCACATGAATCTAGTGAATATCTTGATGTGGGAGTCCTGGAAGGCTCAGGTTGGAGGCAAGGAAGTTAATAATAAAGATAATATACTGAAGTGTATTTGTCCCTAATTGTCTTCCGGGCACAATGCTGGGTGCCTGATCCCATTCAAACCTTATCATCTCTTCATTGGGTGGGTCCTCTGATTATCTTTGTTTATGAAAGAGTAAAGAGGTCAGTGGTCAGGTTTGGGGCTTGTTGACTTTGAGGTGCCCATGGGCATTTAGGTGGAGCTGTAGAAATAAACTGGTGGAAACACACCTTGCTAGTCTCAAGAACTCTGTAAATGTTGAATGAAATTGGGGTGAAATATACATTTGGAAGGAAACCCTCCAGGGGTAGTACTTGAACTTGAGAGGGTAGATGAGTGTCTGTTTTGCAGCTTCCTGGGCACTGAGATGAGGTTGCTGAAATGCTAATTAAAATCTGCTTTACTTTCCAATAGGGACTTTTTATGATCACTGTGGTGACTGTATGTCCTTCCAGATCAATATGAGTCTCTGAATCTCATTTCTGTATTTAGGCAGAGGCTTTGTGCCTTTGTGAGTGGAGCCCACCTCCCACCAAAGATGTGACAAAGCTCGCTTGAGCTATAGTGTGGCCATGTGACCCAGACTTTGAGAACCAGGTGCACCTGCTCGAGCTTTGAAACAGGAGCTGGGTCGCACAGCATCTATTTTGGAGGTGTCATCCGACAGATTGGAAGTAGTGACCCAAGGCTGCAGGGACAGAGGTTCCAGGAAGGGTCCAATAACGGGTCGGGATCCTGGGGGTGCTAGCTGCACAACTGAACCCAGTAGTGTCTCTGTGGTCTATTCAAGTTCTCTCACTTTGGCTTAATTTTGTTTATATTTGATCTCTTCAAAAAACTGCCCAGTTCATTTACATAATCATATTTATTGTGTAGAATTGAACATCGTGCTCTCTTGTAAATTTTTAGTCTCCACTATGTCTGTGTTTATAAACTCTTTCTTCTTTTTTTTCTTTACATTCATAAAGGGACATATTTTATTAAATGACACTTAAAGATACATATCAAATATAACTTTATATGAAAAATTATGAAAAATATATGAATTTTGCTTAGATATAAGAAAGTGTGACATATGCACATTTTTCTCTGGTTGAACTTTAAAAAAATACTTTCTTATACATTCCTAGAAAATTCAGATTTTGTGTAGTGAGCTATGTTTGCTTTGTACTCAGAAAAAAGCAAGGTATTATCTGAAAAATAAACTGATATCACATAGCAACAAAAAGAACTTAAATTTATTCTGAACGTTGTATTTAGGCAGTTATTTTATGTAACTATAATAAGTCTCAGATACCCATCATCATACATCTTTACTAATTTCTTCAATGAAAAAATGTCTTTAAAGATGCCAGGTTCCCTACTACTTTGTAGAAAAATAACATTTATTTTATAAAATCTAAGAAATGTAGCTAAATTTCTCATAAAACGTTTGTATTTGTTGTGAATGTGTTAGTCAAATATTTCCCAAATGTGTCAGTGTTATTGATATTTTATAGAAGTGAAAAAATGCTCTTTTCTCCTTCAAAGCTGTAAAATAATTTTGTGGTCCTTTGATATATAATATAATATAATATAATATAATATAATATAATATAATATAATATATCTGTATATATTTCAGGGTATTATGATGAAATTCCTTCCATCAGAGCAATAAAAATCAATACTCAGATTTGGTTATTACCCTTTCCTAGCTCTAGTGCTATTTGTGTTTGATCTCTTTTTTTCTTGGCCTGACTTAAAGAGGTCTGTCTGTTTTATTTTTATTTTTAAAAATAACCAGCTCTTCGCAAAGGATTTTTAGGGCAATGAAATTATTCTGTATGATACTATAGTGGTGGCTACATGTCATTATGTGTTTGTCAAAGTCCATAGAATGTACAACATCAAGAGTGAATCCTAATGTAAACTATGGACTTTGGTTGATAATAATGTGCCCACGTTGGATCATCGATTGTACCAAATATGCCACACTGATGAGGGATGTTGAGGGTAGGGGAGTATATATGTGTGAGTGGGGAGAGCTATGTGCGAACTCTTTATTTTCTGCTCAATTCTGTTGTGAACCTGAAATTGCTCTAAAAGAATAAAGTCTATTAAAAAAAAATAACCAGCTCTTCATTTTACTTATCCATTAAGTACTTTTCCCCTTTATTTCTTTAATTTCTGAGTTTACTATTTTTCACATTTATTTGGTTTATTTTATTATTATTTTGACACATCTTTTTGTTTGGATGCTTCATTCAGTTATTTCACAATTTTTGCTTCTAAAAAGTAGTTAATTCTGAACTTTTCTGCTAGTTATTACCTTGACTAAATCCCATGGGTTTCTGTATGGGGTATCCTAAATGCAGTCCAATTTCAATTTTGTTTCCACATTTAGCTCCAGATTTATTTGAATGTCCAGGTGCTTAGAGTTGTTGACTCTTCTTTTGTTATTAATTTCTAGTTTTATTACATTGTGGTTAGAGAAAGAAGTTTGAAGGATTTTAGTTTTTAAAAATGTATTAAGATTTTTTTGTGGCTTAGAACATGCTCAGTTTTTGTCAGTGTTCCAGATATATACAGTGGAATATATATTATATGTTGAGATAATAGTAACACATACATATACACACATAAACACATTGTCAGGTGCATATATTTGTATATTTAGTCTGATGGTTAGCTGTATTAGTCGAGTTCTGGATTTATTTTAGTGCAAATTCATTGAGGCAGACTTGTTCATTTCATTCTCAGCTCTCTCCCAAATATCTAACAGGATCTGACTAGGAATTAAGTAAATATTTATTGAATGAATTAAAAAAATTTATATCCTTAGTTTTATTTCTATATGAAGCATCATTTTCAAAGTTGTACTAAACTCTTCTGTTTTGATCATGTAGTTTTGTTAAATTTGTCTTTATTTAAAATGTATTTTAGTAAGGTGTTCTTGAAGCTTTTGGGCACTTGAAGATTTGTGATATTGTATATCATTATTCATTTAAAAAGTACTTACTGAGTGCTTGTTATGTTCTGGGAACCATGCTAAACACTGGAAATACAATGGCAAATTAAAAAAAAAAGTTTCCTGCATTTCATGATTCATACATGTATTGTTACGGAAACAAATAATAACAAAATAAATAAGTAAATGTTAGTTCAAAAGAATTCTGATTGGTGCTCTGAAAGAAACCAGGGAACACCTGTTAAAGACAGCAGGGATGGGATGGTCAGGAAGTCCTGCCGGTGATGGGGATGTTGAATTGGAGGCTAAAGGACAAGATGAGTGACCCCTCGAAAAGCTGGGGGGTTGGCCCTCCAGGCAGAAGGAACAGTACCTTCTACTACTATGATGTCACTTCCCTCTTATTTCATGTTTGGCTTGACTTCTGCATTAGCAATATTGATGCCTCAGTTTTCTTTTTGTTGGTACTTAACATGATACACGTATCTATCCATGCAGTCAAACAATCTGTACAATTAGGTATCAGTGTTTTTATATCATTTTTAATGGTCTTATAAATAAGATAGGCATCTTGGATTCTTCCCTTCCCTTCACCCCATGTGTAAATTTTTGATTTGTTGTAGGGAAATTTAGTCCGTTCCCACTGGTAATAATCTCTGATAGATTTGGTCCCATTCCTGACATTTTTATAGATTTTTTTTTATATTAGCCTTTAGTTTTCAGTGTTGGTTGGCCTCTCTGTTGAGTTTTATATTGGGCCTTATTTATTTCTTGTCCTTGAACAGCTGTGTTAGAGAGCAGCCTTGTTTTTGTGTTAAGCCAAACGATTACTTTTGAATTTCTCTGAGCATGCTAACTGAAATCATTCCTCCTCCCAGCTTTGTTCAGATGTAATTAACAAAGAAAAATTGTATATATTTAAGGTATACAATGTATTTTGATGTATGAGTACATTGTGAAATCAAGCTAAATGAACACAATCAAGCTAAATTAACAGCTCTCACCTACATAGTTATCTTTTTTGAGAACAATTAAGATCCTACTGTCAAATTTCTAGTATATAATGCAGTATTACTAACTATAGTCACCACACTGTATGTGAGATTCCTAGAACTTGTCCATGTTGCAGAACTGAAACTTTGTATGCTTTGACTAACATTTCTGAGCAGAGTCTGAGTCTGAGTTTCTGGTCCTCTGATGGGAATCTCTCCTGCTTCATGCTTTTAAACATTTGCTATTATTTTCATCTTTTTTTCAGTTATTTCAGTGGGATCTGGAGAGGGAAGTAACACGTGGCCTCTTTTGCCAATGGGGTCAGAAATCTGCATATAGACTTTACTGGGAGATAATATAGCAATAGTGATTCATATCTTTTCCCTTCACAATTTGCTGACCACAACAGGAGGGCTAAGGCAGAGATTCCAGAGTCGGAATTAAAAAATCAATGAGGCTTAAAGAATGTAGATTTAAGAGTCTACTGGGTTGTAATTCATCAGTCACATGGGATGTCTCAGGATTCTGACTCAAATGAACTCATAAGAAAATTCTCTCTTTTCTGCTCGGCACCAAGTCAGTTCTGCCAACTCACAGTGGCATCTCCTCTGGACCAGTGTTTAACCTGGGATTGTGGGGCTGGGTGGGGGACAGTTGCTTACCGGGGAGCTGTGGGGGAGCCCTGAGAATAGGGCTAATAGAGTCATACTCCCTAGTTCTGCAGTAATACCGCAGAGGGAGACGTGAATGGGGAAGTCATGACGGGGTCAGTATTGGTGACAAATGGCACAGAGGCAGGGAAGTGCAGGGTTCATTTGAAGAAAGAAGAGTCTCATGCAACTGGGATGTGAGGGGGTGTTGGGGGACACTGTTCAGCAAAGCTGAGTGGTGGATCCAGGTATTTAAGAGTCTTACTTGCTGAAATAGTTGGATTGTATTTAACAGGCAGTGGAGAACCACGTAAAGCTCTCAGGAGGGCAGCAGCACGATTAGAGAGGTGGATTAGGTGCCAGTGTGTGCCATGGGGGACAGACGCTGGTTATTTGGGGCAAATCTAGGAGTGCACCTCAGGGCAAGGTCGGTGTGGGCAATGTGGCACTACTCAAGCAAGCTGACTGGCAGGAGGGATCCTGTGAGCTGTCACGGGTCTCAGCAGGAGAGCAGAGCACGTGGGACCCTTTCTCAGAGCTGGGCTTAGGCTGGGAGAGCACTGCAGGGCAAGATGGGCTCTAGCCTGGAGGAGCCTGGTCAGAATCCCAGCAGAAGGAGCGCATCTGTGCTCATGAGGACATGGGCTGGACGAGAGGAGAAGCAGGGTGACGCACTATGTGGGAGAGTCAGGGACACCGCTGGCAGGGAGCGTCACAGCTCTGGGGCCACGGTGATTCAGGACCCAGCATGATGTCGATCGCTGAGTTCTCTGTCTGAGGTCATGGGGAGAGTTAACCAGGATGGGGAAGAGAGGAGGCAGGGCATGCTTAGGAGAAAGAAAGTTGGAAGGATGTGGAATTTGAGGTGCCTGGGGATCCCACATTAGGTATGTCCGGTAGGTGAGTGGGAACATCCACTTACGCACTGGAAATGGGGCTCTGGAGCCTTGAAGAGGAGTCTGGAATTGGGTCCTTGCCTGAGTGATGATTATGGTGGTGATGGGAGTCTGTGAGATTGTTCAGGCTGAAGCAAAGAAAACAAACCAAGGTTGAGGTGAAGACAGGAAGGATCTAATACATACTTGAAGTATGTCTCTATCTATAAAGGGCATTTTATTTCATGTACAATGAGAATTTCAGCATTTTATTAATAGTAGTGTTTAAAATAAATGAGTCAGAGGGAATCTCAGCTCAACATGAGAACTGCGGGATGGGCAAGCCTGGTTGCCTGCCTTTGTGAATTGCTTGCGGTACAATTGGGCCATTCACTCTGTTCCGGGCACACTGTGTGTTTCCTCCTTTCTGGATTAGACCTATTTACTAAGGAAAACAATCCATTTCTCAGGGCTTCAGTTTTATGTACTGTTGATCTATTACTATATTTCACTAATCTCTTTCCCACAGCCAATAGTTTTTACTGCCTGGAACGAAAAACAACCTACAGCATACCAAGGCACAAGTTAAAGAAAACCATCTATGCTTTCAGTGGGAGGAGGTGGGAACGAACAGTCCACCTACTTGCTTGGAAGGAAATGTGGCCTAAAAAGCTATTTGACTTTGTATTCACTTTTCAACTAGTTGTATTGGCCTTATGTTTTTCATTATACTGTAAATCTCTTTACCATATTGAAAACTGAGGAACACATTTCTTCTCCCTGGTTCCATGCATCTGAAGACCATAGATGGACAAGTGTACAAGTGCCAGTGGAAAATGACTTTTCTGGAGTATCAGATTTAGTCCTCAGAGACAAAGAGGACTCCATGTGTTGAGCAATAAATATGGATTCTGCTGTGTTTAATTAAGGTAATTTTCCTACTTAGCTCCATATGTGGAGATGAGATTCCATTTTATTGTGCCTGAAAGAACACGTCCTTCCAAATACATGTCACCAGCATGGAATGTGACCACAGATCAGCCCATGATGATACCCTGTTTCCTAGAGAGAGAGGTTCTAGCCCCGTCTTCTGCTCATGTGCAGTTTTCCATTGCATGACTGTGATTTGTAAGATGACAGAGTCCAACCATATAGATGCCAGATAGCAAAGGGAGGGCAGGGAAGGGCACGGAGTTGAGCCATTTGAGGGAATGGTTGCTAAATGATGTGTTTGTGCCATGTAGAGAATCAGTGAACAAAGACTTCGATCACCCAGGAAGACCAAGATTCCATGCTCCTGCCCTCTTTCACAAAGTAATTGATAAATGTTAAGAGGATCACCTTGAACCTCCATACCAGTCTCTGAAAAGAGTGTCTGAAAGCAGCCTTGTCATCACCAAGTACACATGGCAAATCCTAGGACAAAAGGGAGCTGACAGCCACTTTGGATATGGCTGAATTCCCTCCACAGGTTTCATGTTACAAGGTGACCCAGTCTCTACTTGACTATGTCCAGAAAAAGGAAATGCAACCTCTCAAAAGGAATCCCATTCCCCTTCTGGAGAACTGAGGCTGTTAAAGCGTCTTGCTTATATTACTGTGACAAATTCCTTTGCTCTGAGTCTTTCTCTCTTTTGTTCTAGTTCATTCTCTTAGAGAAACATGGAGCAAACAGAATATTCCTTGCTAAGGCCAGCTAGCAGACCCCAGGCATCCAAAGTAATAACACGTGTCCTTGTCCTCAAGAACATCATGACTGAGTGGAGAGAGGGAGAAAACCACAAACTCCCCAAGGTTAGGGTCACCTCTTATTCATCTGTATTTTTAGTGACAGGTATAAAGCTGGTACAAAGCAGGTACTCCTCTAGATAGTATTGAAAGATTTGATGCACACAATAACTACATTACTTTTCTCCAATTATTATGCTCCACCTCAAACTCTGGGACTTTCTGTGTCACCTTTCTGTGGAGCTGTAGCTCCTGCTTCCTGCTTTTCCACTTGGCTGACAACATCCATGCTTTCTAAGGCATTAGTGCTCTACCCCGATTGGCCATGTCTACACATGCGTTTGTGTAGTGTCTGCCTAAGGACCACATCCCCCTCCCTAACCAAGGAGCATGTGAATGCAGGAGCACCTTTACAACGCATCCCGCTGCTCTATAGTTAGTGATTTTTGGATGCTCCCTCTACACTGCTAGGGGAAGTAAGTGGTGGTCTCTGCTCTGTGACAACAATTCAGTCTGCTAAGAAGATAACATAGATATACAAGGACTCCCAGGACAAAGGGGTGACAGAGGAGTGGTGCAAACTGGCCTTGGAGTGGCAGGAAGAGTAATATGCAATGTTAGCATGCTGTCCAAGGGTCCTTGACATGGCCGGAGGAACTTCACACCAGGAGGGGAGGAGGTAAGACCACTGGTACGTAGCCTTACTAAGCAGCATGTATCAGAGACTCATTACTATGTCAAGAAATGTTCAAGCTCCTCTTGGGGAATTCATTCATTCATTCAGTTGCCAACAGAAACTCCACAGTGTGCACTGTTTTAGATGGGGGAGCAGTGCCCCAGTGCCTGACGGCCTAGATGCCTGCTTTCTAATCGGGTGGGATTGAGCATAGCAAAACACACAAATTAAATAATTGTGGTGAGACTTCGAAGATCACAAAGTAACATTTTATGGTAGGCAAGACAGCCGGTTGGGGAAAGCTTCCTGAAGAGGTGACTTCAGAGCTGAGACTGAATGACAACAAGGGGACCAGCACAGTCCAAGGCTATAAGCAGGAGTGGTGAGCTGGCCATGATGCTGGACTCCCAGGGAAAAGTGCACCAAGGAGGAGAGGAAGAACAGGAGTCTGTAGACTCTCTACATTGGTGCCCTTTTCCTGTTATTGAGGAGTCCAATGGCATTCTTTATTGGTTAGCACCTGGCTAGGATGGCCAGACTTAGCCAATAAAAATATAGGGCACCCTAGAATGGCCATCATTGGAAAGTCTACAAATGATAGATGCTAGAGAGGGTGTGGAGAAAGGGGAATCCTCCTACACTGTTCGCGGGAATGTTAATTGGTGCAGCCACTGTGGAGGACAGTATGGAGGTTCCTTAAAAAGCTGGGCATTTATCCAGAGAAAAATAAAATTCAAAAAGACACATACACTCCAATGTTCACAGCAGTACTATATACAATAGCCAAGACATGGAAACAAACCAAATGTCCATCAACAGATGACCAGATAAAGAAGATGTGGTACATATATACAGTGGAACACTACTCAGCCATAAAAAACTAATAAAATAATGCCATTTGCAGCAATATGGATGGACCTGAAGACTGTCATTCAAAGTGAAGTGGGTCAGAAAGAGAAAGAAAAATGCCATAGGGCATGATTTATATGAAGAATCTAAAAAAAATAGCAATAATGATAAGGATATAAATGAACTAATTATTATTTTGATTTCTTGAGTATGTGTAAGCACATTTGACTGTCTTTTATGATTGGATTACTGCATTCTGTTGTTTCTTATTTTGTAGTTGGCTTTATTCCTTTGATAACTATGTAAGTTTAAAAAACTAAAGATCTAATCTGTTCTTAGAAACAATAATTAGTACATATATGAAAACCAAAAAAAAATGTGCAGTATACTGTTTATATGCATTTACATGCAATATAATGTGTATGTGCAGTCGAACTGTAATAATTCTATATAATAAAACTGGAAAAAATATAGGGCACCCCATTAAATTTGAATTTAGATAAACAAAAAATAATTATTTAGTATATGTATGTCCCACACAAAAGGAAATATTAAAATTCTCTGTTGCGGAAGCAAATACAGAAATGGATAGAAGAAAGGAGAGAGAGAAGTCACAGACATCATTCCTAGACAGAGGGAGGTGGCAAGGTAGAAAACCTCTAGGTTGACTGCCCTCCCATCAGCCTCGCAGAGACCAGTCTATCCCGTGGCCAGCGATGAACCCAGCCCAAACTGTGGACAGGTGGTTGAGTGGCTGAGAGTGTGGTTGACCAAGTCCCGTCCTTCCACCTTTTAGGACCCACTACAGAAGTGAACAGTGGGGGATCCCTGCCCTCACTCTGGACCAGTATGGCCAGGGGCAGTGTATCAGAACAGCCCTGCAGAGCCAGGGCCCTGGGACCAACGTGAGCTTCATACCCACTGGGATGCCTTGGGCAAGTTATTGAACTGAGGGTAGCAATCCCTTGATCTATTTAAAGCAGATAAGAGAAGGCTAAAATTCCCTAAGGCTATTGTGAGGATTAAATGAATTAATATAGCGAAAGGCAATCAGTTAAATTCCTGGCCCACTGTAACTATTTTTTTTAAAATATATATTTCTAAAACAATATAGTATGTGTTACTGCTTCTTTAGGTCAGACTATATTGCAGATGACTTAAGACCAGGCAGCAAATTTGAGGTGGAGCCACGGTTATCAAAAAGGCTGCCCAGACCACAAAGCTAATTTATCTCAATCCTAGCAGCAGCAAATTCCTGTTATTGTAATGAATCACAGCACGAAGGCACACAGATGCAGGGGGCTGGGCTGTGCAGCCCGGGTAACGAAAAGCAGATACTTGTAATGTCCTAACGATGTGTGTAGCAACCGAACCTGTAGCCTGGTTACACAAAACAGGCTGTAATGAAATCCAGCTTCTTTATGGAATATTTTCCCTAAATGATAAGGTATTGCATATGGCTCTTTCTTCTTGTGTAGCAGTTCCTTCCAAAGCAAACATTTTAAAGATTTTAACTGAAGTTGGAAAACTGAAACTGGCCTCAGTAGAAGAATGTCAAAGCCATCTACTAGACAGTCCCTGCTCCGCAATCTAAAACACGCAGAGCTGTATGGCTCAAAATAATTTAATCGTAAAATACTGTTTCCTGGATCTGAAGAGAAACATTTCTACTTGGCCACTGGCGCTTTCTGGAGAAAGGCACTATATATCTGCAGTGTGGTAATAGTAATTTTGAATTTCAAAGAGAAAAAAAACAAAGCAGGGATTTTGGAAAACAAACTTTGAAAGGATCATCATTTCAATTCTTTGCAGATGATTTTGAAGGTTATGGTTTAAAAAGCTGGGCCAGAAAATGAGAAACATGGCAATCAGTTTGAAGGAAAAGAATCAAATTTTGCTGTTTGGCTTTTATTTTGAACATACTTAATAAGGACTTTTCTGTACCATGAGAGCAAAACCCCAAAGCACCAATGTTGTTGGGGAGAGTCAGAGTCAAATCAGGCAGCACATTAAAGTTCAGTGTTCAGTGATGAGGACCACATTTCTGAGAAGTTTCTCAGGAAAGAATCTTTATATAGATTTTTTTTTAGTTGAAGTATAGTCAGTTGCAATGTGTCAATTTCTGGTGTACAGCACAATGTCCCAGTCATATATATATATGTATATGTATATATACACACACACACACACATATATTAGTTTTCATATTCTTTTTCATTAAAGATTATTTCAAGATATTGAAAATAGCACCCTGTGTTATATAGAAGAAATTTGTTTTTTTTAATCTGTTTTAATATATAGTAGTTTATATTTGCAAATCTCGAACTCCTAAATTTATCCCTTCCCACCTGCTAACCATAAGATTGTATACTACATGTGTGAGTCTGTTTCTGTTCTGTAGATGAGTTCATTAGTGTTTTCTTTTTTCTTTTTTTAGTTTCCACATATAAGTGATATCATATGGCATTTTTCTTTCTCTTTCTAGCTTACTTCACTTAGAATGACATTTTCCAGGTCCATCCATGTTGCTGCAAATGGCATTATTTTATTATATTTTTTACGGCTGATTAGTATTCCATTGTATAAGTATACCACTTCTTCTTTATCCAGTCATCTGTTGATGGACATTTAGGTTGCTTCCATGACTTGGCTATTGTATATAGTGCTGCTATGAACATTGGGGTGCAAGAGTCTTTTTGAAGTAGGGTTCCTTCTGGTTAGATGCCCAGGAGCGGGATTCCTGGGTCATATGATAAGTCTATTCCTAGTCTTTTGAGGAATATCCATACTGTTTTCCACAGTGGCTGCACCAAATTGCATTCCCACCAGCAGTGTAGGAGGGTTCTCTTTTCTCCACAGCCACTCCAGCATTTGTCATTTATGGACTTCTGAATGATGGCCATTCTGGCTGGTGTGAGGTGATACCTCATTGTAGTTTTGATTTGCATTTCTCTGATAATTAGTGATATTGAGCATCTTTTCATGTGCCTATTGATCATTTGTATCTCTTCCTTGGAGAATTGCTTGTTTAGGTCTTCTGCCCATTTTTGGATTAGGGTTTTTGTTTTGTAGATTTTAAAATATATGTATATATAATATATATTCTTACATATATATAATATGTATGTATAATATTCCAGTTAGTTCTGGAAAATAGATTCTGATACTGCTCCATTCATTGGATATAAGTTTGATCTTATTTTACTGTTAATTGACGGCTAATTTTAAAGTTTTTTTGGGGTATAAAATGATGCTCAGTGAGCATGCAGGGTTTTAAACATGATATATTCTCAATTTAAAAAATAGTTTATGCCATATACATGCCTGTTTTTTAGTGGTTGTCTACTTAAATGAAAATTTTTAGCGTTTAGTTATGGATTCACACATACATTAATAAATCAATTTGTTCATGAACCATTAATGAGCATTTTTTAAATGGGCCTCTGAGTTGAAAATTAAAAAAAAACTTTATTAGGTGTTTATTATTAAGTATTAGGTATTTATTATTAGGTATTAGATATTTATTAACCTGAAGAAGGATAACCCAGGTAAACAAATGGAACCAAGACTTGAACTGCAGTCCTGTGCCTCCCTCACCTCTCCTCCCTCTCCTCCTTACCCTCTCCTCCCCTGCCCGCCTTCCCCTCCCCTCCCCCCTCCCCTCCCTGCCCTCCCCTTTCTTTCCCTCCCCACTACATTCCCTCAGCTTCCACACCTGCCCTGAGAGCAGCTTCCTGATAGATGCTCAGTCACTCATCCAGGACATTCCATTAGATGCACCTCACTTGCATGCTTGTGGAAAAATTCCACACAGTCTTGAGGCAATTTTATATGATTTTCAGCAGACATTTTACATGATGTTTCCCTAATTACTGATTTCATAAAACAGTGTGTGTTTAGACCTCCAGTTTTGGCCTCATTACTCTAATCTGGTTTGTGCCTGGTTAAATAGCTTATTCAGTAGATGTGGACTGAGAATTATTTCTGTATTTTGACTACTTGTATAGAGCTTTGAGATTTTTCAAAGTGGTTTCATATAGATAATCCTGTTCCACCTTGGCAACAGTTATGTGAGCTTTGACTTGTCAATGTCCTTATTTATAACAAGGAAAAACTGAGGAATGGAGAAATTGAATAGTATAAGATCCAACAGCTCTCCCTCTGATCCCATTCATTTGGCTGTCACATCGGTCCAGTGATTCTCAGCCCAGGCTGCCCATGAGGATCACCTGGAGTTTTAAAGATCCCAGTGCCCAGGCTGCACACCAGTCCAAATAGATCAGAATTTCTCGGGGGAGGAGGAATCAGAATCAGTAATTGTTAGACCTCCCCAGTGATCCCACTGTGTAGTCCAGACTGAGAACCGGATCTCTGGATCAAGCACCTCCTTTCCCTAAATATTTGTTGATTAGTTAATACATCCCAATATTACCGTCTGTGCCAAACTAGGAATATATCCTGAGAAGCAGGGCTCAGAACTGCATCCAAGATTTTATTGACAAGATGTTCTCTCTAGCTGTTACCTTTGACTTGCCTTTTAGTGCCAGATTTTCTAAGTGCCATTCTAAGAAAAGGAGGATGGGGTGGAGGCAGGAATCCCTCTTCTCATCAGAAAAATCAACACCCGTTTTTCCTCTCCTGGTGATGAATCACTGCCTCATGTTTCTGGAAATATTGCAGCATTCCATTCAGGTTTGAGTTCGGATAAGCCAAAGTGCTTCCTCAAAATTCACCACTGGGAACAGCTCACAGACTCACTCACTCTGTTTACTTCCTCTCTTCCTTAATCTAGTTCACACATGTCTGATTGGTTTTATCAGATGGGACACTTTGTCTGTTGTTCTGTCCATGGACCCACTTCTCCAGGGACCAGAAGCTTTAGGTTTGCAGGCTGTGGTTTCCATGGAGGTGTGGGGCTGAACTTCTTTCCATGGTAGCTGGCCTTGGACTGCACTCAGAAGAGCCCTGGCGCTCTAGAACAGGAGACTTGGGCAACTCCCTCTCACACAGACCCACTCTCCTTGGGGCAAATGCAAGAGAAACCAACTGGGCAGTGTGCCCTCAGTGCATGGTAAATTTCCGTCTTACGGCTGTTAATCCAGGAGGCCAATCCTGTAGCAATCTAAAGCTCGAGAAAATCAGTCTTCTGGAGAAGTCCAAGGATACAACTTAGGGGATTTAGTAGGTAGAGCTGCTAAATTGGGTCTGGGATCATACAGAGGAGCATCTTCCATTCAGATCTAGATCTGGAATATTGACCAGTGGTAAGTATGTTTTCTAAACCTGTCCTAGTGTGTTAACCAAACAGAACAGAGTAAGATTCTGAGACTCAAGAGGTGACGTGACTAAAGAAAACTATGCTTATTTTTATATATTTGTATTTTTATATATTTATTTTATTTTAAAATTTTCTTTTATATAATTTATTGTTGTGCACAAAATGATATCCAGTGGATAAGCCCAAGTTTAGAATAGGTGACATATATATTAGCAAAAATAAACATTTTATCTCCTAGATCCATTCCAGTTTCTCAGAAGCTATGAACTTCAGTGCAGACTTTCAGCCCATGGGATAAAGAGCAAACCAAGCCATAAGAGTAGGGCCAGCACCAGGGTTCAAGCCTTCTGGGCATCGCTGGAGGTTCTGAGTCATGCACTAATAATTTTCATATGGTGCTCGACGATACTATACCTAAAACAGCAGACAAGATAACCTCTCTCCGATTTTTGCTTTTGATGAATAAATATCTACAAGAGAAATTGCCGGGCAGAAGGCATTAATGCAGCTTTTGCTACATATAAATAGGAAGTGTGAGCCTCTTTCCAGGCCCTCCAGCAGTGAAGAGGAAAGAGAGTCTTCCTGAGCTTATCCACAAGGGGACTATGGGATATTCTTTAATGTGTTAATTTTGTCAGTAATTTGTAGACCTTGGTGTGCTTTTAAAATATGCACTGATTTTATCATAAGTGAACCTGTGCTCCTGTTTTTCTCTTACACAGATTGACCATCTCTGCTCCCTTCTTTCCTTTTTTCCTCAAACTTTCTGCTCATATCTTTGGCCCATTTGGTTGGAGTATTTTATTTTTTTCTTACAGACTTATAAGAAATTCTTAATTTAATGATAATGCTAAGTTTTTTCTGACATGTACTTTACAAATATTTTTCCAGTTTATCACATGCACTTAAGTGTTTGACCAATAATTTTTTTGGGAGGGGGGGAGGAAGATAATTAGGTTAATTAATTAATTAAAAATTTGTGTCTGTGTGCATGTGGGATGTAATTAGGTTCATTTATTTATTTATTTTAATGGCAGTACTGGGTACTGAACCGAGGACCTCATGAATGCTAAGCACACACTACCACTGAACTATACCCTCTCCTCCAATAACTTAAAACATATTTTAAAAAATTTTACATGGTTTTATCTCTTAATTATTTTTCTTTTTTTCTTTTGGTTTCTGTGGTACATTCCTGGGTGTCCCTCTCTATGTTGAAAACTCTTGGTTTTTTTTCAAAGTTGGTAATTTTAGCTCCTGTAATGGGAAGGTTTTTCAAAGGAAAATCTTGACCATTTTTACATGGAGCCTGGTATTGTTTTTGGATTAAACATTCTATTCCTTTACATCATCACTTCTTTTCAGATTTAACTTTATTGTGGAAAATATTAAACATACACAGAAGCAGAACAAATAGTATAATGAAACCTGATTTATTCATCTCTCAGCTTTAATAATGATCAGCTCAGGCATTCTTACTTCATCTGCCCCTTACTCTTTTCTTCCCCCTTTGAGGCAAATTCTAGATATCCTATCATTTCACCCATAAATACTTCAGTTTATCTCTCTAACACAAAATGTTTTTTAAGAACAAAGTCACTGTATCATTTTTACACCAAATACAATAATCATTAAGGTAGTCACATAAAATTTACATCAAACTATCTTTTTTCAGCTACTTTGCTGGATTCATGGTCTAGACAAAGTCCCCACCTATCACTTCACTGATGTGTCTTTCGGGTCTCTTTTAATTTGTAATGGTTCTCTGTCCCTTTTTCATGCATATTTGTTGAAGAAACTGGGGCATGAGTCATTGTCCTACAGAGTGTATTATGTCCTGGATTTAACTACTACCCTCCTGTTGAACAAGTTTTTTATCCTCTATGCTTCCTGTAAATTGGTGGTTATAGCCAAGGCACAATTAAATTCAGGACTTTTTTTTTTGCAAGCATACTTTATATGAATTGGGAGTTGTAGATTTGCAGATGCTAGCTATTACATATAAAATAGATAAACGCCAAGGTCCTACCGTATAGCACAGGGAATTATATTCACTATCTTGTAGTCACCTATGATGAAAAAGAATATGAAAAGGAGTATAAGTAAAGAATACTTTATGTGAATGATATGCACTTTCTATTGCATCATATTGGGAGCCAATAACGTGTGTTCATGTCACTTTTATGTTATTAAGATTGATTGGTGAGTTTAGGTGTTGTGGACCTAGGAATCACCAATTGTTTGCGTTTCTATTGATAACTTGCTCCAGAATTCAGGGGCAATAGGTTGGAGTCAGAAACACCTGGGTTCAAGTATTGGTTCTGCCAGTTACTTGTCCTGCTTGGGCTAAGTTGCCCAGCCTCTCAGACTTTTCAAGGCTTACTCAGCTCTGAGAAGCAGATAATTCATTTTGTGTGTGGGATGTTCTTGGAAGGGGGTGAGTTCTTTGTGCAGGGCCTTGGCATGGTGTGAAAGATTATTAGCAGTGACTGACTGCCATTGATTTAAACAGATAGAATTAGTTTAGATGATGTTAAAGGTCTTTCCAAATCTGAGGTTCTAGGATGAATGATCAGGCAGCTTCTATAGTTGGGTTACTCATGTGTTCAGAGAAAAGCTGTGGGCAGAAGGCTCTCATCCATCTGTAATAGCTCAATAGAGATGACAATTCTGCCAGATTTGGGTCCTGTGGGCAGAGTTGAGAGGTCTATAAATCTGCATTTTCTTTTCAAGTCTTGGTTTGTAACAGCTCACCAAATGTGTCACCAAGATGAAGATAGATTGTAATGATTACATTTTGGTAATTCACTAAAATTTACTGAAATTAATGCTCAGTCATGTTATAGGCCAGACTCCATCTGGCTTCAATCAGTGGCAGACAAAGCTCCATGCCTGGATAGAAGGATTGAGTCTGTGTCTATGCAGGAAAGGCTGTGTGCAGATCCACAGCTGAACAATTACCTGGCAGACAATGCTGTAGTGGATGGTGTAGTCCTTGTAAGGCAGGTAACTCCATAGCTGCCATTCGTTCACAAATATTGTGAACACCTTTTATGTGCCAGGCACTGTTCTAGGTGCTTAGGATAGATTACTGAGCAAGACCAAGGTCCCTGTCCTCCCGGTGCTGAAGCATATTGACATTGGGGGATGTGTAGCCAACAAATAAGATATAATCTATAAATTATAGAGCAAGTCAGAAAGTGATATGAATCATGGCGAAAAAAAAAAAAAAAGGTGTAGAGTGGACTAAGGGGATTTGGAATGCCCTGGGAAGGATGTGATTGAAGTTTTGGGTGGAATGGTCAGGGCAGGTAAGACAATGACAGCGTCTTCAGACTCCATACACTCAGTAAACTATTTGCTTGGCACTGATCTTGGTCCCGAGTTAAATTGCCATGCTCAGAAGGTCCACTGTGCCCTGACATTGCTGCCCTGGATGCCCAAATCATGGGGCTGCCCCTTCCTCTGCTATCTGCTCTCTGCCTTCTAGGTAGTCCTGGACCCTCTCACCCTCTTAGGCTTGTCTTCAGGCCATGATTTCAGCTTCAGCTCTTCTGGAGCTCACGGTACTTCATTTATTCCCTTAAAGGCACCTTCTCTTTCTCCCCCAGCCCTATAGGAACTAAGAGGCCTCTTGGCCCCATCACTTTGCCAGGACAATATTGCTCCCCAGAGAAGACTTTGCACTGAGAAGTTTTGGGCATTTCTGGAGGAACACTATGTCATCATCACTACCATTGTCTTCACCACCATCATTATCACCATCCCCACCACTATCATCATCTCTACCACCATCATCATCACCATTACCATCATCACCAACTTCTCATCCCCAAGAGTCTGATGGAGAGTGTCACGCGTAAGCCACACATGGACTTGGTTGACAAACTCTCCTGAGCCTGGCTTGGTGGGTGGGCTGACCAAGTCTTTTGTTTCACACAGGAAGACAGCTTTGTGCAGGCCCTTGTTTAACCTGGTTTTCCCTCTTTAGACAGAGAATTTTCACCAGATGAATCATGCCTAACACGCTTGCTGGAGCCAGAGATGTTTGGCTTCCCAAGCTGTTTACTACAGCAGAGACTTTGTCTCATAAGTGTTCTTAGGAAGTGACAACAGACAGAAAATTATAATTGTTTTTGCCTAAAAAAAAACTGGAGACCTGGAAATGAGCCAATTCTGGGCAGAAGGGAGTTCCTATCTGCTGGCCTATTCAATGTCATGCAGAACAACAACTTCGGAGTTGCCCTGGTGACATGCCCTCTATGCAGTGAGGTGAAGCACTTCCACCTGCGTTATCTGGGTGGCCCTAATCACGGCCCCAGCAGGTGGCTGTTGTCACTTACTGCCTTCACAGGTGTAGCCCTCAGACTCAGAGCCGTGCACAGTAAGGAGAAGGCTTGGGAGTTGTTCCCTCATCTCCCCATTTGAAAATCCGGCTCATTCTGAGCTAGGCTGGTATTTTTCTGCTTGTTCTCTGTATTTCCTTCATGTCATGTGGTTTGATGGACCTGCACTTATTTTTAACATTTCACCCTTGAGCAATGGAGACCCTAAGAACACTCAATGATGTTACCTGGAATTTACTTTCACCCAACAACTTGGAGTCAGAGAGGACTGAAAAGCTCATTCCCTCTACGCTGCCTCCCCCAACCCTGTCTCCCTCAACCCCGGTGTACAAAGGTGGAGAGTGAGGCCAGGAGGGCTGAGGAGGGTTCCCCTGCAAGGCCTGGCTGCTGGCAAGCCCTTGACCCTGGGCCAGCTCCTCACCTGCACCGTCTTGCCCGTCCATCCTTGCTCTGATGACCAGCTGCCTGTGGCATTCTCTGGTCATCCAAGGAGAGAGCTCACTGCTCATACATGAGGCAGTGCTCAGTATGTATTATGTCTGATGGAATCAAATGGAACAGGTCTGTGCCACAGCTGTGCCAGGTGGGCCCCCGCTCCCTCCCTCGGCTGACTTCCTCCCATTGCCTCCTGGGTTTGAGATGGGAGGGGGCCCTGAGGGACTTGGGGAGGGAGGAGAGTGTGGTAGGTAGGGCCTGGGTTTGGGTTCTGACAGCCCGAGTGTGGGTCAGGTCATTTAACTCAGATGCTAACTTCCTGTGCTCTTTGCTTTGATTTTGCACCTTGAACATGGCTCCATTGGTCTCTTTTCTTTTTGTGATACTAGAGATGATCTCTGGTACATCATGGAGTGACTGCTCAGCCTGCCCTCCCGCCCAGCATGAGAGCAGGTCCTGACATACCATCTTGAGCCCCGGGGCCCTTCAGAGGTCTCCACAGCAGATCACTGCATGCATGCAGCTGCAGCCCAGCCTGGGGAAACAGCCACGGGGGAGTTGAGGAGACCAGGACAAACCTGGGGCCCAGAGAACACGTCCGGGTGTGCAAGAATGCTGCAAAGAGACACTGTCCTGTGACAGCTGACCCTGTTTTTAATCCCCAGTGATGTGTCTGGAGAAACTGGATATATTTGTTACTTTGAGAGACAGACGATGTCTCATCACTTAATTAGCATCTCGGCTAGCTAGTGTGATCATTTACTTTTTTCCACAAATTTCTTGGCAATTTCTATTTCTTCATACCCAAGTCTCCTCTATTAAAAACACACTGCAGAACAAAACAGTTGTAAAAATTTCCTTCTTTGGATTCCACAAACAAGACAGGTGCATATGCCCTTCCTCAGACTCGACCGAACCCTCAAGCTGTTCTCTCCCTGCGCTCTCTCAGCATGATTCTCCTTCAGATGGTCTGGGACTAGCTGCTGCTGGCTCTGACTTCCCTCTTCTGTCTCCAGCCCCTTCCATCCAGCTCCTGCTCCTACCAGCTTGTGGAAACTATGCCCTCCACACCCAGAGGATCTTAAGCCTCACCCTGCACCCTGACCCTTGCGTCCCAGACTGCTGGCCAGGCTGTTTGTCCTTCTGCGGGGACACTCCTGGGCCTCATCTGTCTCCCTCTCCTAATGGCCCCTTGCCGTCCAAGTCCCTCTCTCCCCAGGTTCCACCTTCTTCATTCCTTGCTGGTGACCCCACACCTACTTGTCATTACTTCTCCCGAGTGCCAGTTCTGCACATCACAGTGACTGGTGAACATCTCCCTGTGATGTTCTCTTGGGATCCAAGATGACAGCAGCCGGCTGCAGTGTTCAGCACAGAATTCCCGGTCGTCCAGCCCCTGACGTGGGAAGCGGGGAGAGTGCTTCTCCTTCCTGTCAGTCTCCTAGGTGTTTGTGCCTTCACCTCGATCCATGTAGCCTGTTTAAGCCTCTCTTTTCCAACTCTGTGTGGTCATCCCTTAATTCAGTCACCATCAGCTCCATGACCACGACTTGATCAGTGGTCCATGCCCCACGGCCCCTGCTTCCTCATTCTGGACCTCCTTACTTCTTATAAAACTGCATCATTACCCAGCTCTTGGAATATCTAGCTATGTTTTCCCCACATTTCAAGCTACCTAAATATAACCAAGATCCTCCCTAAACATATTTCCAATTCTATTTCCCACATTTTCAGAAGCTTTCGCTTTTCCCCGCTGACTCCCATTTTTAATTTTGCATGCATTCAAATGTCTCTATCTTCTCTCATATACTGACATTTTAGCATTAGAAGTTTTTTTTTTTTTATTACTGAAGTCTAATCAGTTTACAATGATGCATCAATTTCTGGTGTACAGCATAATGTTTCAGTCATACATATACATATATATATATTTCTTTTCATATTCTTTTTCATTATAGGTTACTATAGGATACTGAATATAGTTCCCTGTACTCTGCAGAAGAAACTTGTCGTTCTGACTTTTTAGCATTGTCAGCATTATTTCTCAGTACAGCTTGTGAAATATTAAAACAATTTTTAAAAATTTCTCAGTAGCTTTTGACACTGTTCACTGTTCACTGTTTACTCCCTAACATGTTCTCCTTCCTTGGTCTCTGGGTCACCACTCTCTCCTGGTTTCCTTTTTATCTCTCTAGGCATGTGTTTTGCAAGCTCGTTGTCCTGCGTAGGTAAATAAGGCATTCCACCAGGCTCAGTCCTGGGCCCTCACTCAGGACCACGCTTCAGTGAGCTCCTGTGGGCAGCTGACATGGGCATGGAAGTCTTCTAGAACTTTCTTCTCAGCTCCAGGCACATATCCAACTGCCTTTTGAAGCTTCTATGTAGATGGCACCTCAGTCTTGACATAATAAAAACAGAATCCGAATATTGAGCCCCAAGTCACTCCTTGTTCCTGTGTCCCTCCTGCTAGGAAATCACCAGGGTGACACTGTCCTCTCAACTACCCAAATGTAGACCACCCCCTGCAGATTCTGTCTGCCAGGTGTTCTCAGACACATCCACCTTCATCCACAGCCAGCACCTGAGCCTGAGCTGCAGCATCTTCCTCCTGCATCACTGAAATAGCCTCGGATCCTTTTCTGCATCTGCTCTGTTCCTTGCAATCTGTTTCCTACAACTGCATCTGGACAGTGTGATCTTTTTCAAAGCCTCATGCTGCATCCTTGCTTAAACCCTTTGGTGGCTCTTCATTCTTTTTTTCTTTTCTTTTCTTAATTTTTTTCAGAACAAAGAGCAGGGCCCTTAACTGGACCCAGTGCTCTCTCTAGCTGGGTCCCTGCTTCTCTTTCGAGGAGGCTCTCACACCCCTGTGCTCTTGGCCCGACCAGCCCTCTTTCTGGGCTTCCATGTGTTACTTTGCCTCCCTCAGCTTCCCTGCTCTTTGGCCTGTTCACACTCACTTGTCCTCCAGATCTCAGCCCAAGTGTGGTTCCTTACAGAAGCTTTGCCTGAGTCTTGGAGCAGCAGGAGCTACAGCTTCATGGTGCACTGAGTCATCTTCCCGCACCTCCTGTAGCTGCTGCATAATGTTTATTTGCGTGATGACTGGTAAATGGACGTCTTCTCAGTGTTGTGGGAATTATGCCTCTTTCTCTTCAATAATGAGTCAAGAGGATAAAATTTTCTTTCTCCAGCCCAGCTTTGGACCACCGTTTAGTGGTCCTCTGCACAAGCCACCGTGACTTTGATAAACATCCTTCATGGATGAAGAAAGTGAGGCTCAATGACTTGAGGAGCATCGCAAATTCAGTAGAAAATCTGGAGGCTTCGAGTCCCAAACCAGCAGGGATACCAAGCCTTTAGGTGCTTGCAGTGTCCTAATTTGGCTACAGTTTGCTGTATGAGCAAAGCCCAGGAGAACAAAAGGCGAGACCGGGGTGAGGGTGACTCATCTGTCAGGCAGCCCCTCATTGTGCCTGTTTCACCCGGAGGAAGCGATGCACGAACACCGTTATCCTTCAGAGCGACTTCAGCGCCGTCTGTAATGGGAGTGGGGTTCCTGCGTTTGTAGTGAGCAAGTTCCTGGCTCCTTTCTACCCTGCCCATCACCTTTTGTCTGTCCCTGTGGCTTCCTTATTTTCCAGTCCCTCGGCCTGTGGTAGACCCACCTACATCTGTCATCTGTCTCTGCCTGCACTGCTGTGTCCTGTTCTGCTCTGCGGTCCTTCTGCAGCCTCGCCTGGCCCCAGATCCCTGCTCCCTGTGGGAATTCCTCCCCTGACCCATCAGGGGCTCACCTCTGGAGGCAATTACTGCATCGACCATGAAAATATATAAGGAGATTTGAAAAGCTATCATATTACATCCTTCTTATTTTACCAGCAATAAATCCAACCCTTTGCTCTCAAGTGGACACTCAACTCTATAAATCAGGAGTCTGTTTCTGAGGAGGAAGATGTCATAGACCCCAAGATTCCCTACAACTTGCTCATATTTCAAGTGCTGCACCAGCATTGGCCTAAGAAGCCAGGGGCTTCCAGAATAAAAGGAAGTTTTGCTCCAAGAGCTGAATCCACGCACTTCTGGCTTCTTCCTCCCACCCTGCCCGGTCAGCTTCTCTTGGATTTCTGTCTGGCACTCTGGCTCTGGTCAGCCGGCCACAGGCCATCCCTGGATTCTGCTGTTGCTGTATACTTGTGTCTCCAAGCATCTTTCCTTGGACCACCTGTGCCCATGGGCCGGGCAGGGCTTGTGAAAATGCCCAGGCAGAGTCTCTGGGGTAGGGGCTTTGAAATCTGCATTTTCATCTCTTCCAGGTGCTCAGTGAGGTTGTAAACAGCCATTCTATGTGTTCAGTTTTGGGGATCTGAGCTCCAGTTCCGAAAACCTGGCCTTCACTTTCTCCTTATTTCTAACTCCATCCCTGTAGGTGCTGACCCAGACCTCTCTAGAAAATAGTCCTCAAGGCGGCCAGAGAGTAGCTTTTCCTTCCCCATCCTGAACATCACCCACCAGCCCTGATGGCGCTGGGCTCCTGGCTGCAGAGGACCCCAGGAAGATGAGGATGGCCCTGCCAACATCCCCTTGGTGGCTTGGAGTTGGCAGCAGAGAAACTTTCTAGGGCAGTTCATGAATGTACACAGCCAAACAGAGAAATAAATGTTGTCTGCAGGGTGGCTTAAGTCCTGAAGATCCAAGACAGGAACTGCATGCAGGCAGAGTAAAGCTGCAGGGGAAGGGGCAGAGGCAGGAGTCCGGCAGCCGGGAGGAGAGGCGGGCTGAGGGCGGCAGCACAGCAGTGGGCAGGGCAGGCAGGCAAGTGAGGTCTGCGCAGAGGGTGGGCCCTGACATGGAGTCCAGGTTGACCACCTGGGCAGGGCCGGCTCCTCAGGATCCTGTGCCTGTCTGGACAGAGTAGCCTGGACCATACTTGTCCCCTCCAACTGCCTCCGTCCTGGGGTTCAGGTTGGAGTCAGGCATTAGCACCTCTCAGGTGTTGGTAGGGCCTGCCGGCTGGATTGCCGACACCACATCCGTCCTGCTCTCAGTTCACTCCGTCAGGGAAATCGCAGCAGAGAAAGATGCTTTTAAGCAAGCCAAAGACTCCAGTCCCCTACCCTTTCTCCAGCTAACCAGCCATTCTTGTGTCTCCTTGGCACTTACCCATCTTGGAGCCATTGGCAAGCTGCGGACAGATGATGGAGATGATGGTGGTCCTGGTGGGAAAGTGCCAGCAGCTGGGATCAGGAAGGTGATTCTGGTTGGAGTTTTCTGTTTGACCACATGGGCTCGCCCTATTTTGTTTGTTTCATGTACAGAGGCTCTGGGGGCCCAGCATCCCATGGACATATGGGGCACAGGCCTCTGGCCTCAAAGTAAGCAGGGTTGTACATGACAGTGTTCCCGGATTGGTAGGTGGAGAGAATAGAAGACTTGCCCAGGTCCACAGTGATTAGGGACACCAATTTCTGCTCAAGGATGCTTCTCCAGAAGGGCTTCTGGTGTATGGAGGAGGGAGAGGTTAAGGAAGGGGCTTCTACTTGGCTCAGACCCACAGGAGGGATGATTGACTCATAACTAACGTTACTATTATGTAGGCGACAAGCAGCATCCTGATGATCGCTGACGTGAATGGGGACAGTTGCTCTTGCTTAGGAGCCGTTTTGTGCTCAGGAAGGACTGGGCCAGCACTTGTTGAACTCCGGTGGGCATCAGAATCACCTGGGGAGCTTTGCGAAGCCCCAAGGCCCAAAGCCTAGCCTTCTCTGAGCAGCTGGGGACTCTGTGATCTCTGAGATCCTCCCAGGTGATTTGGAAACACCTCAAAGTCCCAGAACCACTGACTAGATAACATGGTGTCCTGTGACACGACTGTGGGACAGGTGCGCTACCTGCGTGGATGGACTTGCAACCAGGCTTGTGGGAGGTGCAACAGACTTCAGAAAAAAAATCTCTTTCAGGTTTGACCCAGGGTTTTCAACCCTGGCTGCCTATTAAAATCAGCTGGGGGAAAAAAATTAGCTGAGGAGTTCAAAAAAATAAAGGTGACTCCTCTTCTAGAGATATTTTGCTTTCATTGGTCTGGGCTGGGGCCCAGGTCTTGGAGCTGCTAAAGCTGTTCAGCTTTCTAATGTGCAGCCGTGGCTGGTGGGAACCTTGAACCTGCTGCCATTTTGTCTTGGTATTAGATGCCACCTTTGCTTACAGGTAATGCTCGTGAAAGCTACTCTATAGATTGCTAACCTTACATTTTTAGATTGAGAACCAACTACTGGAAATTGTAACCATGATCTACCATAAGCATCCTGAGGTAGATTCCACTGGGGTAGAAATAAATAAAAGTTGGATTTTGCTTTCATGTAATGCTGCTTGCTCTCTGCTCCCCCCAGGATGGGAGGAGGGTGACTTCTGCAACAGGACAGACTTCCACAGAGACTTGTCAAAGGGCTGAGAACATAATGCATCTTCAGAGAGGGTGGTGGATGGTGAGGATGCGTTTTGTTTTCATGGTCTTTTACTAGAGGGTGACTACATATCTATGCCTGTATCTAGAAGACTTTGTGAAGATGCAGTTGGGGATCAGGGCTCACGCAGAGAGCTGCTGTTGACACAAACAGTCTTCAGGACTTTGCAACCCGCTATTGTGCATTTTCATTTCCAAAGGCCCAGCCCCCCCCCCCCCCCCCCCAGAGAGACCTAAGAGAACAAAGGAAGCAGTGCTTGCCATGTGAGGCGAACGTGCTTTGTGATCACAGAGGATGAGGGCTCGGCCAATAGAGCCCAGAGCTTGCCAACTGCCTGACGGCCCGACTGGAGACTTGCTTCTCTGTGCACTCGGCTGACCTCCCCCGACTTCCCCAAGGGCCACGCCCTCGGCATTCCCACTGAAGTGGACTCCCTTCCTTTACTGGCCTCAGAGTTGAGGGGAGAGGTTCAAGGTTGACCCATTAGCAGGAGGAGAACATCCACCGGTCACTCAGTGGCACAGTCGGCTTGGTCACGGGGCGGTGTGGACACCGAGTCCTACGTTCCCCAAGTGGGCGGGGTTGCTGGTAGGCAGTATCCTGCTTATAGTGCCCCATCTCTTCATGCACAGGTCCTGTGGGGACAGGTTTCCATCAGTGACAGACCAGGAGGGTAGGAGAGAGGAGTGTGACTTGAACTTACTGTAAATAAGCAAACCAGACACACCAATACACAAAAATTGGGCACTCGTTCAGGAGGGTCCTTCTTTCCTGAGATGTTCTTGGTCTGTTCAGGTGCATGATAGGTTACACCTGAACAGTTAATGGTGCACTGTGCTCTGGGGAAAGCCAAGCTCTGCCAGCTTTCCACCGGAGCCTTATCTCAAGCTTATTTTCCCAGGAGAGTAGTTGGGACACAGAAACAGCAGCAAGGGCAGCCTACTTCCCTCTCAGCTCTGCTGTCTCTACATCCAGAGCCTTGGCACACAGAGCTCTATCTCTGTTTAAATTCTGCCCTCTCCCCCCCGGGGAAGTGTGAGGGTTTCGACTGCCTCTCTCATTTTCCAAGCTGCCAATGGGAAGGGTTTTAAGACAGGATTCCAAAGAAACTTTTGGTGTCTTCTATTTGAAAAACTGCTAATGATGAGAATACAGGAGGGTTAGAATGGGGACCGAGAGCTGGAAACTTCAGTGAGGCAGATTTGGGCTCAATCAGGAAGTTTTAGTGATTGGAGTCCTCCCAGCCTCGTGAGGAATGAACTGCCCTGTGCCACAAATATGTCAATCAGAGGGAGATAACTCTAATTAAATAATTCATCCCTCAAATGTTATTTAATTAGAGTATCTCCCTCTGATTGACGTATTTGTGATGTCCCCAGGGATGCAGCAGTGAAAGAGAACACTGGGCTTCCTCTCGCTCTTTGCTTCTCTCCGACATTCCTCTGTGAAGAAGCACATCCCTGGAGACAAGTTCTAGTGTTTGATTCCCAAACCTCAGGACTGGTGCTTTTTTATTTTTAAATTGACATCTAGTCAGTTTATAGTGTTGCATCAATTGCTGGTGTACAGCATACTGTTTTAGTCATACATATACATTCATATATTCCTTTCCATATTCTTTTTCATTATAGGTTACTACAAGATATTGAATATAGTTCCCTGTGCTATACAGTAAGACCTTGCTATTTATCTATTTTATATACAGTAGTTAGTATCTGCGAATATCCTGATTTATCCCTTCGCATCCCCCCCACCCCCGTAAAGGACTGAGTGCATTCATTGGAGCTGGTAGTCTTGTCGTTTACAATAAGGCCATGTGTTGAGGCCCGGACACTGTGTTGGAAGGGGCTGGAAGAGGAGGATCTGTCTGGAGCAGCAGAGCAGACAGAGCTGCAGACAGTCCCCATCCTGTCCCACCTGCCTCAGGTGATGCCCCAGGGTGAAGGGAGGGGGGCAAAGGCAGAGGCCTTTCACTTCCTTGGTTCAGCCACATGCGGAGCTTTTTACCAGATTAGCCTACATTGCTAACCTCGGATCCTCTCCTAGATCTAAGTTTCTCCCTGGAGTCACATAAACCATTACAGAGCTGTGCTCAGACTTGGACTCTGTAGTGTTAGAGAGACCTTAGGGCAGGTAGCAGAAGCCTAAAAGCCATGTTCAGGACAGCCAACCTGCCGGGTGCACTTTCCTTGGAGAACGGACAACCCAGAGGAGAGGAGCCTGGTTTCGATGCCAGGATTCTCACAGGGAGCATTCAAGAAATGCGCTGGGTGATCTTTGCATCTGCTTTTTCCAAGCCCAATTCAGGCTCAGATCTATGGTCCAGGGGGGCGAAGTCCTGCTTTCAGGGCCCTGACATCTAATTGAAGGAGGGTGGTGGGAAACAATAAATAAGGGGAAAGTATGGTGATACCAGGGAGTGATGAGTACAATGAAGAAAAGAAAACAAGATCATGTGGCAGAAAATCACAGTATTGGGGCTTCCAGATTATCAATGCCTCTAGGAGAACATTTCAGAGGAGAACCGAATGGCCTGAGGATTCAACCCCGAGGAGACATGAGGCAGAGGAAAGGACCAGAGCAGAGGTCCCCAGACAGGAGCTAGGCTGGGGTATGTGAGTTCTATAAAGATGGAGCACAGGGAGGGACCCCTTACATCTGAATCACTGAATACAAAGTGATAGTTGGTAAGATGATGTATGTGCTATAGTGGAGGGTCCTCCTGCAGTCACATGAGGAATTTGGATTGTTTTCGGAGGGCACAGGAAGCCATTCGGAAGTGTTTCATAGGGAGTGTAGGATTGAATTTATGTGATTATGAGTCACGCTGAGTGCTGGATGGACAATGACTCACTGGTAGCAGAGGTAAGGGCTGGATCCTGAAGACCATGGGCAACTGCAGAAACAGAGATCATTGTGTTTGACCCAGCGGCGTTGCAGATGAAGAGGATGTAGTTCTACACATAATATGGATTATATATATGATCTGTAGATAATGTGGGTTCGACTCACAAAGGCAAATTAGAGCCAGTGGTGGATGCTGATGGAAGGCATATTTTAATTTTGTACTTTTTCATTCGAGAAAGAACATGGTAGAAAGAACATGGAATGTGGTGTTTGTCAAACATGGATGTCATGTCAGCCCCTTCCCTTCAAGATACATGAGACAGGGCAGCTCACTTAATCCCTGGACCTCTGTGAAGCTCTGTGAAATGGAGAGAATCAGGTCTCCCTGTGGAGTCATGAGGGATATGGCACTGTAAGGTCAACAGCTGACCGGTGGATGTGCTGCTGCAGTGCAGGCTGGGGTGTGTGAACGGCAGACCTCTCAGGGGCCATCATGTGTCACACAGACTTCTTCCCATGTGCTGCGTTTTACTAAATTACAAATAATGCCTGACGGGGAAGTTTCTTTGTGTTTTTAAAAAATCAGTTACTAGGTTTTTATTTGTTTGTTTGCTTTTTGTTTTGTTTTTTAAGATAAAGTGGCCTTTAGAGATAAAGGCATTAAATTCTGGTTAAAATGTGTTAAGTCTTCTGAAAGCTGTTGTCAAACGGATCACCAGATGAGCCAGTGGTTGGTTAAAATGTATGAACTGACCTACATGTCATCCCAGTGAGATCAAGGAAGTATCTTCAGCTTAGAAAGTTAGCAGCATGAATAAAAACAAGTCCAATTAATTGAAGTAATCTTCGGATTTTGGACTTATGTTAAAAAAAATAGCCAAATCCTGAAATTCTGTAAAAACGACCAGCCCTGTTCATGTGTAATACCAGTCAGTTCAAGCATCCGAGTGACCAGGAATCACGGATAAGGGAAGTAAAGGTTTAGCTTCTCTTTAGGGAGGGTGTCTGGCATGGACAGGTTTTCCAAAACTCTGTAGGCTGGGCGCTTAGAAGTTTGGCATCATTGCAAACAAATATATTATCCACAAGAATATAGATGAATTTACACTGCATTGCAGAATACTGAACTCTAGATTAATAAGAGATCAAAGAATTCTTTAAAATCAATTCACAAGTCCTTTATCTTTGCTTCTCATGGTGAGAAGCATGGGAGCAAGGGAGAGAACAATTTCTGAAATGAGTCTTTTCCCAAACTCCTGATTCTGCGCACAGAGCATACATTTCACTAGTAGAATCCCACTTCTCTACTTTGGGATTTTTTTTCCCTTTACAATTTTTACAGTGTAATTAAGTAGACACCGTACCTTAAGAACTCAGAATTCCTGAAGTTACAGTACTCTCAAGCTTGAGTTCTTGGGAGTTCTGAAGTTTAACCTTGATTCTCTACAATGAATACTGGGTGAACTTCTCTAAGCCATAGTTTCCTGTGTCTCAGTTTCTCCCTCTGTGAATTTGAGGCCATAGCACTGGCTCCTTTTTAAATTCTTAAGATTGGGGAAAGTTTTCAGAGTAAAATAATTTGATATCCTTAAGTCAAGTGTGCTTCTCTAAATGGATTTTTACCCGTGGAAATGGAAATTAGCCTCTTCATTTTTTTTTTTTTTTCTTAGCTGGAATGGCCACTGGAAGATGAAGCTAACATAAAAGAGTTTTAAAAACAGTGTTGTTCAAGGGCATTCTAATTAGATTGTTTCTCGTGTAACCTGGGGGTTAGTTTCATTGACTCTAATTTCCACAAGATGGAGGCAACATCTGTTGTGTTCTGGTCAGAGGCCATACCTCACACTCCTCTTGTCTCCTGGAGAATTGCACAGCTGGTTGTTAGAAATGCTACAGTTGGTTATTAGAAAGGTCGTGGTGTGGTCTCTCATGGAGTCCACACTATACATAACTAGGTTAATGAAAGTCATGCATTTCGAGAGAGGTGTGTTTATGTCTGCCTTTCATGAAAATTAGTATTCCTCTTGTTTTTTGTCTCAGCAATTATAGTCATACTACACCATGATGAACTCAGTGTGCGTATTTTGTTTTCTTAGATCCAATGACTTTGCAACTTGCAAGGAAATTTGAGAAGGTGGCACAATTCCCTGCAAGTCACATGGCACAGGCTCCAATTTTTTTCTACCCCCCTCCCCCTCCCCCCAGTAACCCTCCAACAAATTGAAATAAAAGTCAGAGAATGGAACCTTCTCTTTTCCCTGCATGCCTTTGACTGTTGTAAGGTCATATTTCATAGTTTTAGTGTATGACAGTGGAAGACATGTTTAGGGAACTCAGGAAGCAGAAACACGAGTCTTCTCATTCTGAGGGTGACCTAACTTCCTCCAGGATTAGTGACACAATTCTAGATCACAGCTTATTCCCAGCAGTTAGCTGTTGGGAAGTAGAGTCCATTATTGAGAAAAGACACAAATGGCACGATGTGCTGGTGGTGGTTCTGTCATCCACTCTGAGTGACACATGTGGTTCAGGTGGCACCTGCCACAGGCTGGGAGCTGCTGGATACTGGTGTGCTCCGGCTCTGGAGACAGAGAGATTGGAGCTGGGTGAAAGAAAGTCTCCTCCTTTGTGTCTTCATGTTTTCTGGCCTATTTGCCTGCCCTCCCTCCCTTTTTCCCTCCCTCCCTGCCTTCTCCTTCACTGTTCAGTGAATACCAGTCACATACTTGGCTTTGATTGGATGCTGAAGATCCTGAGATTAGCTGCCTTCCTCCCCAGGAGGACCACTCATTATAACTCTTTAAGAGTGTTAGGAAGACTCAGCTGGACTACTGCAGAAATGGTAACAAATTAAGAAATTCAGTTACAGTGAGTTGATCCTTCTGCATTTTGAAAGGCCCCTCATTTCAGTTCTGGTTGCTGTGGGGTGCCCATCATTATACAGTCCCACTGCATTAAACTGTGTGAAACATTTCACAGCATTTCTTTTATTGATTGATTGATCGATTGACTGAAGTATAGTCAGTTACAATGTGTCAATTTCTGTGTGTATATGTATGACTGAAACAAAATGCTATACACCGGAAATTGACATTTCATAGCATTTTTAATACAGTTTGGCTTTGAGTTGGTGGCAAGGTTTCTCTGCAGGTTTCTGACGTTAGAACATCATGCATTGTCCCAAGCTGAGGCAGGAATGGAGAGACCAAGAGGCGAGGACCGGTCCAAGGCTGCTGGCTGGTCACAGGCCAGGCTTGGTGCAGCAGCCGGACTTCCTGCCGCCCAGGCTGCCTGGCGCTCTGTCCAAGCACAGTTGCCAGAGTGGCTGAGGATGCTGATTACAAAGTCACAGCTCCTAGGTGGACACCTTTGTCTGGATTTCTATCAAAGCCAGGAATGCCGGTCAGCAGCAAATGCAGGAAATTTTAAGAGATCAAGAGCAGTTGACAACAAAAATCCATTCTGGGATGTTTTTAACAAAACAATCAAGGATTCAGCACTTCCTGGGGCGGGTGAGGACCAAAATGGAACATGACCGGCAGCCAGCATCACCTCTCAATCTCGCACGTCTGTTTTGAACCATGAGGAATGGTCTAAAAATAATGCCTGGACCTCCCAGTATTGGTGCTTTTGTTATTTACCCTTTTATGCTTGGGTCTTTAGAAAAACATCTTTATAAGGGATGAGAGTTTCCTATCATTTGTATTTACAGAGTGTTTCATTCTGAAGACATCCAAGTGCCTACTCCCATTTCTGAGAACTAAGTGGCAGGCCTTTCCTGGGGGAAAAGTGACTCAGGATGGGTTACAAAGAGAGCCAGTGGGAGAATTAGAAGAGAATGCCTATCTTTGGTAAATCAGGGTTTGGCTTGCTCCGTCACTCTGATCCTTCCTAAGAAAGAACAGCATTTTCTTTTTGCCTTTGCCTGGGCATTGGACCCCACCTGGGCCCCTCCCCTCTCCTCCTGCCTAAACCCCACCATCCTACAAGGCCCTCCGAAGAGCTGAGCCTGACTGGCCTTTTGCTCCTAATGACTTCCGTTTTCTCTGGTTTCAGAGGGTCCTTTTGGCTGGTTGTGACCTCTCACACCTTCTTCACACTTGGGGGCAGGAACACACCTGTGTACCCTTCCCAGTGCCCAGAGTGCCTGATGCAACAGCAGGCCCTTCACAGCAGCCAGCAAGCCTGAGCTGGAGCCAATCCTCTGACAGCCGAGCTGCAGCCCCGGCGGACTGAAGATGGTGGCTTACAAGACCATGTAGCCCATTCTCCGCCTTACTGTGTGATCTGAGGCCAATCTCGTTGTTTCACATGTGTCTGTTAATTCATCTGAGTTAATAACAAGATAATGCAAAGAACTGTGCATAGTAATTCAGAAGCCCCAAGGAAGCCCTCTCCCCAAACTGGAAGAGTTTCATAAATACCGAATAATTCTGATGCATCAGTCCTCCTCATAGGAGCAAAGAAGTGAGACGCTGTGGCAGAATGGGAACCCCAGCTGGGATTTAGTTAAGATCTCGTACCAATCTAAGAACATGGGTCACAGCCCTTGGGCAGGAGGCAGGAAAACGCTGCCCTCCTGGGGGGCAGTTCACACTTCACACACTAGGTGTTTTTCTGTTAAAAGCACCTGATAGGTAGACATAGAATAAGGTGTGATCTGGATGCCTTACTTAAAGGGAAGCATCCAATCCCAGTCCTAGTGCCAGCCAGCCTCAGAATACCAGCCTCAGAATGCCAGCCTCAGAACACCAGCCTCAGAATGCCAGCCTCAGAATACCAGCCTCAGAATACCAGCACACGAGCTCCAGGGTGCCTGGCACCTCCAGAGTTCCAGCTGGGTCTCAGCACACAGTGAGGGCAGTCGGGCAGCTGTATCCTCATCACTCAGGTGTCCTGTGAGCTGATCTTGCTTCCTGTGTTGAACCTGATGTGCCTAAAAGCTTGCTCACTAACATGGCTTCTGAAATGGTCCTGAGGAAAATAAGACTGAAAATTTCCTATTGAAGAAGGAAGTGGTAAATATACTCAGAAAAGGGGATTTTGGAAAGGGTTGGAGAAAAGGAGGGAAATGTGACCCCGGGGAGAGGCAAAGCCAGTCTAGATAGAGACATGGGGGACTGGAGATCCCACGTGCGGTCAAGTGTGGAGGGAGGGGGAATGAAGGGACCAGGTCCCAGTCTCCCTACTCCTGCATAAGCTGCAGAAGCCACTGCTAAGAGCCCTGGAAACACAGGGTAATGCAAGCAGCTCGTTAGGAAGTCAGAGGTGCTGTGACGTTCCTGCTCTCTGACTCGATTAATTGAAGTATAGTCAGTTACAATGTGTCAGTTTCTGGTGTACAGCACAATGTCCCAGTCATGCACATACATACATATATTTATTTTCATATTCTTTTTTGTTAAAAGTTATTACAAGATATTGATTATAGCTCTCTGTGCTATACAGAAGAAATTTGGCTTTTTAAAACTGTTTTCATATACAGTGGCTGATATTTGCAAGTCTCAGACTCCCAGATGCATCCTTTCCCACCCCTGCTTGATTGTGTAATACAGCTCGAGCAATTTCTTAACCTCCCCTAGCCCTAGTGCTGTCACATGTAAGGTGATGGCTAAAACCCATCTCTCTCCAGCAACACACAAATTTAATGAGAAAAATAAAGAATAACAGCAAATAGCAGAAGCACCTCTGGGCTCACCCAGCGTGGGGATGCTCTGGGGTGCCCACACTTCTCCTGGCTCATGGTGGTTTCCAAGTCCCTCCCTCCAGCTCCCACGGGTGGCCCAGTGCCCAGTCTTTGCAGCTCACTTTCCAGCCATACCTTCTGAGGCCCTGTACCCTCAGACCATCTGTGTTACCAGAGGAACCAGGAAACATCCTCCTCCTCTCAGACTCACATTTCCTCTTCCAGCTTTCGAGACTGGAAAGGGTCTATCTCAACCTTATTGTGTATCTGGAGGCTCATCTCTCTGGCCCCACTAGAAGAGAGAGGTCTTGTGATAATCAAATCACCCGTAGGAGGTGACCATGCAGTTTATTTTCCAAACTAAGGCAGTTTTGAGAGTGAAATGTAGGCAAGTGGGAGGTATTAATAATAATACTGATATGTATACATATGCATGACTGGGACATTATGCTGTACACCAGAAACTGACACATTGTAACTAACTATACTTCAATTTAAAAAAACAAATTAATTAAAAAAAATAATAAGTGCAGAAAACGGGAGTAAACCAGGACTGTCCAGCTTTCTTCCCCCAACCCAGCCCCCCAACACTCTTAACTTGTCTAGTTACTTTTTTTCTGGACTTCTGTGGCCAACCCACCTCTGCTTCTACTCCTGAAGGTCAGATTCTTTAGCTACATTGATGCCTTTAATACTATTCATTCTTCGCTGCCTCTATCCCTTCAGGGTAACAGCTCAAATTTCTGTACTCACCATGTGTTGGTTATTGTAGTGGACCTCTCAAAGGAAATCTTATTTGCACTTTCCTGAGGGCAACTCAGGGTGGTTGTCTACCCCCATCCCTCCCTTTTCCCTCTCCCCTGCCCATCAGGAGGAATTAGTTTACTAAAACAACCTGAAATTGTAGAATTTATTTAAAATAAAGCAGAAATAAAACCCCAAGAGCAATGCAAATGTTCCACAAAAAGGCAATGTCCAAATCAAGCTGAAGGTATTGAAGTCATTGGTTAATATTTAGGGAGGTGGTGGTTTTGTAGAATCTGGCAATATGGAAAATGTAGATGCTGTAATGATTAGTGAAAAAATTAAGAAGGAGGATATAAAGTTGGACCACTTTGACTATAATTATACGAAAATAATAATAAATATGTTACAATGTCAGGAGGGAAAAAAATGCCAAAATGCTAACAAAGCTTTGTTTCAATTATGGGATTAGGAGTGGGTTTTTTTCTCTCTCTTTCACTATTCTCCAGTTTTTCTGGAATGTGGTTAATATAATGGAAACAATGCTCTCTCCCTCCCCTTCTGCAGGAATTAAATGAGGTAATGATTATGAAGTGATTTTCCTTTGTTTCTCCCCTCTCCGTAACCTCATTGTATCCTCACCACCTTGCTCCGAAGGAGAGAGAATGGGGGTCGGGTGGTTTCACTTGTTTGGAGGAGGTGTTCCCAGGGCCAGGCTTTCTCCAGTTTTCACTGTTGTCCTTCAACTAAGTCAGCCTTGAGCCACAAATGAAATGCTCCGAGAACCCCTCCAGACTTATCTTGAGGACCTCATGCACCTGCAAAACAAAGCCTTCTGTATCACTTCCACAGAAACTGCAACCCTGTCAAACACAGCTTCGTTATGTGAGGCTTTATTGGGAAAGGAAATGTCCTGAAAATTTTCTACAAGTTCACTCCTCCTCTCTGACACTCACTCAGATTTCTGGCCACTTTGGTGGTCTAGGCTGTTAGCTTGTTGAACTGATTCCCTGTTCAGGTTCTGAGGTTATTCTGAATTTAGCCTCATCTTGATGTTTGCCACTTCTTCAATTTTCTTCTTCTTTTTTCTAAGCCACTCGTGAAAAGGACAGGGACTCTTCTTCAAGACAAAGCATCTTTCCTCTATAGCTAATAGAACCCCATCTGAAGAAAATCTTAGAGGAATGAATGTGTCTTGACAGCACAGGGAAAGGGTCTGAGCCATGGAGAGGCCAGGATCCTGCTGGCAGGAGAATCCTGAACATTCTTCTCACATGTCCTTCCAGAAGCCAGCTAAACCCAGAAAACTGACCCATAAGTATATTTCCTATGTCTTAGGCGAATCCTGACTTCACTCATGTCAAAGAGCCTTTCAACTACCCCATCAGTATTTATTTCCGCATACCTGGTAATAGCAGGCTATTGGAGGCATTCTTGTGTCGAACAGAGGTCTGGTTCGATAGATTATGGTGCATCCTAGCAGCAAAAATTCTAATTACACGAGTGAAGCGCAGAACAATGTGTGCAGTAAGGTGTTGTGTTGCAGTGTGATTAGATGTGTCTATAGGTAGGTGTCCTTAGGACATTTCTGCCAAGATAGAGACAAAATCAGTAACAGCCTCCTTTGGGGAGGATGAACTAGAAGACGGAAAGACAGAGAGAAGAGACTGATTTTTATGTTTTGTTTTTGTCTTTGTTTTTTCATATTTCTCTGTCTCTTTTGGATTTGGTACCAATTAAAAATATGTAATCTTAGCATTCCCACCAATTATACACTTACAATTTTTTCTAGTGACTATAAATACATGCATGTGTGTGTATGAATATACATATTACATTATATTTACTAGAAAGCATTAAATGTACAATTGGTGGGAGTGCTGAGACCCTTCTATTTGTGGGAATTACCTCCTAAGATTACAATTTTCTTATTTTCATCTCTCTGCATTAAAAAGGGAAATAATTTCCATGCCTGTACCTTTGGCAAGTCCTCTAACCTTACTTCCTTAAATTGCTTCAGGCTGCTGCAAACACATTCAAGGATTGCTTTCTTTGCTTTTCAGCTCCTCACTCTCTTGGGAGCCACTTTTAAAATTTTCAGGCTAAAAACTCACCCCACCCTTCCCTGCCCCACCCGCAAAAGGTGCAAGAAATCTAAAACATAAATACTGGAAAATTGATTTTTGATAAGAACTTAAGACATAATATTTATATAAACTTGAGCTCCCGCAAAAACGTCTCCAATGTATGCTAGATGTTGAATGATAAGGAGACCGCAGCTTTCAGCAGCGAAGCCAAGGTGATCTCAAATTGTTTACACATGGACAGAGGGATTAATAAGAGGATGGTGTAAGTTATGAATTGCTCTTCCACATTCAAGTGCAAGCAGCATCACATTTCTTTCTTTCTTTCTTTTTTTAAAATCAAATTACATCTGGCTCCAAGCATGTACTCCCCTCACTAACAGGGTTAGCAAGAAACACAGTATTGGAGGTTCTTGGGGCTCTCTTCCCTTCACTTAGATCACATGGGATCCTCGGGCTCCTGAGTCCAGGGAGATGGGCAAGAGCTGCTTCTTATCTATCTGTGTGGTTGGCATCATTGTCACTGCTGCATCCTGCTTGCCAGATGATTCCCCTGTCCTGTCTAGGGCACTGGGGCTTGAGGGCCCACAGAAGTGCCTCTTATCTCACATCATTGGCTAGAAAGAGTGTTTGCCGCTCGCTGGTCTCAGAAGCAGCAGAGTGTCATTTCTAGCTTCCATGCAACCATGCAAGACTGACTCCCTGCCCGCCATCCCTGGCCCTAAGAGCCTTAGCTGCCCCCAGACCTTGGTGTGGGAAGGGGCACAGGTTCCCACCAGGGCTCCCCTGCCCTTGCTGCCCAGGCATCTCCCCTATCTTGGAAACCCCATATTCCATCTTTTACTCTTAAACAAAAAGTGATTTCTCTTGATGGCCCAGCTTTCTAAAGCAAAAGCTTGAGTCTTCAAGGCTGCCTTTCTGTCTCCTGAAATTTGAGAGTTGAGTGATCAGGTCTCAGGAGAATAGTGCCTGCTTCTCTGAGCAGCACATTGATGCCTTCCTAGGTAAGCCGATGACACCAGTACCTCCATCGCTCCCGGCAATGCTTGCTGCCTCACTGTCCACCTTAGACTCGTCTCTCAAAACTTAGTGCTCCACCAGGAGAGTGAAGCTCGGGCTGTCCCTGCCCTGCATGCCCTGGTTCCTCTCCAGCTTAGGTCTCCAAGCTCTGTCACTCTGCACCTGTACACAGGACACCTGGCTCCAAGGTTCCTGGCATCTGTAAGCCATCTGGGAAGAGCAAATTTTATGATTCATCCCTGGGGCACTGACTCCCTTCTGCTCCAGTATACTCTGAGTCCCCAGCTCTGGGCAGAGTGCTTGTTCCACAGCTGGAAGGATAGACTGTGAGCAGGTGGATGGATGGACGGACGGACGGACAAAGGAATTAACTGTAGAGTACACTAAATACTAAAGAATGAGAAACCAAAACAAAAGGACAAAGAAGTTAGCATTTAAGAGAATTTTAAAGATCATTGCCTCACATTGTCGCAGTTTGCTGTCAAATCTTACTTTTTAGATGATAAAGTGTAATGTATAATAATTTACACAATACAGATGTGTACAAATTAAAAGCTAATAATGCCCATGCCTCCCTCCAGACTCACACCTCCAAGGTAACTGATGTTAATACTTTGGTGTGCATCCCACCACATTTTTCTCTGTAGTCATAAAACTCACGTAAAAATGTATAAGATATTTTACTTAATGAAAAACAAAAACAAAGGTGAGGACTTACCATTTTCATTTATTTCTGTCACCTAGTATTAAATAAATGGACCTCTGTCACCCAAACAATACATCCTGGATATCTGTGTAGGTCAATTCAAATAGATCTATTTTTAAAAAATTATTTCATATACTTCATGGTATAAGTATACAATAATTAGGTCTTCTAGTTTCTTTTCTTTTCCTTTTAACTTTTCTTCCTATGTTTCCTGCCAGCTCCTCCCCTTGATTTTCTTATTTCTTCAAGTCTATACAAATAATCTTATAAAATCTTTGTACCCTCCAAGCCCAAATGGTGACTTGGTGCACTTAAAAAAAGACATCTCCCAAGACATTTTACAGCTGGGAAACTGTCGTAAAATATATGTAAATTCATGGTGACTAATTGAGAGATGCTGCAGTGGCCATCACTCTCCCAACATATTTATATCTTTATGACAGAAGATCAGACCCCTGACCAATGCAAATGCATACTTTAAATTGTAATAGTTCCTGTCAGATTACATTCCAAAAAAGTTGTAATACAATGCATGCAACACACCCTCAATAGCATGAATTTCTAATTTGAAGATAAATGCTTCGAAAATAGCTTTATTGTTTCATTGTAAAGTGATAAAGGCTCATTGTTAAAAGTCCCCAGAGTCCCAATAGCCTAAGATGGCCATTGTTAATACTCAGAGCAGCATTTGTTCAAGTATTCCTTTATGGCTGCTGACACATTTGCCAATACTGTTACATGAGTGGGATCACGTTAAAACAGCTGTTGTTGGACCTGCTTTTCCGGCTCCAAGGTATGTTGGGAATCGCTTTCTGGGCCAAGAAATGGAGATGTTCACCACCATTTTCTGGGGGTATGTGTGTTCTTCCCAACCCCTGCTTCTGAGTACATGCATTGTTTCCCATCCTGACTTTCTGGGGGACGTGTGTTTTTACCTGTCCTCGCTTCCACCTATTGGAGGGTCTATGTTTGGGGTTTGTTTTTTTTCCTACAGATTAAAAATAAATTTGAAAATATCCGAAAGTATTTACTGTTCTTTACAAATGCGAATGTATTGTTCACAGCAAATGTTTGGGTTTTGGAATTGTTTATTGTTTTAATGGTGCTTATGTTATGCTTTATTGATTTTCCTTTTGTTTCTATTTTTGTAATACAGTCTGTTTTATTGTTATTATTATTTTTAATTTGAAAGGTATAGCATCTTTTTAGTTCTACATTTATAATGTGAAGTAACAGCCTTAAATCAACCTTTGCAATTTTTAGTAAAATTCTTAAACATTTTGTTCACTCTATCATTTTTTGAAATAAATAAATTACTATATGTTGTCACTCAAGATGAGAAAATAAGTAATTTTCACTCACTGCTTGTCACTCCCCATATTTTTTTCCATATTCTGGAAGTTTGGCTCCATTGTACTACTGTAAATTATTAATATTCTTATTTTAAGGATGTTCTTTTTAAGAATGATAAACTCCCTATTCTGCTTTCAAATTATAATTACCTAAGTTATTTATATTTAATTATATTGATTTATTTTTCCTTATTAATGAAATAATTATTTATATAATAAATAAACTGCACATATTTAGAGTGTACACTTTGGAAAGTTTTGACGTGTATCTGTGAAACTGATACGGTAAAATGTGGGGTGAGAAGATGGCTGTGTCCCAGATCTCAGCTGAGTCCCTGGGATGCGCTTCACCAAGTGTGGGTTCTTGGCTTCACACAGGAAAGAATCTAAGAGCAAGCCACAGTTGAGTAAAAATAGATTTATTCAGAGAGATGCACAATCCATAGACGGAGTTCAAGCCATCTCAGAAGGCAAGAGAAAGGCTGCGAGGTATGGGGGTTGGGGCTTTATTTATTTATTTATTTTTATTGAAGTACAGTCAGTTACAATGTGTCAATTTCTGGTGTACAGCACAATGTCCCAGTCATGCATATACATACATGTATTTGTTTTCATATCCTTTTTCATTAAAGGTTATAAGTGATATAGTTCCCTGTGCTATACAGAAGAAACTTTTTTTTACATTTAACTTTTTATTTTTTTTCTTTTCTTTTTTTCAGTTTTTCTTTTTTTTAACATCTTTTTTCATTGAGTTATAGTCATTTTACAATGTTGTGTCAAATTCCCACATACAGCACAATTTTTCAGTTATACATGAACATACATACATTCATTGTCACTTTCTCTTTCGTTGTGAACCACCACAAGATCCTGTATATATTTCCCTGTGCTACACAGTACAATCTTGTTTATCTATTCTATATTTTGAAATCTCAGTCTGTCCCTTCCCACTCCCCATCCCCCTGACAACCACAAGTTTGTATTCTATGTCTAAGAGTGTTTCTGTTTTGTATTTATGCTGTTTTTCCTTAGATTCCGCATATGAGCGACCTCATGTGGTATTTTTCTTTCTCTTTCTGGCTTACTTCCCTTAGAATGACATTCTCCAGGAGCAACCATGTTGCTGCAAATGGCATTATGCTGTCGGTTTTTATGGCTGAATAGTATTCCATTGTATAAGTATACCACTTCTTCTTTATCCAGTCATCTGTTGATGGACATTTAGGCTGTTTCCATGTCTTGGCCATTGTAAATAGTGCTGCTATGAACATTGAGGTGCAAGTGTCATCCTGAAGTAGGGTTCCTTCTGGATATATGCCCAGGAGCGGGATTCCTGGGTCATACGGTAAGTCTATTCCTAGTCTTTTGAGGAATCTCCATACTGTTTTCCACAGTAGCTGCACCAAACTGCATTCCCACCAACAGTGTAGGAAGGTACCCTTTTCTCCACAGCCTCTCCAGCATTTGTCATTTGTGGACTTTTGAATGATGGCCATTCTGACTGGTATGAGGTGATACCTCATTGTAGTTTTGATTTGCATTTCTCTGATAATTAGTAATACTGAGCATTTTTTCATGTGCCTATTGATCACTTGTATTTCTTCCTTGGAGAATTGCTTGTTTAAGACTTCTGCCCATTTTTGGATTGGGTTGTTTGTTTTTTTCTTATTAAGTTGTATGAGCTGCATATGTATTCTAGAGATCAAGCCTTTGATGGTTTCATTTGCAAAAATTTTCTCCCATTCCATAGGTTATCTTTTTATTTTACTTATGGTTTCCTTTGCTGTGCATAAACTTGTAAGTTTTATTAGGTCCCATTTGTTTATTCTTGCTTTTATTTCTATAGCTTGGGTAGACTGCTCTAGGAGAACATTTTTGAGATGTATGTCAGATAATATTTTGCCTATATTTTCCAGAAGAAACTTGTTTTTTTTTTAATCTATTTTTATATATAGTGGCTAAGATTTGCAAATCTCAAACTCCCAAATTTATCCCTTTCCACCCACTTTCCCCTGGTAGCCATAAGGTTGTTTACTATGTCTGTGAGTTTGTTTTTGTTTTGTAGATGAGTTCATTAGTGTCCTTTTATTTTCTTTCTTCCTTTTTTTTTTTTTTAGATTCCACACATGAGTGATATCATATGGTATTTTCTTTCGCTTTCTGGCTTACTTCACTTAGAATGACAGCCTCTAGGTCCATTCATGTTGCTGCAAATGGCATTATTTTATTCTTTTTAATGGCTGAGTAGTGTCCCACTGTAAGAATATACCACAACTTCTCTATCGAGTCATCTGTTGATGGATATTTGGTTGATTCCATGTCTTGGCTATTGTATATATAGTGCTGCTATGAACACTGGGGTTCATCTATCTTTTCAAATTAGATTTCCCTCTGGATATATGCCCAGGAGTGGGGATTGCTGGATCATATGGTAGTAAGAGTAGATACATACTCCACAGAGTGTGGGCATCTCAGAAGGCAAGGGAGCAAGAGGCCGTGAGGCGAGGTGTTCCTAGTTTTTATGGATTCAGTAGCTTCATATGCTAACAAATGAGAAGATTATTCCAACTACTTTTGAGGAAGGGGTGGGGATTCCCAGGAATTGGGCCACAGCCCACTTTTTGACCTTTTATGGTCAGCCTCGGAGCTGTCATGGCACCTGTGGGAGTGCTATTTTCCATGTTAATATATTACAATGAATGTATAATGAAGCTCAAGGTCTACCAGAAGTCAAATCTCCTGCCATCTAGGGCCTGAAGGTCTGTTGGGAGTTGAATTTTCCACCACCTTTGTGTTAATTGCTCTGGCATTCCTTGAATGGCTGTGCCCTGCCCTCTTCCTTCCTGTTTCAAAACCATCACCACAATCAATATAATGAGCATATCCATCACCCCTAAGAGTTTCCTTGTACCCCTTAGTAATCCCTCCTTACACCTTTTTGATCCCCTTCCTCAGATGGCTACTGATCTCTTTCCTGTTAGTTTAGATTAGTTTGTATGTTCCAGATTTTATATAAATGGGGGCTATTCTGTATGTATACTTTTTGTCAACATGGCTTCTTTAACAGAACAATTATTTTTGAGATTTGTCTCTGTTTCCATGTGTATCAGTGGTTAACTTCTACTTATTTCTGAGTGTATTCCATCATATAGATAAACTATAATTTGTTTATTGAGTGTTTTGTTGATGGACACTTGAGTCTTTCTCAGTATTAGGATATTACACATAAAGTTGCTAGGAAAATTTCTGGACAAGTCTTTGTATAGACACATGTTTTTATTTTTCTTCGGTAAATATCTAGGGGTGGAATGGGCACATCATGTAGTAGGTATGTGTTTAACTTTTTAAGAAACCGCCAAGCTGTTTTCCAGAGTGGTTGTACTATTTTGCAATACTGACAGCAGTGTCTGAGAAATGCAGTTGCTCAGTGTCCTTGACAACATTTGGTATCTTTTTAATTACAGAGATTCTGACAGGTGCATAGTAGTCTCATTGTGATTTTATTTCACATTGCACAAATGTCTAATGATCTTGAGTATTTTTTCTCCTGCTTGTTTGCCATCCACATAACTTCTTTGGTAAGATATCTGTTGAAATATTTTGCCCATTTTAATTGGGTTGGTTATTATCTTATTACTGAGTTTTGAGAGTTCTTTATGTATTTAAGGTACAAGTACCTTACTAATAAGCAATTATTTTCTCCCATAATTTGTCTTTTAATTCTCCTAATAGTGCACTTGAAAGGGCAGAAGTTGTTAATTTTAATGAAATCCAATTGATTAATTTTTAATGGATTTTTTTTTTTTTTTTTTTTTTTTTGCTGTCTTATCAAGTAATCTTTGCTTAACTCAAGCTCATGGAGGTTTTCTCCTATTTTCTTCTAGAAGTACAATAGCTTAACATTTTATTTAGGTCTATAATTCAAGTTAATTTTATATATGATGCAAAGTATGAGTTAAAGATCATTTTAAAATATGGTTTATCATTTTTCAGCACCATTTGTGGAAAAGATTATTTGTTCTTCACTGAATTTTCTTTGCACCTTTGTTGAAATTTTCATAAATGCATGGGACAATTTTTGGACCTCAGATTACATTTCACTGATCAATTTGTCTTTATGCTGCTAACACACTGTTTTCATGATTACACCTTGATAAATTTTGAAATCATGCAATATTAGACCTGCAATCTTATTGTCATTTTTGCAAATTGCTTTGGTTTTTCTAGGTCCTTTGTATTTCCACATTAATTTTAGAGTAACTTTGCTAATTTCTACAAAAAAAACTCTCCTTGGATTTTAATTAGAATTGCGCTGGATCTGTAGATCAATTTGGAGAAAACTGTTATCGAACAATATTGAGTCTTCAGAACCATGGGCACAATATAGCTCTCTATTTATTTAGATCTTTTAAGTTTTTTCTCCACAATATTTTGTAGATTTCAGTGTATAGGTCTTACAGTTTTCTACCAGATATTTCCTTATGTACTTCATATTTCATGCTACTCTTGTTAATAATATTAATTAAATTTTTTCAGTTTCACAATTTTCAGTGTTAGTATATGGAAATAATTTGATTTTTGTTATTGATATTAAGTCCTGCAACCTTGATAACCTCATCTGCACATAAATACAATTTTACTTCATCCCTTCCAATCTGGATGCTTTATATATATTTTTTTTCTTGCCTGTGCTAGAACTTCCATTTCAGTATAGAATTTAAAAAAGAAGGTAACTATGGGAGGTGATGGATATGTTAATTTGTCTGATTGTGATAATCATTTCACAATGTATACACATGTAAAACATCACGTTATACACCTTAAAGATATACAAATTTTATTTGTCAAAAAAAAAAAAAAAAAAAAAAAGAAACAAAGAATGGTGAGAGCAGGCATTTTTGCCTTGTTCCTGACCTCAGGGGGAAAGCATTCAGTCTCTTTCTGTTAAGTAGGTGGTTAGCTGTGGGTTTTTGTAGAGGACCTTCAACAGACTCAGGAAGTCCCTTCTATTGCTAGTTTGCTGAGAATTTTTTTTTTCGAATTTTATTTTTGAGATAATTGGGGGGCAGATTTAATAACTAATAAAGAGAGATCCCATACAGCCTTCACCCAGCTTTCCCCAATGATAAAATATTGCATAACCATTGCACAATTTCACAATCAGTAAATTGACATTGATTCAAACACTGCCCTTATTCAGATTTCACCAGTTTTGTGATTTCCCTCATTTGCGTGTGCATGTGTGTAGTTCTATGCAGTTTTATCACATGTGTATCTTTGTGACCATCACCACAGTTAAGATATAAACAAGCCATCACAAAGATCCCTCAGGCTAATCTTCTGACTCTACTGCCACATCCCTTCCTTTCCTCTTCCCTAGGCTTGACAACCAGTAATGTATTCTTTATCTCTACAATTTTGTGGTTCCAAAAATGTGATATAGGTGGAATCATACAGTATATAATCCCTTGAGACTGGCTTTTTCTTTAAGTGTAATGCCCTGGAGATCTGTCCTGGTTGCTACCTGTATCAGTAGTTCATATCTCTTTATTACTGAGCGTTATTCCGTGGTATGGATGTACTACAGTTTTATCAATCATTCATCCACTGAAGGACATTTGAGTTGTTTCCAGTGTTGGGCTATTACAAATAAAGCTGCTATAAATATTTGTGTATAGGTTTTTATGTGGACATAAGTCTGGGGTAAGTGTCTCTGGAATAAATGGCCAAGAGTGAAACTGCTGGGTCGTATGATTGTTCTCTTTAGTGAAATGTCTCTTATGTCTTTTGTCTATTTTCTAATTGGTATGACTGACTTTCACTATTCAGTTTTGAGAGTTCTTTATGTAGTCTAGATACTAATCCTTTATGAGATATGAAGTTTGCAAATAGTTTCTCTTAGTCTGTAACTTGTCTTATCATCCTCTTCACAAAGTCTTTTGCAGAGCAAAAAGCTCTTAATTTTAATGAGGTCCAATTTGTCAAGTTTTCCTTTCATGGATTGTCTTTGAGTGTCAAGTCTAAGAACTCTAGGTCCCCAAAACTTTTTCCTGTTTTTTTTTTTTCTAAAAGTTTTCTAATGTAATATTTCAATTCATGATATATTTTGAGTTCATATTTGTACAAGATGTGAGGTTTAGGCTTTTTATTTATTTATTTTTTTGGCCTATGAATGTCCAGCTGCTCCAGCATCATTTGTAAGAAAGACCATCCTTCCTTGTTTGAGTTGCTTTGTCAAAGATGAGTAGGGCATATTTGAGTGGATCTACTTCTGTCAGTATCACATTTCTTGATTACTGTGGCTATAGTAAGCCTTAACATTGGGTAGTGATTTCTCCCACCTCATTATCTTTTTTCAAAAGTGGTCTCACTTTTCTATGTCCTTGCTTTTCCATATACATTTTAGAGTAAACTTATTTTAAAACCTGACTATAATTTTGATAGAAATTGCATTAAATCTAGAGGCCATTATGGGCAAAATTGTCATCTTTACTATACTGAGTCTTCCAACCCATGAATATAGGGTGTCTCTCCACTTATTTAGGTCTTTTGTTTTTTATTTATTTCATCAGAATTTTGTGAATTTTAGTCTACAGATCCTGTACATATATTGTTAGATTAGTAGCTAAGTGTTTCATTTTTGGAGAGGCAATTATGAATAGTGTGTTTTTAATGTCAATTTCCACATGTTCATTTTTGATGACTGGAAATTTGATTGATTATTGTGTGTTGATCTTGTGTCACATAACTTTGCTGAACTCACTTATTAGTTTTATGAGTGTTTTTTTTTTTTTTTTTTGGTAGATTCTGATTCCTTGGGATTTTCTATGTAGACAGTTGTGTTATTTGCAAATAGACATAGTTTCAATTCTTTATTTCCAGTTTGTATGCTTTTTATATCTTTTTCTTTCTTATAGCACTGGCCAGGATCACCATTACTATGTTGAATAAGTGAAGTGAGAATGGACATCCTTGCTCTATTCCTGATTTTCGGAGGAAAACACTCACTCTGTCACTATCATGTATGATGTTGCCTGTAGGCTTTTTGTGGATGCTCTATATCAAGTTGAGGTAGTTCTCCTCTATTTCTAGTTTGCTGAGAACTTTTATCATAATTTTGAATATTATATTTTTTATCATGGCTTCAGATTGTGTCAAAAGCCTTTTCTGTATCAGTATGTATGAGCACATAACTTTTCTTCTTTCATGCACTGATATGGTGGATTATATTGATTGATTTTAAATACTGAATCAGATTTACATTCCCTAGAATAAACTCTACTTGGTCATGGTGTAAAACTATTTTGATAGATTGATGGAACTGGTTTGCTAATATCTTGTAGATCAATATGTCTAAGTTTTGACATAGATTAAGCAGTACTTTTCTTTACTGTGTTGTTAAAATGAGCTGGGAAATATTATTACCTATTATTTTCTGGAAGAGCTAGTGTAAAATTGGTAATTCTTCTTTAAATGTTTGGTAGAATTTTCCTGTGATATCAACTGAGCCTGCATATTTCTTTTGGGAATTTTAAAATTCTGAATTACACTTGTATAATAGTTATAGGACTATTCAGATTTTAAATTTTATCTTGGTTGAATTTTGATAGTTTGTGGTTTTCAAGGGATTGGTCTATTCTAAATTGTTCTAAGTATAAAGTTGTTCATAATATTTCCTTACTATCCCTTTAGTGGCTGTGGAATCTGTAGTAATGTCTCTTATTTCAATTTTGAAACTGATTATTTGGATCTCTCTAGAGGTATTGTTTTTCTGTTTTCCATTTTATTTATTTCTGCTCTTACCTTTATTATTTCTCCTTCTTGCTTTGTACTTATTTTGTTCTTATTTTACACGTTTCTTGAGGAAGGAACTTAGATTATTGACTTGAGACTTTCTGTTCTATAACATAAGCATCTTAGTGTTGTAAGTTTCCTTCTCAGTACTACTTCAGTTGCATCTCACACATTTTTATATGTTGTATTTTAATTTTCATCTAGTTTGATGCAATTTATTTCCATTGGGACTTACTCTTTGATCCATGGATTGCTTAAAAGTGTGTTGTTTAATTTCCAAGTGCTTAGAGATTTTTCAGTTGTCTTTCTTCTACTGATTTCTAATTTGATCCCATTATGGTCAGAAAACATTCTTTATGATTTCAGTTTTTTAAAAAATTAATATGTGTTGAGGTTTGTCTTATGGCTCAAGTTATGGTGAAGTGTTCCATGGACCCCTGAAATAAATGTGCTGTTGTTGAGTGTTCTGTGTGTATCAATTAGATCATCTGGGCTGACTGTGTTGCTCAATAATTCTTCTATGTCTGCTGATTTTCTGCTTACAAGTTACATCAGTTGCTGAGGGGGAGTGTTGAAGTTCCCAACTATAGTTGTGGATTTGTCTATTTCTCTTCTCAAATCTGTCCATTTTGCTTCATGTATTTTGAGTCTCTGTTGTTTGGTGCATGTACATTATGTCTTCCTTGTGGATTGATTCTTTTATCATTATGTAATATCCTTCTTTGGCTCTAATAACTTTTTTTTGCTTTGAATTTATTTTATGTATCAATGTAGCTACTTCTGCTTTTTATAAAATAGTTTTCTTAATGTTTGCTCTATGTGTGACAACATAATTATGAAACAGCCTATTAATATTTTACCAACTTAAGTGAATGTAGAAATCTTATTTCCATGAGGTCTCTTTACTCTCCCCTTTTTCAAAATATAATTGATTTAAGCACTTCCTCTACATACAGTGCATCAGAAGGTGTTATAATCTTTTATTTAACAATCAAATATTATTTAACAAAGTGATAACAGTTATATTTATATTTGTCCTTTTTGTTTACTCATTCTGATTTTTCTCCCTGAAGTTCTGAGCCTTCTGCTATTATTTCCTTTCTGTTTAGAGAACTTCCTTTAATCATTCTTCAAGGGTAAGTTTGCTAGTGGCCAATCCTCTTAAGTTTTCCTTCATCTGATAATTTCTTTATGTGCCCTTCCTTCCAAAAGGAGATTTTAGCCAGATATGGAATTTATAGTTGACAATATTTTCCTTTCAGAACTTGAAAAATGTTGTATTACTTCCTCTGGCCTCCATGGTTTTGGGTGAAAATCCCACTGTCATTCAAATTTGCATTCCCTTATAAGTAATGGATCATTTTGCTCTGGCTGCTTTCAAGTTTTCTTTTTCCCCTCTATCTTAAGATTTCAGAACTTTAATTATGATGTTATGCCTATTCTGGATTTCTTTGAGTTTATTCTATTTGGTTTCATTAAGTTTCTTAAATCTGTAGATTTCTTTTGTTTTTGTTTTGTTTTGTCCACCTTTGGGAAATTTTAAGACATTATTTCTTCAAATACTTTTCCAGTTCACTCTCTCACCTTTCTTTTGGGACTCTCATGATAAGAATTATCTCTTTTGTTATTGTCAAAGAAGTCTCTGAGACTGTTTCCTTTTTTTTTAGTCGGCTTTCTCTCTGTTGTTCAGATTGGGTAGATTCTGTTTGTTGGTCCTCAAGTCTCCTGACTCTATTCTCTGTCTGCTTCATTCTACTATTTAAATTTCAGTTACTGCATATTAAGAACTGAGTTGTGTCTTCCCAAAATTCACATGTTGAAGCTTCAATCTTGAATGTGACTGTATTTAGAGATAGGACCTTTATAGACATTATTAAAGTTAGGTGGGATTATAAAATCATAATCTGATAGAACTGGAGTTCTTATAAAAGGAGTAAGGGACACCAGACCTCTCTCTCTCTCTTTTTCTCCTTGTCTCTTTCTGAGCTGGTACAGAAGAAAGGCTGTGTGAAGACTCATGTGAGATGGTGGCTTCTGAGGAAGAGAACCCTCACCAGAAACTGAATGTTCCAGCCCTTGACCTTGACTTCTAGCCTCCAGAACTCTGAGAAAATAAATTTCTGTTGTTAAGCTACCCACTCTGTAGCATTTTGTTATGGCAGCCTGAACAACCTAATACATTTCATGTTTTTGTCCTATAATTCCATTTGGTTCTTTATTTTAATAAATTCTATTTCTTGGCTGAGATTTTCTATTTTTCACCTTTTCCCAAGAGAATTGGTCATTGCTAGCTTTGATAATGAATGCTTAAATAGCCTAGTTAGATAATTCTACCATCAGAGTCACCTGAGTGTTGTTACATGTTTTCTTTTCTCTTTTAAGTTATGATTTTTCTTCTTCTTGGTATAAGTAACTTTCAATTGTATTCTGGATATTTTATATTTGTATTTTATGAGATTCTGGATTTTATTTAATCTTGTGTTATCAGTTAGCCCTCCTGTTGAGGTGTAGCGTGAGGGCTGGGTAGGTGAGTTTATTAGGCTTCCCACTGGGTTCCTTTGACACTGCCTCAGCAAAAGTGGAGCACTGGCTCGCACTGCCTCACTACAAATGAAAGAGGTGGGGACTCAGCTTCCCGCTTGGTCCTGCTGACTTCCTCCTGGTGCAGGTGGGTAACCAGCTCTCACTAACTTGTTGCCTCTGAATGAGGGTGTAAGCTCAGTTCTTTACTGGGTGCCCTGACACCTGGGGGAAGGAGTGAAGGGCTGACTACTGTTTTGTTGCTGTAGGATGGAGGTAAAATTTCCACTCTCTGCTGGGACCTGCTGACACCAGGAAGGAGAGCTGGGGATGAAATGTGCCAACCGGCCCCTCTGCTGACCAACTGGTTACAACTCATTGATTCTGGGTGAGAATGGAGACTCAGCTCCCCGTGGGCTATGCTGACACTGAAGGGAGAGAGGAACAGAAGCAGAGTGTCAACTAGGTTGGGGTGGAGTCTTAGCTTCCCACTTGACCTTACTGATGTTGGTGAAGTGGAGAAGCAGAGTACCATCCAGCCTGCTTCCTGTGGCCTTGTTCAGTTTCCTTCATGCTAGGTTTGTCTGGAGGTTTCACTCCCCACTGGGCCCTGAGGACAGTCTCAGTGCTGACCAGCCCTGACTCATACTGACTCCTTGATGCTAGGTAAGGGTAGAGACTGAGCTCACTGCTGGACCCACTGACATTACCCTGGCAGTGAATTGGGACACTGCTTACTTCTTTTGGGTGATGGAAGATCAGCTCTCTACTCAGGACCACTGACACTAACCTAGCAGTGACGCCTGCTTCTGCTGAGTGAATGATGAGAAGTTAGCCCCTTGCTGAGCTCTGCTGACTCTACTGGTTGGGGGCATCGGAGCACCACCATCTGCTTCTGTAGGCTGTGAGTATGGAGGGGGTGAGGATGAGATGAAAGATCCCTGCTTTACAGAAACCATGGTGGGGGAGTTGGTGGGGGATTTTCTATTGGTGTTTGCTGGAGGAGGGCAGGTACTACAAGAAAGTTTTTTTGTGAAAGGCCAGCCTTTCCTCAGTCTGTTGGCTAAGGGAATAGGCTTTTCTTGGAACTTTTCTGTGCCTGTTTACAGTTGGTGGTTCCTGTAGGACCCAGTCCAGAATATATGGGAGGCAATAAGGAAACCCAGAGAACTGAGTACCATGCTGATTACCAATGCTTCTTTGTTGTGTTATGCTAAGAGTTTTTGGTTGTAAGGGAGAGGACTTGGGAGGAATGAGTCTACTTTATTTTGGCAAGAACCAGAAGTCGTTTCTCTTTTCTGAGAATTATTAATAGAAATTGATGGTAGATGTTTTCAGATGCTTTTTCTCCATCTATTGAAATGATAATTTTCTTTATGTTTATTAATATGATGATTATACTAACTAATTTATTCCTTTATTCTTTAGTGTAGATCAAGATTTCTGACATTATTTTCCTTTCTCTTCTAAGACTTCACATTCTTGTGCTTAAGCCTGCTTGTGATGAATTCTTTTAGATCTTATATGTCAGAAAAAGCCATTATTTTGTAGCAAGATTTGAAAAATGTTTTTATTGGTTAAAAAATTCTAGCCTGAAATTGTTTTTTCTTCCAGAACTTAAAGATGTTGCTCCACTGTCTTCTAGCTTGCACTTTTTGGGTGAGAAATATGCTGTCATCCTTATATTTCTTTGCATTAGTGTCTTTTTTTCCCTCTGGTTTCTTTTAGAACTTTGAATGGTTTTTCAATAATTTGATAGTGATATACTTTGGTGCAGTTTTTCTTTATGTTTCTTTTTCTTAAGGGTTAATAGAGGTTTTGAATCTGTGGGTTTATAATTTTCCTTACATTTAGAACATTTCCAGCAGCTATTCCTTCAAATATTTTTTCAATCTCCTACTGACTCCTTCAGGAACTGAACTTATACATATATTTGGCTTGTGTGAAGAATTCCCACAGTTCACTAATGCTTTTGTCATTTTTGAAATTTCTTACTTCCTTCTGTGTCTCATGTTGAATTGTTTATATTTCTATATGTTCAAGTTCACTAATCTCTTTTCAAGATTGTCTAATTTGCCATTAATCCCATCCAGCATGTTTTTTGTCTTACACATTGTAGTTTTCATTTATAGAAGTTAAATTTATTTTGGTCAGTTTTATATCTTCCAGACTGCTGGAAATATGTTTATCTTCTACTTCCTTAGACATATGGAAATCAGTCATAACATATTTTTTTAAATGTCTTACTCTACTAAATCTATCCTCTGTTTCATTTCTTGGTCAATTTCAGTTCATTGATTTTTCTCCACAGTGTGGGTTATATTTTCTTGCTTCTCTGCATGTCTGGTAATGTTTATTATTGGATGCCAGATATTATAAATTTTATCTTGTTAGATGCTTGATATTTTTGTCTTCCTATAAATATTTCTGAGCTTTGTCCTTGGACTCAGTTAAGTTACTTAACATATAAGTTCTGTTATATTTAATTTTAAGTAGGGTATTGTTCACTTTAAGTCTCTTTATTGTTATGTTCCCAATTCTTAATTTTGTTTAATATGCTTTTGTAAAATTATGTTTTAAAGTGTAATTTTCAGGAAGTTCCATGATCTTCCACATTTGGATGACTTGCTTACCTTCGAACGCATTTCCATTGCCCATAGACTAGACACATGACAATTTGGAAAATAACAGGGCTCCTGAGTCACATTTTTCCTTCAACTCTCTACAGTCTCTTCATGTTCTGTTATGAAGAAATGCTGAGGAAAAGACTATAGTTAATGAATAGTTCTCTTCTTAGGATACCAGCTTTTACTTTCTCAATGAATCTGATTATTTATTGGACAAATCTTGATGTTTTTCATCCTATATTCTTTTTATTGGGACATATTAAGACTTTGCATTGTATTTGTATTTTCTTTCATTGTGAGAAATATCCTATTTGTGTCTGAATACATGTCTTACAGTTTTTTTTTTCTTTTTTGGAATCTACTTTGGGTATACAAACTGTTTTTATATTAGATTTCCATTTCTCTTCTATTCATCTTTGTTATTTTTGTCACTCTAACTTTCGTTTCTTTGTCTTTCTTCCCTTTAATTTTTTTCTTTTTGTTTTAGTGGAGTAACACCTTCAGTGTTCTCTTCAATTACCTTTTGCATATTGTGTGCTTTCCTTCCCTTGTCCCCTCCTACTCTCCCCCCTTTTTCTTCTGCCCTACTAACCTTGTATCTGCTTCTCTCTCTACACTTCTTCCTCTTGTTAAAGTTTCATTTAATATTGAATGCTGTGGTTTTAAATGTATTTGTCTGTGAATAGGGTCAGTTCTATTTGAATTTGATAACCAAAGACATGGGTAGAATTTTCTTGACTCTCTTCCTTTTTTACCTGGACAACATTTTGATTGCCTCCTTAGGCTGAGTTAAAAGAATTTGTTATAACCTGTGTTTGGACATAAGTCATCCTGAGCTAGGAAGGAACTGGCAGTCATGATTCTACTTCACCTAAGGACCAATGATACAAATGCTCACTAAATGTTTGCCCACTGAATGAATGAATCACTGAATGCTTGCTTGATCTGTATCACAGAAAAGTGCAAAGTTAAGTCAGAGGATTAAAGCTATCTTCATTATTACCAAGTACTTGACAAACCCCAGGCTGACGTTCTCAGAATTAGCCAAGGCAGCAGTTATGAGCAATGCATTTTGGTAAAACAATGCACTTTCTCTGAAACATCACAAGTTTTATTGCAAAGAAATTGGACCATGTGCACTTGGGCTCTGTTGCATGACCACAGAACAATGACAGATATTACAAATTACAAGTCTGCAGTTGTGACCAAATTCCTGGAAGCGGTGACTCCAGGGCCCCAGACAGACAATGTCTGCCCTTCTGAGTGCAGACTGGGGAGGGAAGTCCCCAGGCAACACTGCCACTGATGTAACACATCTGTGCAAAGTGCTCAGTTCAAAGCTCTTCTTTTCCGGACGTTTCATACCCTGCCGCGTGGGAGTGGATCTTATGAGGTACATTAAATCCATGCTCTGTGGAGAGACCTGTGGCTCCCAGCAGCCTTCAGGATGGGCAGCTTGTGCGTGTGCATGTGCGTGTGTGTGATTTGGGAGGTCACTGGGTCCCCTATCACTCTTGTTGTCTCTGCACTGTGACATACCAGAGAGAGCTCACACTCAGGCATGTCAGAGCTAAATGGTGCAGGCTGATTTCGTGTCACTTGCTAATGCCCTGGATTCTTTATTGCTGCAGATATGCACATGTGAGGGACAGCTCAGACTCCCAGTCGCCCAGCTCTGCCCCCTTCCATGCTAGATGGCAGACAGCAAGCCCGTTCCTTTCATCAGCTCCTGTCAGAGCAAAGTCTTTGCCTTCATCCTGTTTTCCATAACTGCCTCTCAGACATTGACTGAACCTCAAATTTTAATAGTCACTTGCTACTACTTGATCTGGCCATGCTTCTGTGTTTTTGAAGACTAAATACATCAAGACCTATAAATTCTTTGCATGTAATAGATGTAAGATTTGCATCACTGAAATTAGTCCTGAATTGGTTAAGCAAGTTTTAATTAAAACTTAAAAAAAAAAAAAAGCAGGAAAAAGCTTCTCCTGGGATGTGCAGAATACAGGCAGTAGGTATTATCTAGCTTAAAATTCCTACAGGGTGTGAGTGGTGTCATCCATCCTGCTCCAGGCAGGGCTGATTGATTCAAGGGAGAGGAGTCTGATTCAAGCCCATCACATTCTCTCTTTTTGGACTATGAAAACCTGAGTGGACACAGAAGATCCAGAAGGTGTTGGAGCACAGTTATCTTAGGACAGAACCCTAGACCTAAGGTCCATTGGCCCTTGTATCTGAGGTACCTGGCCTCTCCTCTAAGGTCCTCTCATTTCTGTCATGTCTCTTCATTCTCACTCTAAGCCTCTGGATCCAAAAGCCTGAAGATTGCCACAGCTACCCCCCTACTATTGTCCTTACCTGTTAAACATGCCCCCGTATCTTATCCATGGCACAGCATAGCCAAGTATCCCCAGAATCCAAACATACACACTTTCAGGGTACTCAGGCCCCACCTGCACCCCCATTGTAGGTCACAGAACCCCAGGTATGGAAACCAGTGAAGACAGAGGTATGGGAGGTGTTTGTCTTTCTGCAGTCCAACTCATTTGTGCGTTGATCCTTCTGGTCTATTGAAATAAAATATTATCCAGTTTGTTAAAAATATATCTAAAGGCTTTAGAATTTTAATCTGGAACTGAGATGCCTACACTCAGTTAATAAATTGAATGATTATTATCATTTCTAGTTTGGTGTTATGATGAGGGGTAGATAAGATATGGAAATTGAGTCAGTTACGAGGAGTTTAAACTAAATAACACTGATCTACTTGCTAATTGATGGATTAATTCTTTGGTTTATTTACTGGGCATCCAGGCAGTCAATGACACTTCATGGAGAACAACCTCATGGCAGGGCATGAGTTGGGGAAGACCAAGATGAGAGCAAGATGCAGTACCTGTTTCCAGGGATCTCCACGGCGGGGTGTCCATCCTAAAAACATCTGTCAATATGCATGGGCAAGTGTGAGAAAGGACTTGTGAGCAGTAGCCTGAAGAAGCCTGAAGTGTATGAAATGACATTTAATTCAGGCATAAATGAAGGCCAGTAGACTCGCAAGAAGTGTCTTGCAGTCATGCAGGTGGGAGATGGTGGTCCAGACTACAGCAATAGAAGTGGAGATGGAGAATAGCTGATAATTCCCAGAGATACATAAGAAGTAGAAACTATGGAACTCAGTGATTGGAAGCTGTGGGAGTAGACAGGGAGAGGGAGAGTTAAGGATGCAGCCTCATTCCTGTTTTTGGAGCACTCAGTCGATGGTGATGGACACAGAGAAGGAGGGGAATGTGAGAAAAAAAATGGGAGATAAACAAAAAGGAGACAAGAGGTAGAAATAAAACTTACTAGAGCGTGGTGTTAAGGACAAAGTGTTTAGATTAGAGAGGAGGAATCATTCCTGTTGAATGCTACTGAAGTGAGAAGGGTGACGTGTACTCAGTTCTTAACTGATGAGTTCTGGTTTTCTCTGAGCAGTAGGAGAGAAAGTGTTCTGAGGAGAGTGAATTTCAGAGGTTGGAGAACCGAATTTCTGGGCAACTTTCCAGCCTGATGTAGGAAGCAGGATGAGATAATCTAGGTAATGTGTTTTGAATAGTGCCTGGCAAAGATTAAGGTCTCAATAAATGTTGGCAGCTATTATAATGGCACCAAATTGTTCAGCTTCATGGGTTTTTTCTAACAGTGATTAGCGCCTGGGATATAAGTGCAGAACAAGTTGGACAGAGGCATTCATTCTGAGGGGGATTTTTTTAAAAAAGTGAAATGGCAGGATAAAAGAGTTGTGGAAATTGGCAAGGGTGAGAGAAATATTGTTCTGTGGAATTTTAACTGGATTAAAAAAACCCAAACAAACAGAAGACAAGAGAAAGCTGCTGGATAATGGGAACACAGACAGTTCCTGAGCCACAAAATCTTGATGATGGCGCAACACTGGTGCAGTGGGAGACATTGAATGAAAGGGACGAAGGCTGGAAAGTTGAGGAAGAGAGTGGAGTTTCTAAATTTTGAGCTTATGGGCACAGAAGTAATCAGTGATGACAGTGTTCTTGGGAGACAATGGAAGCAAGTTGATAATGTGGAAGGGAGGTGAAGGTCACTGGAAATGAGCTGATTGGACTGAAAACTCAAGGTGTAAGATTGAATGTTAATTAGTGTCCTTTTTTATCTTTTTCCCTTTTCTTTTTTTTTTTTAGATTCCACATATAGAAACAGACTTGCCGACATAGTAAACAATTGTATGGTTACCAGGGGAAAAGGGGTGAGAAGGGATAAATTTAAGAGTTTGACATTTGCGAAGGTTAACCACTATATATAAAAATAGATAAAAAACAGATGTCTTCTGTATAGCGCAGGGAACTATATTCAATATCTTGTAATAACCTTTAATGAAAAAGAATGTGAAAACGAATATATGTATATGTATATGTGTGAACATATATATATATATATATATATGACTGGGACATTATGCTGTATGCCAGAAATTGACACATTGTAACTGACCATACTTCAATTAAAAAAAAAAAAAAAGATCGAACGTTAAAGTCACCAGGGTAGTGACAGGACTTGGAGGCAAGGGAGTGACCACAGGCTGGCAGATGACAAAGGTGGTAGCTAGAAATGGGTGATGCATCTTAGTCTGGCTCCCCCAGAGAGCAAAGCCTAAAACTGAGACCTGGGTGAAAATGCTTTATTGGGTTCCAGTAGGTGGGAGTAAAGGTCGGGAAGAGCGAGGAAAAGAAAGAGGAAAAGCCATACCAGGATTTATCATCACCTTGGTCATTGCTGTAGACAACTGGTTGCCTGCTCCCATGGGCCAGTTTAAGGAGCCATGTGAAAGGAATCTCAGGATCTTCTCCATGGAGGAAAGAGGAGAAAGAGGGAAACATTTATGCATTGACTCCCATTCCCATTAGTCAAAGAACCTCCCCTAGGATGACACCCCCCAGATTTCTGGGTGGAGCATCTGTGGATACTAAGCAGGTCACAGAGAACCACTGCAGTGGGAGATGAGAGGCACAGGAGCGATGCTTCTGGGTGTACCTGTGTGAAGGATGTTGACTCCTACAGAGTACTGATGGTGCATCATGGCTAGAATGGGGGCAGGTGAGGCTGAGGGCATTTGAAGGGATGCCCGAGAGGTGTCCATTGCAGGCCTCACGCTGTACCAGTCATGTCTGCTGATGTCATCCATCCAGTGCCATCTGTCACAGAGTTGGTTTCAAGGTAGTGGCTGCTGCAAGCTCTACAAATGTTTAATTAAAAATGATTAGTGAAACAAGTCATTATTGCAGCTGGCTATGTGGCAATAACTAGTGTTCAATGACATTCCTCTGCCACCTGTCTTAGATTCTCTCCCCCTCGGCCAGCACTTGGGTGGGTCTAGGTCCCTTGATTGATGTAGGAACTTTGACCTTCTTACCCGGAGCAGCGAAGTCCTTGGTCATCTTACTTTTGTCAGCTGGCAGTCGCTGCAATTGCCCATCCACCGTTCTTACTGGCTATGAGATCCACTGGTAAATCATCTGGGTTCTATACAGACCCCTATCTGAAGCCATTACATAGGAGAAATCCTAGCTCCTCAGAGCAGTTGGATCTAGGATCCCCACCAATAACTCTGTTTTTTTTCTTTTTCTTTTTCTTTTTCTTTTTCTTTTAACCCTGTTGGTTCACTGTCATTAGTGGTCCAAAAATGACCAGGCGAAAGTTCCAACTTCAATTTGAGTGGACTCTTTATTATGTTCATTGAGAGAGAAGCCTTTCCCTCTTGCCGCTGTGTCCACCCTAACACATAATTACATCTGTCCCCAGCTGTGTGGTAATGGGGTCTCCCCGGGCTAAGAGCTTTTTTACATCAGGCCCGCTGACATGCCTGGAGCCCCCTTGCAAACAGTGAGTAGGCTTTCTGCCACAGAAGGTTTGGCCCTGCTCCAGCCCCCGGGGGGGTCTGTGACTCAGGTCCACTACTGGGGCTCTCCAGAGACCCCACCCGCAGGGTCCCCTTCCACCAGATGGCACGTTGCCCAAGGGGCAGGGTAGTTAGCGCACTGCTGGGCACGTGGTGGATCTTTTTCTTGCTCTGTGCCTCACTCAGAATTGACAGCCTACTGGGTCATCTGATAAATGGGTCAAACCAGTACTTCTAAGTGTGGTCTATGCTGTGTCCAAAATCCATATGGCCTCGTAAAAGCTGTGTCCTTTCTTAGTGGTGCAACAATGTGTCCTTCATCTGAGAGGAGATGTCCCAGCACATCCCAGACCACTGGACTCTCTGGCTTGCTGGGGGTGAGGGGAGGAGCAAAACTTTGTGGGATTTTTTTCTCCCTTCTTTTGGTCCCCTGTGTCCTGTGATTGCATCTCAAGTACATTTTTGTGATATCAAATCAGAGAACTCTGCACTTTGTGCCTCTGAAAGGTCAATCAAGCTGTGATTTTCAGCATTAGGGTTCTCAAGGGCCAATTCATTTATTTCCACCTGAAAAAATGGGACTGTTAATGTCTACCCTACATTCCTCATAGTGTTATGATGACGGTCCTATGAGAAAATACACATGGAACACTTTAAGCTGTAAAGCATTGTTCAAATGTTAAATGTTGAATATTATCCTGTTGTGTCATGTTGCCTTTTCTTCTTCTTCTTTTTTTTTTTCTATTTTCCTTTCTCCTTTTGGACCTGAGGGTTGCAAGAGGAGAGAAAAATAAATTACTGCTGCCACAATCAGGGCTCAGGGCCGTTCTGTTCAGAAATATTTTGAGAATTAAGCAAATGAGGCACTGCTCTTATTTATACAAATATGTCCCCAGGAGTTTCCCAGATCACAGCTGGCGACCTGGGATTGATAACTGAAGGAATCTTCCCCAGGTCTGATTTTTTAAAATTCTCTCTCTTTTGTACAAGGATACAACTAAGTTGTAACCAAGCTGTAATCAAACCCATCTTGAATAGAAGTTGGCCAAGGACTATGTGAACTCTGTGTACTGTACACGTGGCTGATCATTCTAAGGTCTGCAAGGGTCCAGACAGTCTCATCACTGGTGTGCGATTTACTGGGAGCATGGCTTGGGATCGATCGGAATTTCCTAAGTTTTCACTTCTTTTTGAGTAGAAAGTGACCCAGAGTAAGCAGTCCGACTTGGAGCAGATGGCCACGTGCATGGCTTTCTGGGAGTGATGCCTGGAGCTTCAAGACAAGTTGATGACAATGGCATAGGAAGAGGCTCCACGAGCAAACCTTGGGGATTCAGCTGCTGGAATGAGTTCCGTCTGGCCCCCTTTGCGCTGTGTCAGGGCAACATACAGCTTGAAGATGAGCAGGGGGCCAAGTTACTCCCCAGCAGTTCAGCTTTCCAAGAATAACAGTATTCTGGAAATCCAAGCCTTCCTCCTGTGCACAGTCAAAGGAAATAACTAGAAATACAGCTTCACTGTGGACATTGGACAAGCGTGACTTGTGAGACGCACTTTCAAAGCAGCTTTTATCATCAGTATGCTGATATTTATTTTTTCCTGGTCCCTAGGTGAAAATTCAGCAGTCTCAGGACCAGAGTTATTTATTAAAGAGAAAAATTAGAAAATAGACAAAATCAGATACTAAGAAGAAGCTACGATAACGTGGGAATATGAAAGGAAACAGTCACACTGGTACGTGAAACTGAATATCCAGCAAGACAGGACTGGGGCGCAAAAGTCAAAATATTCTTTCAACAGCTGGGCTTCATGGTTTTGGGCAGCTGACATCCTCTCTGTCCTGAATGAGAAACCCTCCCGGAAAGTGGTGTAAGGTGTCACAAGCACTTGGCTGTCTGCAGCTTTAGTGTAGTACATCTATCTGTTTTTCCCCAGATTCATTTTTAAGGTTTTGGAGAAAATCATAAGAAGTGAAAATAGGGAGGAAAAATAAGTTTGTAAAAGGTTAGGAACAAATTTGATGGAGTCTTACTGCCTTTTTTCATTGACAATTCTAAAGCTGGTATCACAAATGGAGGTTATTTAAGTAAGTCCAATAACATTGCAAATATCTTAAGAAAAACAGTTTTCTTGGTATCGTAAGACAGTCTTTGTTTGCAAAGTGCCATGGTGCTATGATAAACAGGGCAAAGGATTTTTGCTGCTGTCTCAATGGAAATATTATTGTAGTGCATCATAAGAAAAAAGTATGTAACGTCAAATGTTTGTGAATGTTCCCTGTACTTTTCAATCTAAACAAGAATACCCATAGGAGTCATTTCAGTCATAGCTCCCGTCTGCACCCTCTCATGCTGGCATTTCCTCAGAGACACGTGTGATGTAAAGGCTGACCCCAAAGGCTCTGAGTCAAATGGGCTGGCTGAGTCCCAAGACCTCCTTTTATTGGCTTTTGACCATAGGATGTTAGATCATATTTATAACCCTGTATCTTCATTTGGAAAATGATAAAGATAGCACCTAGGTCAGAGGGCGAAGGTGAAAATTAAATAATAAATAGGAAGTGCTTATTAGCATAGAACCCAAAACTCTGAAGAGAGTTGGTGCATGACATCTTTTTCTATTGTTGTTATTACATAAGAGACATGCATCAGATGCTGAGTGAGTTGCACTCAGTTGAAAGAATAATGCACCTATTTTGTGCAGGACACCATGAGAGGCTGGCTCATCACAAGTCCCTCAAAGGAGCAGAGGGAACTATGTAGAGGTGCAGAGCTAGGACATTTTAGGGATGTGAAAGGGACAGGCACACACATATAGGTACACGCACCAGCAACCCATATACCCTCCCTCCCAGCACATACACACAGACACACATGCCACAACAGAGCCCTGCTCCTCAGTGTGTCACCCGCTTCTCACATTTCCAAGGCTTCCTTGCAGGAAGTCAAGTGTTCTGGACAACAGACTGTGAGCAGAAGTGACAAGGGTCTCTTCCAGGATGAGCCGGTCAGGGTACCTCCTCTTTCCCTCCTGCTGGGACTTTGGGGGCCACTGTCCTAGGTCACACAGTTCAAGATGGAGGGGGCTTCCTGACCCGCATCAAATATTGTGTGAGAAATAAGCCTTTGTGTGTTAAGTGACTGAGATATTAGGGTTAGTTGTAGGAGCTAGTGCCACTCAGCCCTGAGATTTACCTGTAACCTAAAAGGGCTGAACTCTAGACTAGACTCTAGGTAGAGACAAGAACAGTAGGCAGCGGTTGCTCTTATTAGATAGCTCAGATGTGATCAACTTTCAAAAACAAGGTGCTCATTAAGATGCAGTCTTGTTGGGGGAGGGTATAGCTCAGTGGTAGAGCCCGTGCTTAGCATGCATGAGGTCCTGGGTTCAATCCCCAGTACTTCCATTAAAATTTTTTTTTAATAAATGAAAAATTCAATTACCTCCCACCCTCTCCCAAAAAGAAAAAAGAAATTTTTAAATGATGCAACCCTGGAAAGGCCATGACAGTGAACTTTTGCCGTGTCGATCCAGCCTACATTTAGAGGAACGATTTTCACACTTATAGTGGTTTATGCTGTGCTGGAAATCTCCAAAAACTGGACTAGTCCCTCACCTCTTTCTGGTCCTCCTGATGATTGAGGCTAATGCCCCTCCCTAATCCAGACATCCAGGGCATGGGATGTGGCTTTTTGGAAGAAGACTGGGGAGGACCAAATGGGTCCCAGCCACATGCAGAGAAAATGCCAAGAGAGTTGGTGATGGGTACGGTGTTGCTGGGCAGGCTCTGGGAGACCCATGGAAAAATAGCAAACTGTAGACCCAGGCTGTGGTCAGCATCAGCAGGGTCGAAAGTCCTGTAACGGTGATAAAGGATAGGGAAGAGGGAAGAGGCTGGTGGTCCCAATGTGGGCCAAGTGCTGGTTCAGTGGTAACACCAGCCAATTCGTACTGAATGTCTGTTTTGTGATAAACATCTTATGAATGCTATCTTTTCTGATCTTCCTGACAAGCTTATGAAATAGGATTGATCACATTTTAATGGTGAAAATAATTGAGGCTCCAAGATGTTAAGTCATTTGTCCAGGATCACAGAATTATTAAATCTGGGGCCAAGATTCAAAGCCAGATATCTCAAACTTAAAAGCCCTTCCTCTCCTCACTTTAGTTTGCTGCCTCCCAAGAAGAGGAAAGATGTGGAAAAAAAAAAAGAAGGGTCATTACCTGTATGATTTGGCAGGGCAGTGTGTTGGGTCCATAGCCAGGAGGAAGGGGAAGCCAGGAAAAGGTGTGGCAGATGCAGAAGAGATCCAAGCCACTGTCATTTCCAAGGGGAAGTCTGTTCTGGAAGTTCCAGTAAATGCAGGTGCAGTAGGAAGGTCACCATGACCTTGTTCCATCCAACTGTCTGGCACTTTGCTGGAAGCCTAGGGAAGAGTCCAACTTCCCGAGAAGGGGTCTGGTCAAGACTGGGCAGGGCTCTCCTCCCCGTGGGTGGACTGGTTACAAATCAGAACATGGTGACAGCAGAGCTCTGACTGCAGAGGCTGGGAAGGGGTCCGGCTTGTTTCAGGCCACAGGAAGCTAAGGGGCAGCTGTAGGGTCTGTTCTTCCAGCTGCTGGGTTTAAGCCTCCAAATACTTGGGCTGTGTTGTGCCTTCAGCCTAGGGCGGTGCGGAAAGTCAGTGACTGACACAGGCAGAAGTAAAAAACTGCCCCGTGATTCCCAGTTACATGTTACATTTCACCCAGTTTGAGGATCTAGTTCTTTTTTTTTTTCAGTTGAGGTATAGTTGGTTTACAATGTTGTGTTAGTTTCTGGTATACTGCATGGTCATTCAGTTTTTTACATATATAATATATATATATTCCTTTTCATATTCTTTTCAGTATAGGCTATTGCAAGGTACTGAATATAGTTCCCTGTGCTATACAGTAGGACCTTGTTGTTTATCTATTATATATATATATTAGTTAGTATCTGCAAATCCTGAACTCCCAATTTATCCCTCCCCCCTCCCCTTTCCTCCCTGGTAACCATGAGTTTGTTTTGTGTGTCTGTTTCTGTTTTGTAAATAAGTTCATTTGTTTTTTTTTTAAGAAGTGATAACATACGGTATTTTTCTTTCTCTTTCTGGCTTATTTCACTTAGTATGACAATCTCCAGGTCCATCCATGTTGTTGCAAATGGCATTATTTTATTCTTTTTTATGGCTGAGTAGTATTCCATTGTATAAATATACCACAACTTCTTTATCCAGTCATCTGTCAATGGACATTTAGGTTGATTACATGTCTTGACTGTTGGAAATAGTGCTGTTTTGAACATTGGGGTGCATGTAGAGGATACAGTTCTGAATGGAATATAGGCCCCGTAGAAGTGAAGACTGAGGACCTGTAAGGTCAGTGATGTGGTTGTCAACATGCATGAAGATAAAGGTGAGTCAGGTTCCCAAAACTTAAGGCGGCTGATGGGCAGTGGATCCCGCGAAGGGTGAACCAGGAGATAGTGGCAATTCTCCAGGCACTAACTGACAGGCTGGGATGTGAATCCCCAGAATGTGTCCCTTTATTAGGAACTACAAACTGATGACTCTGGGGCTTGGCCCAATTTTGTTTGGGTTGCACAGGGTTAAAATGTGAGTTGATATGCCCTGGGTGGAGCCTGTGTTTTCCAGTTCCCCACAGTTCCCACCAGTCTCATCTGACATCTGGATGGCTTCGTTCATGTGTACAAGCTGCTTGGCCGTGGGCATTTGCTGCTCCTCTGTAGATCTTTGAGAACTGTTGTGGGCAGACCCTCCAGCCTTGCCTTTTGTTTTGTGTAGATGCACTGGTCCAGCTTCAGACTTTCTGCTGCAGGACTGACAGTGAAGTGAGGGCTGGCTCCACCCTCTCTGCCTCCCCTCCACAACCATCTTCCCCAGGAGAAACCACAGACATGCCTCCAGCAGCCACCTCCCCTTCTCCACTATCCTGCTCAATCTGGAAAGGGGGACTAGGGAGGAAGAAAGGAGAAAATTTGTTGAGAAATGATAGCAAAACAAAGGTCGGAAAAGGGCAGTGAAGACCAAGGGAGACAAATGCTTTTCTCCTGGAAGTCCAAATGCAGTGCTGGTTCGTCAAGGTGCTTTTACACATGCATTTCCCAGGTTCTTGGTTTTTTTAATCATAAAGGTTTGCTTGACATGTTGAATATAGGAAGGCTGACGGGCCAGCTAAAAGAGTGGTGCTTCACACTTCATCCTTCAAGGAGCTAGGAGTGGGGGTGCCTTTGACGGGTGTGTCTTGGGGTCTCTAGAGGGAGGGGAGTTGCAGGTTTAGAGAAATACAGAGACTTGAGCAGAGCTGGATGAGTCAGAGTGGAGAGGGTTCTGTCCAGCTGCCCCTCCCACAAGTGAGCACATGTGGCTGTTGTGACTGATTGTGTGGCTGGTCCAGAGGGAGGTGTGCTGTGGGTGTGAAATGCACAGCAGATTTCAAAGACCCAGTGTGAAAAGAAGAGTGTAACCTATCTCATCAAGACATTTTAGGGATGTTATGTATTGAAATGATGGTATTTTGGACATATTGAGTTAAATAAATTATATCATTCAATCATTTTTTTGTACCAGTTTCTTTTTACTTTTTAAAATATGGCAACTAGAAAATTTAAAATTACATATGTGGCTTGTATTAAATTTCTATTTGATAATGGTGGTCTAAGCTTTTTCTAAAGCTCCAGGAACAAAATACAGGAACACACAATCACACACACACACACACACACACACACATTCTCTCTCTCTGTTGAGGGTTCCAGGCAATTCTAGCAGCTGGAAGGGAAGTCTGTTGAACTTTTCTCTTGAAACTGTGATAAATTCTCGAAAATAATGTCGACCCCTCCTGGGCCCTGGGTGACTCCGGCTGCTGATCAGTCATCCTTTTTCTCCTTGTCATCAGCCCCTCCATTCTGGTCATCTCTGCCCTAAACCCAGCTTAGGCTGTTTCCCACTTTTAAAAAATGCCACCATAGATTCAGGGTGTGAGATGTGCCGGAGAAAAACAAACAAGTGCTTAACATTTTCAGAAAAAGAAATCATTTTCTTCCCCCAGACGTTGGAAATTAACATAACATGGCTTTTCGGCATTCCAGCTGTAACGCTGGGTCTGGCAGGCTGGCTGTTCCCTGATATAATGTGAAACATAACTCAGTGGTCATTTTCATGTGTAAAAAGTTCAGCAGTATTGTTGGAACTATCATCATAAATCAGGAACAACTTTCTTTAGGGACTCTATTGCCACTTGATTTAGTGTTTCCTGGCAAGTTGCCTATCGTGGAATGAAGCCACGATTGCTTCCTACACCAAATGTTATCTGCAAAACTTCCCGCCAGAAACCTATAGAAAGAGCGCTGACCAGCTTGCAGGTTTTGATAATCTATGGCTGCTTTTTGTATTGAGAATAAATTTGACAATGGGACTCATTGTTAAATTGGACAATATATTCCACGGAATACCTTCCAAATTAAAATGGGTTTTATACGGCATTTTACATACCATTTGTTCTAAAGGGAAGAAAATTGGACTCTTTCATTTCTGGGAAGAAAATTCAGCAAAACATGTATACTGTGAAAGATGAGAAATTATCCTCAGCAACTTTCATGCTAACATGTTCAGTTATTATGAAAACAGGGAAATAAATGTGAATCAGCTGTAGAGAGTGGGGGAGCGTGACAGCCTCCTGTCCAAAATGTCCTGCAGTTCCTTTCCGTTGAGTTGTCTGGGGATGCATGGCTCCTCATGTGTAAAGGACTAATTTACCTGGAAAGGACTAGGAGGAAAGACTGGAAGACTCCTTCCGATGCCCTATAGTAGTTTTGCCTGGCAGTGTGTTGTAGAGGAGGGGCGCGGGGGGGATTTAGGGGTTCAGTAAAAGGAAATTATGCTCTTCAGTTCACAGACCCACAGTGGCTCCAACCCCTGGATGACCCTTGTTGCGGACGATAAGCCCAGGTAAAGAACAGGAGTGACCCTCGGCCAGTGCTTGGCAAAGCACAAGGACACGCCCAGAGTACACCTGAGACCCTCCAAAACTTAGAAAAGGTACAGAGCAGAGATGCAGAGCTCCGTGCAGGGAGCATCTCTGCCTGCTCACTCCCTGCTCCCTAACGCCCCAGGCTGCTGAAACAGCAAAGTAAAACCTGAGCAAATCTAAACCTATCTTTTCTTCCTTCTCCCTTCCTTGGGTGGGGATGGAGCGATTCAGACTAGGATCTCAACTCCCAGTTCTGGACAAATATTGCACTCCCTTTGTAATGTTGAGCACACAGAGAAAAACTGCCAGGCACATGAAAAGACAGCACAGTTGAACAGAAGGGATCACCCTGAGGAATCAGAGAAAATATTTTTCTATGAAATACAGTTTCTACAAGAGATAGGGAAAATTTTGAGAACACTCCTGGTCTATGTTTCCAAAAGACTTCAAAGGACATTTCTTCTATGAAATTTGAGCAAAGAACCATAAAGAGAAAAACAAACAGGTTATTGAAGCCAGCACAGAGATTTTTAAAAAATGTTCACTTCAAATTGCAATGAAGGAAATGAACAACAAAATGGATCTTATGGAAAACAGATTTGGTGGAGCAGCAGTTAATTTTGACATCACAAAACTTAGAGAAAAAGAGATAAATAGATAAATTAATGGGAAACTATATAAAAGGCATGGACAAGAGATATACAAACAATAGGAATTTCAGGAAAAGAACCCAAAAAGTGGAGCCATTATTAAAGAACTATTTGGGAGAAATTTTCCTGAGCTAACAAAAAACTTGAGTTTTCTGGAAACCAGACAAAATTAATGAAAGATTTTTAATGCCTAGATTTATCTTGATAATTTATTTTAATTTCCAGAATAAGAACAAATTCAGGGAGGATCCATGCTGATAAAGCTTGTCTCTCACATCTCCTTTGCAGCATGAAGACAGAGCTGTCTGCAGAATTGTGAGGAAAAAAGGATTGTGACCCAAATGGGATTGTCCATTAAAATGTGGAATTACAAAAAGTAAAAGCAAATTCCTCATATTACACAGGCAATAATTGACATTGCTCTATTTTTGATCATGAAAATGAGAGAAAATACATTTCCATACATTTTTATTATATGTCACTAGTAATAGGATAAAAATAGTAGATATGACTTCCAAAGCTACAAAGGAGAAATCAAATTAAAAAAGATAACTGTAGACAGTATACAAAGGTCTATTTAAAAAGAACCATAAAACAAAACGGTAGAAATAAAACTAAGCATATATATCTGGTTAATAAAATGATTGAGATAAACTCTTATTTTTGAATCACAGACTTTTATATTGGGTTAAAATTAAAATTTAAATATTGCATCAGTGTACCCAGTCAATCCAAAAATAATAAAAATAAGGCACTGGGCAAAGGTATAGTAGATGAATCCGAACAAAAGCAGGACAAGAGTGGAGCATGAATAGGAGACAGTATGGAACCCAAGGCTGACACAGTCAATCTGGTAAACAGTGTTAACCTATGCCACAAATCCACATTGAAGATATGACAGGTTTGCAGTCCTCTACGTGAATATATGAACATCAAGTATAGTAAACAACAGTTTTTAGCAATACAACAAGAGGAAGAGAAGTGCTGTTGGAGTAGGCTATGTTGACATTCTTCTTTCAGGACAAATCAAGTGGACAAAAATGAGTAAGTATGTAGAGAGTTTAAACGATGTAACATATTTATATCCCCCAAATGGCGAAGATACAGCTTTTCAAAGTATACTTAGAACATTCCTACAAACTCATCCCAAAGAATATCTTAGTAGATTCCAGCAATTAAAATTCCACCAATGCACCTGGGTTTTTGGTTGTGTCATAGGGCACTGAGTGCTGCTGAGAGACCTTCACCATGATGATTACCGTCATCACAAAACCTTACCGAGAGTCTGCGATGCATGTGTCCCGCTGCGTGTGACATAGACCGAGGTCAGGAGACCCCACAGCCATGTGTTTAAAGGAAAAGAAGAGACACTAGGCTTTGGTCCGTTGTGAATGACTCCCAAGCTCTGATTCTTCATCTAGCTGGAAACTTGACCTTTCAGTCAATGAAGAAACTAAAATCTAGTTAGTGTCTGTGGAGCAAATCATTGCCAAGGACAGCGACTTGTACACATTCTCACTCCTGCCTCATTTTTCAAACTTCTGTACATCAGAGGACTGTTGTCATGGAATGAGAATGAATCACTCTAGACGAGCTGTGTTTCAGAAAGGGCAATTTCTTATTGTGGAGCTTAGGATGTTCTGGAAATATAAGCTGCCTAACCTGGAAGGCATGTCTCATTTTGAGAAACATTGCAGGAGCACACGTGATCCTTTAGAGAGTGATTATAAAGTGATTTATAAAGTGATTCTTCACTGCACAGACGAATTCAAGGGTCCTTAAACATGAACACAATCCATCTGTTGCAGTCAGATGAGGGTTCCATCTGACTTTCCTGGAACGCATCTGTTGCAGAAGGTACAGCCAATGCGCACCTCGGAGGGAAACTCACTGAAGCTCTGCATGGCTGTCGGGGTGTAAAATGAAGAAACCATGTGTGGTCTGGACAGGAGTGATCAGTTCTTAGAGACTAAGTTGTCTGGTGCAAGGTGAGTAGATTGTTTTTAGTAAGTAGATAATCACGAAAAAGCATGGAAATAGATCCTCCAACATGCTGTACGGGCTCCATTCTAACCATTGACTCGGCAGTGACTTTGTGGTTTTGTTTTTGTTTTTGTTTTTGATTTTTTTCTAACCTTTTTTTTCCCTTAAATTTTTTACCTTTATTGAGTTATAGTCAGTTTACAATGTTGTGTCAGTTTCTGGTGTACAGCACAATGCTCCAGTCATACATGAATATACATATATTCTTTTTCATATTCTTTTTCACCATGAATACTACAAGATATTGAATATATTTCCCTGTGCTATACAGGATAAACTTGTTTATCTATTTTATATATACCAGACTGTGTTTTTAAGGAATTGAACTCCCTGGCTCTCCTCATCCAGGTGAGTCGAATGTGATCAAGAAGAAAAGCTCCCTGGGGCTCCTGAGGTTGCTGGAGCCCCCCTTGTCCTGTCTTGGGTCACCCTGTCTGTCAGAGAGCCGAGCTGAGTTCATGTACTCTCTGTCTGAGTTTAAATACATACACAATCTCACTGAGAGCGCCTTTGAATCTAAACACTTACATCAGTTATTTGCAACTGCATGATTTCATTCCACATGGCGGTGATATTTTTTTCTCCAAATATGGACTCCTTAAGGTGGTAAGAAATAATGCAGTCTGGGCGTAGGAAATGGAGTATCCTTCCCCTAGGGTTATTCCAGGGAAGCAGGGACGGAAGCGAGCCCGGCTATTTCAGGAAAGCTGTTGGAGGCTGGGTTGGAGGGCTGGTAACTGGGCGGCAGCTGTCCTCAACCTTGCGGTGTACACGAAGGGGAGCTGCCAGATTTACATTGTTTAAAACTTAACTAAATTAGCTATGAAAAGAAGGATGGGAGGAGCCCCACTTCGTGGGGGAATTCAGGCAGGCTTTCTGGTTTCACACACTTCACACACACACACACACATACACACACACAATCATTTTCCCAAGAGTCTGCCAGGGGGAACTGGAGAAAAATTGCCCCTGATAGCAAGACTAAAAACAACAACAGTGAAAATGCCTGCTTTAGGAAGCTGGGCTGGAGGGGCCTGGTCACGTTGGGCTGGAGTCTAAGTTAGACCCTAGATCAGCAGCATGAAGACTGGTCCAGGAAGGTGGATCCCAAAAATAAGAATGAGAACCCGAGGCTTCAATGCTGGGACAGGAACCACTGTGATGCAGGCAGGTGTTGTGGGTCTGGGCCCCTGAAGCCCTTTGGAACCATCTCTGGTCTACTTACCGGATTTTCAGCTTAGCTACTGTTACACTTAGGGGACAATTACATCTAAGAATGTTAAATGTTGGCTCTTTTTAAAAATACCTTTATTGTAGTATGATTCCTGTATAGTAATCTACACATATTTCAGATGTACACTTTGATGAATTTTGTTAGATGTACACACCAATGAAACCACCACCACAGTCAAGATAGCTAACATTTCCACCACTCCCCAAGAGGTGCAATTTTTGAATTCCCAATTTATCTCTTCCCACCCCTATTACCCCTGGTAACCACAAATTTGTTCTCTATGTCTGTGAATCTGTTTCTGTTTTGTAGACAAGTTCATTTGTGTCCATTTTTTAGATTCTACATGTAAGTGATATATGGCATTTTTCTTTTGCTTTCTGAGTTACTTCACTTAGAATGACATTCTCCAGTTCCATCCATGTTGCTGCAAATGGCATTATTTTATTCTTTTTTATGGCTGAGTAGTATTCCATTGTATAAATATACCACATCTCTTTATCTAACCACCTATTGATGGACATTTGGGTTGTTTCCATGTCTTGGCTATTGTAAATAGTGCTGCTATGAACATTGGGCTGCAGGTGTTTTTTTGAATTAGGGCTCCTTCTGGATATATGCCCAGGAGTGGGATTGCTGGGTCATATGGTAAGTCTATTTTTATTTTTTTAAGGAACGTCCATACTGTCCTCCATAGTGGCTGCACCAATTTATATTCCCACCAACAGTGTAGGAGGTTCCCTTTTCTCCACACCCTTTCCTGCATTTATTGTTTGTAGATTTTTTAGTGATGGCCATTCTCACTGACGTGAGTCAGAATATTGCTTTTTGTCAAGTTGGGGTGGTCATTAGTGGATGGCCACTGAGCTCTGTAATTGAATTTATCCTCTTTAACATTTAATCAGTGGGTTGAGTAACACCATGGAAGACATTTACCTAACATTTTAATAACTTAAAATATGAAGGCGTATATAATGGAAAACAGAATCATGATTTGAGATAAATTTGGAAAATGATAAGTTGAACTAGGCCCAACTAGGTGAAGGTTCCTAGGAGTAAACAGAAGATTCTCAAATTAGATTCCTGAAGTCCATTTCATATGTATAATGTAGAAGAACTCTGGTTGGGCAGACACAGCATCTCAGGAGATGCTCTGTGCCTCTGATTACACATGTAGGAAGTCTTGGGGAGCCAGGACTGTCCTGTGGCAAAGGAAGAAATAGCCCAGGTAGCACCAGCAGACCCTGATCTGGCTCAGCTCCAAGGACCCTGAAGACCTATGGAAAAGCCAGGAACAGTCACCTTCTCATGGGAGGAACTTGTAAAGGACACTGGGCTATTGATCCTGGAAAAGACTTCACTAATACACGGTCTCCATGTCTGAAGACGCTTGTGGAGGCCTGGCAGTGATTGCTCAGATAGACTCAAAGCGCAGAAGTCACAGGGAGGGAGACTTAGGCTTAAAATACAAAAATATTCTAATGACTCAAGGTGTCTAAAGAGAGGGGCGGATGACAGCTTTGCAGAACAAGTACTGAGTGTCTGAGTGGAGGAAAGAAGGCCTGTGTTAGGTCAGACACTGGGGCCATCGCTAAGACACCATCAGTGCCATGATTCTCTGGAGTCCAAGTGGGTATTATTTAGTTGTCTTTAAGAAACAAAGCCCATTCCATCCCCTTGATAATGACACGAAACCTCTTTAGTGAATGGGGCTTCTCAGAGTGACCTTTGGGGTCTGAGTTGCATCTTCCCTAAGTAGAGAAAAGATGTTCACTCTTTCAGCCCAGAAAAGGCCTCCAGGCTGAGGAGGCCCAGCTGAGACCAAGGCATGTTCTGGCCCAGGACCGACCCCCAGGGCCTGCAGGCTGAGGTTCGGGCCCCTGGGGACCCATCATTTAAGCTGGTGCACAGCAGAAACATGTACACTAGAGGCTGAGCTGTGTGTTCGCATCAGTGGACGACAACTGGATTGAAGCTGTAAATGTTCCCACTCTGGGGGATGGCGAGGGAACTGGGGGTGGAGGGCGCCTTTGATTAAGCTGCACAGGTCCCAGGAAGCATCACAGACCCAAGTCTGTGATTTTCTTCCTAAACTCATAACAGAAGAGTTTCCAGATCACTGCTCCACTCTAGTCTTGTGACAAAACAATCCAGGTTCCCCTTCTGCCTGTGCTTCCTGGGTGACCCTGGGCAAGTTATTTGTCCTGTCAGATCTCAGTGTCTTCATGTATAACAACAATGTTTGACTTGCTGATGGTTGTGAGGTTTAAAAATAGCGCACACCGTGCCCTGTAGGATAGTCAACAGCCCACTTACTGGAGGAACGAGCACAGATGAAGACTCGGGTTATTAACTGTTGCTGTTTGCATTATTTTAGGTAATTGCGTGCACCTCTTTTCTGTGTTGCTAGCTCTCTGAAGATAGGACTTAGGTCTTATGCATTTTTCTGTAACCCAGAACTAGTTTCAAGTTTGGCACATAAGAGCTGTCTAAGGGCTATTTATTACACAAATGAATAGTTCATATTTTAATATAATGTGCTGCTAATTACAGAACGACCATCAACATAATGAAATAGCTTTTAGGTAATAATAATAAAAATAATGACCAACTATTCATCACTTCCTTTGGGCCAGACACTTCACATGCAGTACTGAATTCTCCCAATGACTCTCAGAGGAAGAAACAACTAACTCCACTTTACAGAGGGAAACACTGAGGTTCAGAGCTTAGACGACTTGCCTGGAAGCCTGTAGCCTGGCTCTGACCCCTGAGGGGGGAGTCTCACATCGTAGTCTTTGCTCTCCATCACCAGGTGACCAGACGTGGGAGCTGTTCCCATTTCTTCCATAATATCCACATGCACTGGGCTTGGCCCCACACTCCCAGTCTGTTTCCTGATCTGATGACAGCACCCCATTCAGCTCTTACATGGGGCTTGGGAGAAACCATGTTCCTTCACCTCGATTCTAATCAATAGCCTCACACTCTGTGTACACATCCCTGCTGAGTGTCAGTGCATGGGGGACATCTGTTTGGGAGACGGGCCGCTCCCGGTGGGCTCCTCTGCTTCCTGTCCCCCACTGAGCACACAAACAGGGACAGACCCAGCTGCCTGAGTCCTGACAGTCATCACCATTGTGATTCCTTTGCTGTCAAGAACATTCTGAAAGTAAAGATGAAGGTTTTCTTCCTAAGTGAAACAGGGGTGTCACTTCAATACATGTACTCTAACTAATTTACTATAACCTTTCCAAGAAATACACAGGAAAAATGAAAATTAGATTCACTGGGAAGACATCTTAAAGACCAGTTAATTTGTGACCATTTTAACAATATTGATTCTTCCAATCCAAGAGCATGGGATATCTTTCCATTTCTTAAAGTCTTCTTTAATTTCCTTCCTCAATGGTTTACAGTTTTCTGTGTATACTTCTTTCACCTCCTTGGTTAGATTTACTCCTAGGTATTCTATTACTTTGGGTGCTATTTTAAAGGGGATTGTTTCTTTACTTTCTTTTGCTGTTGATTCATCGTTCGTGTAGAGAAATGCAACTGATTTTTGAATGTTAATCTTGTAACCTGCTATGTTGCTGAATTCTTTGATCAGCTCTAGTAGTTTTTGTGTGGACCTTTTAGGGTCTTCTATATAGAGTAACATGTCATCAGCATATAGTGACACTTTTACCTCTTCTTTTCCAATTTGGATCCCTTTTATTTCTCTCTCTTGCCTGATTGCTGTGGCTAGGTCTTCCAAGACTATGTTGAATAGGAGTGGTGATAGTGGGCATCCTTGTCTTGTCCCAGATTTTAGTGGGAAGCTTTTGAGTTTTTCACCGTTGAGTACTATGCTGGCTGTAGGTTTGTCATCTATAGCTTTTATGATGTTGAGATATGTTCCCTCTATACCCACTTTGGTGAGAGTTTTTGTCATAAATGGGTGTTGAATTTTATCAAATGCTTTTTCTGCATCTATTGAGATGATCATGTGGTTTTTGTCCTTTCTCTTGTCACTACCTAAGGCAATCTACAGATTTAATGCAATCCCTATCAAATTACCCAGGACATATTTCCCAGTAGTAGAACAAATCATAATAAAATTTATATGGAACCATCAAAGACCTGGAATTGCCAAAGCATTACTGAAGAGAAAGAAAGAGGCTGGAGGAATAACTCTCCCAGGCTTCAGACAATGCTATAGAGCTACAGTCATCAAGACAGCATGGTATTGGTTCAAAAATAGACATATAGACCAATGGAACAGAATTGAGAGCCCAGAAATGAACCCACAAACTTTTGGTCAACTAATCTTTGACAAAGGAGGCAAGAATATACAATGGAATAAAGACAGTCTCTTCAGCAAATGGTATTGGGAAAACTGGACAGCAGCATGTAAAGCAATGAAGCTGGAACACTCCCTTACACCATACACAAAAGTAAACTCAAAATGGATCAAAGACTTAAACATAAGACAAGATACAATAAACCTCCTAGAAGAAAATATAGGCAAAACATTATCTGGCATACATCTCAAAAACGTTCTCCTAGAACAGTCTACACAAGTAATAGAAATAAAAAGCAAGAATAAACAAATGGGACCTAATGAAACTTACAAGCTTCTGCACAGCAAAGGAAACCATAAGTAAGACAAAAAGACAACCTACAAAATGGGAGAAAATTTTTGCAAATGAAACCGACAAAGGCTTGATCTCCAGAATATATAAGCAGCTCATATGACTTAATAAGAAAAAAATAAACAACCCAATCCAAAAATGGGCAGAAGGCCTAAACAAGCAATTCTCCAAGGAAGAAATACAAGTGATCAATAGGCACATGAGAAAATGTTCAATATCACTAATTATCAGAGAAATGCAAATCAAAACTACAATGAGGTATCACCTCACACCAGCCAGAATGGCCATCATTCAAAAATCCACAAATGGCAAATGCTGGAGAGGCTGTGGAGAAAAGGGAACCGTCCTTCACTGCTGGTGGGAATGCAGTTTGGTGCAGCCACTATGGAAAACAGTATGGAGATTCCTCAAAAGACTAGGAATAGACTTACCATATGACCCAGGAATCCCGCTCCTGGGCATCTAACTAGAAGGAACCCTACTTCAGGATGACACCTGCACCCCAATGTTCATAGCAGCATTATTTAAAATAGCCAAGACATGGAAACAGCCTAAATGTCCATCAACAGATGACTGGATAAAGAAGAGGTGTCATATTTATACAATGGAATGCTACTCAGCCATAAATACCGACAACGTAACACCATTTGCAGCAACATGGATGTTACTGGAGAATGTCATTCTAAGTGAAGTAAGCCAGAAAGGGAAAGAAAAATACCATATGAGATCGCTCATATGTGGAATTAAAAAAAAAGCATAAATACAAAACAAAAATAGACTCTCAGACATAGAATACAAACTTGTGGTTGCCAAGGGGGTGGGGGGTTGGAAGAGATAGACTGGGATTTCAAAAATGTAGAATAGATAAACAAGATTATACTGTATAGCACAGGGAAATATATACAAGATCTTATGGTAGCTCACAGAGAAAAAAATGTGACAGTGAATATATATATGTTCATGTATAACTGAAAAATTGTGCTCTGCACTGGAATTTGACACAACATTGTAAAATGATCATAAATCATTAAAAAATGTTAAAAAAAAAAAGACCAGTTAATTTGGATGTGTTTGCTGGGCTTCAGTTAACCTGACTGATTAAATACAGAGTTACATTTAAGTTACCCACTGAAGACTGGTGTTGTCCTCGTGTGCACCAACAGATTCACTTATTTCTGCTTGCTTTGAAGCCACAGAGTTCAAAGCCAGAGCTGCCTGTGTGATTTGTTGCTTATACTGCACTGCCATGATCTTACTGAATGTATTTTTAAAATTCTGTTTATGTGTACCATTTCAGTTAAGCGATTTGGAAGGAACCAGGACCCCCCCCCCCAAAAAAGATGAAAACTTCTCCACAAGAAACTCTTTTTACAAAACATTCTTCTTTGATGTTTTAGTAACAAAAGAATTTTGTAGTAACAGAAGAATTTTAGTAACAAAAGAATTTTGCACATAGAGCTTCCGATTTACATTTTCCTCGTTCTATTTTTATATAAAGTCTTTTTTTTTTTTCCCTTCAGAGGAACAGATAAACCAAGACATATTTGTGAAGGTGGTAGGTGGATGAAAGGGATGTGCTCAAAGTCCATAGCCAGGCTTGGCAAACTGATTTATAAAAGGCTGTAGTATTTTCAGTTTTTCAGATCATACGGAATGATTCAAATCAGCCACTGCAAAGCAAAGGCAGTCATAGATCGTACATTTAAATGAAGGTGCTGGGTTCCAACGCAACTTTATTTACAAAGCAGGCAGCAGGCAGATTGGATCTTCTAACATCATTTGCCAACCCCGATTCTAGACAGTCAAACAGACCTCAGCCAGTCAAACAGTTCAAGCCTTGTCTCCATCACCTGTCAGCTCAGTGAGTGAGTGTAGGCTGTGAACCTCAGTTTCCTCATCTGTAAAGTGGGTATCCAACATATATTTCAGAGAGTTACTGAGGTTGGATGAAAGGTAACACTTCTAAAGCACTAAGTAAATGTGTGCCTCTAAAATGGAAAAGGAGAGGATGGTCCACATCAGTGAAGTCAAGGCGAGAATATTTTTGGTGGACATGAGGCTAAATTAGAAATAATTTCTTCCCTGTGGCTGTTCTTTGGTCTTTTGGCTTCGGCTTACTCAAAAGAATCAAAGAAGAAATAACTGCATGGGTTTTATGTATTCACTGCAAAAATAACATTAATGACATTTTGTTCTGTATTTCTCAGTGAAGCCACAATGATGATCTGGGCAAAATAATTCCTCAAACAACTTTGTCTTGCCCTGAAGGGTTTTTATGCTTTTACTTCCCAGATAATATCAATCACTTTGTTTTCCTTTTTGTCATGGCTGCTAGGAGGCTCCAAATGAAATCCATGGCTAAATTTTCAAAATCCAGCAATTCTAACTTTATAATAGTAATAATTTTTAAAAAGTTTTTTTTGAGCACCCAGTATTTGCTTGGCAGTGTTCTAGGCGTTCAGGTTATGGTGAGACACAAAACTCACATGTTCTTAATCTGTTGGAGCTTTCCTCTTAGCGAGGGAGCTAGATAATAAACGTGGTTGCAGAAATATTGAATGATTTCAGAGAGTGGTGTGACAGAGATAAAGCATCCTGACATGGTAGAGAGTGATGGAGGGAGGGGTGCACTTTAGGGGTGCTTGGGGAAGGCTGGGAGGAGCTCAGGGTGGGGGCCTGTGTGCAGAACATGAGTAGTGAGTTAGGGCCCAGCAAGGAGGTGGGAGGGGCTGGAGCAGAGCAGACAGGAGACTAAGCTGAGGAGAGGACACGCCTAGGCTGTCCTCAGCTCATTTCAGTGTAACAGGAAGCCACTGGAAAGCTTCCTGCCGGGATTACGTACAACCACATCCACTCTTCTTGGTAGAGAGGGCTCTGAATGTTGAGGAGTTCACAGAGTCATGTAACCAGCCCCACATCAAGCAGATCTCACTTTACTTTTTATTTAATGGGGGTACTGGGGATTGAACCCACGACCTGTGCACACTAGGCCTGTGCTCTAGTGCTGAACTATACCCATCCCTCTGAACGGGGCTCATTTTAATCCCCCCATCTCACTATCCTAGAAACATCGATGCAACTGCCCATGTTCCCTCCTGATCTTGTCCTGCCTCCCTGGTGGGTGAACTCTTGGTGCCCTTTAGCCGTCTTCCTTAACATTAGGTTTCTCAGAGTTTCATTCTCAGTCCTTTTCTTCTCTTTCTGTATTTTTCCCCTGGGGATGTCCACCCACCCCAGGCTCCAGTTGCTGCCCCCCACCATCAGCCTCCCCTCCTGGATGCTGCAGGGACCACGGGAGCCCTCAATTCCCTGGAGTCTGCTCAAATGTCAGTTCTCAGCACTTTTCCTGACTCCTACTTAAACTCACCTCTGCCATCCCAGCTCCCCAGTATCTCCTATTCCACTTTCTCCTGGACGTCCTTTCATAACCTTCATCACGCCCAGTCATATGATGTGCTGACTTATTTGTTTCTGCTCTATAGTCCCACTAAAGATAAGCTCCAGGAGGGTAGGGGATTTTACCTGTGTTGTTAGATTTTTCAGCTTTTAGAACTTGCTCGGCACATAACAAGGGTTTAATGACTATTTGTTGGGTGAATAGAATAATCTTGGATGACCTGGTGCTCACTTGGACATCCCAGTCTGCTGTTCCCGGTTCCTGAAAGGCAGCCTGCCCAGCCCTGGGCAAGAAGGAGCAGAGTTCCTGGTACAGATTAGGGCTTTGAAGCTGGGGCCGCTCTGGGGAGGGAGGATGGGGAGTTGAGGCTGAGTGCCACTGTGTGTGCACTGCCCAAACAGGAGGTTCTGAGGCTCGAAGGCCCAGGGTTGTGCCTCTTGGGGAGAAGGGCGGCGTCTGTAGGGAAGGACCTGGAACGTGGGACAGGATGTCGCACTGGGATTTGCCTGCCTCCTGTGTCCCAAAGTGAGATGCCAGATGCCCCACCCTCACAGAAACCATGAATTAAAAGGGCTGACTGTAGAGGGGGAGGGTATAGCTCAAGTGGTAGAGCACATGCTTAACATGCACAAGGTCTTGGATTCATGCTCCAGTACCTCCTCTAAAAATAAATAAGTAAACCTAATTACACCCCCCACAAGATAAAATAAAATAAAACATTGAAAAATTTTAAATAGGCTGATTGCTTACTGTGAATGGTGGGAACAGATAAATTTGGGAGTTTGAGATTTGCAGATATTAATTACTATATGTAAAAATAGATTAAAAAAACAAAATTTCTTCTGTATAGCACAGGGAACTGTAATCAATATTTTGTAATAATTTTAAAATATATTTTTATTGAGGTATAGTCAGTTTACAATGTTGTGTCAATTTCTGGTGTACAGCATAATGCTCAGCCATGCCTGAAAATACATATATTTGTTTTCAAATTCTTTTTCACCATAGGTTACTAGAAGATATTGAGGATAGTTCCCTGAGCTGTACAGTATGAACTTGTTTTTTTTAAATATATATATATTTGTTAGTATCTGCAAATCTCAAACTCCCAGTTTATCCCTTCCCACCCCCTTCCCCACCTGGTAACCATAAGTTTGTTTTCTATGTCTGTGAGTCTGTTTCTGTTTTGCAAATAAGTATTTGTCTTTTTTTTTTTTTTTTTTAAGATTCCACATATACATGATATCGTGTAGTATTTTTCTTTCTCTTTTCTGGCTTACTTCATTTAGAATGACATTCTCCAGATTCATCCATGTTGCTGCAAATGGCATTATTTTATTATTTTTTTTATGGCTGAGTAGTATTCTGTTGGGGAAATATACCACAGCTTCCTTAATAGAAGAAGAATACAAAAATGAATATATGTATGTATATGTATGATGGGAACATTATGCTGTACACCAGAACTTGACATATTGTAACTGATTATTCTTCAATTTAAAAAAAAAAAGGCTGTAAGAGAACATTTAGTTTTGGGGAACATGTTGGTGAGCTATTGGGTTTTCTCTCCTCATCCTATTCCACCTTTCCTCAAGCCAAAGGAGGGAGCTCCAAGTGGATCAGAGACCTGGAATCAGGGTCCTGGACAGTATGTGAGGCTGCAGCCACATCTGGGCCTGTACACCTTAGGAATGACCTCAGGTTCTAGATTTTGTTGGGACAAATGGTGCATGAGGGTGTCCCCTCTACCATAGACCCTCAGCCTGGAGACACCTGGGAGACTTTGCCCAGGAGGGCCACCTGGGTCAAGGGCACTGCAGGAGAGAGGGTCCCAGAGTCAGGGTTCTCTGGAGTCACCCCATGAGACCCCAGGGAGAGACTGCATCGGATGATGGCAGGACCTGCTAGCTGAGACCTTCGCTGCCCTCGCTGCCTTTCTTCGTCTCCTTCCCAAAGCCGGGTGCTTGGGAATTAGTGTTAAACTGAGTCTCCAGAATGGGTAGAATTAGGTGTGTGAGCATGAGCAGTCGCTGAGCACTCCTGGCAGAGAAATCAGGATTGGTTGAGGGCTGGAGAAGGCACTTCTGAGGAAGTCCCATGTGGCTGGCACACGGCGGGTGCTGGGAAAGTGGGAGGAAATGAGACTGAAAAGACATACAGGGATTATGTTCTAAGGAGGCTGACCGGAGGGCCAGGTTCCATACTTAGGGATATCTGGAAGGGGAAGCCACTGCAGGGCTAAACAAGAGGTTCAATCCAACTCCCAGTCTGGCTGCAGAATGGAGAGTGAGTCTACTTTGTTGGGGGGGGGGGTGCGGGAATGGAAGGAGGCCAGGAAAATGGACATCTGGGTTTCCGAAAATCGCTGTGTATAATTTACCAACTAAGGTGTTGATTCAGCTGTTGACAGGAGAGTGATGGGTGACAGAGTCCACATCAGTTTAGAACTAAGACTTTGAGATTAGGTCAGGGATGTGGAGCAGGTGAGTGAGGGATGGAGACCTAGTGTCTGCTTAGGGAGCTGCAGGAGGGGCCTTATTGTCTGAGACGGCTTCCATCCAGGAGAAGCAGGTTTGCAGGGAGGGGAAGATAAACAAGTCCCACTTTGCAAAGTCTGAGTCTGTGGTTCCTGCAAGATGTCTACCGAGTGTCCCATGGGTAGCTTGCTGGCTCTGAGACAGGGTCTGAGGTGTGAAGCAGACAGGTGTATGTGATGCCAGGGATGCAGAAAGGTCTGCTCCGGGAGAGTGTGGACGAGGGGTGAGAAGCAGAGGACCAAGTCACAACCCAATGGAACACCAACTCTTCTGGATGGGTGACCAAAGGGAGTCAGAAAGTTTCTGGAGACTGTCTAAGCTTTCATAAAAGCTTTCATAAAAGCTTTCATGTTCCCTCCTTTCATTCATTTGTTGTCAGTGGATGCCTTTGGTCTCTTGCCTCCTCAAGTAGACCTCTGGGTCTACTTGTCTCAAATGTCTAAACGGATCCAATGTCTTCCAGAAAGGAGGCTCACCTAACTTAGTGGTCTCGGACACAGGAGAAGTCCCCTTAACACATTATTTTCCCCAGAATGTCATGGGTTGTGACACCTATCGTGAGCAAAGATTAAAAGTCAAGACTGGTGCATTCATGGTTAGAATACCTAACACAGTAGTCACTCCATAAGCATTTGTCGAATAAATGAATACATGCTTAGCAATGTTAGATACTTCCAGGGAAAGACTGACTCATCCTCAACTGTGGTCTGGTTAATCAGTTCCTTCCTCTGGGACTGAGAAGAACTGATGACATGGCTGTAGTCATCCACCTTCCTGTCTAAGGCTCTGGTTTCTCAGAGGGTTGCCATTTCCCTCTGGGAGATAACTAGGCACGGAGGGGTAGACCTGCTGCTTTTTAATAATCTTTAATTAAAACTTAATATAATCTATAAACATTTTCCCCAGCTTTTCCAAAGTATGATTGACAATATTTATATATAATTAGGTTATACGGTGTGATTTTTTTTAAAAGGGGGAAAACCGGATGATTGAGACATACACATTGTGAAAAGATTACACATTCAAGTTAATTAACACATTCATCACCTCACACAATTCCTATTTTGGGGAAGAGGTGAGAACACACTTAAGATTTACTCTGTTAGAAAATTTCAAGTGTGCAAAAGAAAGGGGTGTCGACTACTGAATGTCTAGTGGGGTGCCTGGGCCACTGACCTGAGCGCCATACATAGGGTGAAGCCAAGAGACCAAACTGACCCAGACAAGCGTATCTGAAGAAGGAGGTCTTTACTTTTTTTTCTATTTATTTTAATTGTGGTAAAATATACATAACATAAAATTTATTAACCATTTTTAAATGTCCAGTTCAGTAGCATTGAGTAGATTCACATTGTTGTATAACCATCACCATCATCCATCTCCAGAATGTTTTCATTTTCCCAAAATGAAACTCTGTCCCTATTAAACACTAACTTCCCATTTCTCCCTATCCCCAGCCCTAGCAACCTCCATTCTACTTCATTCCTCTATGAATTTGACGACTCTCATTACCTCATATGAGTGGAATCATACAGCATTTGTCTTTTTTTATTGAGGTATAGTCTATTTACAACATTGTATTAACTTCCAGTGTATAGCATTGTGGTTCAGATATATATATATATATATATATATATATATATATATATATATATATATATATCCCTTTTCATATTCTTCTTCATTATAGGTTATTGCAAGGTATGGGATATAGTTCTCTGTGCTATACAGTAGGACCTTGTTATCTATTTTATGTATAGTATGTAGTATCTGCTATATCTTGAACTCCTGCTTTATCCCTCCCCACCCTCTTTCCCCGCTGGTAACCATAAGTTTGTTCCCTATGTCTGTGAGTCTGTTTCTGCTTTGTAGATAAGTTCATTTGTGTCCTTTCTTTTATATTTCACATCTAAGTGACATCATATGGTATTTTTCTTTCTCTTTCTGGCTTACTTCACTTAGAATGACGATCTCCAGGTCCATCTACATTGCTGCAAATGACATTATTTTATTCTTTTTTATGGCTGAGTAGTATTCTATTGTATAAATATGCCAGAACTTCTTTATCCAGTCATCTGTTGATGGACATTTAGGTTGTTTCCTTGTCTTGGCTATTGTAAATAGTGCTGCTATTAACATTGGGGTGTCTGTATTTCTTCGAATTAGAGTTGCTTCCAGATATATGCCCAGGAGTGGGGTTTCTGAATCATGGTTTATTTTTCATTTTTCAAGGAATCCCATACTGTTTTCCATAATGGCTGCACCAAACTACATTCTCACCAACAGTGTAGGAGTATTCCCTTTTCCTCACACCCTCTCCAGTGTTTATCATTTGTGGAATTTTTAATGATGGCCATTCTGATCAGTGTGAGGTGATAGCTCATTGTAGTTTTGATTTGCATTTCTCTGATAATTAGCAATATTGATCATTTTTTCATATGCCTACTGGCCACTTATATATCTTCCTTGAAGAAATGTTTGTTTAGGTCTTCTGCCCATCTTTTATGTTTTATTTCTTACTTTTTGTTATTGTGTTGTATGAGTTGTGTGCATATTCTGGAAATTAAGCCCTTGTCAGTTGCATAATTTGCAAATATTTTCTCCCATTCTGTGGGTTGTCTATTTGTTTTGTTTATGGTTTTATTTGCTGTGCATATAAATTTGTTTATTTTTGCTTTTATTTCTATTGCCTTGGTAGACTGCACTAGGAGAACATTGCTAAGATTTGTGTCAGAAAAGGTTTTGCCTATATTCTCTTCTAGGAGTTTATGTGGTTTTTTCTTATGTTTAAGTCTTTAAGCTATTTTGAGTTTATTTTTGTGTATGGTGTGGGGGAATGTTCTAATTTCATTGATTTCATGGCTGTCCTGTTAATTCAACACAATTTGCTGAAAAGACTGTCTTTTCTCCATTGTATATTCTTACTTCCTTTGTTGAAGATTAGTTGACCTAGGTGTGTGGGTTTATTTCTGGACTTTCTATCCTGTTCCATTGATCCATTATGTCTGTGTTTGTGTCATACCACACTGTTTTGATTACATGGCTTTGTAGTATTGTCTGAAGTCTGGGATGGTTATTCCTCCAGCTTCCTTCTTTTTCTTCACTATTGCTTTGGCAATTTTGTGTGTTTTGTGATTCCATATAAATTTCAGGATTATTTGTTCTCGTTCTGTGAAAAATGTCATGGGTAATTTCATAGGGATTGCATTAAATCTATAGATTGCTTTGGACAGTATAGCCATTTTAACCATATTAATTCTTCCAATCCAACAGCATGGAATATCGTTCCATTTCTTTGAATCATCTTTAATTTCCTTAATTAGTGTTTCGTAGTTCTCCATGTATAAGTCTTTCACCTCTTTGGTCAGGTTTATTCCTAAGTATTTTATTTTATTTTTTGATTCGATTTTAAAAGAAATTGTTTTTTCACTTTCATTTTCTGTTATTTCATTGTTAATGTAAAGAAATGCCACAGACTTCTGTATGTTAATCTTGTATCCTGCTACCTTGCTGAATTCATTTATCAGCTCTGGTCGTTTTTGTGTGGAGGCTTTAGGATTTTCTATATGCAGTATCATGTCATCTGCATATAGTGACAATATTTCCTCTTCTCTTCCAGTCTGGATTCCTTTTACTTCATTTACTTATCTGATTGCTATGGATAGGACTTCCAACATGATATTGAATAGAAGTGGTGAGATTGGACATTCTTGTCTTGTTCCAGATTTTAGCAGGAAGGATTTCAACTTTTCACCATTGAGTATTATGTTGCTGTTGGCTTGTCATAAATAGCTTTCATTATGTCAGGATATATTCCCTCTGTACACATTTTGGTAAGAGTTTTTTTTTTTATCATAAATAAATGTTGAATTTTATCAAATGCTTTTTCTGTTTCTATTGAGATGACCCTGTGATTTTTGACTTTTCTCTTGTTGAGGTGGTGTATCACATTGATTGATACAGAAATATTTTGAACAACTGTAGGTAAAATAAATCAATACCTTATATAAAATGGAGAATTCTTTGAAAGACACAAACTACCAAATCTCACTCAGATGGAAATAACCTGAATAAACTTATATCAAAGGAAAATAATTTGATGTTAAAAACCTTCCCACAAAAAAAAAACTCCAGGCCCACTTCACTGGTGATTCTTCCAAATATTTATAAAAGAAATAATAGTAATTGAAGATACATTATTCCCCAAAATTGAGGTGGAACAGATACCTCTCAACTCATTCTACTAGTTCAACTTTATATCCTGATATCAAAACTTTATAGGAAAGGAAGATTATAGACCACTATCCCTTATAAGCATCGATGCAAAAAATTTTAACAACACTTCAGCAAGTTGAAGCCAACAATATATAAAATGGATCATGACCAGATGGATTTATCTCAGGAAGGCAAGGTTGATTTTACATTTAAAAATCAATCAATGCAATGCATATTAACAAATGGAAAGAAAAAGATGTACTCATCTCAATAAACAAAAGGAAAGTATTTGACAAAACCTAACATCAATTCCTGATAAAAATTCTCAGAAAACTAGGAATAGAGAGAAAGTTTCCTGACCAAAAAAGGGCATTTAGGAAAACACTCCTACGGTTAACATTCATACTTCATGCTGAAAGACTGACCGCTTTCTGTTTATGATCCAAAACAAAGCAAGGTGTCTATCTTTACCAGTTTTATTCAGCATTGTACTGGAGGGTTTTGCCAGGGAGATTAGGCACAGAATGAAATGAAAGTTATCCAGATTGGAAAGGAAGAATTAAAAGTGTCTTTATTCACAGATGACGTGATGGTCCACGTAGAAAATTTGATGGATTGTACAAAAACTGCTGAAAGACTTAAAGAATATAGTTCAGCAAGAAGGAAGTTTTAAAATCAGAAGAAAGGTCTCTCAATAAAATAACATTCAGGAAAAAAAAATTACACCTGTCAGCAGTTTTAAAATGACTAAAATTGAGGATTCAGAAGAAAAGGTGGAACTAAAACACCAGACAATACAACAAGTTGGCAGATGGGAGGATGAGACATACTGGGCAAAAATCACTCCAGAGTTCTCGTATTGTCTGGGAGGAAGTCAAAAACTGACCTTTATACTTTGTGAAGCCTAGTATGCACATTAAAGTGTAACAGTAGCTAATAAAAATAATAGAAATAGAATGTGTAATTCTAAACTACCAGAGAACAAGGGAGAAGGGTGAATTGAGCCTGGATAACTATAACAGCAAGTAGGAAAGGAGAAATAATGAAAGAAAAAATACAGTAAAGTAAAAATAAAAAAGAATAATAAAATAAGTCTAAATATATCAATGTTTACAATACATTTAAGTTGATTAATCTTATTAAGTTAAAAACAACTTTCCTAAATTAGATTAAAAAATCCAGCTATGTTCTATTTGTAAGAGATTCACCTGACTTTAAAATCTAAAATAAAAGTAAAAATCGAAAACTGAAGCAATACTAATGTTAGACTAAATATATTTTTAAGCCTGAAATCACTAGTAGGAATAAAAAAAATACTCAATGAGAAAAAGAAAATATTAACCAGGAAGACAAAACAATTGGAAACTGTGCATATATTAAAAAACATAACACCAAAGGGGTAAAATAGAATTAATTAAATTTTTGCATAAAGATTGAAAAACCTATACTAATAGTAGGAGATTTTAATACACTTCTGTCATAACTGATGAATTAACTGAATAAACTTGATATAATAGCTTGATAGAAATAACTGCATGAAACAAAAAGAAATAGTCATTATTTTCAGACACTTGTGAACTGTGTAAGGATTGAAATCTCAGCAAATACCAACAAATCATTATCACATAGATCACATTTTTTGGCAAAATGAAATAAAATTAGATATATTAATTAAAAGTTAAAAGGCAAAAAATAAGGAAAGAACAACAAAACACAATAAACTAAAAACAAACACACCTTTAAAAATTTCATGGATCAAAGAAGTCATCATGAATATTTTCAAAGATTTAGAACTGCATAAAAATATATATATTACATATCAAAAATGGTGGAGTATGGCTACAGCAATATTTAGAAGGCTAACGATAATTTAAACGTGCTAGATCGTCATTTCAAAAAGTTAACATAAAATTGAATTAGCCCAAAGTGTGAGAAAAAATAATAAAAAGAGGAAGTTAATGAGATAGAAAAAATTGAAGAAAACATATACAAGATAAAAACAAAACAAAAGTTGTTTTTTGAGAAGACATGTCATAGAATGGTACAATCCTACTAGCAGGATTGATTAAGCAGCAGAGAAAGCACAGATTATAATATTGGGAAGGACAGAGGGAGGAGGGATGTTGAAAGCTGTGGTTCGGAGCAGTGGCCAGGGGAAGGTGGTGAGCTGTCACTGGGCTGGGCCAAGGCTGCAAGCTCATCGAAGGACTGTGCGCTCTGGACCTGTTGCTAGGGTGGAGTGCTGCTGATGCCCCTCCTCCTCAACCTGGTAGGAAGCATGCGGGGGCACCAGGAAGAGAAGCCCCGTTCTCCTTCAGTGTCCCTCCAGCATCTTCAGCTGACAAAGTTGAACATGTGGGTGCCAGTTGCAGACGAGAAATGCTTACATCTCTGTTTTGGATGAACAAGAAATAAAGGATGGATGTGGAGCTGAGAAGCATTAAACTAATAACTGGTAGCAATGGGATCCAAGATGGAGAACCAGTGATGACTGCCGGGAAACTGGCTTGAGTCACTGAGAGGAGAGCTGTGGTGTTTCCTGAAATGGCATCCTTATGGAAAAGTAACAGTAATTTGAAAATGCTGAGTTCAACCACTTGAGAAACAACAAGCAGGCAGCTAGTTTCTCAGGTGTCTGGTGCCTGAAGGGGGTGCTGGACCAGAGGAAGAGATGGGCAGGTCTCGGGCACACACAGTGATGGCTGCCATGCGTCAGGGGGAGCCACAAGGAGAGACAGTCAATTAAGAGAGACCCCTGAGCAGCTCTAACACCCAAGGCTCAGTAAAAGAGGCTGAGCAAATGCAGCCGAGGTGGTCAGAGAAGAAAGAGGAGGGAGCGTAGGGGTCTCAGGAGATGGGCAAGTTCTATGAAGGATGTAATGGTGTCACATAAGAGAAAGACTGGAAAAAACCACTGGCGTTAGACCCAGAGGTCCTTGATGACAAGTGACCAGAGAAGCTGCAGTGGGGATTGAGGAATGGGGAGGAGGTGAGGAAGTGGCTGGTGGGTCTGACAATCTACACGTGCAGTTTTGCCTTTGAATAGAGGAAGAATGAGTGTAATCTGAGAGATATGGGATTGAGACAAGGTCTTATTTTTCCTGGAGAGAAGGAGCATTTTTATGTTGATGTGGACACGGCAGAGAGCGGGGCGTGGAAGTTGCACATTGCCACGTGTGTGAGTGAAGGAGGAAAGAGCCAGCGATGCACTCTCTCACCTGCTGGGAGGGCCATAAATATCTTTCGGATGCCTTCCAGGACCGAGCCAAGGGACTCAGAGGATTTAGTAAGAATGATAGAAGGTAATTCTGCCATTGAGCAGGGTCACATGGAAGTGCATGGTGTGTGTTTATAAGAGCTGCCAGAGCTAAGGTTTCAAAGTGAAGTCATTTGCAGAAGGTGAGGAGGGGGTGGGGACGGAGGGGAAATCAGAGCCAAAGACTTCAGCATTTACCGTGACCTTCAGTTAGTTCTAGCCTGTGAGGTGTCAGGAGGTAGCAAGAGTGCAGTTTCTTGTCCTGTTTTGATTTCCATCTGTGGTGGTTTCCCAAATCGGCTTTCAACAGGTCACGGTGAATTTCAGCGCCAATCGCTAGTCTGTCCAGATTCTTGTAATCCTCACTCTCAGATCTCCAGAACGCCGCACTTCTGGAAGCAGCTTCCTTGAGCTCGTGGGTTGATTTGCTTTCATTTCTAGTTTTGCCAACTTACCTTTCATGTTTCCTGCGTGTTAACGTGTTCTCTCTCCATCACTCACTGATATGACCCAGCCCAGTTCTCTATCAGATCGGGGAGTGTCAGGAGGTGGTGTTTCTCGTGGTTGCTGGAACATCTGGAGGGCTGTGGTACCTCTCTCCATCAGGGCCTTACATCCCGCCTGCAGGGTGGGGCACCTGGACGGTGGCCACCCTCCCTCTAGGACTCTCTGAAGGGGAAGCTGTAAAGGATGTGTGATGATATTACAGAGTGCTCTAAGCACTTCCGTTTAAAGATGGTGCATAGTCAGAAGCATTAATGGTTCAGAATTAACAAGGTATTGGAGGCTCCATTTAAACTACAGCTGGTGTTTTTGCATTGTAATGTATAAAATTGCTGTCAGAGCCAACTTGATGCTTGTCTGTTGCATTTTATTTCGTACAAACATGTGTGGGCCTGAGTTGGGCAGGTTGCCAAGGACCAGCCCTTCTATGAGGCAAACCACACCATTGAGCTTCCAGGTGTCTGGGTAAGATTGCCCTACAATTGATCAGCCTGCTCCACCATTGTGGAAATCTTCTTAATGCTTTGTTTCCAGAGCAGACCAAAAGCGGATGGCCACTAGGAGCCCACCACCCTGCTGCCTACCCGCCCTTCTTGGCCCCAGGATGTTGATCTGTCATTGTATGTACTTCCTAATATTAGCTTCCCCCTACTTGTTCAACAGTGTTCAGTGATGTTGTCTTCCTTCTGTCCTAGCATTTAGCCAAACCTTGCATTTTGTATTCCCCTGGTAACATTTGGCAGAATCTGGCAATTCTAATTGAAGCACACACTCCGTTTAAGTAACTGAGCTCTTAGAAAGTGCCAGGGACTTTTCCTAGGAGCTAGGGAGCAAAGGTGGAGTAGATGTCCATAGTTCAATGGAGGACATGGTTCCAAAGGCACTGCAGCGAGTGACCTAAGGCAGGCGTGGTGCAAAGTGCTATGGGATCACAGATGAGAGAGCAGTCCATTCTGGAGCTGACGAGGTGGGACAATGGAATGACAAGGGGGCCAGGGAAGGCTGTCTGGGCCTGGAAGGATGACTAGGAGTTCATCAGGTAAGACCATATGCACTGAGTGTGCAGAGAAGAGTAAGCATCCCAGGTGACAGGGAACATGGCTGAATGGAGGAGGGGAGTCCATGGAACTAGCACCAAAGCGGGTGTTAGGTGCCCTGTTTGGAATTCCCATTCCACGGGAACCATAGAAGGATTCTGAGCAGGGGAGTGACTGACAGAAGCTGTGATAACAGATCAGAGAGGGTAGGATTGAAGGAAGCCCAGCACAGCTGCAGTCTCCTGGCTCACCTGCCAGGGCACCATGGTCGCCATGGAGTCCTTGCCCACCTTCCATGAGGCCAGGTGTTTCTGAAAGCTCTTCTGGTACAGATCTCGTTGACAGGGGAACTTGGTATCTGAGAAGAACCCGATGGACTCAGCAGCTGGGCAGAGATCCCGCAGTTCAGGGATGCTGTGCCTCTCGGCATAAAGGTGAGAGCAGTGCCTCTTAGCAAGGAGTCCCCTGGACTAAACACAAGGGCAGGTGGAGAATCCAAGGGCCAGGGAGTGTGGCCATGCCTTCTTAGCCCCTCCAGGTGGGCGTGCGATTTAAGAAGCATCTTCATGCTCATGGAAGGAAATAAAGCTGTCACTTATAATGGGAGCTGATTCCAAAGGTACCTTCTAATGCTGATCTGATCAGTTCTTCTTCTGCTGTTTGCTTCAGACTCATATCCAATTTCCATCAACAGTGGCAAAACAATCTCTCTTGGTTCAATGGCTCAGAATTTGCATAACAAATGCAAGGCGTGGTCATGACACTTTCCCGCCAAATGGTGAGTGTTTCTTCTGAGGATGTCTTCAGACCAAAACATCCTATTCTCTTCCACACCTGGGACTTCTAAGCAAACTGTCAGACTAAAACTTAAATGGTGCTGGCCTAAAGCTCATACTGAGACACCAGCCCCCCACAGTGTATTGAAAGTTAATTCTGGGTAATGTAGTGTTGTGTTAGTGACAGTTAGTCTGGTTGATCTATATTTTTGAAATCCATATTCTGTGGGAAGTCTAGCTGGCAACCATGTGCCAACAGGGATTTTAGTTAAGTGAAACGCTACCCAACAGAGATATGATGTTCAGAGGATGGCATTCCCCAATTCCTGCCCCCATGTCCCAGTGCCACCGTGGATGGGGAGGGGGCTGGGAAAGTGACTGTTCCCTCATTGTACTAGGAGAGAACATGACCTCAGCTCTGTTCTTAGTGAAAGCTAATTACCTTTCTATTTTTCCTGCCAGCGTAGACCATCACAAATTTCAGACGTAAAATAAAAGAAAGATAAACACGAGCATCACCTCACAGCAGGAGCCACCACTGCCTCATGATCCATGCCCTGCCCATCCCAGTGCCCCGGCTGAGGCCTGAGCAGGTGTGGGTGGGGGTGTCAGTGAATGAGGGGAGCTGGGCAGGGTGCAGAGGGCTGTGCATTCCCCTGAGCTGTGCTGCCCATTCCCCAGAGCCATGGAGAATCAGAAACTCGCTTTGTCAATACATGAAGTGAAATACATCAAAACCCGGTTTGAAGATTCAGGTTGAATTGTGGTAAATGGAGCACTTTGGAAACACTCCCTTTAGGAAAAGAATATTTTTCTCTTTTTGCACGAGTCACCAGTGTGTCCGATGAGAGACCAGCTGCTTTCACCCATCTTGTCTGGCAGAGGGCCTCAGAAAAGCAGTCAGAGAGTTCTGGACCCGAAAGCAACTCACACTCTGGGAAGACGCCCGAGGGCAGCAGCAGTGGGGCTGGAGGTCGGCCCGGGATGCTCAGCCTCAGCAAATGGCAGCAAATGAAACCCTTGGCAGACTCGTGATCCTGCCTCACCATGAAGCAAACACAACTTCTGTTGTGGTTCAGTCCCATCTCCTTTGTCCTCAGTGAGAGCAGAGGATGGCTGGCCCCTCCCAGAGAAATTGTGCTCATCATGAGCCACGTCAGGCCTTCATCTTAAAAGTGCCTTTTGCAGAAATTTTGCCGGACAAATTGCACATACCATTTGCAGCCACACGCACTTACTTCTCCATTTGTCTCCACATCTTGGCTCTTTTCATTGAGATAAGCCAAAGGAACCCAGAGAGACACATAAATAACCTGGCTGTTTTATTGCCCTGGTTCTCATAATAGGCTACATTGTGTGACCCGACCATATCTTTTTCAGGAAATTTACGTCGTGGCAATAATAATTCCTTCTAACAGAAACAACCCATAACAGGGTGGCTTTATTAAGAGAGTATTTATGGCTAATTAAGCTGCCATGAGTACTCTTTTCCCTCTGGGGCTGCTGAAGAGCAGATGCACATGGGGAGACAGCGGGAGCATCTCAGCAAGTGATTGGGTCTGAAGATGGGAGACCAGGGGTCTGCTCATGGCCGTGTCACCCACGGTGTCATAACCGTGGGCAAGACGCTGCCCTTCTCTGGATCTCACCTTTGTCAACTGGAAAGTGATGGGGTTGAATTGGATGAACTTCTTGCTGTGATTTGCAAACCTGAGGGTCGAGGGGAAGCTGAGTATTTGCTCAGGGATGTGATAAGAATGAAAGATCACAGTCCAGTGAGCCCTACACTCTCACATACTTTTGAGACTTCAGCCCACCAGTCGTAAAGGTGACAGATGGTTTAACCAAGTCCAGCAGCTAAATCCTAACATAAAAATAAATTAGGCAACCCAAAGAATCAGGTCCATTGTGTGTGTGTGTGAGAGAGACCGTGAGCTTCCAGAGTCTGACCCTGACCCCACTAAGAACACCAAGAAGTAAAAGCACACCAAGTGACCTAACCAGAGGCCATCTGTTATCAAGAAAGTGCCCATCACTCATCACCTCCCTTAAGTGTGTGTGCTTCCACTCCGGGGAGACACATCGGCCTTCCTGCTCAGGAATCCTCTCTCTCTCCTAGTCTCAAATCCCCAGACAAATACAGTTGGGAAGAAATTATTCTCACAGTCAGAAATGACACATAGTTCCTGGAAAACATTTTAGCACTTAGCAGCACACTTCCACCCTCTCTCTTGCTAAGATGCTGGATAAATCCTGACCCTGGGGAAATCAGCTTCAGCTGACCTAACCCCCTCTACCCCAGGCATTTACCTGGAGAAGTAACCATAGCCCTTGTTTTCTCAGCAAGTCTCTCATGTCCAGTGATGGTGTGACCACCCACCAGAAGCACTCGAAGGTTCACACTGTCCCATCAGTTATTTAATTTTTAAAAATTGAAGTCTAGTCAGTTTACAATGTGTCAATTTCTGGTGTACAGCATAATGTTTCAGTCATATATACATATATATATATATATATATATATATATTCCTTTTCATTTTCTTTTTCATTATAGGTTACTACAAGATATTGAATATAGTTCCCTGTGCTCTACAGAAGAAACTTGTTGTATATCTATTTTATATATTGTAGTAGTATCAGGGATAAATTGGCAGTTCAAGATTTGCAGATGCTACCCTATCAGTTATGAGTAGACAGGGTTAAGTGTGTGGCTGTTTCAACCAAATACACAAACAGGGTAAAGGTGCGAGGGTCTTTGATCCATGAGAGCTTCATCCCCATCACCTCGGAGGGGCAGTCTGTGTGCCACCCATGGACAGGTTGCTCTAGGGAATGGCAGAATTATTTAAACATGATCCTGGTCCTGAAAGAGTTTCCTGTTTGGGAAACTCCCTCTTAGAGGGAAAAATATTAGCAGAATTACTAGTTGCCATCAGTTCCTTGCCCAGACTGTGCAGAGAACAAGGAGGGGAAGTCCGCATTGCAAGGTTGGTGGTAAGATACTGGTTCCCACTGTGTGGTCTCACACAAATCCCTAAACTTCTCTACACTCCCAAGTTCCCAATAGGAAAATAGCCAATTCCCCTACCCCAATATTCAAGGATGAGATAACTATTGGAAAGAATTGAACTTACCCCACCAGCTACCAGATATTCAACTGCTAATTTCCACTGGCTGTGCAGCTGGGCTTTGCCTACCAAGACAAAACCCTCTGTTGATGACAAGACCAGACTTAAACCCCAAATGTGCTTCTCGTGGTTTTCTAATAACACGTTGAGGAGTAGAGTCAGAAGAAGCACTTTTCAATAAGTCTGTAGATACTTGAGAGGTTGATAAATGACCTCCAGCTCTGTTCAGTAAATCTGTGGCAAAAATCCCTCAGTATGAAATAAAAGCATGTCACTGAATGATTGGAGCCTATACATAGCCATTGGGTGCCTAAAGGTCTTATATGCTTCAATCTGGTCCCTGTTAACAAATGATAATAATAACATTGACACTATTAAATAGTTATCAGTTATCACACCATACCACTTATCAAGTATTGTGCTAAACACTTCAGACATGGGACCCACTTTAACACTTCAGACAATTCTACGAAATAGACACCAGTTTCTCTAGAGAGGTTAAGGCAAATTGTCACCGACTTAAGGAAAATAGTGGCAGGCGGAGAAACTGAGATTTGGCCCCAGTGACCTGGCCCCATGCCTGTGCTGCTTTGTGCTTTGTATCTGTCCCTCCAGTCCTGCTGCCTCGGGGGCACTGATGCTCTCTGAAGCCAGATTTCCTAAGGAGCTAGAGAACTAACACTTTATTGTTTCAGTTCAAATCTCTTTACAAGCTAATGCACATTTCCACACCTTGATTTTTAAACAGCTTTATTGAGATGTAAACCACATACCTATTCACCCATTTAAAGTCTATATTTGCTCATTTAGTACATTCACAGTTATGCAACCATCATCACAATCTAATTTTAGAACATTTTTGCCTTTCCCAAAAGAATTCTGTTCATTAGCAGTTACTCCTAGTCCTCCCTAAATGCCAATTACTGTGCTCCACTAATCTGCTTCCTGTCTACATAGATTTGCCTCTTCTGCACAATTTATGTAAATTAATCATAGATTATGTGGTCTTTTGTGACTGGTCTCTTCCACTTAGCATAATGTTTTGACGTTTCACTTATGGCACCTATCGGTACTTCATTGCTGTGTATTGCTAAATAATATATCATTTGTGTGTGTGTGTGTGTGTGTGTATAAACATTTTATTTATCCATTCAGCAGTTGATGGATATTGGAGTTGTTTCCACATTTTGACCATTATGAGAGTGATGCAATTAATATTCCATGTACACGCTTTTGTGTGGACATATACTTTCATTTCTCTTGAGTATAAGCCTAGGAGTAATATTGCTGGATCATATGGTAACTCTATGTTTAACTATTTGAGTAACTACCAAAATGTTTTTCAAAGAAGCTGCATCATTTTACATTCCCTGCAACATGAGAGTTTCAATTTCTCTACTTCCTTACTAACATTTGTTATTGACCGTCTTTGATTTAGCTATTCAAAATGTAAAGTGGTATCTCAATGTGATTTTAATTTGCATTTTCCCAGTGGTTATGTTTATTGGCCATTTGTTCATCTTCATTGGAGAAATGTTTATTCAGACCCTTTGCCCAGTTTTAATTGGTTTATTTGTCTTCTAGTATTGATTTGTAAGAGTCTGTTTTATGTTCTGGATATAAGTCCCTTCTCAAATGTATGATATGAAAACATTTTCTCTCATGTTTTTGGGCATGTCTATTGAAGCATGATGATGAAGTCCAACTTATCTATTTAATCTTTTGTTATTTGTGCTCTTGGCATAATATCTAAGATGCCATTTCCTAACTCAAGGTTATCAAGACTTACCCCTAAGTTTTCTTCTAAAGGTTTTATAGTTTTAGCTCTTACATATTAGTTTATGACCATTTTGAGTTAATTTTATATGGTATGAAGTAGGGTTCTAGTTTCATTCTTTTGCACTGAATATCCAGTTGTCCAAACAACATGCTTGAAAAGGATTTTCTTTCTCTCATTTGAATTTTCTTGGCACAATTGTTGAAAATCAGTTGACCATAAATGTAAGGGTCTACTTCTGGACTCTAAGTACTATTTCATTGCTCTATATGTCCGTCCTTACAGCAGTACCATAGTGACTTGAATTTTGTAGTAAGCCGTAAACAGATAGTGTGAGTCCTTCAACTTAGTTTTTATCTTTCAAGATTATCTTGGCTTTTCTGGGTCAGTAGCATTTCCATGTACATTTTAGGATTAACTTGTCAATTTCTGCAATAAAGCCAACTATTATTTTTATAGAGATTACCTTGAATCTGTAGATAATTTGGGGAGTATTGAAATATTATCAGTATTAAGTCTTCTAATCCATGAAATGGGATAGTTTTCAAGTTATTTAGAGCTTCTATTTCACTCAATAATGTTTTGTAGTTTTTCAGTGTACAAGACTTGCATTTCTTTTGTTAAATTTATTCTTATTTCTCTTGACGCTAGTGTAAATGAAGTTTTTTTTTTAATTTAATTTTTGCATTGTGTATGTTGTATCTTGCAACCCTGATCAATGAATCTATTAGATATAATAGTTTTAAAGTATATTCCTTAGAATTTTGTATGTAAAGATATGTCTTCCACAAATGGAGGTAGTTTCACTACTTCCATTTCAATCTGGGCATCTTCTGTTTTTCTTTCTTTCCTTCCTTTGATGGGAATTCAGTGCAATGTTGAATAGAAGTGGTGAGATTACTTACCCTGTCTCATTTCCTGGACTTCAGGAAAAAGCATTCAGCTCCTCACCATTAGCTATGATGTTAGATGTAGGTTTTTTATAGAAGAACTTCATCAGGTTGCGGAAGTTCGTTCTATTCTCCAGTTTGTTGACTCTCATCATGAAAGGTGTTGAATTTTTCAAATGCTTTCTCTGTATCTGTTAAGATAACCATGTCTTTGTGTCTTTATTCTATTAATATTATGTGAATTGATTTTTAGATGTTAAACCAACCTTACATCCTAGAATAAATCCCACTTGATCATGGTGTATAAAGTTTTTATATGTTTACTGGACTTGGTTTGCTACTATTTTGTTGAGAATTTTTACATTTGTATTCATAGGTGTTATTTGTCTGTAGTTTTCTTTTTTGTGTATAATATTTTTGTTTAGTTTTGGTGTTAAGGTAATACTGATTTTTCACAAAATAATTATAAAGCATCCCTACATCTTATTTGTTTGAAAGAGTTTATGAAAGTTTGCTGTTGAATCTTAAATGTTTGATAGAATTTGTCAGCAAATGTATCTGGGGCCTGGACTTTTCTTTGTGAGTAGTTTTAAATAACTAATTCAATCTTTTTTATATTATTATTCAGATTTTATATTTTTGATTGAGTTGGTTTCAGTAATTTGTGTGTTTTTAGATATTTATCCAATTTATTCAGGTTATCTAATTCATTGCCATACAGTTATACATAGAATTCCCTTTAATACCTTATATTTCTGCCAGACCAGTAGTGATGTCTTCTCTGTCACTCCTGATGTTAGTAATTTGAGTCTTTTGTTTTTTTTGGTCATTCCAACTAAAAGTTTGTCAATTTTGTTGATCTTTTCACAGAACCATATTTTGATTTCATTGATTTTCTCTTTGTTCTTCTTTTCTGTAATTATTTCTTCTCTAATGTTGTTTATTTTCTCCCTTCTATTTTCTTCTGGGTTATTTTCTGTTATTTTTTCTAATTTCTTCCCCCCAACTCTCCAGTTTTACTGAGAGATAATTGACATACATCACTGTTAAAGTTAAAGTGTACGCTTGATGGTTTGATTTACATATATTGTGAAGTAATTACCATAATAGTTTCAGTTAATATCTATCATCTCATATAGATACAATAAAAAGAAAAGAAAAAAGCAATTTTAAAATTTATAAATATTCACTGCAGAACCTATTAGTAATTGTGATTACATGTCCTTTCATTTCTTTTCCCTTTTAATAAAGTATAATTGATCTACAACACTGTTAGTTCCAGGTGCACACTAAGGTGGTTCAATATTTCTATTCGTTTCAAAATGATCACAACATAAACCTAGTTACCACATGTCACCATAAATAGTTATTACAATGTTATTGACTATATTGCCAGTGTTGTACATTTCATTTCTGTGACTCATTTGTTTTGTAACTGGAAGTTTTTACCTCTTAATCTCCTTCATCTATTACACTAATCTCTACACCAACCTCCCATGTGGCAACCACCTGTTTTTCCTCTCTATCTATAGTCTGTTTCTGTTTTGATTTGTTTGCTCATTTGTTCTGTTTTTTGGATTTCACATATAAGTGAAATCATATGGTATTTGTCTTTCTCTGTCTGCCTTATTTCACTTAGCAAAATGCCCTCTAGGTCCATCCATATTGTTGCAAATGGCAAGATTTCATTCTTTTTAATGGCTGAATAATATTCGTGTGTGTGTGTGTGTGTGTGTGTGTGTGTGTGTGTGTGTGTGTGTGTGTGTCTTCTTTATCCATTCATCTGTTGATGGATACTTAATTTGCTTCCATATCTTGGCTATTATAAATAATGCTATAATGAACATAGGGATGCATCTATCTTTTCAAGTTAATGTTTTGTTTTTCCTCAGAAAAATACCGAGAAGCGGAATTGCTGGATTGTATGGAGTTCTGTTTTTATTTTTTTGAGGAACTTTTATACAGTTTTCAATAGTGTCTGTACCAATTTACACTTCCATCAACAGCACACAAGGGTCCCTTTCCTTCACATCCTCACTGACATTTGTTATTTGTTGTCTTTTTAATATTAACCATTCTGACAGGTGTGAGGTGATAGCTCATTGTGGTTTTGATTTGTATTTGCCTGATAATTTGTAATATTGAGCATCTTTTCACATGCCTGTTGGCCATCTGTGTGTCTTCTTGGAGAAATGTTTATTCAGATCCTCTCTATTATTTAATCAGGCTCTTTGTGTGCATGTGTTTGATGTTAAGTTGTATGAGTTCTCTGTATATTTTGGATATCAACCCCTTTGCTGGATATACCATTTGAAAATATTTTCTCCTATTCAGCAGGCAGCCTTTTCATTTTGTTGATAGTTTCCTTCACTATGCAAAAGCTTTTTACCTTTATGTAGCTCCATTTATTTATTTTTGCTTTTGTTTCTCTTGCCTGATGAGACATATACAAAACAATAATGCTAAGATCAATGTCAAAGAGCATATTGCCTATGTTTTCTTCTGGGAAGTTTATGGTTTCAGGTCTTATATTTAAGTCTTTAATGCATTTTGAGTTTATTTTTGCATATTGAGTAAGAAAGTAGTCCAAATTGATTTTTTTGCATTTAGCTGTCCAGTTTTCCCAACACCATGTATTGAAGACTATAATTTTCCCATTGCACATTCTTTCCTTCTTTGTCATAGATTAATTTACCATATAAGCATGGATTCTTTTCTGGGATTTCTATTCTGGTGCATTGATTGGTGTGTCTGTTTTTGTGCCAATAGCATTCTATTTTGTTGCTGTAACTTTGTAGTATAGTTTGAAATCAGGAGGTGTGGTGCCTCTAGCCTTGTTCTTCTTTCACAGGATGTTTTGGTTATTCAAGATCTTTTGTGTTGCCTTAAAAATTTTAGAATTATCTGTTCTAGTTCATGAAAAATGCCATTAGTACTCTGAAAAGGATTGCATTAAATCTACAGATTTCTTTAGATAGTATGATTATTTTAACAATATTAATTTTACAATCCATGAGCATGGTATATCTTTCTATTTGTTTGCATTGGCTTCAGTTTCTTTCATAAATGTTTTATAGTTTTCTGACAGATCCCTTACCTCCTCAGTTAGATTTATTTCTAAGCATTTTATCTTTCTGATGCTGTTGTAAATGGGATTTTTTCCTTAATTTCTCTTTCTTATAGTTCATTATTAGTGTATAGAAATGCAATAGATTTCTGTATGTTAATTTTGTATGTTACAACTTTACTGAATTCATTTATTAGTTCCAATAATTTCTTGGTGTCATCTTTAGGATTTTCTATGTATAGTAGCATGTCATCTGCATACAGTAACAGTTTTACTTCTTCCTTTCCAACTTGGGATCCTTTTATTTCCTTTTCTTCTCTGATTTCTATGGCTAAGATTTCCAATATTATGTTGTATAAAAGTGGCATGAATGAGATTTTTTGTTTGGTTCCTGATCTTACAGGAAATGATTTCATCCTTTCAGTATTTAGTATGATGTTGGCTATGGGCTTGTCATATATGGCCTTTATTTTGTTGAGATATGTTCCCTCTATACCCACTTTATTCAGGGTTTTTATCATAAATGGATGTTGAATTTTGTTAAAGTTTTTTTCTGCATCTATTGTGATGGGTCATATGGTTTTTGTTCTTCAGTTTGTTAACGGAAATTATCACATTGATTGATTTGTGGGTATTGAACCATCCTTGCACCCTGGGGTAAATCCCACTTGATTGTGGTGTATGATCCTTTTGTATTGTTAAATTCACTTTGCTAAAATTGTGTTGAGGATTTTTGCATTTATGTTCATCAGCAATGTTGGCCTATAATTTGTGTGTGTGTGTGTGTGTGTGTGTGTGGTGTCTTTTTCTGGTTTTGGTATCAGGGTGATGCTGGCCATGTAAAATTAGTTTGGAAGCATTCCTTCCACTTCAATTTTTTGAATAGTTTGAGAAAGATAGGCATTAATTCTTTAAATGTTTGGTAGAATTCCCCTGTGAAGTTGTCTGGTCCTGGACTTTTGTTTGTTGGAAGTTTTTGAATTACTGATTTAATTTCACTGCTGGTAATTGGCCTGTTCAGATTTTCTGTTTCTTCCTGATTCAGCCTTGGGAGAATGTACATTTCTAGGAATTAATCCATTTCTTCTAAGTTGTCCATTTTATTAATGTATAATTGTTTGTAGTAACCTCTTATGATCCTTTGTATTGTGGTGTCAGTTGTAACTTATCCTTTTACATGTCTGATTTTGTTATTTGGGTTTTCTCACATTTTTTCTTGATTAGTTTGGCTAAAGGTTTATCATTTTGTTTATCTTTTCAAAGAGCCAGCTCTTTGTTTCATTAATGCTTTTTTTTTTTCAGTCTCTATTACATTTATCTGTCTGATCTTTAAGATTACTTTCTTTCTACCAACTTTAGGCTTTTTTTTAACTTCTTTTTTCCAATTTCTTTAGATGTAAGGTTAGGTTTTTTTGAGATTTTTCTTATTTCCTGATGTAGTCTTGTATCATGATAAACTTCCCTCTTAGAACTATTTTTGCTGTGTCTCATAGATTTTGGATCATTGTGTTTCCATTTTAATTCGTCTCCAGAGAGTTTTTAATTTCATCTTTAATTTCTTCCAGGACCTATTGGCTGTTTAGTAGCATATTGTTTAGCCTCCACTTGTTTGCATTTTTTCAGTTGAGGAAGATCTGTGTAGGGTTTGTGTTATTAACCTTCTTAATTAGAATTCCTCATTCTCTTATTTCTTTCTGTGGATTTAAGTTTCCAGCTGGTGTCAGCTCCTTATTCCAACACAGCTTTTTCTCCACTTACTTTCTTTGTTTTGATATTTTCAAATACCCTGCATTTCTACATATTACAGACAAAGCAATATTTATACACATATTGTTTTATTCAATTATCTTTAAAATCTACTAAGAGAGGAAAGAAGAGAAAATATGCATTATACTGTATTATATTATTACTTGCATAATTACTTTTACTGACCCTCTTTGTTTTATTGTGTGTATTGAATTACTTTATGGTGCCACTTGCCTTTATCCTGAGGAATTCTTTTAGTATTTCATTCAAAGTAGGGGTTTTAACAATGAACACTTTCTTTTAAGTGAACTCTGGGACAACATGAAGCACACTAACATTCTCATTATAGAGGTCCCAGAAAGAGAAGAGAGAGGAAAAGAACCTGAGAAAAATTTTGGAGAGGTAATAACTGAAAACTTCCCCAACTTGGGAAAAGAAACAGTCACCTAAGTCCAGGAAGTGCAGAGAGTTCCACACAGGATCAACTCAAAGAGGAACACACCAAGGCATGTAGTCATCAAATTGACAAAAATTAAGGATAAAGAGAAAATATTAAAATTAATAAGAGGAAAGCAACAAATAACATACAAGGGAACTCCCATAAGGTTATCAGCTGCTTTTTCAGCAGAAACTCTACAGGCCAGAAGGGAATGGCATGATATATTTAAAGCAATGAAAGAGAAAAACTTACAACTAAGAATACTTTATCCAGCAACGCTCTCATTCAGATTTGATAAAAAAAACCAAAAGCTTCACAGATAAACAAAAGCTAAAAGAATTCAGCACCACCAAACCAGTTTTACAATGAGTGTTAAAGGACCTTCTCTAGTCATCAAACCATTAGAAAAGAGAACAAAAAGAAGAAATAGAAAAAAAAAATACTTATAAAAGATTGCTTTGGCAGTTTGGGGTCTTCTATGGTTCCATATAAATTTTGGAATTGTTTCTTTTAGTCTGTGAAAAATGATGTGAGTATTTTGACAGGGGTTGTATTGGATCTGCAGACTACTTTGGGGAGTATGGCCATTTTGATAATGTTGAGCCTTCCAATGCAAGAGCGAATGATATCTTTCCGTTTTTTGTATCATCTTCAATTTCCTTCATCAGCATTTTACAGGTTTCAGAGTATAGGTAACCTCTTTGGTTAAGTTTATTTATAGTTATTTTGTTGTTTTTGATGCAATGGAAATGTCTCTGCCAGTTATAAAATTCTGGTTTTTGAAGTGAAAAAAATGAATGAAGGGCTGCAAATGGCAAAATATCCTTCTTTCTTATGGATGAGTTGTATTCTATTAAATATATATGCGGCATCTTCTTTATCCATTCATCTATTGATGTGCACTTAGGATGCATCTGTATCTTGGCAATTATAAAGAATGTTGCTGTTAATAGCAGGATATATGTATCTTTTTGAATTAATTCTTATTTTGTGGTTGGTTTTATTCCTTTGATAACTATGTAAGTTTAAAAAGCTAAAGCTCTAAATGTTCTTAGAAATAATGAACAGTACTGTATGTAAATTAAAAATATGTGCAGTATATTATGTATATGTATTTACATGCAACATATTGTATACTTGCAGTCAAATTGTAACAGTTCTACCTAATAAAACTGAAAAATGAAAAAAAGAGCTTTTTCTTCCTTCCTTCCTTTCTTCCTTCCTTCTTTCTCTTTTCTTCTTTTCTTCCTTTGTTTTCCTTCCTTCCTTCCTACCTCCCTCCCTCTCTCTTTCTTCTCTTTCTTTCTTCCTTCCTTCCTTTGTTTCTTCCTTCCTTCCTTCTTTCCTTTCTTCCTTACCTATTTGGAATTTTCTTATTTAGCCTTCATTTTTGAAAGAGTTTGTCTGGTTATAAGGTTCTTGGTTGATTGCTTTTGCTTTCAGTACTTTGAATCCCACTGCCTTGTGACTTCCACTGTTTCTGATAAGAAGTCAGCTGTTAACCTTCTTGGGATTCCCTTGTGTGTTGATGAGTCATTTTTCTTGTGTTGTGTTCAAAATTTTCTGTTTGTCTTGCTTTTTAAGTAGTTCAGTGAAGTCTATTTCCCTGCAATGTACAGCCTCTGATGTCTCTCCTCTGAGAGTGCAGCATTGAGAACATATTTTCTCCTTCATCAGCAGAGATGTTGGTGTCTATTTGTGTACACTTTGAATCTCTCTTTCCTTGATCTGCCTCTTAAGCTTCTGGCTGGTCTGCTTTTGTTGGTATCCCACCTAGATGTTAGCCTCTACTAATTGCTAGCTATTTGCTCTATTTATTTTTATAATACTTTGTTATTGTTTGATAATACTTTTGTATAAATTTCTCCATAGTCTGATGCAATTAAAGTCATATTTCTTTTCAGGAGTAGGGTGTTCCCTGTCTTTGGATCTTACTCTGACTGCAGGAGGGCTCTTTTTAGCTGTCTTTTCCTTAGTTCTCTCTGTTAAACTTCTAGCTGGTATACCATGTTGCTTACTCATGGAGCCACCAGGCTTGTCCTGTGCACCACCAAGATCTTCATTGTATTTTAAGAATGTCCTTAAGCATGATCTTCTCAAATTATGTTATAAATAAAATCAGACCTTTTGAGGAGTGATGGGAACCTCACTATTCTTGAAACTCACTTCTCACTTCTCTACCTAGTCAGAATCTCTGTACCACTAAACCAGAACTGGGTGGTCCTCTTCTCCTTGTGACACTCATGCTTTATCAATGAGAGGTCTTCTCTTGCTCCTCCTAGCAGTGAGCCTCCATCCTACAAGATGTCTAGGGCAGGGGTGATAAAGGCCCAGTATTTTTGGCCCTATGAATGAGTGCTCATTGAAGAAGGGAGCCCCAGTCCTCTTGGGCATCTTTGCCTGGATTAGAACTCCTGTAGTATGAAGATGATGAAGGGATGAAATTTGCTGAGAACTTCCCCATGCTGGGGTGAAATCATAACCCTAGACTGGAATCTTTAGGGAGAGGGCCCTCATCTTCATGGCCACACCAACCTAGTATAGAGTTTCCATTACACTGGGCTGAGGGTGGGGATATGAGTTTGGTTAGGGCTCAAATGCCACATACTCTCACTGTTAGTACTGAGATTTAATAGATTTTTCTTGAGCAAATGTTTTCCACTATGCCATTAGGACAATCCCTAGAGACTTTAAATATTTGTTTTATATAACATTACATAAATAAATGGTTGTTTTGCTGGGGAGAGGGTCTACTGAGCTCCCTGTGACACCATTTTTCATGTCCTATATCTCCTTGCCTTTTATACATTGAAGTTGGATCATAATCTGTCCTCTTCTTGATCTTTCAAAAGCCATTATAACATAATTCCACTATGGAATGTTATGAAGATTTTTTTCTACTATATAATATGATCTCAGAATCTTTTAGCTTAAATTTTATAGTTTTTTGAGTTCTTCCTCTAACTTTGACTAGTCAGCCATTAAAATATTTTTAAAAACAATTTTGGCAGCCTGTGTGTGCATAGTTACCCTCTTTAATGCCTTCTAATTTTCAGATTTGAAGCTGATTGGAAGCTTGTCACAATTATGGGCAATTGTAGTAAAAACATTCTGAGGGCCTAGAGAAATCTCCAATGAACCAAGTGTCTATCCTCCAAATCATGTCATTCCACAAAGACTATCCAGAGCCTTTGATAAGTCTGTTAACTTCCTGGTGTTGATGATCCTCCAGACAGGGGAGTTAGTGGGGAGCTGAGACGTGCTATAGAAGTGACCTCACAAGCTGCTCCCAGCTTCAGCAGTGATGACTGGGCTAAGTGGTCAAGAGGTGTGTGTATGTGAAAACACAGCAACTCTAGAAAGGGCTAAAATTTTAGAATAGAAAAGAAACACCTTGCCTTGGAGGCTCATGGGGTCTGAGAGCCAGTCCTGAGGTAAGGCAGGAAGAGGGTGGGAAGCTCTGACCCACAGAGGGGCCCAGCACTGGCTTTGCTGCAAGTCTAGCCCAAGCAAGAATGCCCTGATTCTGATAATCCAGTTATTGCATCTTCTCTGCGTCTGAATACTGCCATGGACAGCTGCTGTTCCTCAGCGCGTCTGTGCCCTGGGGTGCCATTCTGCCTTTCCTAGTGTCCGTGTTAGAGATTTGCATGAACAGCATCCCCTGGCTGCAGCCTGCCATTAACAACAAACTTTCCTCGATGCGCATGGCCAGCCGTTAACGTGCACAAAGTTCTTTCATACTTGTGCCCGAAGGTCTTGTTTGCTGGATCTCATCTGCTTTGTGTGTTTTACCAGCTTGCTGTGACTGTCTCCTGTGATCTTGCCTATATAGATGGTCTATTGGTCAGCGAATGTCTAACCTCAATTGCGAGATATATTTAAAGTTCTGGCCTCTCTCAGTGTACTCCTGCAATGTGCCACCCAGCTGTAGTTAATGGAGGCCTGACAGAAACAGCCAGTGCTTCTCAAACTTGGGCATGTAACAGAATCACTTGGAGGGATCTTTAATATGCAGATTGCAGGGCTCTGCCCCCAGAGTTTGTGACTCAGGTGTGCTGAGTTAGGGACAAAAGTCTGCTTTTCTAACAGCTTGCTGAGTGATGCTGGTGCTGCCGGTCCAGGGACCACACTTTGGGAATGGACCACATCATTGATCCAAAAGGTTACATGACTCAAATAGTTCAAGTTGCCATCCCTGGGGAGCTCACCAAAGCCCATTTTTAACTTTTTTCCTGCATTTAAAAATCTTCATTCCTTTTTTCTATTTTATAATTAAGAATAATAAATAACACAAATACCCGCTTATCCAAATACATGTCCTCAAATTCTCCACTCAGCCTGTTCCCTCTGGCCTATTGGACTTCTTTCTCTTCCTTCCTCTTTCTTCCCTCAGGGTGTTTGCAGAAACTACTCTGCCTGGAGAAGACCCCAAATGCCCGTTGTTCAGGTCAAAGGTTAAAGTTCACCTTCTCAGAGAGAACGTGCCTAATCCACGCCACTCTCTATCACCCGAGATTTCATTTTATCTTGTCCTTTAACTTGCCTGTGTTTTCTGTTTCCTGACTGATCGCTTCTCCTTTTGCATCCCCTTCTCCACCACGTATGGGGAAGTCTGTCACGTAGCAGGTGATCAATAAATATTCGTTGAGGGACTAAATAATGGTAGAAATAAAAATATTATTTAAAAAAATGGGCCAGACCCCTACCATGTTCTCAGCTGTGACAGTGATATGCACATCAGTGAAGCCAGAACAGATCTCTGGGGAGAGGCTGCTTCTGAGGGGGACCTGGAGGGGATGAAGGACATGGCAGAGAAGGAACTGGGGGCAAGCTGGGAGAGATGGTGTCCTGCCTTGGAAGGTGGGGGAGTTTAAGCAAGGCTGGCTCAGATTGTCAAACAGAGCAGGCAGCTCAAGCACAGGAAGGACAGGACATTCTATGTGCCTGTAGGTGATCGTATTAGTTCCCGAGGGTTACTGTAACGATGTCCCAAATATGGGTGGCTTGAGATGAAGGAAAAATAATTCTCTCGCAGTTCTGGAGGCTGGAAGCCAGATACTAAGGTGTTTATAGGGCCGTGCTCTCTCCAAAGTCTTTAGCAGAAGCTCTTTCCTTACTTCTTCTGGCTTCCGGTAGCCCCAGGTATTCCTTGGCTGTGGCAGCATAACTCCAACCCCTGCTTTGTAGTCACTTGGCGTTCCCTCCCTGTCTGTGTCTGTGCCCTTTCTCCTCTTCTTATAAGGACACAAGTCATTGGATTAGGGCCCACCCTGATGACCTCATCTTAATTTGATTACAACTGCAAAGATCCTATATCTGAATCTGCACATGCACAAATTCTGGAGGTAGGACTTCAATATATCTCTTTGGAGGACACAAGTCAACTCATAATGTGACAATGAGTTATATCTGAAGAACATTTTACCCCACGGTTCTCGAAGGAAGAACGACCCAGCCATCCGATGCTGAAGCCCCGCAGGAAATGCGCCTCAGTCCAGGATCACTCAAAATGGTGAGTACCCTCAGTCCAGACCCCTCAAAGGAGAAATGCCTTACCCTAGGATCCCTCAAATAACAACAGTACTTCTATTGATATACCCCAAACATACTATGGTCTTGGTCCACTTAGGTCCCATTTGGGGATGGAATGGGAGGGCCTCCATGTTCTGATTTCAGTGGTAAATGTGACCTGTGTCTCTGCCCAGGTTTAGACCCCTAACAGGGAGTCTTCAGGCTTCAGTGCTGCATGATGTACAGGTCTATTGGACAAGGTCCATTCTTTCTAGGTGTGTCCCTAGAAAAATATACAATAACCCCTTTACATGGAGGAAGGGATAGAGGCTCAGAGAGGGCATGTGTCTTGCCAGTGGTCACATGGCTCATAAGCAGTAAAGCTAGTCCTCTTGTGCTGTTTAAATGCTCTGAGTATTGCTCTGTGCTGATTCTATTTTATTGGGATGCCTTTACCAACAGTCAACCCTTTATCCGTGCCCGGACCCTTAAGACTGGAGTGCCCAGTCTTAAGACTGGAGGATGAAGGGAATCTCTGGAATCTGGAAACTGATCCCAGGTCTAAGACCCCTTTGTACCTCAGGACCATTTTTTCATCTGTTCGTTGTTCTTTAATGTTGGTTAAATGCATACAAAGTGCATAAGAAGCATGACAAGGAAGCTAGTCCCCAGGAGTCTGCCATCTCCCAGGTGTGGGCCTTTACATTCAATATTGTGAGTAAGGGAATTCTGGGGCAGCAACCTGGCTCAGACTGGAGGGCTCTTCCTTGTGGATATGACCACTGAGCCAAGTGCAGAAGGAGTCTAGGAACCAGGCATACGATGTAGAAAAGCCTAGAGGGGTAAAGAGAGTGGTCTCCTTGGGTTTGAGTCGTGGGAAACCAGAAGTCCTAGAGACGAGCCTGGGGGAATCAGAGATGTGGCCCTGAGGATCCTGGATGCCATGTGAAGGAATGTGATGCTCTTCAATGCTCTTTAAGTCCCCAGAGAGTTTGGAGTCATCCAGGGAGCAAGAAAGATGGTTTCTGCATTTCTAAATGCCCTCACATTGTGTAGGACAGAATCCTACCCACTGTCTGCACTCCTGGGCACTGGCATTGCTCAAAGCCACCTTGGGCCTCCTGACTGGAAATGAAGCAGTAGCTGCACTTGGGCTGTGCCCTCTCAGAGCTGGGGTCAGACTTGATCAGGGCCATGATCTCTGTGGGATGCTGGCCTTTTTTCTAAGCCTGTGATTGGAGACATGCCAGGCTGGGCCGGGCAGGGGGAGGAGCCTTGTTACATCAGCACCCCAGTGAGCAGGGGATGCTGAGGCCCTGGATTGGTGCCTTTCCATAAGGCCACAGATAAAGGCAAAAATGACCTTGGGACTTACATGGCAAGAAAGCTGAGTCTTCCAGATAGGCTTGGATTTAACAAGACCCTTAATTTAGGGGTCTATTCCATTGTTCACTCACACATCAAATATTTATCAAGCATCTGCCATGTGCATAGCCACCTGCTTACTCCAGGGGGATGGAGGTGGGGAAAGGACATTCCCTGGCTCTAACATGTCCACAGTGCAATGAAGGAGATACCAAGAAAACACTCCAACTGTGTAGTTGTCATGATAGAGGTAGGTGTAAATCCAGACTTGGGAGCCAAGAGCAGAGAGCAGTTAACCTTGATACAAAGGCCTTAGTCCATGGATGAAGACATGGACCCCAGAAGGTTTTGGCTACAGTCCTGTCTGATGTTAATTCAATTGCTGCTCTCACAAGATCCTACCATGAGGAAGATCCTTCTCCTGACTTCTTTAAAGGTGATTTCAGACCTTTTCCAGACCCTTAGCTTTAGTCCTGCATCCTCACTCTTAGCTGATAACCAAGGAGATGGAGTCAGCCATTACACACTGATGGTCCCCAACACCCATCCTTCACCACCTCAGCCTAGGGACCCTAAGGTTCTAAGCACCATCTCCAAGCCAATGAGTCTCAGAAGGGTATCCCTAGCCCTGACCATCTCCTGAACTCTAGCTCTGTCTCCTCAGATACCCCAAAGATACCTTAAGCCCAATTTGTCTCAGACTCAATATTCATCAAGTCTGTAGCCTCTCACCCTCAAAGAAACATGCTCATCTTTCTGGATTCCACAACTTTGTTAGTGGTGGGGGTGCTCACTCAGCTCCCCGATCCAGAATTCTAGAGACTGCCCTTGAATCCCCTCAAGTGATCTTTTGGCTGTAGGAAGTATCTGAATATCTCTGCATTCTCTCTCTTCCTCCCTTCCAGTGTTACTGCCTCACCGTCTTCCACCTGAATTACTGCCATAGCTTGGCTGTGATTCCTTTCCTATAATATGCCATTTCCTAGTTCACCCATCACACTGTCCTAAGGGTGATTTTTATCACAAGTGCAAAACTTATAAAATCCACCATGGCATCCCATAACTCACAAAGCGGACAAGAGCCTTCAGAATTTGCTCCCTGCCTACTTCTACTTGTATGTTCTTCAATTTTCGCCGTCACCTCTCTCTCTTCCTTAAGCGTCAGCAATCTGGAATTGACCTTACTATAAGCACCCTTGACTGCCTATCCTGCACCTGCTCCCCTCTCCCTCTCTCCTCATGGAACCACATCTGATTACCACCCTCCCCTTCAAGGAGGACTGCTTGCCTTGAAGCCTCTTTTCACATGACATCCTCCAGCTCCATAATTGGTCCAGAGTGGACAGACATACTCAATGTGAGTTTAGGAAGGGGTTTTACTTCTTCTCCGTTTTGCTAAATGTGAATAACGAAGCCGTCGGCTCCATTGTCACTGGTCATTATCTTGGACAGTCCTGGGGTGAAACTGACATGAGGACAGAATAAGATGGTGAAGGTACATGGGTCCTTAGTGGAAGCAGGACGCTGGTGATTGGTGCCTCATCTGGAGACCAACTTGGACTCTAGTCATGTGAATTTATCAAGGATTTTCTGTTACTTACAGCCTAAATCTGACAGATGCTAATTCAAGCCCTCATGCCTGAGTTCACTGCCTAAATGTAGGATGAACATAGTGCCAGATGGCCCAGGACCGAACTGGTTTATGTCCCTTGGTTGAGCATAATTAATAACAATATCCCATTCCACTCTCCAAGATTCCTAAGTCTGGACAATAAAGTACCTTTTCACTCTACTGAAATTACTCATATGGATATCCTCTGCTTGGAGATCTCCTACTCAGACATCTAGAGCCCGTTCATGTATCACCTTGATGAGGAGGCTTATCCAACTTCCTTCTTTACTTCCCTGCTTGCCTGGATGGAATCCCACTGCCCTTTTGTAACAATCCCTGTCTTGTGGACATATCTGGTACCACATATACTAGACTGCATTGGAATTATTTATTTTTATTTCTATTCGATTGTGAGCTTAAGGACAGGTACCACCTGTGCTTGATAAGTGATTATTAAAGACACAAATGCATTGTTTAAGGTACCTTAATTGCATATAGTGCATAGGAACATCTGAGCCACAGAGTGGCCTCATGATTATTTATGGATGAGACACAGCTTGACAGAGCATCCGGCTCCTCATCCCATGGCACAGACACTCAGTGACCAGCAGAGAGCAGTCACCGTGAGGCATCTCCTGAGCAGCCCGCAGAGTCCTCCTAAAGAACACATGGTGCTCTGGCCCGAGCAGCAGCAGGAGAACACTGAAGATGTTCCAGAGGGCTCCCAGCTGCTCCAAGAGCAGCTCGTCCAGCTGAGCGGGGCGGGGACAACTCCCTACTTCTGGAAGCCAAGAGTTGTTGCCATGGACAGGGCCCCTGGGTTCCCACTTCCCATCTCAACATGAAATGCCCTTTGTTGTTAGGCAGACTCCAGACATCTTGGAACCAAGCCCCATTTGAATTTTCTCTGGTGCCCTTTGTCCCCATGCAGATGGGCTGCCATGAATAGTTTCTCTATTGGAAGGACTGGAGTGAAAGGAGACAGAGGAGATGACTTCATTCTGTTTCTCTGGATAGTCTTCCAGGTCTGAGGAAGGTGCTCTGAGTCCGTGCCCCACATCCCACCTCCGCTGTCCTGGAAGCCTTAGCTTTTTAGGAATTCCCATCATCCTAGAATTTTGAGGGGGCTGGAGCTCAGAAAAGGAGTTTGCTCCTTAGCAAATATTGCTGGGTATATTGACAAGGAGAGTCTTGCCTGCCTGCTAGGCAAGGGGGGTTCAGGAAACTCTCTGCAGTCAGGAGTGAAGGTAAAATCAAAGAGACTGAGAAAGCAAACGAAGATTCCCCAACATTCTCCTATCAGCGGCACTACCGATGAGGGGCATAACCATCGCCGCTGAGAAGGGTGGCCCACGGCCATGCAGCTTGGCATCAGGGGGTGGCATCCTGCCCTGCACCCTCTGTCCACGGCAGCCTATGCGGCTCTGAAAGCCCAGAAGAGCAGATGTATGAAGTTTTACAGTGAATTGTAAGATACTTGTCAGAAAAAAACTCCAAACTGTGACATGGTATCCAGGACACTTTTCCAGCCTTATCTGTGTACCCCCGCCTTCTATCTCTGGGGCACAGATGCTCACAGCACTTCAGCATCACCAAGAGACCATACAATTCTCAACCGATGTGTCTTTGCTCATCCTTGTAACTTGGTCTGGAATGTTTCTTTGTCTTTGTCATCCAGCAAGCTGTAAACAAACCTGAAGACCCAGTGGAAACAATTTCTCCTAATAAGCCTGCCTTCTGCGGGCTTCCAAGACCAAAGAAGCTGGGATCTTCTTCCTTCCTTCTTTCCTTCCTTCCTTCCTTTTTTTACTTCTTTCTTTTTTTTTTCTTCTAAAACTTGACTTCAGATGTTAGGATACTGGAGTAAATGTTGGGCATGTGTGCGTGTATGTCCCATTTAGCATCTGAGATCTCTTAGGAAAGAGGTTGTCTTCCCCAGGCTTCCAGAATGCTCTTCATTTCACTGTCAATGCTCTGAAACGTTGACTGTGTTGACTGTATGCCTGTAAGTACTGTGAGGAGACTGCCATTTCCAGGAAGATAAACTTTGAAACTATGAGAAATTATCTTTTCTCCTTCTGGTTTGCCCAATAACTTTACGTCCCTAAAGGAAAGCTTTAATTGGAACCTTGACTCTGTATTTGGAGGTAATGGTCCTTACTAAAAATGGATTAGAGCAGTCCATAAACTCTTTCCCTAAATGTTAACATATTACAGGGCCTACCAAGGTTACTTAGCTTGGCAAGAAAGCATGCATTAAATATTGAAATAACAATTTCCTGGATTCCGGTGCAGGCTTCTAACTTGTCCCTGTATCCTGGGGCCATGAGTAAACAGCTGTGACTTAATCAGTAACTGCTGTAAACCCCAAGCTTTTTGCAGTTCTCTTGCAAAGAGAATGAAGGAAGAAACAGGACAGAGTAGACACGAGGGAATGATTACTGACAGCTGCCAACCTTTACAGCCAGCCTCTCTGCTAAATACTTTGCCCAAGCCATCTTTGTAGCCCCTCTGGGCTAGATGCTGCCATGACTCCTGCCTGGAAGATGACCCATCTGAGATGCAGAGTGCTGGGGTGTGTTTCCCCAGGTTGCACAGTGAGACCCTAGTTGATTGCATTTGATTTTGGAGCTTGGGTTCCTAACCATTCGGCTGTGCTGCCACCTTAATTATTCTCCTGTTGAGGTTCAAGTTCAGAGAGGTCAGCTGAGGCAGGCAGACAGAGACATGGTCTAAAGGTTAGGATCTCAGGTTCTTCCTTTCAGGGCAGGGGCGACTGTGCCTTGGGTGCAGTAAAACTGGGCTCCAGAAAAGTCCTGGAATGGGCGCTGAATCTAGCTCTGTGAGGGGCACAGTGCCTTTGGGCATGTTGTTCGAGCCCTTGACACATTGGTTTGTTCATCTGTAAAATGGGGTTGTTTTGAGATACTTCATGTATGGAGCTCAGCACAGTGTCTGGGCACATGAAGAGATGAAAAAAAAGGGGGAGGGGGAGGAGGGAAGGCAGCGGTGGTGGTGGAGGTCTGCTAGGGCACGAAGAAGACTTTGTCTATCTCCTTAAAATTACTCCCATTTCTGTGGTCATAAGAATGTCCTGGGGGGGGGGGAATATTTCCAGAAAGTCTCTTAGGAATTTGGGAAGAAATAGAAATCTATTTGTTCCCTTGTGCCTTTCTCCTCTTGGACCTGGTACCCAATTATAACTTCTCTTTTACCTCCTCCTTTCCCTGCCCAGCCTTGCCCATCCCCTGGATTCTGGACGGCCACTTAACTGCAAGAATGGGCCCTTGGTTCTGTGCATGGTCCCCAGTTTGGACCCAGACATTCAGCTTTGCACAAACACAGCAGCCTCCCCTGCTGCCTGGTTAAGCAATATCCCCCCAGCCCATGTCCACTGCAGGGCAGAACTAACTGGAGCCACACACCTGAGAACATCCCACTGGCCATGGGAGATTAGGGCCAAGAGGCGAGGGTCTGCCCATTGAGGTGGGGCCAATGAAATTAGGTCTACCTTCTAGCAAAATCACTGTGGATGTTTCCCATAAGTGAGAGGGGATTGGGGGCTGTTTCACAGAGCCATCATGCTGACCCTAAAGCTAGCTGAAGAAATTTCTGGATTTCAGGAAAAAGTCTCAATGTTAATGACACTCCAGCACCACTAATGGCCTGGCTCCAGTGGTAAGCATGGCCCTTTGGTTTAGCTAGCCACATCTCTGCCACTTCCTTGGCCTGAGCCAAGGTGACTGAATTCCTCCCATAACCATAACACTCATTCATCATGTGTGTTTATAGTAACTGACACACTTCAAGGCCATTGACAAAAAGCAGCCTGCTGATGGCAGTAGGTCTCATTGGTCCTGTGGTGGGAAAGGACATTGGCCGAGCCTGGAGATCTGGGTAATATGTGACTTATCTTAGGAATGCCTGACTTTGAAAAATATACACAGAGTGACCCACCACGGACCCTTAAAACACTATTTGCTGGCCTTATGCATTCTCTGCCTCATTAAATATGTTGGTTGTTTAAAATTGCTGAGGGATAATTAAACAGGCCTGCAGTTGATTTATGGGAGACAAACAGAGCTATGAATGCTCAGAAATCTTGTGTTTTTGAGGGAGGTAATTTATGAAGATAAGGCTAAATTCTGACGGCAGAATCCCAACTCAAGGTTGGCTATAAGAAGGGATGTTTCTCAAGGGAGGGGTTATAGCTCAGTGGTAGAGCACATGCATAGCATGCACGAGGTCCTGGGTTCAATCCCCAGTCCCTCCATTAAATAAATAAATATAAATAAATAAACCTAATTACGCCTCCCCCCAAAAAAGTGATGTGTCTTGAGAGCCCTTCAAATCCATGGAGGCCAGAAATGTCCAGATGAGTATCATGTCCTGATATCCTGGTCTGGGTTTGGAGTTTGATAGTATTTTTAATGCAATCTCAAGACCTAAGAAGAAAATTGAAACGGAAGACTGCACTCGGACACCCGCATGCACCCCGTACACGATGTGCCACCACGGAGGCTAAACTATGTTTGGAATTTGAAGTGGAATCAAAAGGAACGGTTGTGATAGTGGGTCTGATGAGGGGCCACCCCTGTTTGACAGCCAACGTTTCTTCGTAGTGTGGTTAACACTCACCACCGGGCTCTTCCTACAACAAGTCATACAACGGAGGGTGTGGGTGCTGCTTGAGCAAGTCCGGGCCTTCGGTCCCAGAGTTCTCTGGGGAGGGATGGGGAAGGTTTCCTTTCTTTCTCTTCTGAGTGAGGCTCATAGTAAGAGGACAACACAGAGGATGCACTGAGGCCGACTTCTGTGGGGGAAACTGTCTTGGAGGGCAGAGGACATCTGAGACTTTGAAACACTTGAGTTTCCCAGCCTGGCTGAGCTCATTGCTGGTTCGGGAGCAGCCTCGGTCAGCAGGTGGATGTCCTGATGTGGCCCCTGCGTCCCTGTGGCTCCTGGCCATGTGGCAGCTTCCAACTGGCTGCACCTGGGCCATAGGCTTTGTCCTGCCCTCTCTGGTCCCTCAGTCAATCATGGATACCTGCTTTTGTCCACTTCGAAGGGCTGACTCTCCTCTGCCTCAGTTGGCATCTCCTTCCATCCTGTGTGCTGGTCCCAGGGAAGCCAGTGTGGGCCAGTCACGTCTAGACACATCAGTGCATTTAACTATTGCTCGTTTCTGGCCTCCTTTTGTCTCTTCAGCTTTTCCCTGAGCACACTTTAATCCCTAACATCTCTGACTCAGTGGTCTACCCTAGAAATACGTGTAGGGTGCAGTAGCTGATCTGGGATCCCAGCTCATGTGTGCTGGGGTCCAAGGCCCAGCTTCACTTCCTCTGCTCACGTTATCTTGGATGTGCATCCCAAGTGTCTTGAAACTTCCGAGGGAAAAAGAAAATTGAACTATTGGAACGGCCACAGGACAAAAGAGTATTCATTAAATATTTTCCCTATGTAGGTCTTTTGTTAAAGATGCTTCCAACAATATCTGAGCCACTACAAGAAAATGGCCTGACCCAACCTTCTTTCTCTTTTCAGCTCTTCCCTCCTTTCTGTGTGCTCACCAAGGCAGAAATCCCACCCTGCTCCAAGTCTCCCCACATTCTGTTTCCATCTTTTTTAATGTCAGCTCTCCTTATCAGGAATGACCTTCCTGTCAAGCACGGGTCCTGCTGAATTAAAATGTCAGTCCTGTGCCTTTCTGTCAGAAACCACCTCAGAACCTGAGTAACTCCTTTCTGCCCTGAACCCCAAAGCTAGCCACACATCACCAGGAAAGACCTCTTTGCGCTAACAAAGGGAACGTTTTGCCAACCTGGTTTGAGTTACTGTGTGAACTTGGACATACTTCAAATGCTTAAAATACTCTTTAATGTGGAATTTACATTAATTTCAACTGTCCTTGTCTTCCATATGTCTGAACTGGTAAATTTGTTGGGTGGAAAAATCAAAATTAGTGACTCTATTTTGCTCCCTGCCAAATAAACCCAAATATGAAAAAAAAAGCAAATGATTATTTTATTCCATTTAAATGTCCCTGAGACTAACTTAACAAGGCAGTCACAAACTTGAGGTTTTAATGTTCCTGTCATATTTGTCAGTAATTTTAACCTAAGCCCATTAAAAATGTAGAACTTGCTGTTTAGATTGGACATGAAAGTGCCTCCTGTTCTGGGAATCACCAGGGCAACTCCCCCAAGACCACGGGGAAAAGTTGGTTTCCTTTTTGCATGAATAGGAAAGTGGTACTGCTGAACGTGTGATCCTGAGACTGGTCTCAACCTTGCACTCTCACCTGGTAAGAATATCATTTTTCTCTCTACATAAGTGAAAGTATTTGGACAATCAGCGACAACCCAATCATAAGCCAGAATGTGACTTGGAGTTAGTATTATCAGTAAATGAAATCAAGTTGTGGATTCAGGGGAGATTAACCCTTCAAGAAGTCCAGGAACAACAGAGCCAGCCAAGCTGAAGCTCTTGAGTTGAGGTTATAACTGCATGGTCTCAGCAGATCCTGGAGATGGACAAGTGCTGGGCATTTGTGTGGGGAAGGGTGCTGTGGGGGGTGCAGGGCATTGGTGGATATTAAGATTAAAAAAAGAAAACAAACCACATTGTCATCTGAAAGAAGATAGATGACAGTTGGTGAAACAACAGGCCTCTAGGGACTAATTACTTGTCTGCTATAATTCAGGGACTTCACCAGTGACTTGCGTGGACTCAACATGTCAAATGTCAGCTCTGTGTTATGAAATAAAATACATGTTCTCTTAATGTAAACAGTACAAAAATGCTCTCAAATGTCTCAAGTCGTTAGTCACCCTGGACACATTCAGTGCCCTACGACTTGTCCCCACGGCCCTAAGCCCAGAGGTCACTTGTAGAAAAAGGAAGCATCAAGGAATTAAATGGTGCAACCAAGTAGTTGAACTTCAGATGTCACCTTGGTAACCTGGGGCTAAGGTGCATCCAAACAGCTACTCATGGAAACTCAGGCTTTAACAGCCTACAGTGTTGCACATTCAGAACACAAGAGTAATCTCAAGTAAAAGTTCCCCAAACTTACCTCCCTGCATTCTGCTTTGGTTTCATGCAGGTTGTCACAAGAGCTTGGAGGGAGGCTGCTGGCCAACTGGTACCCTGGTAAGGTTTGAATCAACAGTGGGAGGGTGAGGGAGGGTAAGTAGCATGGGCTGCCCATTACACCCCCTGCCTTCCTGCCACTGCGCCACATCCCACAAGCTGCGTACTGATCAAATACAGTATGCATTTAAAGCAGGCTGAGGAGTTGGCGCACAGAGAGCACGAGGTAAGTGCCAGCTCTGTTTTAGCCTTTCAAGGACAAACACGCACTGATGCATCTTCCTAAAAGATGTACCTCTTTTTTTCTCATAAATTATTCTGTTTGAAGTCTATTTTTTCTGATATTGTTATAGTCACGCCTGTTTTCTTATAGTTGCTATTTGTATGCTCTGTCTTTTTGATTCTTTTACCTTCAGTGCATTTGTATCTTTGAAGCTAAAGTATGTCTCTTATAGACAGCATATAATTGCATCTTGTTTTATTGTTATCCAATCTGGCAGCCTTGGCCTTTTGATTGGATTGTTTAATTGTTCATATTTAATGTTATTTATATAGTTGGATTTACATCTGCCACTTTATTTTTTGTTTTCTATATGTCTCATGTCTTTTTTGTTCCAGGAGTAGCATTTTTTTTTTAATTGGAGTACAGCCAATTACAATGTGTCGATTTCTGGTGTACAGCACGGTAGTTCAGTCATACATATATATACATATATTTGTTTTCGTATTCTTTTTCATTAAAGATATTGAAGATATTAAAGATATTGCACATAGTTCCCTGTGCTATACAGAAGACATTTACTTTTTGTCTATTTTTATACATAGTAATTCATATTTGCAAATCTAAAACCCTCAAATTTATTGCTTTCCACCCCTTTTCCCCTAGTAACCAAAAGATTGTTTACTATGACTGTGTGTCTGTTTCTGTTTTGTAGATGAGTTCATTGGTGTCTTCTTTTTCTTTTTTTTAGATCCCACATATGAGTGATTTCATATGGTATTTCTCTTTCTCTTTCTGGCTTAGTTCACTAAGAATGACGATCTCCACGTCCATCAGTGTTGCTGCAAATGGCATTATTTTATTCTTTTTTTACAGTTGAGTAGTATTTCCTTGTATAAACATACCACAACTTCTTTATCCAGTCATCTGTCGATGGACATTTAGGCTGTTTCCATGTCTTGCTTTTGTAAATAGTGCTGCTATGAACATTTGGGTGCAAGTGTCTTTTTGAATTAGGGTTCCCTCTGGATATATGCCCAGGAGCGGGATTGCTGGGTCATATGGTAAGTCTATTTTTGGTCTCTCGAGAAAATAGATTCTTACTTTCCAGACTCTCATGAAAATCCTGTAATCTGATTTGAGCCCTGCTGTGCAAAACTTTGCTGCTTCCCAGCAGGAAAACTCACATTTAATTGTGTATGTTCTTTAAACAATTGCAATCAAGTTTTTCTTATTTATAGTGGTTCTTTTTAGACCAAAGATAATAAATAATCAAGTTTCAAAAAGTTTAATTTGGCAAAAAAATAAAAAATTCAGTATACTATTGTATACAGTGCTGCTATGAACATTGGGGTGCAGATATCTTTTTGAATTAGAGTTCCCTTCAGATATACAGGCATAGCATTTTTACAAGGGCATATTCTAAAACTGTGGATTTGGGTTTTAGTTTTAATATTTAATAACAAAATATTGTTTTACTTGCTTTCCTTTGTGCATGACTCTCCGTCAAGGTCTTCCTTAAAAGGAAAACCCAAACCTCTTCTCTACCCTGCAGATCCTGGTGAGCTGCTCTGGGAAGGAGGTACCAGAGGGAGAGGAGGGTGTCACATGCTTCTAGTAGAAGGGAGGACATGTGATTAGGGAAATGCCCCACACCACCACGGTCTCCATTCTCCCTGCTCTGCATCCCTTTAGAGATAACTCAAGTCACTTCAGGCACATTAAGAGGCTCGTACCTGAACGGCAAAGGAACTCTCCTGGACCTGGCCATCACTGCCCACCAGGACCAAAAGAGCAGCTCTTTGCAGATCATAGTCAGAGAAAAGTACCTTTCCTCACAGCTCCCAACACCCAGGCACCAGCCAAGGCTTTCCTGTCACCAAAATGGGCTTTAGTCCATTCCTTGGAAACCAGAAGCGCGTTGCATCACAGGATAACATGGTAACAGGAAAGCCAATTTGGCAAAGTGGAAAACATCTTTATGGTATTAGCAAGTGAAAAAAAACAAAGGGCAGAATTATACCCTTGTTAAGGATACATATGGACAGGACCAAAGGGAGCACACAGACTTGAAAAACCATTTTTTGTCATAGTCTAATGGTGATGTGTTTGACGCTTTTCTTTTGTTACATGTACTTTATTATTGCTCTTATTTTTTGATTTGGGGTATAAGAAGCAATAAAAAATGAAAATTAAGGAAAGACTGGAGGTGGGGTATAGCTCAGTGGTAAAGCTCATGTTTAGCATGTATGAGGTCCTGGGTTCAATCCCCAGTACTTCCATTAAAAAAAAAAAAAAGATTTGAATCCAGACTTGTTTGAATAAAAATAGAAAGGAAAGACTGATGGAAAGGAGGAGAGAGGGAGAAAAGACAAAGGGAGGGCAGTTCAACCTTATTTGGGCCACAGGTAAAAGATAATCCCCTCCAGTTCCAAGCCAGCTACAGTTGATTAATAATGAAAGGAGAGCTGCTCCTCACTTATGTTTTAATATTTACTTAGTGCAGTTAAAAAATCGGGGAAAAATAAAGCAAGGTATCACAGGGAGTTCAAGGCCTAAAAATGGAACATCTGAAACATGATCTGAAAAAAAGATACTGTGATTTCAGTCCAAGGACTTTTTTTTTTTTAAATTGAAGATAGTTACAATGTGTCAGTTTCTGGTGTACAGCATAATGTTCCAGTCATGCATATACTTACATATATTTGTTTTCATATTCTTTTTCATTAAAGGTTATCACAAGATATTGAATATAGTTCCCTGTACCATACAGGAAAAAAATTTTAAATCTATTTTTATGCTTAGTGGTTAATATTTGCAAATCTCAAACTCCCAAATGTATCCCAAAGAATTTAATTTCACCCAGGGGAGTAGGAAACTTCATGGCCTGTAAAACATTTTTTATGTCTGGTTATTTTCCCTGGGGGAGGGAGCAGAGGGCTCATCCCTGCGTTCTCAGTCCTCTCTGGGCTGCGGGTGGAGGCTGCTTCCGTCTACACCCGCTTCTGGGCTGCTGCCCATGACTCCCTATGGAACCCTGACCACTGGACCAGCTGCATCTGATCCCACCTTATTTCTCAAACTATGTCAGATGCCATCACCTCCATGGAGCCTCTGAACCCCATTTTAAAAGAGGACTTGACTCCCCTATAACTGTGTTCCCAGAATTCCTGGGCTCGCCTTCCTAGGAGAAATGGTTACTTCCTAGGTTGTGTCATGGGTACCTATTGAGTGAGTTATATATTATGTCACCTTAGCTAAGCTGGGACATTGTTCCCTAGAGTTCTTGTTCTGAGCTGGGTCAAGAGAGCATGGGCTCACTTTGCCTGAGAGGTGGCCTTCCACAGCGTACCAGCAGCCTACCTGCCCTGAGGCAGTGCAGGCCAGCTCACCTGGCCAGCGTGGGGGCAGCTGCTGGCGGAGCTCTGTGGACCTGCTGCACCTCTGCTCCAGCCTCTCCCTGTAGAGATCAAAGCCATTCCAGGTGATCCTTGTGGGTCCTGTGCACTGAGAGGGGGGTCCCGATAGTCTTTGCTTCCTGCCCTTCATGTCTGTCATCCATCCCCAGCTGGCCACCCACAGGCTCTGGCCGGCATCAGACCTGGAAGCAGCAGCCTCACGGGGACCGCATCCGGCCACGTCCCTGCAGACAATGTCTAGGACATACCCTGGCGGGGCAACCCTGATTGAGCCCACCTGCAGGCCATCTACCCCTCTTTCAGGCTGCTCCAGGGATCGGGTCTGATTCCTCTTCACAAGTTCAGGCACACAGTAGGTGTCCAGAAAACCTGGGCCGAGATCCCACTGCAGGCCCCCAGTGCTGTTAATCTGACCACAGCCAGGCCTGGCTTCAGCCCACAGCTGGGAGAGGCTCTATTTTGGGGGTTTCTCTTGCCGGTGCTCTGGTGGCTGTGACTTGTCAGATGCCCTCCTCTGACCAGACGCCCTGGGGACGGTCGTGCTCCCCCCGGGACGGGGTGAGTACACCCAGTGATGCTGTGGCTCTGCAGACTCGCTGTGCTGCTTCCTCGCTGGGAAGTCCTGGGAAGGATGTGGTCTCTGCTCCCTTTTGGCACAGATGTCTTTGCCTCTCTGGTCTTTCCAATCTGGCCCCACTTCTTCCACAGGTGGAAAGACCACGGCGGCTGCCCTGGTTTGCGGGCCCTAATAATTATGTCCCTACAATGCTCTGGGCTCCCCAGACACATGTCACCTAACTCTGGCTCAGTGCTGCCACCACACTTCCCCACTGGAGTGCCTTCCCCACCCCAGTGCACCTCTCTGCTATGACCAGGACAACTCGGGGGGGTGTCCAGTTAAGGAGGGCAAATCTTCCCCTCCCCCCACCCTGGTCCTTCTGGAGTTGAAAATTAGCCACACAAGTCACAACTCTGAATTTAAGAATGACTTCCAAATGCCAACAGGAGCAAGCCATTCATGTCTGCTGATGGTCTTCACTCCCAGGATCTGAGGACAGAGCGGGAAGCCCTGAGGTCACAGACATGAGACCCCACTCATAGCCTCACCCCTTGGCCAGTTGGTTAAATGGTGGCTTCATCTCAACCCTTCCACCCGAGTCCCATCCAAGAGGAATGATCAGGCCAACAGAATGTCACTGGATGTTTTAGCAAACTGACCCCCCATGCTGTCTTCTCTCTTATTGTTCTATAACGTTCTCTGATGTGCACAGCTGTCCTCCCAGTTCCTCTGTGCTGCCGGCCCAGCACATAAGGCCCAAGTGTCATTCAGCTCAGTACATCATTTTCCACATGGACTGAGAGGGGGAAGAAGGCTCCCCCAAAGCTGTGAGATCAAGAGAGCTCCTTTCCAGGGAAGCTCGTTTCTGAACTTGCTGGCTCGCCCAGTTCCCAGGATCTCAGTCTGGGATGAGTCTACCCCGCCCTCTGTGATCTGTGCCCTCCGGCCAGCCTGTGCCCGAGCCAGTTCTGACTGGCACAAAGAGTGTCAGCCGCTGTCTTTCCCAACCTGAGCCAGAAAATGCCATTGTTTCTCTAATTTGCAGCCACACTGACTAGACAGGAGAGAGAAGTGGACATTTTTGAGAACTGTGGCACCTTCTCCCACCTGCGTTGCTTAGAAATCATTGGCTTTTCTTTCTAAGGTTTGGTGGCTTCTATGTCAGGTTCTAGCAGGGCTCAGAGTCTAGTCATGCACTACTCCCTCCAGGACCCGAGGTTCCCCCATCACCGGGGAACAGTCACTCACATGTCTCAGGATGTGAGGTGCTGCAGAGTGTCTGTGGCTTTTCCCCGCCCCATCCTGCAGTGGTTAAATGTAGAGCTGGGCTGTACCTTGTTTTCCTTTCTGCCTTCTGTTGGACAATTCGCAGCTGTCCTGTCCCAGACTCCAGCCAGCACTGGACTCAGTGTCTCAAACCCACCACCTAGGGTTCCACACCTGTCATAGGCAGAATTCTGAGAGGCCCCCAAGATTTTCACCCCCACCGATGAAATATTCACACCCCCAAATAATCCCCTCCCTTTGAGTGGGGGAAAGACTGTTCGTGTGATGGATTTAAGTCCTGTGGTTAGGACTTCAAAAGTGAAGGTCAATTTGCAAAGGAAGTTAAGATCTCTAATGCTGATTTTGAAAAATCAAAAAGGAGATAACCTGGGCTCTTAAAAGGGACTGAGCCTTTCCTGAAGAGAGATTCCAAACATGGGAGAGATCCTCCTGCTGGCCACAAAGATGTCAACTGCCACCTTGTGAGAGGACCCATGGGGGTGGGTGGACAGTAGGGAGCTGAGTGTGACCGCTAGTTGCTGAGAGCAACCTCTAGCTGACAATCTCCAGCCGGCAGAAAAGCTGGAACCACAGTCCTACAGTTGCAAGGAGCTGAATTTGGCCAACAGCCATGTGAGCTTAGGAATGGACCCTGAGCTCCAGAAGGAACTGTCCCCCAGCCAACACCTTGAGAAAGACCCTTCCTAGACTTCTGAGCTACAGAAACTGTGAGATAATAAACACATGTTGTTTCTAGCTGCTGTTAGTGGCCATTTGTGACACAGCAAGAGAACACTAGTGCAGGACACACACCCCCCCCGCTCTCTTTTTTGTTTTAATTGAAGTCTAGTCAGTTTACAATGTTGTGTCAATTTCTGGTGTACAGCATGTTTCAGTCATACACAGACATGCATATATTCCTTTTCATATTCTTTTAAGAATATGAAAATGAGATAAAATAAGACATTGAATATAGTTATCTGTGCTATACAGTAGAAACTTGTTTATCTATTTTATATATAGTAGTTCAAATATGAAAATCTCAAACTCCCAATTTATACCTTTCCACCCAGCAAGTCCCCTATTTCTATCTCCCCCAACCATGTGGGTCAGAATTTTAGCACAGCTATTGGTGCTTGACTTTGTGACTGGCCTGCACCCTGGAATCCCATCCTTCAGACATGATCTGAGCCCATGGGATGGATGATACACCCTAGGATCTGGGCTCTAATTCATCCTCCCTAGGGTCAGCCCTGTCTGCCCCATCCACCTGAGTACAAGGGAGAAGCAAGAAGGTTTGGGCTTCATGGTCCTTCTCCAGCGAGCTCCACTCCACCAAGCCACTTTCCCTGTTCCCATCAGTTCACTTCCAGGAACTTACAGGAACCACAAAACCCAGTCCCTTGAAATTAGGAACAACCTCCCAAGCTTTGCTTTAAAAAGGTCAAGAAAATGTCACTGTTTCTCCAAGCCCAGACCGCAGTAACTTGAGATTAGAAAGGAGTGAACATTTTTTAGAATTACAGGGGCTTTTCCCATCTGCAAGCTTGAGAAATTGCCCACCATCTTCTTAGGAGGCTTGGTGATTTATTTGTGAAATTCTTAGGAGGGATTGCAATGAGGAGAGAATTCTCACCAGTCTCAAAGCTGCTGACCATATTTAGCAAATACTTAGGGCAAACCACAAGCAAAATACAGGAGAGAATTCATTCCCTGTCGAAAAAAGTTGAGAATGTAAAGTCCAAAAATGTGTCAGTGAAGATGGGAAATGGGGTAAGATCTCTTGCTTGATCTCTGTTGATCAAACAAAGTGGTTTTTAAAGAATTTTTATTTTTATGTCATTATAGAATCATAGGAAGTGGCAAAATGGTACAGAGCCCCATGTCCCTTCACTCAGCTTTCCCAGAGGTGAGTTTTGCATAACATGATATCAAAAATGGAATTGACCCTGGTACATGCCATGGGTTGAGTTGTGTCTCAACCTTGCAAAATATATATGATGGAGTCCGAACCTCCAGCACCTCTTTGGAAACTGGGCTGTTGCACATGTCACTAGTTAAGATGAAGTCACATTGGAGGAGGATGGGACCCTAATCAAACGTGACTGGTGTCCTTACAAGAAGATGAACACGTGAAGATAGAGACATGAGGAGAAGGCCATGTGGCAATGAGGGTGGAGTTTTGAATTCTGCAGCTGCAAGGCAGCTAATGCCTGGGATTGCCAGCACGCCACCAGAAGCTAGGAAGAGGCAAGAAAGGGTCCCCCTTACAGGTGTCAGAGGGAGACTGGCCCCAGTGACATCTTGACTTCAGACTTCTAGCTTCCAGAATCATGAAACAATGCATTTCTGGTTTTTTAAATTAAAAACATTTTTTTTATTGAAGTGTAGTTGTTTTACAATATTCTGGTGTGATTTTTATTATTTTAGGCCACCAGTTTGTGGTCCTTTGTTTTGGCAGCCCTAAAGAAGCTAATACAGTACTATACTACATTAAACTAGACTGTCACCCTATTGTATCCTGGACATTTTAGCTATTGTATGGAGAGTTTCTGGATCCAATTCTGTTTTCTTTTTTCAGAAGGCACTCGTCCTGATTCTGTGTCATGCACAGGTCCAGATAAGGGTAAATGTTCAGCTCCTCACTCATGGATGGGTGGGAAATGGGGTGAGGTCAGCATTGCCTCATCACTGATGAGTTTTGGGGAGAAGTTTAGCTCCCCAGTCAGCCCTGCTGACACTGTGGTGGGGGTCGGGGAACAAGGGTGTTTTCCATTAATATTTGGCTAAAGCAGAACAATTATTGTAAAACAAAACAAAACAAAACACTCCCTGTTCTGTTAGGTAGACATTTTCCCATTCCCACACCTACAGGAATCAGGCTTTGCTTGGAACTTCTTGGTCTGTACCTGTTGGTAGCTGCAGTTGGCAGGCTCCCCCAGTGCCCTGGCTAAATTACATGGACATGTAAAGAAAACACAGGGACACAACTGCTGTGTTGTTCTTCAAATCCCAAGGTCTCTGCAAAGTTGCCTTATTCTTTCCACCTTCCTGTGTTTGATTTTTTATTGTTGTGAAACATGCATAAGGTAAAATTTACCATTTTCAGTGTGCAGTTCCATGGAATTAAGTATATTCACTTTGGTGTGCAACCATCACCATCAACCGAATTCAAATCTTTCCATCCTCCCAAACTGAAACTCTGGTTTCAAGGTTCATCTCTGTTGTATCATGTGTCAGAATTTCCTACCTTTTTAAAGCTGAATACTATTCCTTTGTGTGTCTGTACCATATTTTGTTTTCCTATTCATCTGTTGAGGGACACTTGTGTTGCTTCCACCTTGGGCAATTGTGAAATAAAGCTGCTGTGAATGTGGGTGTACAAGTGTCTACTGGAGACCTGGCTTTCTCTTCTTTGGGTTATAGGCCAAGAGGTGGATGTGCTGGATCATAGGTCATTCTATGTTTAAGTTTTTATGTATGACTTTTTTTTTTAATTGAGTTATACTCAGTTTACAATGTTGTGTCAATTTCCAGAGTAGACCACAATTTTTCAGATATACATGAACATACATATATTCATTGTTGCATTCTTTTTCACTGTGAGCTATGTTTGACTTTTTGTGTTATGTCCAGCATCTTTTATTTTTCAGAGAGAGGACTTGGGAGGAAATGAGACTACACCACCTTGGCTGGAAGTGGCAAGCTAATCCATGTGACAAATCATTTTTCTTTTTTTACATTTTTTTATTGAGTAATAGTCATTTTACAATGTTGTGTCAAATTCTAGTGTAGAGCACAATTTTTCTATACATGAACATATATATAAATATATATATATATATATATATATATATATATATATTCATTGTCACTTTTTTTTCCACTATGAGCTACCACAAGATCTTGTATATATTTCCCTGTGCTATACAGTATAATCTTGTTTATCTATTCTGCATTTTAAATTTCCAGTTTGCCCCTTCCCACCCCCCCATTGGCAACTACAAGTTTGTATTCTATGTCTATGAGTCTGTTTCTGTTTTGTATTTATTTATTTATTTGTTTTTAGATTCCTCATATAAGCGACCTCATATGGTATTTTTCTTTCTCTTTCTGGCTTACTTCACTTAGAATGACATTCTCCAGGGACATCCATGTTGCTGCAAATGGCATTATGTTGTCAGTTTTTATGGCTGAATAGTATTCCATCATATAAATATATCACATCTTCTTTATCCAGTCACCTGTTGATGGACATTTAGGCTGTTTCCATGTCTTGGCTATTGTAAATGGTGCTGCTATGAACATTGGGTTGCAGGTGTCATTTTGAAGTAGGGTTCCTTCTGGATATATGCCCAGGAGCAGGATTCCTGGGTCATATGGTAAGTCTATTCCTAGTCTTTTGAGGAATCGCCATACTGTTTTCCACAATGGCTTTCCTTGCTTCCCTCTCCCACTTTTAATGATTTAGATGTCTTCTTTTACAATGTTGTGTTAATTTTTTTTGTATTCATGGCAGTTATCTACTTTCCAGTTATGAGTTTCTCATTTTTGTAGCATCTTGCTTCTTTTCTATTTAGAGTAGACCTGTCAATATTTCTTTTAGTATGGGTTTACTGTTGCTAAACTGTTGTAGTTTTTGCTTGTCTGTGAAGTTCTTTGTCTCTCCTTCTATTCTAAAGGATAGCCTTGTTGGATAGAGTATCCTAGGCTGCATCTTTTTTTCGTTCAGGACCTTGAATATATCTTGCCACTCCCTTCTGGCCTGTAGTGTTTGTGTAGAGAAATCAGCTGAGAGCCTTATGGGGGTTCCCTTGTAACTTACTCTTTGCTTTTCTCTTGCTGCCTTTAGAATCATTTCTTTATCCTTGACTCTGGCCATCTTGATTATGATATGTCTTGGTGTGGGTCTATTTGGGTTCTTCCTGTTTGGGACCCTCTGAGCTTCCTGTACTTGGATATCTGATTCCTTCTTTAAGTTTGGGAAGTTTTCAGTCATGATTTCTTCAAATGCCTTTTCAATCCCCTTTGTTCTTTCTTCCCCTTCTGGAACCCCTATTATGTGAAGATTGGCACAATTTATATTATCCCATAGGCCCCTTATATTGTTTTCATTGTTTTTTATTTGTTTTCTCTCAGCTGTTCTGATTGGGTGCTTTCTGTTGTCCTGTCTTCTAGGTCACTTATTCATTCCTCTGCATTGCCTAACCTGCTTTGTACAGCCTTTAGGTCAGCTCTCATCTCAGCAAATGAGTTTACTAATTCTACTTGGTTCTTTATAGCTTCAATTTCATTTTTGACATACTTTATATCTCTAAACACTATTTCTTTTAGTTCCTTCAGTACTTTGATCACTCCTTTTTTGAAATCTTGATCTAGTAGGCCATCAATGTCTATTTCCTTGATGGTGCTTTCAGGGGATTTCTCTTGATCTTTTAATTGGGAGTGGTTCCTCTGCTTCTTTACATTGCTCATATCTCTCTGGCACTGTGGCTTAAGGAGTATCAGTTATCTAGTTCTCCTGGAGATGGTGTGTTCTTAACGATTTTATCGAGAGGTCTTTGTGTCTATGCCCTGTTTCGTGAACTCAGCTTGCTGTTTCCAGAGGCCCTCTGTTGGCTCCCTCGTCTGTGCTGCTCCCAGTGGCTGTTGGCTAGCAGATCGCGTCCCCTCCCAACACTGGGTCAGGTGCTGAACTCTTACCTGGTGGGTGGGTGGGTCACTCCCCCTCCCAGCACCATGGTCAGGTGCTACGTTCCTGTCAGGAAGGTGGGTGGCCGCCCGCCCTCTCCCAGCGCTGGTTGCACCACTGCTCTGTGCAGCTGCCTGCTCCGCCTAGGGTTGGTGCTCTGTAGGTGGGCTCAGAGAAGGCCATGGAACGGCCCCACCCCTGCTCCGTGACAAATCTCAGCTTCTTGTTTGTCTTGGCAGCGCAAGTTCTCTGAGGTGCCCGGGCAGAAAGAGCCTATCTGCCTCAGGCTGTAAACAAGTCTCAGTCCTGCCTAGGAGGCTGCAGAGCCCCCGGGTGCGGATTCAGGTCTCAGGCCTTCCCTGGCCTGGGCACTGTGCACAGGAGGAGATGGAAGCTGTGGCTTCACCCCACCTCTCTTCTCGCTAGAAGCACCAGTAATGGTGGAGCAGGTCTGAGGAGACAAAGGCTATGACGCCCCTCCCGCCAGGGCAAACCAGCTGTGTTGCTTTGCTTTTTTTGCAATTTATGGGGAACTGAGATTGTTCTGCTCAGTATCCCCTCCCAGCCATGATGTGCAGCAACCTGCAGTCCCCTGGGGCTGCCTCAGTGCAGCCGCCCCAGTCGTCCTCTCGGCTCAGGCAGTGTGGCCCAGCCCCCAGCTGCCAGCTTGCGTCTTGGGCTGGGTGTTGTGGGGACCCTTTGTGCCCATTTAACTCAGTTCTGTCGGTCAAGGGGTGCTCGGGGCAGATATGAGCCTCAGAGGCTCCCCCTCTGTCCTGCTTGCCTGTCCGTTGGAGAGGGGAGACTCAGTGAATGAGCGCTGTTCCTCCTTTGCCACTCCCTCTCTGTGGGATTGGTCCTGCACTGTTTTGTTTTTTCTTCTTTCTTTTTTCCTACCAGATTTTTAGTGTCTTTGTCTTTCAAAGAGGGTGATGTTCTGTTGGAGTTCAGCAGGTGCTCTGGCTGGCTGATTAGGTCCATAGATCTGAGTCTTGGTGTATTTGTGGGAGAGGGTGAGCTACGAGTGTCCTTCTAGTCCACCATCTTGCTTCTCCTCTCACAAATCTTTTTTCTTAACCTTAACAAATAAACCATCTTACAGCCTAACTGGCGAGGATCTCTTGAAATTTATGTCAAGATCAAGCATGCACCTCTCCTTGGAATCCTTACCTGCTTCTGACACCCAGGGAATTTTCCTGAAGAATAATTTGGTTCCAGGCCCTCTGGTCAACCTGGAACATGAATCCAGGGAGGCAAATTATTTTCTTACTTCCTCAGTGTGATTTATTTCTTTATTAGACCTGCTAACATGTAAGTAACACATAGGTAATGCAATAAACATTATAATCATCCTTTACATTTTTCAAGAAAGTTTCATTTTATAATCTCACTGATCTCCATAACATCACTCTGAAGGAAACAATCAAGACCAAGATCATTTATCTCTATTTTATAGACAAGGAAATGGAGTCAGAGAAATAGACTTGGGATGAGAATTCTGAGCCTTCTGACGCTTGTCACTGCTCCTGCTTAACATTACTAGCCATGTCATTTGATTGAATGAAAGGCAGTGGGACCACTCCAGCATCTTAGATGACCAACCCCACCTTTACCAATAGAGAATGTCCTGTTAATGGGGCTGTCCCTTGTTTCTTAGCCTGGGGACTGCAGGGAAGGGGTAAGTATGGAGGGAGTATGTTGGTGGGTTGAGAACATCTGGTTTGCATTTGGCATTGGAAGGGATGATAACTCTGTTACCCAGGTCTATAGTTTCTCTTTCTGATTTATCATCCAGGGCTGCAGTGGTCTACCCTGGAGCAGGATATCATTGTTAATGGAGGCACTTTTCTTGTGAATACTGGAAACTCAGGGTCACCTACAGGGGAGGACTGTGTGTGCAGATGGTGATGGAACAGCTCACATCAGGCTGGGGCTAACAAAGACTAAGTCAGCATAAGGGATCTCTGGACACATTTGCTGATAGATCCACCCGAGTCTCAGAGCCACATGCTCTGCCTAGGTCTGGGCTGTCTGGTGGGCTGCTTTGCAACTGATTCCATAAAACTCTCCAAGTGGAAGGTCAGATGCAGACTCAGAGCACCAGTCCCAGAGCAGGACAAAGTGTGACTAGGAGTCCTGAATCCCTAGGGTGCTGCTCACAAGAAGCCTAAGTGTCCCCAGGGTCCGACAGCCTCTCTCTGGGAAGCCTCCTTGCCTCCCCAGATTGGAAAGTCAGGTTTCCCCTGCAGATGCCCCAGTTATCCAGGCGGCTCCATGTGTAGTTCTGACACTAACATCAGTAGTCTCAGCCATGTTCTTATGAATGATGCTAAACAGATGGCGCCAATCCAAGCCTCAGCTTCACGCAGACAAGTAAGATAACAAGGTTACTGTGTGAGGATTTTTCTCAGCCACCCTTTCCCCCTTTTAAAAACTATTCGAATGGTTTTCCTGCTTTGTTCCCATTCCCTAGACATGCTGTAGGTTTTCCTGCAACATAAGCTTGTTGTATGATTGCCTATCTCCCTAATGTTTTTAATGTAGTTTAATAACTTAGTTCTATCTTTGATTATCTCATTGGATGATGAAGTCTGGATTGATGTATTTGGCCTCTCTCCACTTCCCTTGTAATAGGAGAGCAAAAGGAATAGACATTTAGATTTCTACTGCAACCTCGACACTTACATTAGCAGTAAAATCTCAGGAAATTGTGTTCTGCTTTTGAATGAAGAAGATACCCTCTTCATGTTCTTCTATTTGTCATATTTTCAGCCTCTAAAGTACTTCAATTGCACATTCTGATGGAAACACCTGTTGGACACTCTTGCGCTGAGAACAAGGGAGTTGATGCCAGCATTACAGCTTTTGTGCTCTGGTGTCCAGCTTTGGTTCTGGGAGTGACACGCAGACACTGGGTGGAGATGCTGGCTTGTTCCCACGATGAGACTCTGGGAACTCCACCTCCCCCAGTTCCCAGTCGCCATGGGTCCTGCCACCTATCCCCACTCCCTTTCTCACTCTGCTCCCCAAGACTAAAGTTTATGAACATTCTGCAGAGAGGATGCCCTAAGATTCTCACTCAGAGCCTTTTTCCTTTTTTTAACTTTTGCCTATGTTTAACAAGTTTAGCAGAGATAATAGAAGAAAGAGGCTACATATTTATAGAAATGTATTTTTTTTTACAAAATATATCCAAAGTGATTAAAAACATTATTTATTTGTTTATTTGGGGGGTAATTAGGTTTGTTTGTTTGTTTATTGTTTTAGTGGAGATACTGGGGATTGAACCCAGGACCTTGTGCATGCCAAGCACACACTCTACCACTAAGCCATTCCCCCTCAAAAAAAAAAAATTTGTTAAAAAGTACCAGCAAGTATAACTGTGGGAGGCTGGATAATAGTCCCCAAAGATGTCCATGTCCTAATTCCAAGAACCTGAACATTTATATTGTAAGAAGCTATTAAAGCAGCTGATGGACTTAAGACTTCGAGCCAGCTGACCTTGAGACAGAGAGATTATCCTGCCTTTGATGCACTCAGAAGGGCCCCCAAAAGCAGAAAAAGGAGGTAGAAAGGTCAGTGTTGGAGGCATGCGAGGTGAGGACCAGACTAGAGTTTGCTGGCTTGAAATCAATCGATGGAGGGAGGGACTGTGCACCAAGGAAGGTAGGCAGCCTTCAAAAGCTGGAACAAGCAAGCAAATAGATTCTTCTCTAGAACGTCCTGAGGAACCAGCACTGCCAACACTTTGATTTTGGTTCAGTAAAACTGATTTCGGAGTTCTGTAAGATGATAAATTTGTGTTGCCGCTAAGTCTGTGCTAATTTGTTGCAGCAGCAATAAGAAACAGATACGGTAACATATCCCAATGCCTGATTTTCCAATAACATATCCCAATGCCCGATTTTCCAAGCTTTTGGACATATGAGGTTATTTCTGTAAATTATGTAGAGGTCCCAGAACTCAGGGCCACCTAGGTCACCTATGGGAGGACGGTGTGTAGGACGGTGTGTACAGACAGCTGCCACCCAGCCCCAGCTCTCTGCTTGTACTTGCTGTGCCTCTCCTCCGGGGCGAGAGATGTTGCCTCTCCTCTCTAACACCACCCGGGACAGAATTGGCCTCAACAGAATCATCTATTTCCAGCTACACTTGAAAAGGTGTAGTCATGCCCCCTTTTGCCTTCTTGGAAGCAGCTGGCTTGTAAGAAGTCTGTTGAGTCCCTAGTCATTCCAGTTGGTTGCTCCAGCAGGAGCCTCTGGTGTGAGTGAAGTCATTGTGACCCTCCAGCCCCATGTGAGCCAGCCACACTGTCTCCACTGACCACAGTACAGACTTCTGAGCAAATAATGCCAGCAGGGCATAACAGACAGTTTACTGGGTTTCTTCTCTACTCCTGGAGGAACCCCATGGTCCTTGACAAGAGGGCAGAGTTGGTGCCTGGCCTGTGTCCCTTCCAGTCTCCTGAAACAAAGCACAATGGACTACCAAACAACCAAAAGTGATTTTATCAATAAAAGGGGAAACTGGAGACCAGAGAACCCGAGTCATTTTCCCAAGGCCACGCAGCTAAGTATGAATGAGGATTGATACTCAGGTCTGGGGATCCAAGCCTGCTGGGCCAGGTTGGTTCCTACTGCAAATCATTTCTTTTACCCTACAATTATCTCAGATAAGCACCAAATACCATCCTATAGTTCTACTTGACTGAGATTTAATGAAGTTAGCCTTCACATTTTCCACATGTGATATTTTTCTTGTTTTTTAGGGTGATGAAATTATTCTGTATGATATTATAGTGATGGCTACATGTCATTATGCATTTGTCAAAGCCCACAGAATGTACAACATCGAGTGATCCCTAATGTAAAGTATGGACTTTGGTTGATAATATGTGCCCATGCTGGTTCATCAATTGTACCAAATATGCCACACTGATGAGGGATGTTGAGGGTAGGGGAGTATATATGAGTGGGTGGGGAGGGCTATGTGGGAACTCTATTTTCTGTTCTATTCTGCTGTAAACCTGAAACTGCTCTGAAAAAATAAAGTCTATTAAAAGATTATTGATTTTTGGGGGGTGATTAATTAATTTTTTAATTAATTAATTTTTAATTAATTAATTAATTAATTAATTTTAATGGAGGTACTAGGGATTAAACTCATGGCCTTGTGCATGCTAAGCACGCACTCTACCACTGAGCCATGTCCTATCCCCCATATTTTTCTGTTCTTTAAGTATCCAAATTTTCTTGATGTAGCCTCATATAAAAGTATAACTATTACAGAGATAATCCATAAAATTTGATTAGGTGGAAAATTAGGAAGTCCAAATGCAGAAATCATTGGTTTGGGGACTCGAGGATACAGCACCCTTCCTACCTTCTTTAAGAGACTTTGCAACACAGAAAGAAGCTGATAAAGCATAAATATCAATAAATAAAAAAAAAAAAGCCTTCACGTCTGGGAATCATTCTGATTAAGACTTATAATTTGGCTATGCTTAATTACTACGTATAAACCACTTTCTGAAATGGCTTCTATTTTTTGGAGTCCCTGCCTGCCTGCTGGGATTGCTGCCTGCTGGTTGCTCCTTGGCCCTCCAGAGCTATGCTCCTGCACCCTGCCGAGACACCCACCCTTCCGTGGCCGGACTCCCTAAGGCTGGCCCCATCTGGGCTGCTGAATGACACCTATCAGAAAGTTAAGGCCCAGCTGGGACCTAACCTTCTGGGCCTGGAACATCTAAATCACCTCCTTGCACACAGCTCAGGCAGCAAAAAACAAGCCAGGTGCTTGTAGTTCTCTGTTGTAGGCATAAAATGATGGCGTCATGAATCCTAATATATACATTCAATTAGGAGTTATTTATTAGAGACTCGTCTGAAAGGGTACTCCAAAAGTTAGCCCCCTTCTCCCCAAAGAGTCATTCCATACGTATTGAGAGTCAAATGTGACACTAAAGCAACGGAAACAACCTAGAGGGAGAGAGGTGAATATTCATCAGATTCCAGGGTGAACAGAGCTCTGTAACCGGGCTGCTTGAGGACAAGTTAATGTACCAGAAGCCCCCCTGGGAATAACACGGTAATTGTTTAGAAATGATGCCAGGTAAGCTACTTGGGGGGGAGGGAGATGTCAGGATGCTCGGGGAAGATGACAGTATTGCAAAACTGCCTTCTGGAAGCTGGGGGACCTTGCTAGAAACTGACCTCGTGCTCTGCTGAGTATTGGTAGTTGGTTTAGAGACAGATAGCAGCCCGGCACAATGGAGCGGGGGAAGTGGAGGTTTTAGTGGTGGTAGGCGAGATATCCCGGGGGATTGGTTTGTATTTTGGACAAATTAAAAGCCTCTGAAGAAACAATGAGAAGAAATATACCACAAGCAGAAATAAAATAAATGACCAACTGAGGAAAATGCAGCAACTATGATGGAGGTTTGGTTGGCATGGTCTTATTAATCTCCACGAAAATCTCCCATGCTCCAGAACAAACTGTAAAGGACATGTGGTTGGGTCCAGATGCTCATTTTCATGGCCAGTGCAGATGTGACCAGAAAGTCTCAAAAGAAAGCTTGCAGATGGCCAAGAAGCATTTATGTAGGGTGTCCCAGCACGATGTCCTTTCGAGAGGGCAGGGCTGCCTGTGGACACAAAGCAGCACCCCCCTCATTCTAGTTCTGGGCATGCGCTCCACGCGGAGGAGTGGGGACCACCCACGCTGTCCTCAGAGCCTAAATTTAACTCCAGAGGCATCACAGATCTCTGAATCCCAGAGCACCCCCCATGGCCATTCAGCCTGTGTTGGAATACTTCCCATGCCAAGGAACTCACTTACTTTTGAGACATTTCTCGATAGATTTTGAAGAAGCATGCTACTCAGAGCAGGACCCGTAGACCACAGCATCTACATCCTCTTTCTAGAAATGCAGCACTCAGGTCCACCCTGGGCCTTGACAAGATCCCAGGAGCTCTGCACACATATTCAAGTGGGAGGAGCACTGTCTCAGGGTGGGTCTCTGAGGACTGAGCTGGCAGCAGCTTTCCTCTGTTGGAAACAAATAATTTTTTTCTCTACCCATCTAGGTTCTTCTGGTAGGCTTAAAAATTAAATGTACATCAGACAGATTAACCAGAGAAAACAAAATTTAATTACATACATGGGCTCTTGGAAGAGTATGAGACCCAAGGACAAGTCAGATAATTGAGGCTTATAAACCATCAGTGAGAAGGAGAAGCGGGTAGGGTCTTGGGACTAAAAAGGGAAGGAAGATGAAAAAAGCCAAATATTTGGTAAACGAATATTTACTGGGTCCAGCAGAGACATGGAGACACAGAGGAATTTTAACAAACAGACCTGGCTAGGTTCCTCGCTGTTTACACACCTACGTTTTACTACTGTTAGCTATGGTGATAGCCCCCTCACTGGAACAGGTCCTCTATCCACAGTCTTTTCGGCAATTAGTGAGAAGGTTAAGGGTTCTTACTGAGTCTTTCAGGCCTTGATTGTTCTCAGCTCGAAATAATCCAGATGCCAAATGGCATATGTTGGGGTGGTCAGTTCTCCTCCCCTGCACCTCCAACTCTTACCCACTGGTCTTAGTTTTACTTAGGGGATCACACAAAATGATGCTGCTCCCAGTCCTGCATGGCACGGGTGACAGAGGCACATCAGTCTGGCCCGGGCTGGGGGCAGGGTCCTAGGCTGGGGAAGTGAGCCACTCAGAGGGGAGCCCACGTTTCAGGTGGGCAGAGGTGGGGAAGGCACAGCTGGGTCAGAGGATGATGTGAAGGGCTTTATGCTTACAATCAGACCTAAGGTTGGTGATGGAGAATGGCCCAGGTGTACCAAGGCCTTGAAGATCACAGTGAGGATTTTGTTCCTGGACAACAGGATTTTATTCCATGACTTTCTTTCAGGAAGATGCCTTTGGAGATTATGCAAAGGGAAGAAAAGAAAGGGTGATTGGAAGCTGCTGGTGAAGGATGGTGAGTGGTGCTGAAAGTCTGGGTCAAGCAGGAGGGTTGTGAAGTGGCACCAGATCCAGGGCCCTGGGCTGGCTCAGGTGTGTGAGGGTGATGCCTCCACCACTCTCCTGCCCAGGTCTCCCTCCTCAGCCCCAGACACAAATCTTCCACTGCAGCTTCTCTACTTGGATGGCTCATAACCTTGTTATGAGTGAATGATGTGCCCTTTAAAATTCATATGTCAAAGCCCTAACCCCAATGGGACTGTATTTGGAGACAGGGACTATAATGAGGTAATTAAGGTTAAAAGAGGTCTAAGGATGGGGCCTTGATCCAGTAAGATTAGTGTTCTTATGAGAAGAGATACCAGAGAGCTTTCTCTCTCCCTTCACCCCTTTGTCTTCTGAAGATACAGTGAGAAGGTGACCATCCACAAGCCAGGAAGAGAGGCTCTCACCAGAAACTGAATCTCCTAGCACCTTGAACTTGGATTTCTGGCCTCCAGAAACTGTGAGAAACACACTTCTGTTGTTTAAGTCACTCAGTCTGGTATTTTGGTATGGTAGCCCGAGCAGACTAAGATAAACCTCGAATGCAGCATCTTTGAAAGAGAACTCAAAAATTTCCCCCAGCACCTACCCTCCTCTATGCTCCACATCACTGAATAGGCCCCTGACTTTTCCCTCTCCTGGGTGCCCTGCACATAATCAGTCAAAGAATGTTTTGCCTTCATTCATTTAAATTCTCTCGAGTCCACTTCTCTGACCCTCGGCCTGAGGCTTGGTGCCAGACACCCGAGGCCCCAGCCTGGATGATTTCAGGAATTTTCCAGGAGACTTTCCTGCCGCTAGTTCTGCCACTCACCCCTCCTCCTCCCTCAGTGCTGTGGGCATCTTTCTAGAGCCTTCTAGAAATACTCATTCGACTAAGTTACTTGACAGGCCACACACACCTGGGGCCCCCACTGCCCGCTGCAGGAAGTTCAGATTTATTCTTCATTTTATTCTTCACCAGGTGTCCTCTCTGCTCCCACTTGTCATCCTCTCTGTGCCTTTCCACCCTCCCTCCCTTCCTCCCTCATACACACTGCCAGTGGCCTTGAACCTGCTGGGCTCTCTGTGTATTTCAGCCTCAGCACACTCGCATCCTTTTCCCTGGGGTGTCCTTTCCACTCTTCCTCCTCCTAACTCCTTCACTCACTCTTTAGCTCAGCTGAGCTGGCTCCCATAGGAAGCACCTCTGCATCTCCCCAGACCCCTCTGGCCAAGGCAGTGGCCTGTAGGGCCATGTGGCTGCCAAGCACTTGAATTGTGGCCGGTGTAACTGGAAACTGAACTTCTAAGCTGCAGGTGTAGACTACACAGCAGATTTAGCCCAAGTTTAATATTGATTCCCCATTGAAATGATGATATTTGGAGTATATTTATTTAAATAAAATATATTATTAAAATTAATTTCATGCTTAAAGATTTCTAAAACCTGTAGCCACATGAAGATTCAAGATTACGTGTGGGGCTCACATTATAATTCTTCTGGGCAGTGCTACCCTAGACTGGTGAGCTGCCTCTCCTTGTGCTCCCAAAGGGCCCTGTCCTTCTTTCTGGAGTAACACACATCAAACTGCCTTGGAATCACTGATTCTTTGGCTGTCTTCTCCAAAAGGGTCTGTTTCTTGAAAAGGTGTACTGGACCTTGGTCAATAGAACATCTCCAGCATCTAATCATGGCAGTTTGCACATAGGAGATGCTCAAAAAGATTGAGTGGAAGGAAAAAGCAAGGGATGAAGGGAGGGTCCAGGGTGGGAGGGAGGGAAATGGGTAGGAAGGAGGAGGGAAGAAAGGAAGCAGAAGCACGGATCCTAGCACAGCACATGGAATGATGCACACCCAGGAGGCTCTGAGAGGGCAGCAAGGGGCCCTTCCCCAGGCCAGGAGGGTGCAAAGCTCTTACTGGCCTGGCTCTAGAGAAGCCAGCTGGTGGGGACAATGACTTGGGTGTCACTGGCACTAGAGTAGGCTTTGTGGCGGAAATGGATTTCCAACGCAAAGAAGAGCTAAACAGTGTCGGATGTTCCCTCATCCACATCCTCCAAGGTCTGGAAGAGAAATACTTTATTTCCTAACAGGATGCAACCAATAATCTTCCAGACCTTATTATTTCAGGGGAAAGTATCTTCTCCCTCATCTTTCAGTTGGTATGATGAAAGCATAATGGATTGTAGGATTTATCTACCTGGCAGGCCTTCTTACATTTCTTGGCCCATGGGCCATAAATCATACTGGGTCTCGTATGCAACAGAAGTGCAGTTTGCAGGAAGGTGGTGCTCAGATGCAGTCTTTCCTTGCTGTCCAACTGGGGAGAATGCTCACCAGACTGACAGCTCTTGCCCTGGACAGAGCATTCCATGTGGTGTAATGAAATTCATATGCAGAATATGCAGGTGAGGTGAATTGGATGAGTTAAAGAAATCTATGCAGGGAGTAAGACATCAAATAAAACTTGACTTGCGGAAGACGGAGAAGATGGCGGAGTAGAAGGACGCTCGCAGGTCACCCTCTCCCACAAATACACCAAGACCCACATCTACAGACCCACTCAACCAACCAGAGCACCTGCGGAACTCTGAGAGAACATCGCCCTCTTCAAAAGATAAAGACGCCAAAAATCTGGTAGGAGAAAAGGAAAAAAGAAAGAACAAAAGGCAAAGCAGCGCGGGACGGGTCCCGCGGGGAGGGAGCGGCAGAGGACTGGCGCTCGCCCGCTGGGTCTCCCCTCTCCAACTGAGAGGCCAGCGGGACGGAGGGGGAGCCTCAGAGGCTCGGATCTGTACAGAGCAGCCCTTGACTGACAGAACTAAGTTAAACGGGCACAGAGCGTCCCCCCGACACCCAGCCTGAGACGCAGGATGGCAGCGGCGGGCAGGGCCAGGCTGCACAAGCCGGGCGGAGGACGGAAGTGGCTGCACGGAGGCAGCCCCTGGGGAACGCAAGGGGCTGCCCGCCGTGGCTGTGGGTGCGCAGGGCAGAACAACCTGGACCCTCCATAAAACAGCAAGGTTGATGTGCTCTCAGGGGAAGGGTGCACACCCCCATCTCTGAAATCCCGCGGAAAGTTTTCGGGGGAAGAGAGGCGGGGCTCAGGCGCAGCCGCCATATCCTCCGCGCTTAGCACTCAGGCAGGGGCGGGGGCGAAACCTGCATCCGCACCGAAGGGCTTAGCAGCCTCAAAGGCCAGACTGAGACTGGCCTGCAGCCCGGGGCAGATAGGATCCTTCCATCCTGGTCCCTCAGAGAACTTGCTCCACAAAGACAAACAAGGAGCTGGGTTTTGGCTCAGAGCAGGGACAAGGCTGCCCCTCGGTCTTCCCCAAGCCCACCCGCTGAGCGCCGACCAGGGCGGAGCTCGCAGCCGCACAGAGCAGCGGAGCTACCGGCGGCGGCGCAGGTAGGGGGAGAGCGCCCCCCCCCCCCCCGCCTTTCGGGCAGGAACACAGCTCCTGACGGAGGTGCTGGGAGGGGCACGACCCGCCCTCCTACCTGGCCAGTCTGCAACATCTGACTGTGGCATCCGGAGGGGCAGCAACCCGCCCGCCCACAGCAGAGGAGAGCTGCACCTGACCCCGTGTTAAGAGGAGGCGCGATCTGCTTGCCGACAGGTGCTGGGAGCAGCACAGAAGAGGGCGCCAATGGAGGGCCTCTGAAAACAGCAAGCTGAGCTTCCAAAACAGGACGAAGACAGAAAGACTTCACATTAAAAGCACACAGACTCCAGGAGAACACCGACAACCCCCCCCCTTTTTTTTTTAAATCTGTTTTTACCTGTTCTATTTTCTATTACTCTCTTAATTTTTACTTCTTAATTCATATCTATTTCTCTTGGGCTTTGATGTCCTGTTATTGATGAGACACAGGTTTCAAATACATCTATTCATCTCCCCCCCCCTTTTTTTTGTAAAGGTTTTAGAAGGATGTCTCAACCCGATTAATACTCTGCTTCAACTCGCTCTTCTATTACTCATTATACACTGTTTTCAAACCCTCTTTCTCCCTTCTTTTAAAATTCTTTCTCTCTCTCTCTTATTTTTTTTCCTTTTTTTCCTAAGTTCTATTCCTAAATAGGCATTAGATAGATAAAATCCTTAAGGACCAAAATAAACAACTGATACTCCATAAACCACAGTGCCAAAGAGGTATGAGCAAGATGAAGAAGCAGAAAAACGTTTCCCAATTAAAAGAACAAGAGAAATCCCCTGAAAGAAAGATCAATGAAATAGACATCGATAGCCTACTAGATCAAGATTTCAAAAAAGGAGTGATCAAATTGCTGAAGGAATTAAAAGAGATAGTGTTTAGAGATATAAAATATGTCAAAAATGAAATTGAAGCTATAAAGAAGAGCCAAGTAGAATGGGTAAACTCATTGACAGAGATGAGGAATGATCTAATAGCTGTGCAAAGCCGACTAGATAATGCAGAGGAACGAATTAGTGATCTAGAAGACAGGGCAATAGAAAGCACCCATTCAGAAGAACTACAAGAGAAGCAAATAAAAAATAATGAAAATAGCATAAGGGACCTATGGGATAACATAAAGCGTCCCAATCTTCGCATAATAGGGGTCCCAGAAGAAGAAGAAAGATCAAAGGGGACTGAAAAGGTTTTTGAAGAAATCATGACTGAAAACTTCCCAAACTTAAAGAAGGAATCAGATATCCAAGTACAGGAAGCTCAGAGGGTCCCAAACAGGAAGAACCCAAATAGACCCACACCAAGACATATCATAATCAAGATGGCCAGAGTCAAGGATAAAGAAATGATTCTAAAGGCAGCAAGAGAAAAGCAAAGAGTAAGTTACAAGGGAACCCCCATAAGGCTCTCAGCTGATTTCTCTACACAAACACTACAGGCAAGAAGGGAGTGGCAAGATATATTCAAAGCCCTGAATGAAAAAAAGATGCAGCCTAGGATCCTTTATCCAGCAAGGCTATCCTTTAGGATAGAAGGAGAAATAAAGAGTTTCAAAGACAAAAAAAAGCTGCAGGAGTTTAGCAACACTAAACCCATGTTAAAAGAAATATTGAAAGGGATATTCTAAATAGAAAAGCAGCAGGATGCTACAGAAATGAGAAACACACAACTGGAAAGGTGATAACTCATGAATTACAAATAAAGTAAACACGAAATTATAAAAGAAGACATACAAATCACTGAGAGTGGGAGAGGGAGGCAGGGAAATATAGAATATTTTTTTCTTTCTTTTTTAAATTTTTTTAACAGTACGATGGGTTTGAGATCATGTTACTATCAGTTTAATAAAAACAGTTATAGTAATGGGTTGACAGATTTACAAAAAAGGGTAACCAAAGCCAAAAATTTACAAAGGAGTCACAAAAATTAAATAAAATCCATGATAATACAAAGGAAAATTACCAAACCACAAAAGGAAGAAGAAAGGAACAAAGAGGATATACCAATTCAACTGCAAAGATAAGTTCAAAATGGCAATAAACACACATCTATCATTAATTACTATAAATGTTAATGGACTAAATGCTCCAGTCAAAAGACACAGAGTGGCAGACTGGATAATAAAGCAAGAACCTTCAATATGCTGCATACAAGAGACCCACTTTAGGGAGAAGGACACATATAGATTGAGAGTGAAAGGATGGAAAAGGATATTCCATGCAAATGGAAAAGCCAAAAAAGCAGGTGTTGCAGTACTGATCTCACACAAAATAGACTTTAAAACAAAGGCCATAAAGAAAGATAAAGAAGGACATTTTATAATGATTAAAGGAGTGATACAAGATGAGGATATTACACTCGTTAATATATATGCACCCAATATAGGAGCACCTAAGTACATACAAGAATTACTAACAGAGATAAAGGGGGATATTGATGGGAATACAATCATAGTTGGAGATTTTAACACTGCATTAACATCACTAGACAGATCTTCCAGACAGAAAATAAACAAGGCAACAGAGAAATTAAATACTACAATAAAAAAACTAGATTTGGTGGATATTTTCAGAGCATTACACCCCCCCAAGATGGGATATACATTCTTTTCAAGTGCACATGGAACATTTTCCAGGATCGATCATGTACTTGGGCACAAAAGAAGCCTCAACAATTTTAAGAAGATAGAAATTATCTCAAGCATCTTTACTGACCACAATGCCATGAAACTGGAAATCAACAACAGAGAAACAAAGGAGAAAAAAAGGAAAGCATGGAGAATAAACAATATGTTATTGAAAAAACAATGGATCAATGAGGAAATCAAAGCTGAAATTAAAAAATACCTTGAGACAAATGATAATGAAAGCACAACCACTCAAAACCTATGGGACACAGCAAAGGCAGTGCTATATATATATATAGCGATACAGGCCTTCCTCAAAAAAGAAGAACAATCTCAAATAAACAATTTAACCCACCACCTGAATGAACTAGAAAAAGAAGAACAAAAAGCCCCAAAAAGCAGCAGAAGGAAGGAAATAATAAAGATCAGAGGAGAATTAAATTCAATAGAGATTAACAAGACCATAGAAAAAATCAACCAAACCAAAAGCTGGTTTTTTGAAAAAGTAAATAAAATCGACAAACCTCTGGCCAAACTCACAAAGAAGAAAAAAGAGAGAACACAAATTAGCAAAATAGGAAAGGAAAATGGAGAAATTACAACAAACAAAATAGAAATACAGAATATCATATGAGAATATTATGAAAAACTATATGGAACCAAACTGGATAACCTAAAGGAGATGGACAAGTTTCTGGAAACATACTGTCCACCAAGGCTAAATCAAGAAGAATCTGAACACTTGAACAATCCGTACACTAGAAAGGAAATAGAAATAGCAATTAAAAACCTCCCTACAAATAAAAGTCCAGGACCGGACGGCTTCACCGGGGAATTCTACCAAACATACAAAGAAGAACTCATACCAGTCCTTCTCAAACTCTTCCAGAAAATTGAAAAGGAGGGAATACTCCCAAACTCATTCTATGAAGCCACCATCACCCTGATACCAAAACCAGGCAAAGAAACTACAAAAAAAGAGAATTATAGGCCAATATCACTGATGAACATAGATGCCAAAATCCTCACCAAAATTTTAGCAAATAGAATCCAACAACACATAAAAAAGATTATACATCATGACCAAGTGGGGTTCATCCCAGGGACACAAGGCTGGTTCAACATATGCAAATCAATCAATGTAATACATCACATCAACAAGAGAAAGGACATAAACCACGTGATCATCTCAATCGATGCAGAAAAAGCATTTGATAAAATTCAACACCCATTTATGATAAAAACTCTTGCCAAAGTGGGTATAGAGGGAACATATCTCAACATAATAAAAGCTATATATGACAAATCTACAGCCAGCATAGTACTCAACGGTGAAAAACTCAAAAGCTTCCCACTAAAATCTGGGACAAGACAAGGATGCCCACTATCACCACTCCTATTCAACATAGTCCTAGAAGTCCTAGCCACAGCAGTCAGGCAAGAGAAAGAAATAAAAGGGATCCAAATTGGAAAAGAAGAGGTAAAAGTGTCATTATATGCTGATGACATGTTACTATATATAGAAAACCCTAAAAGGTCCACACAAAAACTACTAGAGCTGATTGAAGAATTCAGCAAGGTAGCAGGTTACAAAATTAACGTTCAAAAATCAGTTGCATTTCTTTACACTAACGATAAATCAACAGAATAAGAAAGTAAAGAAACAATCCCCTTTAAAATAGCACCCAAAATAATAAAATATCTGGGAATAAATCTAACCAAGGAGGTGAAAGAATTATACACAGAAAACTATAAACCATTGATGAAGGAAATTAAAGAAGACTTTAAAAAATGGAAAGATATTCCATGCTCTTGGATTGGAAGAATCAATATTGTTAAAATGGTCACACTGCCCAAGGCAATCTACAGATTTAATGCAATCCCTATCCAATTACCCAGGACATATTTCACAGAACTAGAACAAATCATAATAAAATTTATATGGAACCATCAAAGACCTAGAATTGCCAAAGCATTACTGAAGAGAAAGAAAGAGGCTGGAGGAATAACTGTCCCAGACTTCAGACAATACTATAGAGCTACAGTCATCAAGACAGCATGGTATTGGTACAAAAACAGACATATAGACCAATGGAACAGAATAGAGAGCCCAGAAATGAACCCGCAAACTTTTGGTCAACTCATCTTCGACAAAGGAGGCAAGAATATACAATGGAATAAAGACAGTCTCTTCAGCAAATGGTGTTGGGAAAATTGGACAGCAGCATGTAAAACAATGAAGCTAGAACACTCCCTTACACCATATACAAAAATCAACTCAAAATGGATTAAAGACTTAAACATAAGACAAGATACAATAAACCTCCTAGAGGAAAACATAGGCAAAACATTATCTGACATACATCTCAAAAATTTTCTCCTAGAAGAAATAAAAGCAAGAATAAACAAATGGGACCTAATGAAACTTACAAGCTTCTGCACAGCAAAGGAAACCAGAAGTAAAACAAGAAGAAACCCTATGGAATGGGAGAAAATTTTTGCAAGTGAAACCGACAAAGGCTTGAACTCCAGAATATATAAGCAGCTCATATGACTCAATTAGAAAAAAATAAACAACCCAATCCAAAAATGGGCAGAAGACCTAAACAAGCAATTCTACAAGGAAGACATACAAATGATCAAAAAGCACATGAAAAAATGCTCAATATCACTAATTATCAGAGAAATGCAAATCAAAACTACAATGAGGTATCACCTCACACCAGTCAGAATGGCCGTCATTCAAAAATCCACAAATGACAAATGCTGGAGAGGCTGTGGAGAAAGGGGAACCCACCTACACTGCTGGTGGGAATGCAGTTTGGTGCAGCCACTATGGAAAACAGTGTGGAGATTCCTCAAAAGACTAGGAATAGACTTACCATATGACCCACACATCCCACTCCTGGGCTTGTATCCAGAAGGAAATCTACTTCAGGATGACACCTGCACCCCAATGTTCATAGCAGCACTATTTACAATAGCCAAAACATGGAAACAGCCTAAATGTCCATCAACAGGTGACTGGATAAAGAAGATGTGGTATATTTATACAATGGAATACTACTCAGCCATAAAAACCGACAACATAATGCCATTTGCAGCAACATGGATGCTCCTGGAGAATGTCATTCTAAGTGAAGTAAGCCAGAAAGAGAAAGAAAAATACCATATGAGATCGCTCATATGTGGAATCTAAAAAACAAAAACAAAAACAAACAAACAAAAACAAAGCGTAAATACAGGACAGAAATAGACTCACAGACAGAGAATACAGACTTGTGGTCACCAGGGGGTGGAGGTTGGGAAGGGATAGCCTGGGATTTCAAAATTGTAGAATAGATAAACAAGATTACACTGTATAGCACAGGGAAATATACACAAAATGTTATGATAACTCACAGAGAAAAAAATGTGACAATGAGTGTGTATATGTCCATGAATAACTGAAAAATTGTGCTGAACACTGGAATTTGACACATTGTAAAATGATTATAAATCAATAAAAAATGTTAAAAAAATAAAAAAAATAAAATAAAACTATCAGCCCTAAAAAAAAAACAAAAAAAAACTTGACTTGCTATTATTCTCTTTAATAGTAGAATCAGTCTTTATAATTTACATACAATGTGTGTTCTAAAATGAGAGGATAAGATAGATTTCAAATACTTCTATATTGAATAACACCTTTTCATTCCTCTTCCACTGTTTACAAATTGGCTACTTTTACCCGTGGACGCCAGCCATCATTGCTTAGGAAACTCTTTTCCTTTCTTCTTTTTTTCTTTTCTTTTTTTTTTTTTTTGATGGAGGAGGTAATTAGGCTTATTTTAATTTAATTATTATTATTACTTTTTAGTGGAGGTACTGGGGATTGAACCCAGGACCTCATGCATGCTAAGCGTACACTCTACCACCTGAGCTATACCCTCCCCTAGGAAATTCTTTTCTTGTGGATTAAGGAAGCAAGTGGAGTAGATAGTTTTTTTAGTTGGGGTTTAGTCAAGAATCCAAGTACCACTCTACAGATCTTCCTTGATTTACGATGGGGTTACAGACTGATAAACCCATTGTGAATTGAAACTATTAAGTCAAAAATGCATTTAACACACCTAACTTACCAAATTTCATAGCTTAGCCCGGTCTACCTTAAAGATGCTCAGAACACTCACATTAGCCTACGTTGGGCAAAATCATCTAATGCAAAGCCTATTTTAGAATGCAGTGTTGAATAGCTCATGTAATTTATTGAATACTGTACTGAAAGTGAGAAATAGAATGGTTGTCTGGGTACAGAATGACTGTAAGTGTATTGTTTACTCTTGTGATTGAAAAACGCTAAGTCAAACTCTGTCTAGGTCTTTCAAAGAATAAGACATTAGTAGCAGGTTGTTAGCATCCTAGGCAAATGTCAGAAGCCTGAGGTATGAAGGACCAGGGCTGTCTTCTGAAAATCCCGAAGGGCAGAGGTCTCTCCGTGGTCTCAAGTATCTGTAGTAGCCAAGAAGATCCTTTCAGAAGGAAGCCCAGGGTGCTGAGAGCTTCCACGGAAATCTCAGAACCCCACAGCCCTGAAGTGGGGTGTTTCCCAACAATGCCTCCTGTCATAGAGAAAAGCCCATGACTTCTTTTGCCAGACACACCTGCCGTCAGCTGCTATGGAAGCATTAGATGGCTTCTCCTCTCCCACCTTCCAAATGGTATAGGAGGCCTTCTAACTGTGAAGCCCATTAGAATTCCAAAGGATTGAGTGTGTAGTTTCCAGGTTTTATCCATTTTGGCTTATGGTGATGGTGAGGGGCATATTGAGTATCAATAAGACATATCTGGAAGGTACGTTAACAATACAAGTGGTTTCTAGTTTATTCATCTATAGCAGAGAATGGTTTTTCATGCATAAGGTGGTCATATCCATTGCAAATCTTTGTTTTTTTTTCCTTTCAAATGGTGAATAGGATTGTTAAGTTAAACTCTGGTCGGAAACTGGCCCCGAATAGTGCTAAATTTTAAAGGCCTTATTTGAAATTCAACTCTGCCACTTATTCCCTAGGTATGAAGTTTATTTCACCTCTTCACAGTCCCCATATTTCTTCAATAGACAATGATGTTATTTCATAGGGGTTAGCACATATTAAAGCTAATAAAATGTAAAGAAACATTTTATGACACTGTACACTCTAAATTATAACTGTCTTCCTTTTATGTCTCTCATCTTTAATGTGAAAGGTAGTCATTAGGTTACAAGGTCATTGAGTGTTGCATGATGAGTAGGCATTAGGTGGAATTTAGAGAAGGTAGGAGACATAATCAAGAAAGAGTTATATACTCAATGTATGGAAACATGAGAGACTCTTGGGGAACCATGGTGAGATTAGCCTGGCTAAGTCTTCAGGTAGGAAGGGGAAGCATGAATAGATGAGGGTACTGGCATAAGCAGAAACCAGATTATAAAGGTCTTAGGGTTGACACTATGGATTTTAGATTTTTATTCTAAAGGCAATGAACGGGGCTAAGGAAAGATAAGGCACAGTGTCCATACTCAAGGAGCCCAGAGTCCATTTAGGAGATAGGTCATTTCAATATGGTATCACAAATACTCGCAGAACTCCGGCGTCTTACACTGTGGAGGGTTCCCTTCACATTTCAGTGTACGTCTAATTGCATGCCCTGGCTCTGTGCAGTTCACAGCAGCACTGCTGCCCATAGTGGCTCTGGTGGCTAAAACAGTGGTAAGTACCGACTGCGAGGTGCATACATTGAAAGGAAGACCTAATTTAGCATTGACTAAACAGAAAAATATTCTAGAATAGGTGACGTCTACTCTAAGACATGAAGTATAAATGAGAGTTAGCAATTTGAGGGAGAAAGGAGCTGGGGAAAAGGGATTTCAAGGCAAGAATTTCAGAGTGTGCAAAGGCCTGGACCCATCTCTCCACATAAAAGAATATGTGTAGTCTGATAAGAGTCTGGAGGGCATGAAGGCAGAGGGCTGGTAGGGTGGTTCTGGTTTGCTCTGAAACCACATAAAGCTTACCCTGAACAAGTGGGCTGTGGATTCCTTGGCTCAAAATGCATTGCTCTCATGCTGGAAGCTGTAGCAGTTCCAGGTGAAGGAGAGAGAGGATTAAACTCCTTCGAGACTCCCTCACCTCATGGTAAAGTGCAGACAGAGCCGACCTGGAGGCATTCTGGAGATGAGATCCTGGGAAAGTGTGGGAAACAACTCAGAAAGACTCAGGATATTAATGAGTTGGCAAACTATAAAATACAAGGTTCAATCCATGTCAGAGGGTGGTTTTGACTTAACATTGAGGTAATATATATGAATGTATTGTATTTTTAGTTACTTACTTTCTTTTTTTAATGGGGGAGGTAATTTTAGGTTTATTTATTTGCTCATTTTTTTTTAAACAGAGCTACTGGGAATTGAACCCAGGACTCTGTGCATGCTAGGCATGCACTCTACCACTGAGCTATACACTACCCCCAAATGTATTTTAAACTCTTTATTATCAAATACCAACTTCTAAGTTGAAAAGCATACTGATAAATTTTTGTATGAATATGAGGAGCAAGGAGACTTAGAAATATCGAATTAGTCCTATAATATTATTTTAAATTAGTTAGTTTTCTTTACTGAGAAAATATCTATCTAGATGGTTGGAAAATTAAATAAATACAAATAAAATAAGAAGAAGACAAATCCTCTGTCCCCTCAGAGTGCTCATTCTCTAGGTTTCATTCTCAAGCAAGAAATTAGAGTTTTCTTATACATCCTTTCAAAAATGTTTGAAACATATAAAACTAGATATATTGATCTTTTTTCTATGCAGTTAGGAGCACTCTGTAGAGTATTTCACACTTGCTCTGCATTTTACAATCAATCTTGGAAATTATTTCATATTAGGACATACAGATCTAATTTATTCCTCTTCATGGATGTGCTATATTTCGTTGTGGGAATATACTGTGATTTATCCAAGCCCTCTACTGATGGACTGGTTGTGTCTAGTCTTTGTATGGCTGCCAAAGTCAGCATCAGTGTCATTTTACTCAGACCTCGTGCACAGGCAAAATCCCATCTGTGTCTGCAGATCAGCAAGCTCACAGCATGTGAGCAATTTTATTTTATTTAGACATGGACGTATTGACCTCAAATGAGATCAGCTGGGTTTCTGTATATTCTCCTTGTTGTGTTTTATTAAGATTTTGTTAAGTGAACAATGGAGAAAACATCTTAATTTGCGATGATTTGATTAGCAATTACTTAATTATGATGAATGTTTAGCTTCTTTTCAATAATTTATGTGTAATTTGCATTTCTATTAATGTTAACACCCTACTAGTGGTTTTTTTTCCCTCATTTTCTTCATTGTGTTTTTGTTATGTTTGTTGATTTGTAAAGAGTTGGTTTTCTTTCTTTTCTTTTTTTTTGGTGAGGGGAAAAAATCTTTATTGATAAAAGTGTTTATATGTATAAATAATTTTCCCCTTGTCTCTGTCTTGTGATTTCAGTTGTGATGTTTTTGTTGTCAAATTTATTCATTTGTTTTCTTTACAGGCTGTAGTTTCTGTTTTGTGCTTCAAAAACCTTCTCCAACAAACTTCATGTCTTATTCACCTATTTTTGTAATACGTTTACATTTGCCTTTTTAAAACAGTTGAGTCTTCGATTTCTAGAATGTATTTGAATGTAGGGGGTGAGGTAAAAACTGAGCTTTGATTCTCCCACAATTTTAGACCCTTGTCCCCTTTCCACTTATTTAATAATCTATTTTCGTCCAATAATTTAGATCCTGCCATTGTAATATGTTATAATCCTATATGTGTTTAACTCTGGACTCTGTACAATTACCAATTTTTATCTTCCTTTTTCTAGAGGAAATCTTTAAATTACCACATCTTTAGAATATATTTGAATATCTAATAGGACTTGACCTCATTACTACTCTTTTTTTCCCCCAGAATTTTCCTGACTCTCCACATATCATAGTATTTCCAGACGAACTTTAGAAACAGGTGGCGTAGTTCCAGAAAAATGTTACTAGGAGGGATGAAAGCTGACATTTTTATGACATTCAAGGTCAGAGGATAACTTCCATGTATTTATATCCCTCAGAAATTGAAAGCGTTCCTCATGGAGTGCTTTGACATGTTTAGTTTAGTTTACTCCCAGACATTTTTGGTGCAATTGCTTTTACAACTCTAAATGAGATGTTCTTTAATAACTTTATTTTCTAAATACGTGCTATTTATGTGTAGGAAATGCTCTTTGATGTTTTGTAATCTGTCATTTGACTGAAGGGGTTTTACTAAATTCCCTCAATGTTTCTAGTGGTTTTATTGTATTTTATTGGAATTATTTTCCTGTGTGAAATGTCTGTATAAAGTCCTGGACAGTGTTTATTCATCCTATCATCACTGGTAGCAGCAGTAATAGCAGTGATAACAATGTCGACTTTCAGGCTTTTCTTCGATTCTTTTCTGCCATGTAAAGAGGCAGAGAAATTCAGAATGAATGACTATCCAGGAGAGGTGGAGACCGACAGTAGAGGAAAAATCATTTATTTATTTATTCATTCACCCAACAAAACATTTATAGATTGTCCACTCAATACCAGACATTTAAGTGTGGCCAAACACACAAAAGTCATCAAGGTACAGGAAGAAACCGAGAAAGTTAACCTTTATCGAGTGTGTCAATCACCTTATGTACCTCATCTCATGAAATTCTCGCAAAGCAATTTATTGAGTGTATATCGTTAATCTTGTTTTTGTAAATATGAAACTGACACTCAGGCTAATTTCCTTGCCTAGGTTAATACAATGACAGATTTGGGATTGAAATCCAGATCCAAGTAATGACACAGTCATCTCTCTTTTTTCTACCCCTCCTCCCTGTCATTTGGGGAAAGCCCTAGACTTGCATTCTCAGATGGTACCCTGAGATACCCACTACATGGGAACCCCATGCACAGGAATTAAATTGTGGTTGGGAGAGTGCTGGCGATGAATGAGCATCACAAGCAAACCAAAAGGTTGGAGAGAAAGATTTTCTATTTCTCCTAGAAATAGAAAACAGCATGCACAAACAAGGGGGGCCATGAGAAAACACTGAACTGAGGGGACTATTTTAAGTGCAGTCATGACTTGCTACATCTGAAAAGCTGTGTGTTGGGATGGGGGCTGCAGACCTTGAGCTGAAACTGTGGTTGAGGATAGAGATGCTAATGTGTGATGTGTGTGGTCAATGAGTACAGCAGGGGGCTGACATTTATTTTTTCTTTTTCAACATCTTTATTGAAAGGTAATTTATATACCACACAATGTATGCATTTGAAGCAGGAAGCTGGAAACGGACACCCAGAAGAAGGGGTGTGAGTCTAGCCTGGAGACAGGGATTCAGGAGGATTCAGAGTGTGAGAGGGAGTGGGTGTGTCATAGAACATCCAGGAACACTGTGGAGAAGGAAGGAGCTCCAAGGTCAGACCAGAGAAAAGGTAAGATTAATTAGGCAGATGGGGAAGAGAAGCCCACAGAAGATATAAGGAAGAGGTGACAGAGAGGTGGGGAAGAACTGGAGGCTGTGCTTCACAGAAGTACCAAGAACAAGGTCATCCAATGCCCCAGAGAAGGCAAACTCAAAGGGGACAATACACAGTGGCCAGGGTCTTACTAGAGTCTGGTAAATGTGGATGGTGGGGAGGTCACTGGATTAGAGTGAGGGGGGTCATGAAAGGGAGGTGAGGAAGTGGAGTCAAAGAATATGAAAAGCAATATATATATATATGTACGTGTATGACTAAAACATTATGCTATACACCAGAAATTGACACAACATTGTAAACTGATCATGCCTCAATAAGAAAAAAGGTAAAAACTAACAAACAAACAAAAAGCCAGACCTTCTGAGAGACTTACCAACTCCATGGAGAGATTCAGAATCTCTTCTCTGCCTTTGTGTCCATAAACTGGGAACAGCTGGAGACATAAAACAACCCTGTCCTTCCCCTGGATTAAATAAGTGATACATGGGCCTTGGGCTTCACTCCAGGTAGGCAGTCACATCACTCATCTCTGCTGTTCTCAAAAGCCCAAGATGGAAACAGGAGCAATTCTGGGGACTCACAACAGACAGACATAGTTGGGGGAAAAAAAAAAAACTCAAAGACTCTAACATGATCTCAGTTTGGCTCTGCATGATACTAACATGGTTCTTCTGAGCTCTCTTAAACTAGGTGGGTCATGTTACATTTGGAATCTAAATTGTGATAAAGGCCTATGGCTAACCAGTTCCAGGACGATCTGCAGATTTATGCAGATAAAGGCTCTTTTATTGAATGAGTTCACCAGTACATCTGGGTAAGAGGAGCTGAGCTCTGGGCCTTATTGTCACGGTTTTGCATGTTGGGTCTATTCCTTGGCAATTGTATTTGGAACTTGTAACAATGCCTCTTTCCTCATCAGTGACCCAGCACAGCTGAATGAGGCTTACTCTTAGAAACCTGGATTTTTCTACAGTCAGAGTCCAGAGAATGGTGCTTTCACCCCAGTTAGTATGGAACAGGCCAAGTCCCACCCTGGGAAAACTTGAAGTCTCCTGTGACATGATCTTGCCATGTTGTAGTGAAATCCAGGGTCAGGTCAAATATTCCAAGACTCCCCTATGGCCGAGCTCTTTGACCAGCAGATTCTCAGCATCCTGGTCACACTTCAGTAGTTGAGGGGCTGAGGTCCCAAGTAGACACCCCATCTTCTCAGGCCTGACTTCTCATCTTACAGACAACTGAGGCCAGACAGGACCATCCAGAAATGAGCAATCCCAGGAATACTGCTTCTTTTCTCTGCAGAACAGTTGACATTATGCTCTTTTGCCTTTCTGTAGTCTTTCATCACTCTGGCATCAATTAAATAGATTCTTTTTTTAAAAAAGAATTTATTTTATTTTTTATTCTTTTAAATTGAGTTATAGGCAGTTTACAATGTTGTGTCAATTTCTGGTGTACAGCACAATGCTTCAGTCATACATGAATATGCATATATTCATTTTCATATTCTTTTTCACCATGAGCTACTACAAGATATTGAATATATTTCCCTGTGCTATACAGTATAAACTTGTTTATCTAGTTTACACATACCAGTCTGTATCAGCAAATCTCGAACTCCCAGCTTATTCCTTACCACCCCCCATCCCACTGCAACCACAAGTCTGTATTCTATGTCTGTGAATCAGTTTCTGTTTTATATATAGGTTCATTTGTCTTCCTTTTTTTTTTTTTTTAGATTCCACATATGAGTGATGTCATATGGTATTCTTCTTTCTCCTTCTGGCTTACTTCACTTAGAATGACATTCTCCAGGGCCATCCATGTTGCTGCAAATGGCATTATTTTATTATTTTTTATGGCTGAGTAGTATTCCATTGTATAAAATATACCACAACTTCATTATCCAGTCATCTGTCGATGGACATTTAGGTTGTTTCCATGTCTTGCTATTGTAAATAGTGCTGCTATGAACATTGGGGTGCAAGTGTCTCTTTGAATTAGGGTTCCCTCTGGATACATGCCCAGGAGTTGGATTGCTGGGTCATATGGTAAATCTATTTTTAGTCTTTCAAGGAAATAGATTCTTACTTTCCAGACTCTCATGAAAATCCTGTAATCTGATTTGAGCCCTGCTGTGCAAAACTTTGCTGCTTCCCAGCAGAAAAACTCACATTTAATTGTGTATGTTCTTTAAACAATTGCAATCAAGTTTTTCTTATTTATAGTGATTTTTTTAAACAAAAGATAATAAATAATCAAGTTTCAAAAAGTTTAATTTGAAAAAAAAAACAATTCAGTGTTCTTGATTTAATAAAACTTGCAAACTTTGAGAATTTGTCTCATTCCTTTGCTTACATTGCTTCCTATATGTAAATAGTCTGACAGAGTCTCATTTATCACAGTTACTTCTCCTCTGGGATCTCGCACTTCCTGTCACCTTAGCCTCCTACTTGTACAAAAACATTGGAACAGGGAGCTAAAAACCTCACACCAAATAACTCATTAAAAAAAAAGCAAACAGCAATCAATTACGTAAGTAAATAGTCTATTGGTAAGCAGGGTTGTTTATGCAAGGAAATCTCAAGGAGGAAATGGATAAAAGAGATTTGCATAAAACAGCCCTGGAAGAAACTCTGTGAACTCAAGCCTATCTCTCTTCAAGTAATGACTGGAATTCTTGGAAGCGCTGTCTGGCTGTGGAGCAAAACCAGGTGGTGGTAAATGCTTTACCATGTGGCACCAAGGGGCAAAGGCTTGGGGACCAGCATGAATTAATCACAGGCTTTTAGGATGTCATCACATTCCTTGGGTCTGGCTTTGGTGAACTGCAAAGCAAAAGCTGGGAGAGAAAGGCCATACTGGTTTCAGAATTTTCTTTTTAAAATGCTAGCATTGCAAGTGAATTTTCTCTTTGATGTCAGGAGCCTAGAATCTTGATAGAACAGTAACCCATGCACCTGGCAGATGCGTTCAGTGTCTTCTGTGCAAGGGGCATGGAGGGACACACTGGTCTCAGATAAGGTCTCACCCAGTGAGGAAGCAGTGATGTGTGCAGAGCCTCCACCATTGAACAATTGGCCCAAGCTCCCTCCACTGAAGGCATTTTACCTGAAATAGTCCCCAAGTAGAGGTTCATTTACTGTTATTTGGTCAACCTTTAAAAGAGACAAACATTTTTTAAAAATTGAAGTATGGTTGATTTATAATATTGTGTTAGTTTTGGGTATACAGCAAAGTGATTCGGTTTTATATATATATATATATATATTTCAGATTATTTTCCATTACAGGTTATTAACAAGATACTGAATATAACTCCATGTTCTATATACAGTAGGTCCTTGTTGTTTGCCTATTTTACTTATAGTTGTTTGAATCTGTTCATTCCATACTCTTAGTTTATCCCTCTGCCCCACCTTTTTCCCCTTTGGTAACTATAAACTTGTTTCCTGTGTCTGTGAGTCTGTATCTGTTTTGTATGTGGACTCATTTGTATTACTTTTTAGTTACTACATGTAAATTATATATATATATATATATATAATATATAAAATATTTGTCTTTGATTTACTTTACAAAGTATAATATTCTTTAGACTTGTCCATGTTGCTGTGAATGGCAATCTTTTATTCTTTTTTATGGCTGAGTAATATTCCAGTGTGTGTGTGTGTGTGTGTGTGTGTGTGTGTGTGTGTGTGTGTGTGTGTGTGTGTGTGATATGTATACATACATGCACCCCGCATCTTCTTAAGTCAATCATCTGTTGATGGGCACTTGGGTTGTTTCTATATCTTGGCTACTTAAATAGTGCTGCTATGAACATTGGGGTTAGTTTCTTGTGTCTTTTTGAATTACAGTTTTCTCTGGATATATACCCAATAATGGGATTACTGGATCATATGTTAAGTCTATTTTTATTTATTTTTTTTAATACATGGGATGGAAGTGGGTGGATGTAGTGGGCAAACACTGCTCTGATTAGCATCAGATGCCCATCTTGATGGCTATGAATGTACCAAAAATGCCACCACTCTGTGTCATGTTTTCCTGATGCTGCCCATCAGCTCCCGACCCTGCATTCTGATTCTGAGACAGGAAAATGTGCCGAGGAGTGCCCCAGCCACTGTGCCCAGGGCACATCCAGTCACAAAGCCCATTTTCATGCAGTGGAAGCAGCTAGGATGCAACTGTCCATAGGGAACCATGGCCACCAGCATCTCGCTCGTGGCCTTGGTCGCTCAGTTCTACGTCTCCCACAGAATGCCTATTTTTAGTTTTATAAGGAACTTCCATACTATTTTCCATAGTGCCTGTAATAATTTATATTCCCACCAATAATGTAGGAGGGTTCCTTTTTCTCCATATCCTTGCCAACATTTATTATTTGTAGACTTTTTGATGATAGCCATTCTGGCTGGGTTGAAGTGATACCTCGTAGTGGTTTTGATTTGCATTTCTCTAATAATCAGTGATGTTGGGCATCTTTTTGCGTGCCTGTTGGGCAGGCTCGGGAGCCCATGGGTGGCATCTGTAAGTCTTTTTTGAAGAAATGTCTACTTAGGTCTTCCACCCATTGTTTTGATTGGGTTGTTTGTTTTTTGATGTTGAGCTGTAGGAGCTGTTTGTATATTTTGGATATTAACCCCTTGTCAGTCACATCATTTGCAAATATTTTCTCCCATTCAGCAAGTTGTCTTTTCATTTTGCTGATGATCCCCTTGGCTGTGAAAAAGTTGTTAAGTTTTATTAAGTCTCATTTGTTTATTTTTTGCTTTTATTTAAAAGAGACACACTTTCTACCTCAGACCAGAACCACTGCAAGAATCATAAGCAATTCTCACTTGCCAGTTTGCTGAGTGAATTTGCTGTGCAAGTGAATAAAAAATGTGGGTTTGATAGTCTGTTTCTTTTCAAAACATACCTCCAGGGAGTCATGCTCAGGTAAGCTAGTCTGTTGATAAGCTAAGCAAAGGCAAATTTAGGTCATCTATCCTAATGAAAACATGTAATGGAATTTAACAGAGCATGTATTACATTAAAGTGATAAAGAATAAATATAGTTAAGCATTTTGGAAAATTGCTTCTGACTTTATCAAGCACTAGAATCTTGGTTTTATGAGACTTCTGTGTTTAGTTTTAATTATTTTGTTCATGAGTAACATAACTGATTCAATAAAGTCTTTGATGTGGTTTACAAAACACGTGCCCTATATGGAGATAAAATATATACAGTAGATTTCCAGGTTGTGAATGAAACTTGCTACCTACGTCTAAATAAATCTCTTCCACCCTCCACTGGCATTCCCAGGAAATAAAGAAGAAGGTGCAAAGCCTCGAACACAAGGAGTCAGGAGTTTGGTCACTGAGCCCAGCTGTGGAAGTTTCATGAATGCTTTATGGACAGCTCATATCTAAAGTTCTGAAATAACATGAGACTGGAGAGCAGGGGAGGAAGGAGACTGTTTGCATCCACCACATCTATATGGTTCGACTTCAGAGACCTGGTCCCAGGGGGTCAAACAGAAAGTCTGGCCACCAGCCCTCTGTAAGAGGATTTGCTTTCTGAGATGCTCAAGTCTTTCCTGACACAACCATTCCTCTGCTCTAGCCACTCAATTACAACTTTCGATCTTGCCACCTCTATTAAGGGCACTGTTGCTTGGGTGGAAATGTTCACAGGGTGCTTATCTGCCTTTAAGGATCAACTCAGCATGGAGATGATGGGAAGGAGCAGGAGCAATAGAACCCCTCCCTCTGGGGACTGCCCCTGCCCATGAAATATCTCCAGTAAAGATGAGGACAGTGTCCACACATCCAGGGGCACATTCTCCTCTTCATTTTCAGCACAGTGAGCAACCTCAGCAGAGGATAATTCATCCTGTTCAACAGAGATATACAAATAAGATTCTTTTTTTTAATGTTTTTTTTTTTGATGGGAGAAGGTAATTAGGTTTTTTATTTACTTAATGGAGGTACTGGGGATTGAACCCAGGACCATGTGCATGCTGGGCATGCACTTTACCACTGAGCTATACCCTCCCCCCATATCCTTGACAGACAAGAGTTCGTTAACCAGAGATAGTGCACGATAACCTGTCCTTCAGCTGAAGATCTTGCAGGTGAGAAAAGGGGGTTGAACACTCCCTAGCTGTTGGCAAAGAACTCTGGGAGTTATTTTGTTCTATTATGACTTTAATGAAATAATGAGGAGACACTGGGATTCAGAGAGGAACATGATTGTCCTAAGTATATGGAGAAAATGATTTACTACTTTCAACAGAAGAAAAAATATATATGCTATGCTCTGAATAAAATATATAAGAAATCATGTAGTTTATGAGATACAGTTGAACATATGGAAGAGGTTGAGGTAGACTGAGAGTAAAAAAATACTGCACAAAAAGTAAGAGAAACGTAGGAATGCCAAGGTCTCTGTTACAGAGTTAAAATCTATAATGTAAAAGGTGAAGAAAAGAGTTGGCAAAAGAAAAAAACAATGACCTGGAGGCCAAACTGCAAAGATTTTCTGAGAAAGTAGAATTAATATACAAAATAAAATATGAGAGGGAATATAATGGATATCAGGAAAGGAAAATCCAGTTTCTGACTAATTGGCATTCTGTGAAATAAAAACTGGAAAAAAGCGGAAGACGGAGTGTCTTTTCCCCATCATATATTCTTGCCTGTTTTGTCGTAGAATAATTTCCCATCTAAGTGTGGCTTTATTTCTGGGCTCTCTATTCTGTTCCATTGATTTAGGTGTCTGTTTTCGTGCCGGCACCATACTGTTTTTTTGGTTTTTTTAAGTACAGTTAGTTACATTGTGTCAATTTCTGATGTACAGCACAATATCCCAGTCATGCATATACCTACATAGATTCATTTTCATATTCTTTTTCATTAAAGGTTATTACAAGATATTGGATATAGTTCCCTGTGCGATACAGAAGAAACTTGTTTTTTAATCTATTTTTATATATAGTGGCTCATATAGTACCATACTATTTTGATGACTGTATCTTTATGCACAGTTTGAAATCAGGAAGTGAGGTACTCCAGCTTTGTTCTTCTTTCTCAAGATTGTTTTAGCCATTGGCTGTCTTCTGCATTTCCATTCAAAGTTTAGAATGATCTGTTCCAGTTCTGTGAAAAATGCCATTGGTATTTTAATAGAGATTGCACTGAATGTATAGATTGCCTTGAGTAGTATGGTCATTTTAATAATATTAATTCTTCCAACCCAAGAACATAGCGCATTTTTCTATCTGCTTGTGCCTTCAATCTCTTTAATCAGTGTCTTATAGTTTTCTGAGTACAGGCCTTTTACCTCTTTTTTTCTTTTCGATGAAATTGTAAATGGGATTGTTTTCTTAATTTCTCTTTTTGATAGTTTTTGTCATTAGTGTAGAGAAATGCAACAGATTTCTGTATGTGAAGTTTGTATGCCACAACTTTATTGAATTCATTGATAAGTTCCAGTAGTTTTTTGTGTTGTCTTGAGGATTTTCTATGTGTAGTAGCATGTCATCTGCAAACAGTGACGGTTTTACTTCTTTCTTTCCAATTTAGGTTCCTTTTATTTCTTTTTCTTCATCTGATTGCTGTGGCTGGGACTTCCAATTCTAGGGTGAATAAAAGTGGTGAGAATGGGCATCCTTGTCTTGTTCCTGATTTTAGAAAAAATGCTTTCAGCTTTTCACCATTGAGTATGATGTTAGCTGTATGCTTGTCATAAATGGTGTTTATTATGTTGGGGTATGTTCCTTCTACATTCACTTGTTTGAGAATTTTTATTATAAATGGATGTTGAATTCTGTCAAAAGCTTTTCTGCATATATTGAGATCATCGTATGATTTTTATTCTTCAGTTGTTAATGTGGATATTGAACCATCCTTGCATCACTGGATTAAAGACTTAAATGTAAGACCTTAAACAATTAAACTTCTAGAAGAAAACATAGGCGGTATGCTCTTTGACATTGGTCTTAGTAATATTTTTGAATATGTCTCCTCAGGCAAGGGAACAAAAGCAAAAACAAACAAATGGGACTACAGCAAAGTAAAAAGCTTTTGCACAGCAAAGGATACTATCAACAAAACAAAAAGGTAACCTACTGAATGGGAGAAGATATTTTCAAGTGGTGTATCTGATAAGGAGTTAATATTCAAAATAAACAAGGAACTCAAACAACTCAACAACAAAAAAGCAAACAACCCAATTGAAAAGTGGGCAGAGGATCTGCATAGACGTTGTTCCAAAGAAGACATACAGATTGCCAACAGGCACTTGAAAAGATGCTCAGCATCACTAGTCATTAGGGAAATGCAAATCAAAACCACAATGAGGTATCGCCTCACACATGTCAAAATGGCTATTATCAAAAAGAGAAGAAATAACAAGTGTTGGTGAAGATGTGGAGAAAGGGAATCCTTGCGGACTGTTAGTGGTATTGTAAGTTAGTGCAGCCACTATGGAACACATTATGAAAATTACCCCCCAAATTAAAAATAGAACTGCCACTTGATCCAGCATTTCCACTTCTGGATATCTATATGAAGAAGATAAAAACACTAATTAGAAGGGATATTGGCACCCCTATGTTTATTGCAGCAATTTTTATCATAGCTGAGATATAGAAGCAATCTAGGTGCCCATCAATAGATGAAAGGATAGAGATGTGGCATGTATACCTATATATGATAGAATATTACTCAACCATAAAAAAGAATGAAATCTTGCCATTTGTGACAACATAGATGGACCTTGAGGGCATTATGCTAAGTGAAATAAGTCAGACAGAGAAAGACAAATACTGTATGATTTCATTTACACATGGAATCTAAAAAACAAAACAAATGAACAAACATAACAAAGTAGAAACAGAGTTAAAGATACAAAGAACAAAAAAGTAGTTTCCAGAGGAGAGGAGGGTAGGAGAGGAGAGAAATTGGTGAGGAGGATTAAGAGGTATATACTTCCAGTTGCAAAATAAATGTCACTGGTATGGAATGTATGGTGTGGAGAATACAGTCAATAACTATGCAATTATTATCTTAGTATGGTTACAGATTGTAACTAGACTCATTGTAGTGATTGTTTTGAAATGTGCAAAAATATTGAATCACTATATTGTGTAACAGGAACTAACATAGAGTTGTAGGTCAATGATACCCCAAAAACAAACAAACAAACAAACTCAGAAAAAGAGATCAGATTTGTGGTTACCAAAGGCAACTGGTTAGAGGAGGGAGAACTGGATGAAGGTAATTGAAAAGTACAAACTTCCAGTTACAAGATAAATAAGTACTAGGAACGTAATGTAAAATATAATAAATATAATTAACACTGCTGTATGTTATACATGAAAGTTTTAAGAGAGTAAATTCTAAGAGTTCTCATTAGAAAGAAAACAGTTTTTTCTATTTAATTTTGTATTTATATGAAATGATGGATGTTTATTGTGATAATCATTTCATGACTTACATAAGTCAAATCATTTTGCTCCATATCTTAAACATATACAGTGCTGTATGTCAATTACATCCAATAAAACTGAAAGAAAAATATGGAGCAGAAAAAAAATCATCATATGGAAGAAAACTTTCCTGAGTTTATAAAAGAAAATTTGGGAATTTGAGATTTGCAAATGTTAATCAGTATGTATAAATAACAATGTTTAAAAAACAAATTTCTTCTGTATAGCGGAGGGAGCTATAGTCAATCTTGTAATAAATTTTAATGAAAAAGAAAATGAAAGGGAATATATGTATATATATGCATGACTGGGACATTACGCTGTACACCAGAAATTGACACATTGTAACTGACTATATTTCAATAAAAAAAGAAAATATGAACTTTTTTAATAAAATAAGTCATCTTGTGAAAATAAACCTGAATGCAAATATATCTTTTTTTAATCATTAAAAAATTGAAGTTTACTTAATTTACATTATATTAATTTCAGGTGTGCAGGAAAGTGATTCAGTTTTATACATACATATACATTCTTTTTTAGATTATTTTCTATTATAGGTTATTATAAGATATTGAATATAGTTCCCTGTGCTATACTGTAGGACGTTGTTGGTTATCTATTTTATATATAGTAGTGTGTATATGTTAATCCCAAACTCCTAATTTATCCCTCCCACCTTCACCCATTGCTTTCTCCTTTGATAACCATTATTTTGTTTTCTATGCCTGTGAGTCTATTCCTGTTTTGTAAATAAATCAATTTGTATCATTTTTTAAAATTTCATATATAAGTGATAGCATATTATATTTGTCCTTCTCTGTATGATTTATTCACTTAATATGATGATCTCCAGGTCCATCCATGTTGCTGCAAATGGCATTATTTCATTCTTTTTATGGCTGAGTAATACACAGTTGTATCTATATCTATATCTATATCTATATCTATATCTATATCTATCTCACATCTCCTTTAATACATTCATCAGTTGATGGACATTTAGGTTGCTTCCATGTCTTGGCTATGAACAGTAGGATGCATGTGTCTTTTAGAATTAGAGTTTTCTTCAGATATATGCCCAGGAGTGGGATTGCTGGATCATACAGTAACTCTATTTTAAGTTTTTAAAGATACCTCCATACTGTTTTCCATAGTGGCTGCACCAAACTACATTTCCACCAACAGTGTAGGGTGGTTCCTTTTACTCCTCTTTAGCATTTATTATTTGTTAACTTCTTAATGATGGCCATTCTTACTGGTGTGAGGTGATATCTCATTGTAGTTTTGACTTACATTTCTCTAATAATTAGTAATATTGAGCATCTTTTCATGTGCCTATTGGCCATCTGTATGTCTTCTTTAGAGAAATGTCTTCTGCCCATTTTTTGATTGGGTTGTTTATTTTTTTTGATATTAAGCTGCATGAGCTGTTTGTATATTTTGGAAACTAAACCCTTGATGGTCTCATCATTTGCAAATATTTTATCCCATTCTGTAGGTTGTCTTTTCATTTTGTTTATGGTTTCCTATGCTGTGCAAAAGCTATTAAGTTTAGTTAGGTCCCACTTGGTTATTTTTTATTTTATTTTCATTAGTTTAAGAGAAGGATTGGAAAAAATATTGCTGCAATTTTTATCAAAGAGTGTTCTGCCTATATTTTCCTCTAGGAGTTTTAGAGTATCTGGTCTTACATTTAGGTCTTTAATCTACTTTGAGTTTATTTTTGTGTATGGTGTTAAAGAATGTTCTAATTTCATTCTTTTACTGGTAGCTGTCCAGTTTTCCCAGCACCACTTGTTGAAGAGGCTGTTTTTTTCTCCATTGTATATTCTTGCCTCCTTTGTTGTAGATTAATTGACCATAAGCGCATGGGTTTATTTCTTGGCTTTCTGTCCTATTTCATTGACCAAAATGTCTATTTTTGTGCCAGTATCATACTTTTTTGATCACTGTAGCTTTGTTGTATAATCTGAAGTCAGGGAGCATGATTCTCCCAGCTCTATTCTTCTTTCTTGAGATTGTTTTGACTTTTTAGGGTCTTTTGTGTTTCCTTACAAATTTATAAAAAAAAATTTTTAAATTCTGTGAAAAATGTCATTGGTTATTTAATAGGGATTGCATTGAATCTGTAGATTGCCTTGGATATTATGGTCATTTTAACAACATTGATTCTTCCAATCCAAGAACATAGTATATCTTTCCATCTGTTTGTTTCCATCAGCATCTTAACAGTACAGATCTTTTGCCTCCTTAGGTAGGTTTATTTCTAAGTATTTTATTCTTTTTGATGTGATGGTAAGTGGGATTGTCTCCTTAATTTCTCTTTTTGATATTTCATTGTTGGTATATAGAAACACAAGAGAATTCTGTATATTAATTTTGTATCTAGCAACTACCGAATTCATTGATGAGCTCTAGTAGTTTTCTGGTAGCATCTTTAGGATTTTCTATGTATAGTATCATGTCATCTGCAACAGATATATCTTGACAAATGTTTTAATTTAATAATAAAGAATAATAATCCAAAGTTACCCTTGCAAGATAAAAGAAAAATTACAAAAGAAAATATTTTAAGAAGTCTTCCAGAGATTTCAGAACATCTCTTCTAACACTGAGTATTAAAAGACAGTGCAGGAATTCCTTTGGATTTTCATGGGGAAAGATGTAGAGATTCAAATTTATTACAACCAGCCTGTAAGAAATTACCAGAAAGATGTGCTTGGTTATCCAAGACCCACATGATTTTCTTGGAAAATTTACTGGTAGAGTGAAAAATAAATCAAAGGCAGATATTTAGTAATGGGGAAATCATACTATAAAAGGCCTATGGTTGGCAGGTACATGCTTAGATCTAGATATTAAGTAGGATTGTAACTGAAGAACTGAAACTTCTTCTCAAAAATTGAAAAAAAAATTAAACTAGATGGTACATGACATTTAAATAATAATAAGACTGGCATAAACACATGGATGAAAGCGTGTAAAAATTCCTCATCTAACAGGGGAGTAGAAAGTTATTAAATTTTCTTGAATTTGGCAACCAGAAAAAACAAAAAAATTTATGTTTTGGAAAATCTTAATGGATACCAGAAGTAAATTTGAAACAGTATACATGCTTCCAAGTCACTAGGAAAAAATAAAAACAAAGGAAAAAATCTGAGGAAAATCACAAAGGAAATAGTAAAAGCATACCAAAGAAGAAAGTGTAAAACAAGATAACAGAATAAAGAAAAAATACAAATATCTTATATATATATATATACTTCTATATATAAGAACTATAATTCAATTATAATCAACATGAAAGCACTTAAAAAATACAGAACCATTCTGGGTGAAAGTTAGGTGCAGGTAAACTCACCCCTTCCACTGCTTCCCAAATGCAGTTCCTCTCCAGAAAGAGTGGAAAGACTACCTTCATAAAAAGTAGGATTCATGCAAAAAAAATTAACCAGCATGGAGAAACTTTTATTATTGAGGAAAGGTATAATCAGCCATAAAGAAATAATAAAAATAGACTTATATGTGCCAAATAAGGCACCATGAAAAATAAAGGAGAAGTTCCTAGAAAGCTTGTAGGTGAAATGAATATTAAAATAACTCCCCTCTTGGAATGTACCCAAATGAACAAAAAGACTCCAATATACAGAAAGAGTTTTGGTCATTGATGAAACAAACAACTTCGCTCCTATAATGGACAGAAGAATATAAGCAAAAAGCAAAAAGTTTTAGATGAAATCAGAGGACGATTTTAAGGGAAGGTGGATATCTCTCCTAATCCAGAGGAAAGTTTAGGACCTGATAGTTATGAGAATGATTGAGATCCCCATGAACATCTCTCAACCTGAAGAGGGAATACTAGGTTGTGGATGGCTTAGGGTGCATTTGCACAGCATAAAGGAGTCCAGGAAGACAAAGCTGAAGAGGGAACCATGTGGCCTTGCCATTTAAACTTTCTCTGACTGAGAGGAGTGACTGCAGACGGAGTGAAGTTGAGCAGAAGAAAAATGGGGAAAATGACCTGGGGGTCAGCTTTGCATCTGCTGAACGAAGTCCAGTGAGCAGAATAAATGAACTCTGACCCCCTCCTCCCCAAATGAGATGTTTGTAGTTCATATTAGCTGGCCCTCTGCCAAGGTGACCTGCTTGTCCAAGAGGAGAAGTGGCTGAAATTGGAAGGGAGAATTTCCACCACAATATACACATATACCATCAACTTGCTGAAGAAACCAACCAGTGGGGCAGAAAACAGAGCATGTTGAATGGGAAAGCCTAGAGATCATGTATGGAGAGTATCAGTCCTAATTCCAGGGTCTCTAAGAGCCAGCATCTTCACCTCTACCCATCTGCCTTTTCGGGGGACATCCTAGATGACTGTATTGGCAACATCATGCTACTGCTATAAAAATTCCAGATGGAACTGCCTAAAAGCTGCACTGTTTCTTGGTTCCTAAAAGAAGCCAATAGCCAGAAAATAGAGACAGACAGAGTTCAGCTAAATTAAAAGAGAAACCTCCAACAGTGAGGAATTTTCTAAAATGGCAGATTCTCCCTGGCAAGAATTGAGGTCCCTAGGGTGGAAGTTTATAAGCAGAATCTGGGCTATCATTTGACTGGGAATTCCATCACTCGTGAGCTTACTTTTTTGCTGGGATTAGGAAGAAGGGGATACAAAAGGTAAATATGGCAAAAGGCACCTCTGATTGCAGCTTGGATGTACCCCCACGTTGTTCCAGAGCTCCGAGATGCTCCCTCCACGGTGCAGTGTAAGGACACAGGCTCCAGCCTTTCCCAAGATGTGGTGAAGAGTGAGCCTGCACTGCCTGCAGAGCATGGGTGGTCCCATCTCTCCTGCCTCTGGAAGTCTACTGTCCAAGGTAAATTAGTGTCGGCTGAACCTTAAATCGCAGGGCAGGACTCTGGAATGCCTTCACCACCAACTTTCTCCATCAGCATTTAGGGCTAATGGGAAAGTCACTGGTTTTTTTTTTAATTATTATTTGTTTTTACATTTTGGGGTTAGCTTTACTGCTGTAGAAAAGTAAGATAAATGGTCCCACAGTTACAGAGAAGGACTGGTATGCAGACTGAAATGTGCCGAGTTTATGAACGGGAAATTGAAGCCAGCGGTGCTTCTCAGTGACCCAGATGCTCCCAGATCATGAGGTCTCTCTGCATCTGAGTCCCCTCATTTTTCTCTTTTGTCCCAGAAAATCACACGTGAAAGGTAGAGCTACATTTTATCAAGAAGTCATTCCTCCCTTGTTTGTTGACATTACATCATAACCATCACAGTGGCCACCTGCATCCCCTATTTATATTCTGTCCCTCCTAAGAGAAGGGGTGTATCCGCTCTTCAGCTACTCCTTCCTCACTCTTTCCATTGCTGATTCTCCAGCTAGGGCTCACATTCACTGATATTGTGCTGATGGTGCCCCGGCTGGTGTCTAATCTGAATAGTTGGTGCCATGTTGGTCATTAGGTATTTAAAATGCATCCCTTGCCTGGCGCCAGCCCTCACTGCTTCTTCCACTCCATGTATACAGCTGTCTCCCTGTTTTCCACGTGTCGTCAGTCGCCCAACCACAAAAACCTTCCTCCAGTAGAATTGGACAATGCTTCACAGAGCCCTGGACCTGGCATTTACCCTGCTCATGAAACTCTGACATTTCCCTTTGCCTTTCAGTCTTGGCCATTCACAAGCTGGCCTTGACCTCCCTTCTCTAACCTCAGTCTCCGTGACTTCTTAACTTGACTTTAGGCACACCTGAGTATTCCCAGTGTGCCTCCTGCCTACCACTGAGCATCCTCCACCTGGTATTGCCAGAGGTGGCCATCCTAAATTCCACACAAGGCTGAATTCTGCAGGAGAAAGAGAAACATCTGATTCATCCCTATATCCCCAAGCCACTCTGGAGGCCCAAATACATTGGTTTTTCTCCCTGCCCTTTTCTCCCCACACTTTTCCTCTGGCTACTTGCAAGGCCAGTGGTTCCCATATATTGTCTAAAGCACAGACCACTCCGGAACAGCAGACCTACTGTCTTCCGAAGCATCTCCTGCCAATGGTCCACAGGCAGTCCTGGCTAACATCTGTAGACATAAACCAAGCACCTCCTGTTCTGCCCCCACCTCGTGTTTGTTTTGATTCTCCTACAGTCTTTACCCAGGTGGAGGGTCCTGAAGCCAACATGCCACCTCTTCTCGTTGGTTCATTCTTCTCCTTCACCCCCATTTTCCAACATCTTGGTATCTTCTGTATTTTCCTAAAAGTCTCCATCTTGACATCTTTTGTATTTTCCTACTCCTCACCAACTCCAAATCTCCTAAGTGCTCTTGGAATTCACTAAAATCATTCCACTTCTTAAAATGCTCTGAAGACTTCCAGTTGCAAATAACCATTCGTCTCAAACTGAGTTACAAGGACTCCCGGGTGTTACTTCTTTGGGTTCCAGGACACTTGAAACTTCTTGAGAGATGTGGTTTGTTATTCTGGAGAATCAAGTTTACTTGATGCTTAGAACTATTTTTAAATATTAAAACAAGTATCAATGTATTGCAAAGTCACAGATAAAATGGGAATATTTTAAGATTTTGTAAGATAAGTCATGTACACAGGGTTCCCTTTTAGCTATGACCTAAGACCCTTAGGGGGTATGAGATCATTCTTCTTAGCAGTTTGAACTTCCAGTGAAATACAAACTTCCCAGTACATCATGCAAGGCTCCGGAGATCTGGCCCTCTCCATCTTTCCAATCTTATTTCTTACAGTGTCTTTTCTCAAAGTCCATACTCTGGTCACACTTCATCCTGCCATGTTTTTGTTAATACAGTCTTCGCTGCCAAGATTTTGCTTCCCCCATTCCATTTTATGTGACCAATATACGTTTATTATTCTAGGTTCAGCTACATGTTTACTTCCTCTCTGAAACCTCTATTCTTTCCTTCCCAAATGGAGTAGAAATGATTCTTCTCTCTCTTATGTCCCCAGGGTCTCCCTTTCCCCCAGCTTCCTAATAAATTCATTTTGTGTGAAGTTAATGTTTTGGCTTTTGTGTCTCAAACACTGGCAAGAAATTCTTTCCTAACTATTTATGTTTCTGGGGACTGATGAAAGTAACTTCTAGCTAAGGCACCTCCCTACTAGACAGCCCCTCAGAGGTGACTCTTTATGTACAAATGTCACACTCTAGTGATCCTGGCTTTATCTATTGGGTCACAGCTCTGGAGCTACATTCAGGGTTAAACCCCAAGATGATCATTTTCCAGCTGTAGTCCCTGGGGCCACCACCAGAGGGACCCTGCCCAGGGCTTGCTGAGAGGACCTGTCTTGATCTTTCCTTCCATGAACCCACTTGCCACTGGGGTCTTCTCTCTCTCATCCCCATCTCACTTGTTTTGGCTGTTCTTTCCTCTTTGGATATGAAAAAAAAATTAAACAAGAACTCTTTTATCTTCCTTTAGAAGACTGTCTGCATCAAAAATTAGGTATTTGCACTACTTAGAACCTAGCACTGCCCCTAACCTACAGCAGGTGCTTACTAAATGACAGTTGGTTGGATGGATGAAGAGACAATTGCAGTGCAGATTTTTAAAGTCAGTCCCAGAGAACCTAATTCTCTATTAAGTTCCTTCTCGGGAAGAGGGAGACTCTTGGAGCCACAGTCTTTCCTTTCATGCTATAGCTCTGCCTTCATGGAAAGGACAGTACGAACATCCATGAGGCTCACCAGGCTGAGAAGTTAGCTTTTGGTTATCCCTAGCCTGTGTGATGCGGGGATGAATATGACTCCATCTGAGGACCACACATGTACCTAAAATCCAACAGACCATCTGCTCTTTCTTCCCAATCACTCGATGTATGATGTACTCTCTAGAGAAAGATTCGTTCATCCTACTGTCTTGATCAACCCACACCACAACTAGCCCACTATCCCAGAGTCCAGAGTTTTCTCTGTTCTATCATTTTCAAGCTCATTTTCTTTTCTTTATGGGATCAGTAGCCCTCCTATAATATCAACATTACAGGTCTTCATGTGTACTTGAGTGACTCCAGGTTTACACAGTTAACCAGAAGATAATCAATGCTGTAGCTGTGGTAAATGAAACAAGCAATAAACCCATCAATAGAGAATATGAGTTCTCGTTGGGAGGGAGAGGAGTGGAAAGGACATCTTCACCAAAGAGGTGATATTTGAACACAAAGATGGGAACGTAGCAGACGAAAGTGGAAAAAGAGGATGAAGAATTCATCCTAAATGGAAGGGATAAAAGTATGCAGAGAAACACAGGTATCCCTTGCCTTTCCTTCAGTCCAAAAATTATAAACAAGATGCAGTTATTTGCAGAAATTAATGCTTTTTCCTCTTTCCAGGGGTAATTTTATACCTTTATGGAAAATCTTTAAAAGCCTTTTATGTATTAGAATTAAAAAGTCTATAAGAAAAAGGTAAACACGTAGGACCAAGGTTATCTCAGACAATTCAGAGCAATTTAAATCACCATCTGGAAAGACTGTCAGCTGACAGATCCTTCTGCGGCTTCCTTCTCTGCCAGCAGAGCCTCCTCCATCGTGCAGACCCATGTATGCACATGCTGAGGACGGTGGGGCTGGTCTGCCTGCTAGAGGGCTGGACAGCGGCTGGCGATTGCAATGGCCTCTAGTGGAGACGTGGCTGTGACTTGGAAATCCCCCACATAGAGGTCCTCGCGGGATGACATCATGCACATTCTGTGTCGTGATGTGTTTCGAGTCTGTGAGTGTGAACTTTCTTTATGTACAGGAAGCAAAGGAAGGAAAGTGAATTCAAGAAAACAATGGCAATCTTAAAAAATGGGTCAGATTTTAGACAAACATATGCCAGGCTGTTCTATATTTTTACTTATTTGGAAAGAGTGCTGTTCAGTGGTCTTGACCGACTCCATCAGAGGGAGTGGGGGCCTCTTTGGTGCCTTTTCTGTGGAACTTCGTGGTGAAGTTTGATGAAGTGAGCCCCTTGGAGCCCACAGGCTGGCGCACCACAGAGAAACCAGAGAAAACTCTCCGCTTCTAAAGGGCTCACGTGATTAGGATAGTCCTACTCTGATGCTCTCATTAACCTTATTAACTACATCATTTAATCCTCACTGGAGGGCTTTAGTTCACCTGAGAAAACAAGCTCAGAAAGCCTTTCTTGCCGAAGCCCTCAGCCCTAGGAAGAGAGGGGACAGAAAACTAATATAGGTTCACTGGCTGCCAAATGCCACGAGGGAGTGAGGACAAAGGAGAAAAGAATGCGGTTGGGGGAAAGGACCAGTGTGTCCTTTGAGATCGACCCTGTCGTGGCACGTCGACATCTTTGACCAACAGTTGATCCCAATAAGGGGGCCTGGGGAGACAAAGAGAGTCATAGAAATCATATGGTAAAAAGCGTTAGGGCTTAGAGATGTAATGAATCAATACAAAAAGAAAACGGTCACGTTGGGAGAAAAGAAATAGCTTCCCCAACATCCAAACTCAACAAAATTGCTTTTGATTCAGACTTCCACTCTTTAGTCCAAATACTACATCATGTCAGAATGTTCCTGTCTTGAAATGGTAATCGAATAATCTTCCAAACCCTCAGGGAGATGGAGCATCATTTGTTCCCTTCACCTTCTGCCCTTAGAAAATACAGTGTTTTGGGAAAATTATCTTTGGCTCCTTGGATTTCAGCACCGAGGGAATGGCATCCTTGGCGTGATTCAGACACTCTCCTCCATCCTGCTCAGCCCCAGCTCCAGGCAGCCACCTCTTGGCCTCAAGTTTTTAATCTTGGTGGGGTAAGCTGGACCCTTCACCTTCTTTACAAATCATGACGGGTATGTGAACAGGGAGGCGGTCCCCTGTAAGGTGGAAATAATGTTCTTGGCTGCTGCCTCCTTCTCTTTCTGTTTTAGTCCTGAGGGACTTGGCTTTTTTTTTCACTTCTGTAAGATTTAGGAGTCTTGAGGTTTAATTGCAAAAAGAAGAATTCGGTGTGGTTTGAGAAGGCAAGTCACTTTGAGTAATTTAAACCCTCAGTTACCCAAACACAAAGGCTGAAGGACCTCTTAGCAAACTGGCCCCATGCGATCAAGTTTTTGGCAAAGACTTTATATCTATCTTGCACACTGCCTGTATTTTTACCTAGCAAGTTCAATAGTCGTCTTCTCCGGTCAGCCTGGCCCTGCTAGTTTATCTTCCTAGGTGTGCACTGTATGCATGTGTGTGCAGACATTTGTTCACATGAGCATATCTGTGTACACGGGGTCACGTTGAGAGAAGAAAGGCTCCGGTTGTTTACTAAGCCTGTAGCAAATGAGGTTCAGGGATAATTAAGAGAGCTCTCCCTTGGCAGAAATGTGCCTGTTTGGGTCTGCTTCTCATTTGGGACAATTGGAAAAGGCAATCACTCAAGTTTTATTGATGCCAAAGACTTTTTCACAGTCATCAATATGGGCTACAAAAATGAAGTTGTTGACATCTTATTTCTGGGGGCTTTTCTTTCAGATAATTTTGAGCCCTCAAGCATCGTATATTCTGAAATAAGGCAGTTCCAGCCCATAACAGCATTTTCCATGGACTGCCTGCAGTTGATCTCACCAACATCCTGCCAAATCCCAGGCCGATCGCATCTGTGTCTGTCAAGCCCATTCAGGTTTCTCCCTCTGCTCTAAGCCGCTCCGATCTTGATTCACTACAAAGAGCATAAGATAAAGGTTACATTGCACACGAATGCTTTTAGCCTTTTATTAACCTCATGTATATATTTTGGATGTGAATGCTGAGGCTGACATAAGTAGACTTTGGCCTGCTCAGTTGAGTCTTCTGGACTGTTTTGGGTTCCCTCCTGGAGTAATCTGGGCTCTGAGTACCAGTCGTGAGCTCCTGCAGGTCCTTTTTCACTCCAGTCTACTAAGGTTCCCGGCAAGTGCTCATCTGCTTTGATGGGGCTGGAAAAGACACCCTTCCTCCTATTTGTGGAGTGACAGCAGCTGGTCCAGTGCTCTTGGCGGGCAGCCTTCTATCTCTGGTGTGAGAAGGCCAGTCTGTGTGCCAGGTGCAGCCAAGATGCAACTTGGGGGTTGGCTCCTCTAGTCGAGGGCATGGGGCAGAATGGGCTCAGCATACCCCGTAGCTGATCAGGGCCTTGGTGCCTGCCCAGCCAGGTGGGGGAAAGCCAGGCTGATCTCATGAAGGGGATGCTATTCCCTGGGCCACCTGCCCTAGAGATCAGACTTCAGACCAGGTGCACAGGAAGCTGAGTCACGGCGGCCGCCATGGTTGCTCCCGGCGCCGAGGAACATAGGGAGGCTCATTATGACCAGCAATAGTGCACACCATAAAAGTACAAGTATTTACTACCCCAGGAAGGAAATGGAGTGACCCACGCAATAACATTAGCCCTGGAGTAACTGTGAAAGTCGCAATTTTAGCCGTTATCTTGTTTCAAAATAAACAGCTAAATGGAATAATAGGAAACACTAAACGGATGTGTCAGGCTCTAGTGATGATCTCACTTGTGTTCTATCATTACGAAAACTGAAGCCATTTGAGAAACTGAAGTCTCCCTTTGCCAAATTACCCTCCGTGGTTGCTCTGATCAATCTCCACTGGAATCTACGTGCACATCGTGTGCACATCTAATTCTCCTTTTCATGAACATGGAGCTGAAGGTTAAATAAAATTCCCAAGACCACGTTTAACAAGATCTGGAAGTTTTTCTCCAATCAGCCCCGCCTCTATCACTCACCTAAATATGTGTTTCTCCTTCCAGATGGAGATAATGATGCAATCCATTGCCATGGTGGTAAAGTCAGAAATCTTGAAGCATCTTTGCCGCCTAGATCCCAGAGCTCCAGCCAGCACGGGGACAGCCAGCGTGGCGGTGGGGCTGGGAGGCTGAGAAAGCCTGGGTGGTCCGACATATCCCGGCTGAATGTTTAAACGCTGACTTCACCCGAGGGGCTGCCCTGGTCATTGGGGTAGAGAAACTCCTCCTATGAGCAGCTGATCAGAAAGGGCATTTAAAAGAAACCACTTGTAAATGGTTAATAGGTCAAACTCTTGTCCTGCTGGCCTACAGGTCTGGATCCATGAAATGCAAAATGACCCTGAAAGAGCTTTAATATTCCTGCAAGATGCCAAACTTTGTTCGTGAGATGGTTGTTCTTTGCCTTGCTCCTAATACCACTTACAAAATGTCCCGTATCAATAAATATTCCTTTCATGCCCATAGCCACAGAAGTTAAAACTCCTGTGGAAAAAAAAAAAACAAAAAAAAAAACCTAGGTGTATAAATAAACATGTTGCCTGCTGAAGGCCAACACAGATTTTTATTTTATGTGCTCTGGCCACAAACGATGGACTGTGGGTCTGAACCTGCCCCAAGAAGCTGTCTTTAAGTTTTTCGTGCAGTGACCTGATGCAACAGCTCTGCCCAGCAGCATTGCCCCATGTGGCGTCATATAGACTCAGTCAAAGTCTGTTTTTTCTGGATTTTGAAAATGACACAGGGATGCAGACGTTGGAATAGTGCACACTGGATGACTCACAGAGAGAGAGTATGTGGGCTGAAGCCCTCAGGTGGCAGAGCCAGTGGGAGCAGAGGGGCATTTGATTGGCAGCAACAAAGGAAGGTACGGAGACAGAGAAGAGCTGAGTTGCCATGAGGGGGATGCAGGCGTGGGGCGCAGGGGCTCTGCTGCAGAGGGGTGAGTGATGTCTCATCGCAGCTGGGCTGCATTTCAAACGTTTTTGGTTGGTGGATGGTAACTTTTTCTCCTCTCCTCCCTACTTGGCTGGTAGCATTAGCTGACATTTGTCTGTCATTTGAGACCATCTCCACTGCTTATGAGCTGGGAGATCCTAACCACTGCAGTGAGATTTCCTCACAGGAGGCATATCGGAAATGAAATCTGAAATTTGCGTAGGGTTAGACAAGATCAACAGCTCTTAATGATCTATTGGACGTGGACAGAGAGCAAACAGGAAATGTAAACCCTGATGTCTGGCCTCTGCTTGGCCACAGCCACAGAGGACCAGGCGTAGAGCACAGATGCGGGGGGCAGGTCTGGACCTGTTTGGATGCTTCGGCCTCAGGGTGAAGATGACATACCTCAGAAGTCCATTTTGGGTTCTTCTTCTTGCTCCTTTTTTTTCCCCTTCCCTCCTCTTCTCTTTTGCAAGGAGACAACGCATTGAGTGTTTCATCAGCTTCCCTGGTGTTTCGACTTCAGGCCTCCTGGTCCATTCCTCTGAGGAAATTTGTGTTGTCATGTTTCTGGCTCAGAGCAAGGCTCTTTCAGGATAATGAGTTGGCAATGCCTGGAAGTGGAGAAGTCCTGCCAGAGTGTTCTGAGTTCAGGGTGAGTGCCTGAGTCATTTCTGAGCTCTGATCCACGAGCTCGAGGGCAGGAGATCACAGAAATTGATAATTGGCGTCTTTTCTGAAGTCAATTTCCCTCTGAAGGTCAGTAGTGAAAAAGTGTGTCTGGGGATTGGAGTTTTGTAAAAGATATGAATAACAATCCCACATGGTGACACTGCATGCCAGGCTGTTTGTTCTAAGCACCTACACGTGTTAATTCACTTATTTTTGTTTGTTTGTTTTTTGTTTTTACAACAAATACATGAAGAGGTATTTTTATTATCCTGTTTCCTGGATGTGGAAACTGAGGCAGGAAGAGACTAACATAGGATAAGAAAGCGATGAGCCAGTCACCATAGTTCCGATGCTGAGCTCTGACGTCCGTGTCCACGTTATACCATATGCCCTCTCTGTACATCTCTGCATCTGTCATTCCTTAGCCAATGAACCCTAGGCTTGGCTGCATCTAAAGTTATCCCCATAATATAGTCAATTTGATTTGCTTTTCTGGAAGTAAATCAACCATGAAAATAACATCTAGAATAGCCTTCAAGTTTTTAGGAAATAATAACTTTAAAAAGCCTTCCTATAGTCTTAGCCAGTAAGAGGAACCTGCTCAGAGAAGTGCCTTGCCCGGACTTGGACACTCATGAAGTTGCCCTGTGCCCCCTGCTCGGTCTTCTGCTGCTTCTCTCAAATTCAGGGAGCGTGGAGTTTCTGAACTCCGCTGATGGTGAGGTGAGGATGCCGAGAATGAACTAAGGATCTGCCAAGATCCAACACCATCTTTAAAGATACACTCGACCCTGCTCTGGACACTTTTAGTTTTAAATGCATTTTATCAAAGCCTAATTGTCTGCAAATCGTGAATTAGGGTAAAATAACTCTCTCCTACAGGGAATCATTCTGATCAGAGTGGGGTTTGCTGTCTGGCAGAGTGAGGAAGTGGCTGAACTTGACCTCATGCTCACCTAGAAGAGTGGTCCCCTGCAGTGCTGTCCTTTCACTGGCATGGGGTCACGAGCTGCCTCTGGGCTGCTACAGGTGCACGAGCCCCTCTGATCTGCACAGGAGTGCATTGTGCGGGACCCAGAGTGGAAGCTTTGGAATCACACCTCAGTCCTCATTGGGGCTTTTCACTTGGGCAAGATTCAAGATAAACCCTACCCTGGCCTGCAATGCTCCATCTTTAAGATGGAGGTAGTGGAAAGGTGTTCTAGTCCTGTACCTTAAGAAATGACAATTACTCTGGCCATCCATGACAACATCATCCCTAAGTGATGAAACTGACTTGGGGCACCAGCACAGATTAGATATATAACTCACCCGAATGTCCTTCTTTCACTCTTCGCTATAGCATGTATATCCTTCAATCCTACATGTCCTGTACAACTCACTGAACCTACATGTGCTCAAGGACTCCAGCCTGCTGTGTGTGGCTTAGTGTCAAATCTTTCTTAAAACCTTCAGGCCCCGAACTGGAACCTGTCACTTTTGCTGACATAACACAGGTGTCTTTGCTCATCGCAGCCTGCTACAGGTGTGGGTGGCCCTTTGCAGCCTCTCAAATCAGTTCCAACTCCTTGTCTAAGCTTTTTTTGCATTTTGGGGACAGTTGAGATCTTGCTAGTTCATCTTGCTGCCTGAGTGCCCAGAATTTGTTGCCTCGAACTGGTTTTGGATCCATCAGCTTGAGCCTAGGCATTGACATTTTGTTTTAAAAATAGAGCAGTCCTATAGTTTCATCTTGCTTTAAACAAACAAGACAAACAGACATTCTTTAATTATTATCTTTTCATAGCTCATTCTTCCCCTTTAGGACATCTTTATTCTCCTAAATTTTTCTCAACTCTACCAATTCAGCTCTAAGCCCCTAGCCCAGGTTTCTCCCCCTCCCTTCTAATGCACAATAACTAAGAATGAAGTACATGATGCATTGGCTTTTCCAGGAAGCAAAGGGTTCCCAGAAAGTCCTGAGTCTTTCACTTCTAAATTATCCCAGCTAGATTGCTCCATCTGTGACCAAAACGACCCCAGAGGGTTTTCTTTCCTCACTAGAACTCAGCTCACTCAACATGGGGAATGAAAGTAGGGTCGGGATCTGTTTGTCTTGCCCTCAAGTTCCCATGTCGGACATCCCAACTTCCCTATCATCCGGACACTCCCAGGGGAATTCTTCCCACACAGCCCCTGCATCCCCACCAGGCACTTGACCCTCTGCATCTCCACCAACAACAGCATCAGGCCAGCTCCCCACTCAGAACAAGGTCTTCTCTCTGCCTCTGCTTCTACACCTGTTCTCTAGATCAGACCATGTCCTCTGCACTGTGGCCACCCTCATGGGGACAGTCACTAGGTAGGGTCTAGTGGCAGACCCAGAGCATGAGGCTGCAGAACGAGAATTATACTTGCAGGTTTCCTGGTGTGCTGCCATCTTCCTGCCCCAGTACTCGGCCCCCATGGGGCCAGGAATGCGCTTGTCATGCTCACACTCTGTCTCTAATGCCTGACTTGGTATCTGGCACAGGGTTGGGGCTCAGGCACCCCTGCTGACCAACTGGTTGTCAGAGTACACAGCTGTGTGCCAAGAAGTGTGCACATATGATCTCGTGAGCCCTCTTATCAATCTGGCAAAGCAGGCCTAGTTCCTATCCCCATTTCACAGCTGAGGAAACTGAGGCTTGTAGTAACTGAGGAGTGATTCCCAAACTGGGCTGGTCATCAGAATCACCTGGCAGCTTTTAGAAAAGACAGATTTCCAGGATTCTCTTCTGATCTCTGGAATCAACATTTCTGGGGTCAAAATGTCTTTAATTTCCAAGAGTTCACCAGGAGCTTCTGATGAGCAGTAGAATCTGGGAAGGACTGAGTCAGGTCACAAAGCTGGCAGGGGAAAAAGCTGTGACTTACACCCAGGTATAGATAGTCCAGGCTCTCTGTCCTCCTGCTGGAGAGTCTGCTCGGTGAGACGCCCTCATTCTATCCTGGGAAAAGTGCAGCCTCAGGGAGATCTAGGTCACACAAGGAGTCAGCATCAAGGCAGACCTTGGAAGCTGAGTCCCTGGCTCTGGTCTGATGGCATATCCCCTTCCCTGGGTTGTCTCATATACATTGTTATCCCAGGCCCACTGGCCATAGTAGTTGCTCTTGGCACCAGAATTTAGATAAATGAGTAGAATTATTTCAAAATGATGTATTTATATGTAAACATTGAGCTACTGAAGAATGTAACATTACAGAAATGAGTGCCATGTAGTTTTAAAAGCTGGTCATTTTCAAGTGAGTTTACAGGGCTGAATGGGGCACAAATAGACAAAAATGGAAAACCCCTGCTTTGTGGCTTGGATGTGATGCTGTCCACCTTCCCTGCTCAGGGGTGCAGCGTGGAGGGAAGCGGGGAAGCTGTGCCTGCTTTCCTTGAGAAGACCATCTTGGGCATGGGATGCCAATCCATTTGCTGTGCCAGGAGGTGGCATTAGCTCAGCTCTCTCTGAGCTCAGATGCAGGGCCAGAGCGCGGGTGAGGGGCCAGGGCGCAGATGAAGAGAGAGCGCTTGCTACTCTGCGGAGCAGACAGTCCAACAGTTCTATAGCAGGCACTCAGGGTGGCCAGCTGCAGAAGCACCAAAGGTGCTTTAGATGGGCAGTGCAGGGGTGACATTTGAGCTGACTGACTGAGTGACCAGAAGGTGCCAGTAGTGCAAATCCGTGAGTTTGGCGGTTCCTGTACTGAAGAGGAGCCTGCTTGATGGGAGCATAGGGTATGTGAGAGAGGTGTCTGAAAAAGTCAAAATTGTACCTACTTTGGGAAATTTTTGACTGCTTTAGTGATCAGAAGTGATTTCTTTTTCATTTGCTTTCATTGTTCATTGTTCATTTTGATTTTGACTTGTTTTTGTTTTTGCCTGCCTGGCACCCTGTTTTTTCCTTCTGGTACCAACTCATCAGTTGTGTTTTGACAGTTGTCTCTCTCTTCCCATTGGGTAGCTTCCTAGGGGGACTGGCATTCAAGCGGTCCTGACCCACCCCATCTCTGCAGACTAACGAAGGAAGAGGTCACCCACTCTGGCCAAGCCAGAGTTCTCCCCCTGGAACTTCTGATACCCGAGTCACTGGGCTTTCATTCACCCCGGTGGCCACACTCAGAACCCCAGGGCACCAGTTCACGTCTTCCGGGTCCTGGAACCATACTGAGTCCCGTCCATTTGGAAGTCTGCCCTTCGACTTCTTTCTCTATTCTCCGAGCTTTCATATCTTTCTAATACAAGACATTTTTGCTTTCATGAGTCACAGTTGTTTTCTGTTGCTGGCCTCCAAAAACACTGGTGAGCCACAAGGCTGAGGAAAATGCTCTTAATTCTGGAGATGCTGTTGAAAGCTTACCATGGGAGAATTGCATGGTATTTGCTCTATGCTTTGGGAAATAATCTGGCAGCAGCAAATAGAACAGATAAGAATGGAGAAAATGGTAAGTCAAGGTCAGTTTCAAATCCATCTTGAACTGTGGCTCTGTGCCAGGTCCCAAGTTAGCTATGGAGGATTCAGAAACAAATGGAGCCAGGACCTGCTCACTCTTAAACGTCCCCTCTCCCTAAAGAAATCACTGTCTAGTAGGAATGTAGTTAAAGGGCTCATTTTAAACTCACCCAAGTAGAATTGTGATGCTATTATTAATTTCATAGGACTTTGTACATTCCTTTTCTATGGAGGTAATCCCAGTGTTTCATAATTTTACTTGTATTGTCTGTCTCCTTCACTAGACTCTGAGCTCCACAAAAGTGCTGCTTGTGTTTTTTTTTTTTTGCTTATTTTTAATTTTTGCATCCCACCCCCCACCAGGTCTAGCTCAGGGCTTGACTCATATGGCTTTAACATGTGACTGTTGAATGAGGAGATATCGGGTAGGAGGATGCATGGGGCACTCAAGCCAAGAAGGAAAAGGGGCTGGACAACAGCACTGGGAGCACACAACACAGAGGGTGAGGTGCAGCCAGGACTCTTGCTTAATGACTTGAGGCACCAGGCAGGTTATCAAGTGTGGAGTCAAGGAGGGATGGAGTCCAGCTTCAGTGTGGTACCCTGCTTTGCCCTGGGATACACTTTTACACAACCTGGCCCATCTCTTCAGCTCTGATCTGCCTCCCCCAGATTTTGGCTTTTGCCATATATCTCTCCTCTCAGATAACCCCTTGGCTATTTCTTAAGGCTCCTTGAGCAGGCTTTAGCTTCTGGGCTCTCTCTTCTTTTTCAGTCTCACTCTGCAGGCAGAGATGCACCTTCTGCTGACTGCAGCCTGCAACCAGATGAGGCCTGATGTACTGAGGAAGATGGACTGATTGTGACCCCTGCCTCATAGGGCTGTGAGACCTTAGGAGATAATGAAGACCAAGCAACTAGGATGGGATGGGCAAGTTTTGTGGATGCAATAATGATGAAGATGGTGATAACAACAATAGTTAAGGTACATTAGATACTAACTCTGTGCAAAGATTTCTGCTAAACACTTTCCATAATAATTTCAGTTAATACTCAAAACTATTACTGTCCCCATTTTACAGATGAAGACTCTGTGGCTAAGTGAGGTTGAATAAATTGCTCATGGTCGAGTTGATACTACTTAGTGGAGCCAGGATTGGAACTCATGCAATAGGACTCTGGGGCTCTTCTGTAGCCAGCATGATAGTCAATACTAAAGAGATACTAGTTTTCTTTTCTTTCTCTCTTTTTCTACTTTCTCTACTGGGGATGGGTTTTCATGCCTTGAGCTCCATTGGTATTCCCAGTTCCTCTCACTCCAACTCCTAGACATGTGGCAGCTATAAGTCATGAGTATCCTAGAGGTTAATAAGACAGAGATCCCAATACAAAGAATGAAGCAAGGATTCCGGGTCAGAGCAATGGTACCATGAGTATGACCTGAGGCTGAGTCCTCTGGGACTGGACTGGGAATGTTTCTTGTTTTATTTAGGCCAGGCTTGGTCCCAGAGCTGGGCTAGATCTCAACTTGCAGGTGAGGGCTGTGTCCTGCACTGTGGATGGAGCATGGTTGCGGGTGAGGAGGGGACAACCTCCTTTCAAACCAGTCTATAGTATGTTGCAGAGTGAGCTGGAGAGGAAGGAGTAGATTAATCTCTTCATGAGATTGGCTGGGAAAAGACAGTTTTCAAGATGTGTAAGTACCCCAAATATAAAAGGAATAGATTTTTAGGAGAAAGAAAACCTTACTCTGATAAGATATATTTACACATTTGCTTAGGCCTGAAAGAATCCCAACCTCACTGTGGCGTGGTAGGGCACAGGAATGTGTTCAAAGTGCTCACCTGAACCCATGTCCCATCCAACCCATGTCTGTGGCCCTCAGCTTTTTGGCTGGATTATAATAAGTACATAAATCTTAGCTGTACAAGGACCCCAGGTGGTGTAACCCATCCTTGCCTAGACTTGCCTACGGGAGCTGCAGAGAATCCAGTCTTCCCTAAATTCTGTCTCTGAAATTAAATAATCAATGCTAAGAATCAGCCATCACAGGCAGAGATTTTAGTTGGTTTCAAGGCTTCCAAAGTGCCCCCCTCCTCTAAAAATTAAAATTAAAATTAAAATTAAAAATACAGACAAAGATGTTCTCTCTCACCACCACTTTATTCATTGTACTAGATCTTCATCTTGAATAAAATGAAATAAAACAAGAAACAGAAATAAAAATTATCTAGATTGGAAAGAAAAAAAGCAAACTGTATTTGCAGATATCATGAATACTTATATAGAAAATTTGACAAAAAATCTATTAGAACTAGTATGTGAGTTTAGCAGGTTGAAGGACACAAGATAAATTTGCAGAAACCAATTTTACTTCGACATAGTAACAAGCATTAGCAATTAAAATTTAAAAAACTATACCACTTACAATAGCACTACATTATGAAACAGAGATAAATCTGCCCCAAAATTGTGAAAGACACTAAGAACAAAAAATATTGTTGAGAAAATTAAGTAAACCTAAATAAATTGAGAGACGTATGTTGTTTATGAATCAGAAGACTCAATATTATTTATTTAGATGGCAGTTCTCCTCAAATTAACTTACAGTCAATGGAATCACAATAAAAATCTCAGCGGGCTTTTTTTTGTGTGTGTGTGGAAATCAGTTAGTTGATTCTGAAATTCAAGTGAAAACTCCAAAGACCTTAAATAGCCAAAACAACTTAAAAAAAATAGAGAACAAAGTTGGAGAATCAGTAGTACTTGACTTAAAGATATTATAAAGCTTCAGTCATCAAAAAAGTGTAATAATGTCATCAGGCTAGACAAGTAGATCATGGAACAGAATAAAGAGTTAAGAAATAGACACACATATATGGCCAATTAATTTTCAAGAATGGTACAGAGGCATTTCTGTAGAGAAAGGATAGTCTTTTCAACAAGGAAATCTACTTCAGGATGACACCTGCACCCCAATGTTCACAGCAGCACTATTTACAATAGCCAAAACATGGAAACAGCCTAAATGTCCATCAACAGGTGACTGGATAAAGAAGATGTGGTATATTTATACAATGGAATACTACTCAGCCATAAAAACTGACAACATAATGCCATTTGCAGCATCATGGATGCTCCTGGAGAATGTCATTCTAAGTGAAGTAAGCCAGAAAGAGAAAGAAAAATACCATATGAGATTGCTCATATGTGGAATCTAAAAAACAAAAACAAAAACAAACAAACAAACAAAAACAAAGCGTAAATAAAGGACAGAAATAGACTCACAGTCAGAGAATACAGACTTGTGGTTACCAGGGGGGTGGAGGGTGGGAAGGGATAGACTGGGATTTCAAAATTGTAGAATAGACTACACTGTATAGCACAGGGAAATATACACAAAATGTTATGATAACTCACAGAGAAAAAAATGTGACAATGAGTGTGTATATGTCCATGAATAACTGAAAAATTGTGCTGAACACTGGAATTTGACACAACATTGTAAAATGATTATAAATCAATAAAAAATGTTAAAAAAAAACAACAAAAGAAAACAAATGGTGCTGGAAAAATGGATATCTGGAAAAACAAAATGAACTTTGACTTATGACTTTGTATCATAAATAAAAACTTAAATCAAAGTGTTTCATAGACCTAAATATGAAATCTAAAACTGTAAGTCTTCTAGTTGAAAACATAGGAGAAAATCATTAAGAATTGAGTAAGGCAAAAAAAAAAGACCCCCAAAACAAAAACAAAAACAAAAACAAAACGAAGATACAGTACTGATCCATAAAGATAAAAAATGGATGAATTGAACTTCTGAAAATTAAAACTTCTGCTCTTAAAACGTCACTGTTAACAGAATGAAAAAAAAAACATACAGTCTGAGAGAAAATATTTGCAAATCAAGTATTTAAAAAAGGACTTTATTCTGAATATGTAAATAACTCTTAAAAATTAGTAATAAGGAAAAAACCCAACAACTCAATGGGCAAAAGATTTGAACAGACATTTCACCACAGAAGATATAAGGATGGCAAATGAGCACATGAGATGATGCCTAACACCTTAGGGAAATGCAAATTAAAACCACAAAGAGATACAGCTACATACCTATTTGAATGATAAATGACAAAGACTGAACATACCAAGTGTTGCGAGGAATATTTCGGAAATGAACCTCTTACACACTTTGGAAATTTGATAGCTTCTTAAAAAATTAAATAAGTACTTCTAATGTAATCCATCCATTCCACTCCTATATGTTTATCCAAGAGAAATGAAAGCAAGCAAACTTCCACACAAAGATTTGTACATAAATGTTTATAGAAGCTTTATTTGTAGTAGTACCAATTTGGAAACATCTAAATGCCCATCAGCAGGTTAATGGATAAACAATCTGTGGTACATACATACTGTGGGTTGCTGCTTAGCAATAAAAACAAACAATTGATACATGCAGCATGTATGAATCTAAAAATTACCACACAGTGAAATAAGCCAGGCAAAAGAGAGTACACACTGTACGTTCTATTGATTTTCTTTCCTTCATGCCCCCTCACTCTACGTGCTTTGCTCTCCAGTGACAAAAAACCCTATGAACAGTGATAGAGCTAAAGTAAATTTTCAGTTCCTGAACTCTATTCCACATTTTAGTGCTTCTGAGAAATTCTGCTGAAATATTTATCTTCACTGTTTATTCCCCAAATTCCCAAGCTCACACTCCCAATAGTGGTCCCAAAAGAACTCTAGTCAATAAATCAGATATGAAATTGTCCAGGCAACACACTAGGTGTATTTCTCATATTTCTGGGTTGATGAACTGAAGCTCTCACTACCCTCCAGCAGCCAGAGTCTCAGGATGGTTAAGTAGACAGATACTGTTGTCAACTTGAACAGCAAACCAAAGTACCCGGCTTCTCCACCCGCAACCACTAAAGGTGCCTCCAGTTCTTCCTGTTGCCTCTCATCTTGTTAGTTATAGTCTTGGTTGAAGGAAGAGCGAGGCTTCCTTGAGGTCAAATAAAGCTCCTTCAATGTTGGTCATGGAGGGAGAATCAGAGGGTGGCAGTCCATCCCCTGATCACTGAGATTCATCTTCATCTTTAGGATTCCTGGGGGGGACTCCATGTCCCACAACAACAAAAGCTTAAGTGAGGATGGATAACCCTTCCTTAGCAGCAAAGCTGAGGCAAGGCCATGCCACTCAGACGAGGCTTTGCTGGAGTCAGGGATAATGTAGGGAAGACAAATATGAAAGGTAGTGTGAAGCTGGGTCGTGTGGCTCCCCAGTTCTGGATGCTCCGAGAAACTCTGCATTTATGTTTCCGTTTTCCTCTAGATGATGGGCTCTGTCCCTGCTCCCCGGCCAGAAGCCCACACATAGTCATCAACCCTCCCAAGTCCAGACTGCAGCGAGCTCCATGAGATGCAGAGGTCCCTTATCTGTCTTCGTAGAGAGAGGAAGTTTCTATTTCCTTTCCTATAAACTCTTTCTTTCAATTATTGACATTGGGACTGCCAGCCACTGGCACCGGCTTTAGGGAAAATCTCATGTAGCCAGGTGGCCTATCAGGCCTCCCCATAAGAGCTGTGTTAGTACTTAGTACAATAGGTTCAACATTTATTGCCCTAACACAGGCACCCACAGATCCAGGGCCATATCACACAGGACAGAAGAGTAACAGGGAGTGGCCTGACAAGAACAATGTCTACATAACCAAACCAGCAAGTCTCACACTTTATCAGCTCCGGCGGACAAAGGCGCTCACATTGACGTTTATATCCCATAAACACTGAATTCCTTTACAATGGCACATTCCCCCGCCTATCCCCCTAAGCAGTCAGAGTGCTACCGTTGCCTGGGACTTCTCTGCACAGACGTTCCCAGGACTTCCAATTGGGAGCATAGCCTTGACTTTGGGGTCAGGCCAGGTTGTCCTCACAGCTGGTCTGGTGTGGGTATCGGGGGCTCAGACCTGTCCACGGAGTGAATTTATCCCAATTCTCCAGCAGCCGTCGTGAGACAAGTTACTGCACAACTCTGCTGTCTCCAGGGAAGATCCAGCCAGGACACTGCACCTTCTCCCCGAGGACCCTCGGGCTTCCCTGTGTCTCTGGCATTGCAGACTCATCTCCCTCGACACCTCCCTCGGGAGTTGGGTCGCTTTGGATCTGTTAGGTAGTAAGATAAGTGGGGACACTGGGCAGTTAAGGTGGAGGAGATGGAAGATGGTCTGGAGGATGGCAATATGTCCACCTTCAGCATAAAGGGGCTTTATTTCTTCTATATGAGTGCCAGAAAGAAACCGGTTAGAACTCATGACAGCTGAAACTGTGCGATGGTGACAAGGACTTAACAGGGTATGACCCCCATGCTTGTGTAATATAATTAGCATTGCAGTTCAGCACCCCCGCCATGGGTTTTTCTGTGTGCATCATGGGTAAGGACATCCGCAAAAGGGACTGAGCGTGACTAAGCACCCCAGGGGCAGGAGCCATCAATCAATCAAGAGACCAATTCTAAGCGAGGGTCTAAGAGAAGAGGGCAAACAAAGACCACTGCCATCTGCCCTTGAATCAGCCCATCTCCCATTCTTGGAGGTGTACTTTCACTTTGCTAAATAAAATCTTTAAAATCTTTTGCTATCCAACACTTCCATCTCCCATCTGAATTCTTCTCTTTCAGGTAAAATAAGAACCGTGGGCTTTTTCCTTTGGGTAATAGATCCATCGTTAAGGGACGTCACAAAGGCAATCTGCCTGAACGCTGAAAGGTTATTGCTACTGCTTTTTTTTTTTTAACCAAAAGACTCATTTCTTCCCCACTGGGCTTACGCATGCTGCCAATGTGTTATGTCAAGGTGGGATCCAGTGTAAGCTGGATGTTATGACACTGCCCTTAATGTCCTCATTTATAAGGTAATTTTATTTGTTCTTTCCAGCAACCTGACCTGGGGTGGTCTTCTCTATGTACCAGCTACATTTTTACCTCTGAATCTCGGTGAAGAGGGGAAAGGGCTCATTTTCTTGGGTCCCTCTCTCCTCCCAACCCTCTCTGCACCCTTCTAAATTCATGGAAGTACACAGATCCTGGGGAAAGGACCATAATCTAATTCCTCTGGCAAATGCCCACATGCTTTGTCACCAAACAAAAGCTCATGTACCTGACACACTGTGAGGCCAAACAAACCAAAACGTCAGAGTTTGGAGCAGAGAAAGGTTTACTGCAGGGTCGAGCAAGGAGAACGGGTGGCTCATGCTCAAAAGTCCTGAACTTCCTGATGGTTTCCGGGGAGAAGTTTTTATAGGCAAAACTTGGGGTGAGGGCTGCAGGGTGTGTGACTTTCTTCTGATTGGTTGGTGGTGAGGCAACAGGGCAGTGTTCCAGGAGTCTTGTGCTCAGCCTGAAGTTGCCATCCTCTGCCTGGGTGGGGCCTTAGTCCCTGTGGAAGAACTCAAAGAATATTGTTCTGTATACTCCTTGAGGAGGAACCAGGATTCTGCCCCATGCGCTATTATTTCTTGACTGTTCCTCCCTTGTCTCTGCATCCCCTTCCTTCCCTGATTAGCAACTATTTGAATCTGTCCCTTGGAACTCAGGGAAGGTCAAGGAGGCTGAACGAAGCCCATATCTTACAAACAAGAAATGGGGGACAAGGAAAGGACCCATAGAATCTCGCTCTGTTTCACCTTGACCTCCAAGAGTGAACAGAACACTCTGTTCGGAATTGGAGAACCTTGATTAGGCTGGAGTCTTAGTTTCTCTAACAGCTAAGGAGGGGGAGGTCTCTGGAGCCCCAGTTTATGTTTGATTCTGCACAGTAAGCAGTGGTTGGCAGCTGATTCTAAGAGTAGAGCTGTCTGGGAGCATAGCAGTCAACAACCTCATGAAAGGAAGAGGTAGAAGGAAAAAAATGTTCTCTAATAAACAAGGAGAACCTTGGGGAGGCGTGGAGGTGTGCCTCTCCTGGCATGTCCCCTGGGGTGGGTCCTGACACTGTTCTCTGCTTACTTGTGAAGTCTGACATGATCTGATAATATTTTCCTCCTTTTCTATGCATTTCTGATCAAATCCTACAATTACATTAAAGGCACAACTGAAGTGGGGTAACTAACTCAGAATGTCTACCTTTGTGTGTGGAAGAAAGTTCCTATTAGCACAGTGGCCTGGCCCCTTTGCACATCCTCAGAAACATGTCTTAAACCAAGGTGGGACTTCACCTCTACTGCCTTCTGCCTGTGTCGAGAGTTTTTGTTCCATTGCCCCTGGGAGTGACTTCATGGGATTGTCTTGGTTTTGTGCTCAGAGAGTCACAGATGTCACTGGGGAAACTCAGGAGTGAAAATATTTCCTTAAGCTGGAAGGATACGTCAAACCTTCTCTTCTCTCCAGGTACAGTTACACATTTGTTTTTAACCTCTACTCTCCTCAGCTTGTCTGTATCTATGTTAATTTGCTCCAGGATTTAACTTTAGTTATTTTAAATCTCCTTTGGTTCATCGCGCATTCTAACTGTGAGTTGTTGATAAAGAGTGTTGGAAATGAGGAGAAATCAAAACAAAATCTTTATAAAAGCCTTTCCTTGTCATCTGATTTTGAGCATTAGAAAGACACAAGTGAGATTTCTTTTCAGACTTTCCACTAGCCGGGGGCTCTATCTGAAGACTTCAAAATCTTTTCAAACACTAGTGATTACCCCTTCCCCCATCATTCAGGCAAAATTGAGAACATAATGTACTCAGGACTTTCCAGAGCAGTCACAGGTCCTCTCTGGGGACTTGTGGACATTGGGCTTTAAAAACGTGCCTCTGAAATGATTTTTCATGGGCAGTTTGAATTCCAGCTGGTGGACCGCACGTGAGGTCAAAATAAGCATTCTAGCCTAAAAACAACAAAAAGGAGATGGGACTGAGTTTTGCCCTGAGCTAAATAGGCGGTCTTGTACTATTATGGCCGCAGCTGCAAACACACACCCGAGAAGGACTTAGGGAGACCACAGATTTTCTCAGAGAAAAATTCCAGGTGTGACCCAAGGGGAAACACATGTATGTGCTTGTGCATCTTTCTCTCTTCTCCACATTCCTTACTCATTTCATCTCCTATTGATCAAGCTCTGTGAGGACAGAGCAGGTCAAACATCCAGAATTGGCCACTGTGGAGCACAGCATGCAGAAGAAAAATGCCTTCCAGACCCCCTTCCTCTGTGCAAAATGGGGGCTTAATATGGTCTGATTGGGTCTTGCTATTCATATGTTAAAGCCCTACCTCTGATACAGGAAAAATGGGGACCGGGGAAGATGGCTGTGTCCCAGGTCCCAGGCGAATCCCTGAGACCCACCCCGTCAAGTGAGGGTCCTTGGCTTCCTCCAGGAAGGAATTCAAGAGGGAGCCATAATTGATTAAGAGTAGATTTATTCAGAGAGACACACACCCCATAGACAGAGTGTAGGCCATCTCAGAAGGCCAGAGAGGCCATGAGGTGTAGGGGTGGGTGTTTAGTTTAAAGTAAAAATAGATATATACTCCATAGGCAGAGTGCAGGCCATCTTGGAAGGTGAGGGAGTGTGAGGCCGTGAGGTACAACGTTGCTAGTTTATATGGGCTTGGTTATTTCATGTGTTAACAAGTGGAAGGATCATTCCAACTACTTTGGGGAAGGGGTGGGGATTCCTAGGAATTGGGCAACCACCTACTTTTTGACCTTTTATGTCAGCCTCAGAACTGTCATGGTGACTGTGGGAGTGCCATTTAGCAGGTAATGTATTACAATGAACATATAATGAAGCTTGAGGTCTATTGGAAGTCAAATCTCCCATCGTCTTTGGCCTCCAGGTCTATTGGGGAGTTGACTTTCCACCATCTTGGTGCTAATGGCTGTGTCACTCCTTTAATGGCTGTGCCCTGCCCTCTTCCTTCCTGTCTCAAAGAAAGAAGGGCAACCTTGAATTCTCCTCCCAGACCTACCACCCTCTTAACCCCACAGTCACCTGACTCCAGGTTCCTCAGATACAAAGTCTATATTACTTCTATGTCAGTGATTTTCAGAATGAAATGTGATGTGGATCACACAAGGGTTTTGTGAAAATGCAGATTCTGATTGAGTGGGTCTGGGTGGGCCCAATAACTTGAGTTTCCAACAAGCTCCCAGGAGATGCTGCTGCTGCTGGGGGTTCACAACTTAATGTCAAGACAGTGTCCCTGTGCTTGTTCTAAGCAGCATCTGCAGCCCTCATCACATTCTCTGGCCCACCGGCACTTACAGCTCCTGGTTGTTCCAGGTGCTGGGCTGAGCACCAAGGATGCAGATAAATAGGGTGGCAAGAGACTGAGGGAAGTGAGAAGAGTATGCAGGGCCAGGCCAATCAGATCTGGACTGAAAGATACCTCACTAGCTTGTGACTTTAGGTGAGAGGCTTAACTACTTAAAGACTTAGTTTTGTTTTCTGAAAAATGGGTCAATAGAAAAGGTATGAAAATGTTCATAGGGGTTTTGTGAGGATTGATGAGATAACATCTATAAAAAAATCCCTAGACTAGGACCAGGAACATGAGAAATACTCATCAAATATTGGCCCATTCTTCTCTTACCTACACACAAGTAACTCACAAGTCATGAGGGAAAGTCCTGAAAACAAATTATTGGAGGAAATACACTACCCACGGCAAGATGGGACCACGTAGGGTAAGGAGAGGTGGTCTGCTGTCTCAGTAAGACCCTGGGCTCTGTCTAACTGCTGCACACCCTCATCCCCCATGACCACATCCAGCATGCAGGAATGATCACAGCACTTGAAAAGTGTCTAGCTCAAGCTAGGCTCTGGTCCAGCTGCTGGGGATAACCAGGGGACAAGAATCAATCCTGGCCTCAAGGATCTCAGAGTCATAGGAATTGGTGAGAAATGGTCTGACAGGTAAGTATAGAGGCCTAGGAACATGTGGCAAGGATACCTCCTGCAGTCAGGAGAGTGGGGAGGTCAGAGAAAACTTCCTCTGAAAGGTTTGGAGAAAATGCATCTAGACTGGAGCCTGGAGGATAGCAGGAACTAGTCAGGCGACAGGCTGTGTGTGTGTGTGTGTGTGTGTGTGTGTGGCTGGATGAAGGATATGTGGTGAAAGAATAGTGAAGAGCACTCTAAGTTTCACAAGATAGAAGTAAAATTAATTTTGACACTTAGCTAACCTTAGAAAAAAAGGACAGAAATGAAATCTTTAGGTGTCCGATGAGGAAGCTTGAAAATCAGAGATCTTTGAAGGGGGTCTGGGGGGTCTTAACCTTGTGTAGAATGGGAGCTGGGATTGGGCTGTCCTGGAGGGAGGCAGATAGAACTGAGTCCCTGCATAAAGCCTAGAACCCCAAAGAGCTGTCCCTTCCATCTAACAGAAATTAACATATTCAAGAATTCTGTAAAAAAAAAATGCTGTCTAAGGGAGGGAGAGGGGAAAGTCACCTATGAAAAATTGAAATGCCAGGTCTGTGCACACATAGATGTGCAATCCAAATTTGTACCACCAGCCTGGACTGGGAATTCCAAGTGGAGAAATTAAAATAACTGTTCAGGACCATTAAAGCCCTATATTTTGATTGAAGCAAATGTGAAATTATTGCTGTAGGGAAACTTTCACAACCCAGGGGTCATGGGACTCCCACAGAAAAAACAGCCTCACTGAAGATGAACTGACAATCAGAATTAGAAACCAACCACCCAAGAAAATGAAGCACAATGAGTGAGCATCAATACATGAAATAGAATCAATCTGGAAAACTGGAAAGAGTTCATTAATCTGAAAAGATCAGTGGTATAAGTCCATCTCAAAGTATTAAAGAGATAAGAGAATTAATGAAAACCATAATAAAACTACCAGTCAGTGTGGAGAGTAATTTAAGACAGCCATGCAGAAGGTCTTTAGCAGGGAAGTATAGTTATTGAAAATAAGAACTCAAAGGGCAGGGTAAAGCCCAGATGAGGCACCCAGCAGAAGAATTAGCAAAGTGGAAGGCAGTTCTGAGGAGGTCAAACAGAGTGCAGCAGAGAAAGGAAAAGATATACAATGATCAGCTAGGAGATTTGGAGGGTCCAGGGAGCAAATTCCATGAAACATGCATCCAAAGAGAGAGTAAAGTAATGAAATGAAGGACTGGCAATATTTAAAGAGGTAATGATTGAGGAATCTTTCCAATTTCCAGAAAACATGTTTTCATTTCTAGGAAGCACAGGAGTTCTGAGAAGAATGTGCATACATGGGAATAATCATAGAGACCCATTAAGACTGGAGAACATGAAAGAAAAAAAGGCAACAGATTGACAAAAGATTCTTCACCACCACACCTAATGCCAAAACAAAGGAATGGTGACGTTTTCAGAAAAAACAGAGACTAAGGAAGTTCTTCCCTTAGAAAGTCACCAAGCAGTAATCACTAAAAGACAGACTGTAATAAGGTGAAAATTGAACCTGAGGTAGAAGTCAGTTGCCAGGAATAATAGTGACTAAAGAGATGGTGGCAAATACATTGAGAAATAAAAAAGAGCATTGATGAAAACAAAACAGACAAATTTTAGAAGGCTTAAAAATAAGGTGCAATTAAAATGCTAAAAGCAATAACATGGTAGGTGGAAGGGTAGAAATCAGAAGTGATGTGTTCTATATCCTTGTGTTATTCAGAAGATAGGTGAAAATAGTGATTAATTTTATATTTAGTAACTTAAGTATATAAAATTAAAACTTGAGGGTACATATAAAAATGGTAGTAGAATGTAAATTTCAAAACCATTAGAGGGAGGAACAAATTAAGAAAACCTAATTACTTTGATAGAAGATAGGAAGAAGAAACAAAGAAGCCATGAACAAAAAACATGGTAAAAAGAAAACACCAAATAATGTGGTATTAAGTATACATAGGAGTAATTGCAACATAACTCTAAATTTGAATTATAAATTGAGGGATTTCTTATATTTGTTTATAATAAACAAGATAAAACTCAGCCCTAAACTTCCATCTAAAATAAAATGCCAAAGAAAAAAAGTCAAGAGATAGGAAAATATACCATGAAAATACTAACTAATAGAAAGTGATTGTGGCAATATTATTAAATAAAAAATAAAGCATTTTAGAAATAAATTTACTTAATAGTAAAATATGAACTTTTCAATAAGCTATAATTATCAACAGCCTAAATGCTACAAACAACATAGTCTTCAATCTACAAGTCAAGGCTCATAGAATTATAATTAGAAATAATAAATTTACAGTCATGGTGGGAGAAACTGTATCAACCAGCAAAGTAGTAAAAAGGATGGATAAGATCAAAAAAATATATTGATAAGCTTATTCTAATGGGTATTACACACATTCTGCATCCAACAATGAAAGAATATATGTCATTTAAAAAATTATGAGCATGTTGGTTTTTCTTTTTGGAAAATCTTGTCACTTTTAAGTGTTATGACTTACATACAGTAGACGCAGTAATGACTCAGAGTGTCCTAAGAGTAGCCTCTCCTCTTCCTTGTGGAAAGGGTGCAAACCACAGAATGTGTGAGGGGAATGTCATGTATGGTTGCATAGATGGAGGCAGAAACAACTGGGTTTGAATCCTCATATCATTATTTATTAACTCTGTTAACTTTGGGCAAATCACTTAGCATCTCTGAGCCTCATCTGTTCTTATCTGTGTAATGGGTCTAATGATAGCACCTACGATCTAGTGAGGCTGTGAGGACCAAATAAAATGTTGTATTTTAAGTGTGCAGCTCCAAGTCTATCTGCTCCTCAGTGTGCAATAAAATTAGCTGTTTTCATATTCATTATTATTCTAATGTCCTCCACACCAGTATCATATCATTGAATATATTACTATATATTGAAAAATCTTTTTAGTTTGTCAACTGTCTTTTCTCAAGAATCTGAGCTCTGTGTTAAACATTTGTTTCCTGAACATTTTTTTGTTTGTTTTAAGGTGCCTTCTTGATGTGTTTTATTACACAATTAGGGGACTATTACTTACAGAAGAGGAATGAAGAGCATCAGATTCAGTGATTTAGGAGGGACTACATTCGTAAAACAAGGAAACAAAATGATTATTCAAAATTTTATAGCAAGGACTCCACATGTTAGTGAGCAGATGTTGAAATTTACAGAAGCAAATAGTTACCATGAAATATTTTTACTTGTAACTCAGAGTTTGGAGACATGTCAGTCTTATCTACAGCATCACAAACATAGCACTGCCGTACAATTAGAATTAAGGGAAGAATGTTTGGGAAAAGTTTCTTTTTATCTTAACACCAAACTTTTCATACAAAACCTGGCATTGCAGACCTCTGCCCTCCAGGATGATAAACATTTCTTAGATATACACTGTGGGAATTTCTTCTGAAATGTATTTATTTTTCCTTTCAGGAGCCAGAATTACAGTGACCTGATGCTTTTGTTCAAATACTGATGTGATCTCAGCCTACAAGTTCTGCTTTCAAAACATATCCTGGTGGGACCGATCTTCATGGAGGCCCCTCTCTCGCTAGAATGAAGCTGTGGGGTTCTTGCCAGGACTCGGAGCTGAGTGTTGGGCTTGAGACAGAAGGAAATGGACCTGTCTGTACCTTTCGGGGAGCTGTCATCCAAGTGTCTGTTATCAGGGTAAATAACATTTCATTCAGGACAGTCCTGTACCAGGTGTCTTTTAAGTGCCAAAGATGGTGAGCAAGGTGGGGTCTCTGCTACTTTAGAGGTACAGCCTGGAGGGGCAGAGGACTCACAAGGAATAGGACCAAGAGGGCAACAACACAGGGTGGGGTGGGGGTGGAGTGTGCATCTGTAGAATAAATGACTTCTTTGATCTGACCAGGTGTAGGGCACCCTAATATAGCAAGGAAAGTTTCTGGAGATGATCTTGGAACCTGTGAAGGTCTGGTCCACATAGTGGGCTCCAGGTGTGTGGAGCAACGGTGAGGGTGGGGATGCTTTGGGGTCCTGGCTTGGAGACAAGTGCCAGGCTGTGCTGGGCTCTGCCACAGTCACATCACAGTGTAGCTGCTAGCATCTGTGGCGGGGTTCAGTGGTTTCCAGTGTGGTGGTGCATGCATCCGGGGCACCCAGGGTAACCTACCGGTCTGTATTGCCCTCGGGTAAAGAAAAAACATTGGCGTGTGTGTCCTTCAGCGGAAGATGTGTTGTCTGAGCAGGAGCCACCAGCACGAGGTTGACAGCTGCTTATTCAATCATTTTATTGCTTCCGGCACATCAGGATTTAGCTGCTTCTTTGTACCTGTTTAAGGATTTACAGATTGCTTGGTCTAAACGTGGGGTCCTGGAGGAGAGCTAGGTCATTGAGGGTGGGGGTAGCAGCTTTTACCAGCCTGAACAGTTGTGCTAATATGCACTCACTGAGGACCAGTCCTGCTTTAGGTAACGAGTTAGCTTCAATTGGTAAACACCGCTCAATTCAGAAATCATTCAATGGAGGATATCATTCCCAAGCTTTGATCTTCACTAGAAGTCAAGATTTCTGAGGGACTTGATTCAGGGATAGTATGGTCAGCTTCTGACCCATCTCTCTGTTTTGGTGGAGGGAGGGAGAAGGACCAAGGAGACATCAGGGATGCGGCAGCTGCCCCATAGCCAGAGGCTTTATTCTCTCTCAGCCTAGAAGGTTGGAAAATGGATTTTTCTTTTGGTGGCACCATTGAGAGTTCCTTGGGGACTGCTGGCTGGAAAAGTTTCTTTCTAACCAAGACAGATGCATCTTTATTCCAGGTGGTTGCCTGGAATGCCTTTCTCAGCATCTAGGATTCAGGAGATTCTTACTGCTGGTCCCTCTGTCTCTCCAGGTGGCCCTTGGGACAGGACCTCACTCCTGCCGCTCTGTCTCTTTCTCCTCAGTGACCCACATCTGGTCTCTAGGAAGTATCATGTCTTCTATACTTGAGAGTGGGCCGACCCTCCCCTGGCCTCATCCATCTCGCACACATCTTGCCTCCTGACATGAGGAAACATTTCAAGGCTGGAAGGAAGGAGCAGCACCATCTGCCCCTCTCCAGGTGGGACCCCCTGCTCTCTGCAAAGACGTGCACCCAGTATCCTCTTCTTGCATCCCCTCTCTGGGTCCTTTGCTATTTGATCAGGCACCTGGGTTCACAATAGAGCCACTTCTCAGAAATTTCCTATGTAAATTCTGCTAGAGGTGTTTGGTTTGCAATGTCATGCACATTGTTAACTTCAGAACATCAATGATGACATGCAGTTACATGAGAATTGGGGTAATGGTTCCTATGTTTAAAATCAGACTGATAGAAATGTCTGATCAGAAAGGTATGGAAATCACTAGTATCATCTCTAGGCAGCTTACCTTAGATACCCGTTCTTAGAGAATTCCGGCCTTTCTACCCTAAGCTTCCTGCCTTAGAAATTGCAATAGAAAAACAAAGCTCAGGCTCTGAGACCAAAATCCATCATTTGGAAGCCTGACTTCCAAAAGAAAGTTCCAAATAATTCTCCTTCCAGACTTCAGACACTCCAGATCCTGTCACAGCTTAAACGTGCTTTTTCTGTTTGGTCAGTCTGAGTTAAATTACTCTGGGCATTTCTGAGTTTCACGAACAGGAAAAAAATAAACTTTTGCAACTTGAAAAATAAATGGAAGCTATTCTTTTTGGCGGCAGATAACTCCAAAAGATGTGACCTTTCTGAGTTCACACTGCCCAACTGGATTGCCTCCTTGGAGGACTAGACTCTGTGTGAGTTCAGTCAAGTCATGTCAAGGAGAAAATGTTAAGTGATGGAGGAAGAAAAAATATTTGCAAGACAAGTAAACTTTAGAGCGAATTATTCTCTTCAATTTCCTGTAACTCACTCTATGCCAGGTTTTCAATGTTGTTCAGAATGGTTTCTGTCATTTCAATAACCAAAGTGGTTTGTTTGAATAAACACAATGATTTGATTTAGAAAAAGTGATTACTATGGTGGTTAGAAAAATAAGTGTCTATAGAAAATGGGCTAATTTTATAGCCGCTGGGTAAGACGGATTTGTGTCGACTATTGTGCAAACAAATCCAAATGGCACTTAATCCCTTGGTGGAGTCCTTTGGTAATCAACCTACCAGGTTCTGGAAATGGACCATTAGGCAAATTCATAAAATACAAGTAGATATGTTCACCTTGGAATGTTTATATATATATATATTTTCTCTTGGAAATAAGATCCTTAAATGAAAATCTCAGTGGCAATGCCCCATGAAGACTAGACCATAAATGCCTCGCTAGGCAAAAGAAAATACAAAAATTGAGCTACTCGGAGAAATATTAACTCAATTGTGTGGCTGAGATGTTATGGATTCTCTCAAGGGCTATATTTTACTGATCTTTTATTACGTGGACTTTGCCACTTTTATGGCTCCCCTTTGGCTCTGTGGTGAGTGTAGGAGATTCCATGAGGAGCAAAGGCCAGTTCCCTGCCCCTGACAGCCCAAGCACCCCCTGTTCACTGGGTGAGAGAGACAATCATATCTGTAGCTACAGCACAGGGTTGAGGCATGCTGTGGACTGCAGAGGGGGTATCATTAGCCAAATAATTTTTTTTTAATTTAAAATTTTTTTTATACTTTATTTTTTCTTTTTGTTTGGAGGGGAAGTAATTAGGCTTATTTATTTATCTATTGGTTTTAATGGAGGTAGTACTAAGGATTGAACCCGGGACCTCATGCATGCTAAGCATGCGCTCTACCACTGAGCTATACCCTCCCCCCTCATCAGCCAAAATTTTAAAGGCTTCTTGAAGCTTACAAAACACATTTTGCAAATATTTCTTTAGTGCCTGCTTATAAGTGAGTCACTCTAACATTCGTCTTATCATTTTTTCAAATGCTTCACCCAATATTATAAAGTGGAACTCGGCAAAGATTAAAACACACAAAAAAACGGCTTTCATGATAATTCCTGCCTTTACTGGCACCATGCAGGAGAAATCCACATTGCCAAGAGACTCAAAGCAAGAGGTCAGATGTCAAAGGAGAGACTTTCAGGAGACACCAAGAAAAAGACTGGGGAGAAAAAAAAAAAAAAAAAAGAGAAGAGAAGAAACCTAAGAACAACAATTTGAAAGACAAACAAAGGAAGCCCAATGCATAACAGAGAACCCATGGGCCCAATAAAGTATTTTGCAACTTAAAGGAAGCACAAAGCAGAGCGGAGCATCTTGAGAAACTCCCACATTTCTGAGGCTGAAACACAGCAAGAATGCAGGGAAGTGACTTCTGTCCCCAGGAAAGGGTGTCACTTGGGAGCAGCGGTGCACAAGGGCCAGGTGGGCAGACTCCTGGCTCCACTACCAAGGGAATTCAAGGGCCCTCCAGGGAAACCAGGAGAAAACCGGAGACCCCATCAGCCGTGAGAAAAAGCAAGAGCAAAACTGGAAACCAGATCCTCAAACAAAAGTATTACGTCGATAAGTCAAGATGAGTGGACACACAATAGGAGCGTGTGCAGATACTGCAGTGTGGATTAGGTGAGCTTATAGAATGAAGAGGGACACTGGCTGATGTCCTTGAACTCCACCAAACCATGCTGCTCTCTGGGAGTTTCTGTTTTTGTTAAACCAGAAACTGAAGGAAGCTGAGAGAACCGATTGCCAGAGCCAGCACTTATTCAAGTGTCTACAGACTCTTCAGTGATGAAATGGGATCTTCCCAGGCTCCAAATGACTGCAAACTCTAGTCCACCCTCACCACCCTCCCACTGATTTGCAAAGGGGTCTGTAATTATTCTGCAACTCAGACTGGGTGCCTGGGTCTTCTGGGATGAAATGAAATCTACAGAGAGATGCAGACCCACTGTGTAGCTTTCAGACATACCTCTGGATCTTTGCTTTGATTTTGAGGTTGCATTCTGTATTCTTATAATCTCTGAACCACAGACCATTTGGTTAAGACACCAAATTCTTATTTTAGCCCCCATCTGTCCAGTCCAGTCCAGCAGGACCCTCCGCTACCTGAGTGACTGTCCCTAACAGCGGTGGAGGAAACCAAATTTTCCTCAATCCCCACGTCTGTCTGTTTAGAAAATGACTGCTTCCATCTTGGGACAATTAGGCAACTTTTTTCCACCCTTTCCACGGCTCACTCATCCTTCCCTAAGGGAATGAAAGTGACTTGTCAGATGGGTCATTGGGACTGCTTAGCTTAGCTGTTCTTTCAGGCTCTGTTTTGGAAACCCTGCCCATAGGACTCACAATTATCCAGGCCTCCTCCCTCAGGCCCTTCAGGTCTTGATGCCACCTTCTCAAGGAGCACTGGCCACCTTGTCCAAAACACCATACCTCCTCCAACTCAGAACGCTCTTTTTCTCACTTCACTGCTTAACTTTTCTCTTTAGGACACACTATGACACAACTTTCCATATACATCTTTGACTTATCCATCTTCCTCAGTGTTTGACTCCTCCAGTGATGTTCTGGTAAACATTTAATAACTGGCTCCACAGGGCGGGGTGGGGTCAGGGGGAAGCTCGGATTTAGAGTGTTTGCCAAGGGTGTAAACACTCCCACTATGGCCAACTGCAAGGATGGTTGTGTTTAACAGTGGGCTTGCAAATTCCTGAAAATTTCACAATTTGCTCTTGCAAACTGGTTTGGGCCAGCTCCAGCTCCCCACACTGGGAGATCCCGTGACGATATGACTTGAGGGCAGGGGTTTGTTGACTGCTGTAACCTCAACACTCCAAATAGTAGCATTTGTCTATGCTATTACATGTTATCCTACAGTATTTTAATGATACTATGATGCTTAATATTGGGGTATAATTTGTACCACTGCTATTTAACACTGAGGTAAATTTTATCCGATTAATAAAACACAATTTAAATACCTTTGAATGTAACCAAATTAATTCAAATGTAGCAATGTATTATTTGCTTACAGTTAATAAAATTACACTAACTATGGTGTGGAAATAAATTTTTGAGGCTTTCAAGTGATATTCTGAAATTTAAATGATATTAAAATGTTTGACCAGATTTATCTGATATTAGAATATATATATATATTTCAATAGACTTTATTCTTTTAGAGCAGTTTCAGGTTCACAACAGAACTGAGCAGAAGATACAGAGTTACCACATAGCCCTCCCCACCCACACATATATACTCCCCTACCCTCAACATCCCTCATCAGTGTGGTATATTTGATACAATCGATGAACCAACATGGACACATTATTATCAACCAAATTCCGTAGTTTACATTAGGGTTCACTCTTGTTGTACATTCTATGAGTTTTGACAAATGCAGACATGTAGCCACCACTAAAGTATCATACAGAATAATTTCATTGCCCTAAAAATCGCTTGTGCTCCATCTATTCATTCCTCCCTCCCTGCCTCTCCCCAAACCCCTGGAAACCATGATCTTTTTATTGTTTCTATAGCTGTGTCTTTTCCAGAATGTCATTTGGTTGGAATTATACACTTTGTAGCCTTTTCAGACTGGCTTTTTTTTCATTTAGTGATATGTCTTTTAAGTTAATTCTTCCATGTCTTTCATGGCTTGATAGATTTTTTTTTAACTGCACATATATTTTTCCAGAATTTTATAACTGGCAGAAACATTTCCATTACATCAAAAACAACAAAATACCTAGAGATAAACTTAACCAAGGAGGTTACCTATAGTCTGAAAGCTGAAATGACACAAAGAAATGGAAAGATTTCTTGTGCTCTTGGATTGGAGGAATCAACACTATCAAAATGGCCACACTAACCAAAGTAATCCACAGATCCAACAAAGCACCCATCAAAATACTCATGACATTCCTCACAGAACTAGAGCAAACAATTCCAAAATTTATAAGGAACTGCAAAAGACCCCGAACTTTTGTAGGTCTGTTTTTTTTTTTTTTTTTTTTCTTCCTCTTTTTTCTTTTTGTTCTCTTTTCTTTTGGTTTGATGACTAGAGAAGGTCCTTTAACATTTGTTGTAAAGCTGGTTTGGTGGTGCTGAAATCTGTTAGCTTTTGTTTATCTGTGAAGCTTTTGATTTCTCCATCAAGTCTGAATGAGAGCTGGATAGAGTATTCTTGGTTGTAAGTTTCCCCTCTCATCACTTTAAATATATGGTGCCACTCCCTTCTGGCCTGTAGAGTTTCTGCTGAAAAATCAGCTGATAACCTTATGGGAGTTCCCTTGTGTGTTATTTGTTGCTTTTCTCTTGCTAATTTTAGTATTTTCTCCTTATCCTTAATTGTTGTCAATTTGATGACTATGTGCCTTGGTGTGTTCCTTGGGTTGATTCTGTGTAGTACTCTCTGCACTTCCAGGACTTGGGTGACTGTTTCCTTTCCCAATTTGGGGAAGTTTTTGGTTATTATCTCTCCAAAATTTTTCTCAGGTCCTTTCTCTCTCTCTTCTCTTTCTGGGACCCCTACAATGCGAATATTAGAGTGCTTCATGTTGTCCCAGAGTTCTCTTAAATTATCCACATTTCTTTCATTCTTTTTTCTTTTTTCGTTTCCAAAGTAGTGAATTCCACTAATCTGTCTTCTACTCACTGATCTGTTCTTCTGCCTCATTTAGTCTATTCTTGGTTCCTTCTAGTGTGTTGTTCATTTCAGTGATTTTGTTCTTCAGTTCTGTTTGGGTATTCTTTATATTTTCCAACTCTTTGCTAAAAACTTCACTCTGTGCATCTGTACTCCTCTTGAGTTCTCTGAACATCTTCACCATCATTACTTTAAACTTTTTCTCAGATAAATTACCTATCTCCTCATCACTTATGTCTTCTTCTGGGATTTTATCTTGTGCCTTGGCCTGGGAGATATTCTTTTGCCACCTTATATAGTTTATCTTTCTATGTGTTTGTGGATTCCTTCTACAGGCTTTAGGATTATTGTTTCCTTATTTCTAGTATCTGCCCCTGGTGGATGAGGCTGGACTAGAGGCTTATGCAGGTATCCTGGCAGGAGAAGCCAGTGCCTGCCCACTGCTGGGTGAAGCATGGTCCTGGACCTCTGGTTGGTAGGCCGGTGTTTAGAGGCCTTTGTAGCTTAAGAAGTCTGCTGGTGGGTGGGGCTGTGTTCCCACCCTGTATGTTGTTTGGCCTGAGGCATCCCTACAGGATATTGGGTGGGGCTAGGTCTTGGTGCTAATGATCCAATCAAGATGTCAGCCTCCAGGAAAGCTCATATAGATTAACACTCCCAGAATATCCACCACCAGCTTTTATGCCCTCTGAGTGAGCCGCAGCCATCCCCCATGTCCCAGGGAGACCCCCCAAATCCAGCAGGCAGGTCTGGCCCAGGTTCCTAGAAATCACTGCCTCTGCGCTTGGACCTAGCACACGCAAGTTTCCACATACGCTTCTCAAGCAAATGGAATCTCCGTTTCCCTCAGTCCCATGGGGCTCCCAGAGCCAAGCCACCCTGGCCTTCAAAACCACATGTTCTGGGGTCTCCTTCTCTTCCCAATCCCAGGACCCGAGCTGGGGAGCCTGGCATGGGGCTTAGAGCTCTCACTTCTGTGGGACAGCCTCTGCAACTTAGCAAATCTTCAGCTTGTGGGTCACCCACCTGAGGGGTATGGGGCCCAATTATATTGTGACCATGCCCCTCCTACCATCCTGATGTGGTTCCCTCTTTATGTTTCTTGTTGCAGATATTTTTTGCTACATTCCAGTCTTTTTCTGATGGTTGTTTAGCATTCAGTCATGGTATCACTGTAGTCACAAGAAGAGACAAGCTCATGGTCCTACCACTCTGCCATCTTGACTGGAACTTCCTATTAGAATATATTTTTAAGGAATAAAATATGGACCAGTGGAACAAACAAGGGATCCAAAATACTGACTCTCTTTAGATATAAATTAAATATATAAATAGCTGTCATAAACAATGCAGAATATTAAAAAATGAGTTAAAGATAATTTGTAACAATATGGAAAAAAGAAATTTAGAGTCATACTTCATATTATATTAAAGTCACTCTGGATAAAACAATAAAATTAAATAAAATTAGAAAAAACATTTTATTCTTAGAGTGTAGGAATGAGAATTGTCTAACAATTAAGAAAAAGATTATTAAAAAGTTTAATACATTTGAGAATATAAGAACTTTTAGAAATTCTGTTCCATAAATACTAACAAAGTTCAAACTAAATAAAAGGGTTGTGACAACTATGACAGACAAAAATCGATTAGATTTTTACCCAAATCTATAAGTTCTAAGAAGTCATAAATGGATAAAAGGGTAAAGAATATAATAAATTTTATTTAAGGTAAATTGCAGATGATGAATGTATACAGGAAAAGAAACAGCTCAGTTTAATAATTAAAGCAATGCAAAGTAGAATTTTATTAGAAGAGACTGTGGGCTCAGTTCAAGTCTCTTTTTATTTATTGCACCCTCTGGAACAATTCCATTTTATCTCTCCTAAGCCTTCATTGAACCAAACATGGATTGATTCAAACGTGAATCTCAATTTGTCCATCCCTAATTCAGTCATGGAAATGCCAAAGGAAATAGCAGACGCTCGCCAAGGTAACCAACAGGGCTTAGAGCCGATGTGTGGTTGCGTTGTCCTGAGAGATATTAGAATAACATTTTCTTGTTCTTCCTAAGGAAAGTCTCAAAGAGCCAAAAGAGCCAGAAACAACTATATTTCAAACCCAAGTACATTGTCTGAAGATTGCTTCACTTTTGGTCTCTAGATGAAGCTTGAACACAGACGCAGGAGCATCCACTGACTTCACGTGCAGTGTGAGCCCATGGTGCAATTTTATTAAGAAAACCATCATTGTTGGGAATATCCCCAACTTCAGGAGTGGCTCTGAGTCATCGAATCCTAGACCTCCAGGTGGTGGAAGAGATGGCAGTTTCTACCTGATTCAAACCTTTGTGGAGAGGTCCTGTCTGCCTACCTACCAGGTGGGGCACCCGGGGCCTCTCCTTGGGAGTTCTGTCTCCATGTCATCTCCATAGCCTTCACAAAGGGTTGGCCGTGGAGAGTCTAGAACTGCTGCAGAGGTTGCAGGGCTCAGCCCGCATGGACACTCGCTGTGTTGCCTCGCCCCTGTCTCCCATCAGTCACTGGAGTGCCGTTGTCAGGAGGCTCCTGTCTTCAAGAGCCGAAAGCCTCCTCCCTAATTCGATTCTTTATGCCTGGGGTGGCTGGATAAAAGGTTAAAGAATATAATAAGAAAGTTTATTTAAGGTAAATTACAGATGACGAATGTATACAGGAAAAGAAACAGTTCGGTTTAATAATTAAAGCAATGCAAAGTAGAATTTTATTAGAAGAGACTGTAGGCTCAGTTCAAGTCTCTTTTTATTTATTGCGCCCTCTGGAGTGATTCCATTTTAATTCTCCTAAGCCTTCATTGAACCAAATATGGATTGATTCAAATGTGCATCCCAGGTTCCTCCTAAAGCTAATGGGTCTTTGAAGCTATAAATGGAGGGAATGTGCATGAAATAAAGCTTAGGCCAGTGATGATGTGTGCCCACACTTTGGGGACTTTGGTGGAGCCAAAAAAAAAAAAGGATGTTGGGGTCTGTCTTATGTGATCTGGCTGCTCCCGACAACTCAGAGTGTGTCTGGCTTCATAGGGAGGGCTTAGCATCAGGGAGTCCTGGGCAGGGGCCACTGCTCCACCCCGACTCATAATAACTTGTCCATCCAGCTGTTCAGTTCGAAGTTCTCACGGTTCACACCTTTCCTCCATGACTGCCTGCACATACCTGAAGATAGAAACTGTTTCTCCTGTTATCAGGTGAGGGATCTGGGTCAAATGGGAGGACCACAGGGCCTGGGGACACATCGGATGCGAGACAGAGGCAGGTCCAAGCCCAGCCTCCCATTTCCTGGCCTTCATCTTCCCTTCCCAGGCCCAGGACCCACTCTGCAAGGGTCAGCAAAGCACTCTCTGGAGCTGACTTGGCAAATCCCCTGATAAAGACGTGGCCTTCAGTTTGGACCTCCTGCCCAGATCCTAATTTGAATCTTTATTCTGGGTAAAATCACAGGAGCCTCTACCTGTCTTGCTGGCCGCCTATGGCTCAGGTCTCCTCAGGGTCTAAGGGGGGTTGCTCATTACCATTGTCCTTCTCACCAAGGGAGCCAGTAACCCTCTCGTGGGTCCATGGTCTGCTTGGCGGGCTGCCACTCACTCCCTCTGCACAGGCCTGTGCCACGTCCCCACTTTCCTGGAATTCAAGGAGTAAGAATAAAACTGACTCCTTATTCACTCCCCAATCATTTCCAGCTTCATTTTTCAGGCTCCCCCAATGGCATTGTTTTCCCAGGAACTATGAAGCAAAGAAACTATTAAAAAATTCAAACGCTATGCATGCACTGTTTATCAAGAAAACAATTACAGAATAAAAATCCTGTAAATTTGCCCAGTGAAAATTTCAGTGTGGGGAGGAGAAGAAAGGACCGGCCATGGGGAGGGTCAGGTTTCCACCTGAAATGCTGACCAACTGGACCAGGGTTAGGGGTGAAGCTTCCAGATACACACACACACACACGCACAAAGTGTGAGACCGTACGTGTCCTGCTGTCTTTGTGGGTCTCTGCTAAGAACCAGAAAGATTCAGATTTCCTTTTAGATAATTTCTGAAGCACTTTTAAACACACCCACTCCCTTGAGGGAAAGATTTTCAAACAACTTAACTTTTGTTGATGGATTTTTGGATATTAGATTATTAGTTCAGCATGATTTAATTTGTGGGTTTGGTTGACGGAGGCCCAGCTTGGTTTGGGAAAGAGACAGACTTGGGCTGAGAGGTGCCTGGGCTCCTGTCTTTCCCCCATGCCCTCTCTGGCCTCTTCGCCAGCTGAGTCCAGGTCTCCCCAGGTATTTCTCTGCCTCACTTCTCCCCCTGGAATTTGCTCCTGCCAGCATCTCACTCCAAGCTTAAGCCAGGTGGCAAACAGGGCCCTGCATGTCACTGGCCTCTACTCCAGGTTTATCTCCCCTGTGAGTTGTCCCACAGAGAATGAGGGGAGCTCCAGGGCCACACTGGGTTGGGCCGTTGCACTAGACTGGCTGACTGCATGGACTGACGGTCCTCCATTCTGGGGTTTGAATGCAGTGATCCTCAGAGCTCCGGGAGTGGCTGGACAGGCCACCTGGAGTTCACAGGGGGCTGGAGTTCACAGGGGGCTGCAGTTGGATGGGCTTTTCTCCATCATCTGTGCTCAGTCTTCAGTGATGCTGTCCTTGGTCCATAACTCAGAGTTCCATAGATGAGTAAAGGTGAGTGCAGGGGTGGGAGATTTTACCACCTCAGCTGGTTGAAATCAAAGGGCTCCCACAAGGTAAAAAAGAGACAAGAGAAGGCGTACTCAGGAATGTGATTCGGAGGCTTCTGGTCTTACCCACCATCTGTGGTCATTCCCGCCCAGGCCCCAAGTGGCTGGGTGGGCGATGGTGGAGCCCAGAGACCATGGAAATATACATCTCCTCAGTCCTGTGGCTTCAGGGACTGAAACGCCCAGTCTTCCATTAAAGGCAAGTCCAGATGGCCTGTGCACTGTTCCCAGGCCCTCGGGCTCCACACAGCTTCATCTGCCCCTTTGCTTTTCCTCATTTGGGAGAGGAAAACCTGGGCTGTGAACATCTCTGAGGTTTCTGATTGGGCCACCGGCTGATCTGCCCCAGCCTGTTTCCTTTTAACCAACTTGACCTTCTAACACGAGTGAGGAAATGCCTATTTACTTAAGCTTGTATTTTCCCTAGTTATAAAGCAAAAATCCCATTTTTACAAGCATAGTTTAGCTCGCAGCATAATGAGGCACAGTTCAGCCATCCAAAAACAGCCAGTCAAGCTTCCTTCCAGTTCAAGATGAGGATGCTAAAAGATCAGGCCCTGGAGAGGGAGGTACTGCTTCCATCCTGCAAGAGGTGGGGCGGGTCAGGGGTGGATGAGTTTTGAGGGTGTTATACTAAATGAAGTAAATCAGTCACAAAGCACAAATGCTGTATGAGTTCACTTATATGAGGCACTTAGAGTAGTTAAAATCGAAGAGGCAGAAAGCTGAATGGTGGTTGCTAGAAGCGGGCATGAGGGAATGGGGAGCTAGTGTTTAACGGGTACAGGGCTTCATTTTAGCAAGATGGAAAGTGTTTGGGAGATGGGTGGCGGTGATGGTCGCACAACACAATGAATGAACTTACCACTCCTGAACTGGATGCTTTAAGATGGTTAAGATGGTAAATTTTATGTTATATGTATCTCGCCACAATTTAAAAAAAGGAAGGGGGATTCAGCACAGCCAGACCCCCATTTCACTGAGGGGTGTGGAAAATGCCACTGGGTTTTCTGAATCTCTAGAGGTGGAGGAATCTCCTGCCTTTGTTTTCTTTCCAATGGCAACATTGACACCATTAAATCCTCGTTCATTGGGAATATTAATTCATGGTTCTGGCATCAAATGAAGGACAAGCATCACCAGGGCAGGAGATGGAGCTTGGTTGGATTGCTCAATGTTCTGGCTTTAGCACAAGCGGCTACTCATTGCGCAGACTTTCCTAGATTGAGGTTGGAGGGTAGAAAGCATGTGTGCACGTGAAGTCCCTGCGAGAGGACCTGCAGATAAAAACTGTTGCTACTCCATCTGCTCCCCTGTCCCTGCTCTGGGGGGTATCACTGCTGGGCTGCCAGAGGGGTCCTGGGTACCTCTCCACAGTCGGTGCTAATTTAGAGCACCGCGCGTGCGCACAGCAATGCTTCCAGGTACGCAGGGAGAAAGGGGGCGTGCTGGAAGTTGGTAACGCATGTTTAGCATAAAACCTCACTAATTCTCTGTTAACAATGACTCAGTTCAGCTATCTGAAGCCAGAAAAGCCTCAGGCGAGCTTTCAGTTGGAACTGGCATCTGCTCAAATGGGAGAATTGCTTCTTTGGAAAAAAAAAGCAAACACACGTGAAGAATGAAAGGCAGACCTGCGCTCCCTGATGCCTGACAGGCTGCAACTCCCAAAAAAGGGCGAGGAGTCCGGGGATTACATTGGCTGATAAAAATCTTGTCCACTTGTGGAATTGGCTCTGCCCACGTGGAGCTGTTTAGCCATTACACAGACAAAATAGGAAACACACATTTTCTAGAGCAGCAGGAAATGGTGTTTTTGTCAAACAAATCTTAAGCCCTTAAACCTTTTGAAATCTTATAGAATAGAAACGTTTACATTCTATGTGGACTTTACCTTCCCAATACACAAAGCCAACTCCAGAAATTTCAAAAATCCCAGAACAACTTTTGGCAGAAATCTGGGTTCAAAGCAGGAAGGTTAGACGAGTTTATATTCTTCTATCTAGACCAAAGGCTTTTGTGGGGCTGCTGTTTATTTTTCTGGCTCAAAGAGCAGAGCCTCCAATATAATACAAAATAGGTAATATAATAAAAATACTTTATAAATCAGGAACTCCATCCGGTTCAGCCTATGCTCTGTCAGCTCTGAAATAAACACACAGGAACCCTTGCTGACTTCGCTTCCTCTTGGTTTCTTCATCAGCCTGCTGCCCCAGTCTTTCCTCGGTTTGTTTTCTTTAATTCCCCCAGTCCATCCTGCACCAGGTCGGTCGTGCTGCAATTATGAGTGAATCTTGCCTTCCTCTGCGACGTGGCAAGGAGGGATGTGTTTTTCTTCCTTCTCCTGCAGGAGTGGAGAGGAACGGGCTAAGCAGCGGACTGCACAACTAGCCGATCAAACACACATCAGTCACTCGGTCACAGGAAGGTCTAGTTCTCAAAGAGCGCTTCATTCCTTGGCAAACGTTAGATTTAGAAAGTGGTGTATCGTGTACTAGACAATTATCTGCGAACAAGGGACATCTAGCACATCAAGGCTTCAAAGTCACCAACCTGCTTTTTGGCATGAGGACGATGAGACCTAGGAAGGAAAGTGATTTGCCCAGGGTCACCAAGCAGGAAGACTGACGGCGTCTAGACTTCCCCATTGGAAATAGAACCTTGAGAACAATGACCCCAATCACCCAGGCACTGCGGGAGCCCTTCCCCTGCAGTGCAGACCGTGTTTCCTCATCTCCTGGGCAGGCAGTGTGTGTGCCTTTGTTCCACAGACATACTGGCTGGAACTTCTCTTTACATTCATCTCATATCTGCCCTGATCTTTGGCTGTCAACCACTGGTTCCATTCTGTTGCCTGAACTGAAACAGAATAAGTGCTTTTTTCTTCCATGTGATGGCTTGTCAAAAATCTGAAGGCTTCTAGAATATTTTCCTAAGTCTTCACTTTTCCAGATTTACCACATTTCTCCAAACTTTCCAGACCCTTCTATCTTTTTGTCTTCCAATGTCTTTGAGACTATTGGTCATCACTCTTAAAATATTGTGTCTGGAAGGGACTACAATACTCCAGATAGTGATCTGATCAGCATCTTAAAGACATCTGGCACCATCTGACTCATGTTATGTATACACATCAAACTCACATTTTTAGGCCCTCTTTTGTTTGTGGTTTTGTAAACATAAACCATTACTTGTGTTTATTTATTCAACTATTGATTTCTTCACTTTCTCCTTCCTCAAAGGATTTAAAGTGACTTTTCAAAATATCATGCAGCTGTATGTAAAGATAGTAATTGAAGAAACTAACAAAGGGATAGTACAAATAGGGAAAATAGAGAAAGCCAAAAGTTATAACAGCAGGTAAAATGCATTCCAGGAGATCCTGTAACCCTGCAGGCTATGCATTTGGCTCTGAGTTTCCCAGCAGCAAATGGAAGGATGGTAACAGTAATTTATGTGTTGAGGCACATAAAGGAAACACTCATCAGTGGCTTGGGACAGTTTTATCCTCTGAGCTCTTCCTGGTACTGGGACCTAAGAGGAATATCTCCCATAGTCCTGACAGTGGCCACTAGGTGACATAACCCTCAACAGAGTTCCTTGAGCAAACATTGCCCATTTCCTAAGATCTGGTTGCTTATGAGTACCTAAACTTCTGCTGATCTTGATAAAAAATCATGTTTTTCTCCCTGCTGCATTTTAGCATGTAGTTTGGAGAATTCTTATTAAAAATACAACAGAGAAACTGCATCGGAACATCGATGTCCTATCAAGTGCCTCTTGATTTTTGAAGTTCTGTGGTATTTAACTCTTTTGTTTTTGAACTACATCCTTGTAAGACTCTCCAAGGACCTTGTTATTATTATTTTTTTTTCAAATAAACAGGTTTGGAGATCAGGGGCTCTTGTAGGAAGCTTTCTGTACTGATGTTTTAGCTAAAGGCAGGTCTAGCTGGAAAGCCAAGGTTATGCCGGGCATCTGTCCCTCCAAAATATAGAGTAACCTCAACTCACCTGACGTCCAAGATCTCAGGTATCTCCATATAGGTGCAAGGAGAGACAAGGGGGGCTGTTTCTGCACCTCCACCTGAGAGGCATCAGTGATGGAGAGAGGGAAATAACAGCCTTGCGGATATCCTTCTGGTCAGGAATAGGGTATGGATTGCCATGTGGACTGAAGGAATCCACTAACCCCGAATGAGTACTCATGCCCTTTCACATGCTGGGTACCCAGGCACCTCCCACAGCTCCACCAGCTGGACCCACTGGCCACAACACCGGAGCAGCTCTGTCTCTATGGTCTACTGAAAAGGTACTTGTCCCAGTGTAGCTCGGTCATCCTAACTGCTCAGCTTTGGATTTTAGCCTCTAACTAAGGGAACTGACTGCCTTTGTGGCCTCCTTCCTCCCTCATCTCACCCACCAGAGCGCCATGCTTGGCAGTCAGGTTCTCCACCATCAAACCCATTTGTCACCCCTCAGCACTGCTTGTGACCAGCGAGCGCAGAGGACGAGTTTGGTCCCCTATATAGAAATACTTCTTTGTCAACCAGCACCCGATTGCTTCGCCTTCCTTTCAATTTCCTCACTTTCTATTCGCTTCTGTGTGGGTCATCCTGAAACGCTAACTTCCTTCTTAATAACAATGTCAACCACACCAGTATCTGTTCGTGTCTCCTCTCAGGCAAACTCCCACGGTTGAGTTTCATAATTTCTAACTCCATCAGTATCTCTAGACCTCTTGTCATGTCTATTGTTCTCTGAATGGTTGCAAATTGTTTATTTAGTGTCACTCAGTAAAGTCCTGTGAAGAGAGGGCAGCTCCAGCTGCTGTTCCAGAGAGAGAGAGAGAGGGCTTTATTTTGGGAGGGTGGTTTGCCCCAATATTGTAACAAAATTACCCATAAAAGGTACATAACATTTTAGTCTAGAACTTGGGCAACTCCCCTCCAAACAAATTCCCCAGTTTTCTGATGAAAATGGCCAAGACTTTAAATTCCATTCTGTAGCTAAAGGCACACAGGGATCAAATGTTCAGGCAATTTTCCCAAGTCAGGGAGAGAGAAAAACAAAATTCCAAATGGTATCTGGATCTGGTAGGGGAAGAGGAATCAGATTCAATTTCCAGTCTTGAACTGGGTCATTACAGCTCCAAACTTGCAACAATAAACAGTGATGGTTTCTATTTTGTTTTTATTTAATGATGACCCAAACCAAAGACAAGAGGACAGGAGGAAGGATTCCTGTGCTCTGGTGGAACCAGCTGGAGAGTTCGCTCCTGTGGGAGGAGACCACTGGGCTGAGGTCCAGGGGTGCGTGTGCCCCACAGCTTCATGGATCTGCTTTTCCTGCTTGAAGCCTCCTTTGTCTCGGTCTCATGAATGATATCAGAAAGTTTAGGGCCATCATCCAACTAAAAACATTGTGCATGTACTAAACACACAAACATTGAGATTCCTGCAGTTCTAAACACATTACAAACAGAATGTCCCATTAAATCATTGCTCATCTCTGTGATGTGGGATTAGTAACAGCAACACAACCCCATTGCCCAGATGATAAAACCAAGGTTTGGAAAGTGTAAGTTACTTTTCCAACAAGGGCCTTGAACAAGATACCTGAGACCCTCGTGGCATCATTTTGCTTAGAGAATCGCCTTTTTCTGTGGTTCTCATCATACATTAGACCCAGAACCAGGCCGGGACTACCTGCCACCAAATGTGTCCTGTGGCTCACCTTTACCTTGATGGTGGCCATGTTTGGAAACATGGGGTTTCCCAGAAAGAAGCAACAGCCTCAGATTTGGAGAATGAAGTCTGTGACTACTGGGAGCTGTCCACCTGGAGGAATCGGGGAGAAGGGGGATTTTTTAGAAGATGACATGTTCTTTGTGATTGTTGGCACTCATGGTCCTGAACTCATTTCAGCTGAGTAAGCACCAGTGACTCAATTCTAAGAATGCCGTAGACTTCATCTTGCCCTATGTGGAACTGTTAAGGGTTATTGAGTATTCTCTTCATGGCCCCTTAATATCTGCGAAATCAATCTCTGTCCTTGGCCAACACACTGAGGGCTTTTCAGTCTCCATGCCCCATTGAAATGTCAAAGTGTGACAGGGAGGCATGACTTCTCTTGTTTGGGAGGCTTGATAGAGCAAACCGATGATGTATGCACGCCAGCTGGAGGCTTCACCAGGATTATATATACATATTAACACATGTATTAATTATATATATTATATTTAATATATACATTTTATTATATATTAGCATGAAAACTGGCATGGCTTGCAGATCTGAGCATCTAACAGTTGTGTGGACCCCTCGGGTGCCCCCAAAATATCAGACTGAGTTTAAGGATGCCTCTCTGTGTGGAAGGGCCATCCAGAGCTCCTCTTCCCAGGAAATGCAGTTGCCCAGAGCAGCCACTGCAGGGGACGATCTGGTCTGGGGTTAACACACTTGTCTTCATCTGTCCCCCCCTTGAAAGGCAGGAAACACTTTGATGGGAGTTTCATCAGATCTGTCTGATTACTTTTTTATAGATGAGTAAAGTTGAGAGCTGGAATGCATTTCTTTCTAGGGTGAAACAGAATCAACAGGGGAAGCATTTGGAAGTGGGAAGGCCACCTCTAAATGGGTGGTGTGGCACAGGATGAGCCCTGGGGACAAGAGACTAGAGTGAGTAACCTCTGAGCTGAATGGTGATTTGGGGATATGCATGGATGTTGTCCATGGGAGGGGAACTGGGGGCTGAGTGAGCAAACGGCCACCCTGGTTGGTTGTCGTGACTAAGTGGGGAGACATCTGAGAAGTTATGGTGCCTGCAGAGTGAACGGGGCACCTGTTGTGCTTGGGTGTCATCCGAGCCACGGTGGGCAGAAGATGAGGGTGTGCAGTTGGCATCAAAGCAATGGGAGGCATCTGGAGGGGCAGGCATGCTATCTGGCTGGGGCTTAAGGCAGTGGCTCTCAGCCCAGGGTGACTTGACACCCCCAGGGGACATTGGGCAATGGCTGTTTTGGTTGTCATGACTGGGCTAGGGGCTATTACTGGCATCTCCTGGGTAGAGGCCAAGGATGTTACTAAACACCCTACAATGTTTAGGATCACTCTCTGCAACAAAAATTACCCAGACCAAAATATCAATGAACATCAGTGAAGAGGTGAAGAAATCATGGTTTAAGAGTTTGTTAATGTTTAAATCAGTAGCTAATGCCAGCTTTCCTTTATATCTATCAGTTTGACCATCTTGATTTGAGATTAATTCTCTCATGCTTGACAGAGTTATTTCCCAGTTAATATAATAATGCCATGGCATAAGAGAATGGTTTGGAAATATTTGAGCACAATCTGCCAGAGATCAGGGCCCAGCTCTTCCTCCAAAGCTGTAGGCACGCTCTCCCGCCTTGGCATTTATAGGGCTGTATGTGTCCTCCCAGGGACTTTGAAACTTTATTTCATCTGAGCCCAATCTACTTATCTCCCATCCTTCATGGAAGCCAGCTGAATGTCTTGCCCAAGAAACTACTTAAGGAGGGTTTACAATCCACCCAGAGCCACAGAGGCTGACCTAAAGCTGAGCTTCCAGGGATTTATTCTGCCATGCTTGTCTGTGGTTTGGGAATAGCAGTCATAGGTCCTTTCAGAGCCTGGCTCCGTGGAAGGAGGGCCAGTACCCCATTCACCGCCTTCTCCTGTCCAGATCTTTGCCTTCCTGAGACTCCAGCAGCTTCTCACATTTATGGCCTTAGGGCGTCTTTGGAAAGAAAATGGCATGCCGGTCACCCACCCAGCCTCTCCTCCCCAGCCCACAGACAGACACTTGTTGTGCAGGCTATAAGTGAGTCTGAATAAACAGATCTCTCCAGCACTGTCCCATGTGACCCTGGGTGGTGTGAAGGGCAAGAAACCATCCCTCTCTACAAGTTCTCATTCAGGGGCGGGGCTAGGTGGGCCCATAAATCCTCCTGATGGATTAGGTGCCTTTGTGGAAACACATGCAGAGTGACTGTGAGAATGGAGAGAACGAAAACTGTTACTGGACCCGGCGGAAGGGGAGGGGTGGAGAATTGGGAAGGCCACAGTTTATCCACCTTAGTGGAGACACAGAAGGTGATCAGATGGAATGATCTGCCTACAGTGGGTTCTTCCTTTACCTAAAGGAACATGTAGCTGGGAAAGTAGACTGTGGCATCCACACCACTGCCAAGGTACCTGACCATTTCTTCCCATGGCTTTCATGTTCTGGCAAGGCCACCCCCTGGTGACAGAAAGCAATGGATGAACATCCAACTCTCTGAACACAAGCCCCTCCACGGCCTGGGCCTGACTCAGCTGCCCCATCGTCTCCCTCGTGCCATCTCCCAATCACAGTCACTTTCTAATTCCTGGTTATGGCCGAATGTTTTTGACTCCTTGGCTACCATGTACTGTGTCTTTTCCCCATTTGGAAAAAGCATCCTTCATGGGCGATTTTTCTACCCATCAGGGTCTCGCTGGTCTTTAACCAAAATGCCCAGGGTGCCTTTCTCCATGAAGTATATCCACCCTGGTTGTAGCTCATCACACCGGGGTTTTGTGTCATATCTAAGAGTGTTCAGGTCCGTCTCTCTCCCATGTGCTTCTTGAGGTCATGTACAAAACTTTAACATATTTTTATACATCTGTACAACTCTCTCCAGCCAGTGTTAACTTGAATGAGGACATAGCAGGTGCTGAGTAAATGTGTGCTGTTGATGAAGATCGTAAGTCATGTAAAAATTTCATCATATTTTTCAGGAACAAGTTGGACCTACCAAGAGGACTCATGGGCTTCAGAGAAATATTGAATTTTTTCCAACTCCACCAGCATCCCACTTTTCATGATGTTCCTAAATACACAGACTTGCCATGGTGCAGAGGGGATGTTAAAGTTCAAAGAGACATAGGAATCAGGTTGAAGATGGTAAGCCATCAGACTCTTAAGGGAATAAGAGTGTTTCCTCATTTCTGGGCTGGAACAGAGATGTCTGTAATTCAGATATTTAAAACTTGTCTGGGTGAATAGGTGGGGGAGGTTTCACGGAACAGCCGAGAGCAGGGCCCTCGGGGATGAACTTGATGTGATCATAAAGGTCATACCTAACCCCAGAGCTTCGGATTCCATGATAGCACATCTGCTTTTGATTGCGTGGGTTCTGAGCACTGGGCTTGGGGCAGGACGCCATCTGAAGGAGGAAACACTAAGCCTGTCTGCAGGTTTGGATGTTCCCACCACGGGAGACCAGCTAAGCCCTGTGGCCGCAGGGAAGACACTGGAGCTTTGTCTCGGAGGCCCCCCACATGGAGAACTCTGCAGCCCACTCGGGCCTCTCAGAGCCGATGAAATGGAGCAGGCAGAGATGCAAAGCTGAGGAAAGTGGATCCGATGGGAGCTGGAGATGACTGTTTGAAACACGGGATAATATGGTCGTTTAGCGGGGAGGTTGGGAATCAGAAATCAGACCCACGCTGTCATTCTGGGAACTCCACTCACTGGCCCTTGTGTGACCTCCAGAGGTTTGCTGGTTCTTTGTCAAATGCAGATTTTCCTGTGTTACCACATACCAAGTATTTAGGAATGGGCCTGTGACTTACCACCATGCAATCGCGTTGGGCTATTATTTTATAATTTAACATCGGTTTGCTCCGTGTGGGGAGATAACGTGACTCTAAATGCTTTGAAATTTGAAAGACAGACAGAAAGAAAAGAACACCACCCCAGAGTGCTGTTTAGAAGAGTGGAAGTCTTGCTCAGACGAGCATCCCTGGCTCCCTGCTGGGCGCAGATGTGAGGGGCCCACCCCTCCGGCAAGTGCACTTGCTACCCAGCGAGATCGGGCCGGGGCCACCGAGTCATGTGAGCGGAGGCGGCGAAAGCTGCAAAAACACATGTGGCGGGAACAGGCACAAGGAGGCAATGCCGGCCCCAGGAGGTCCCCGAGGCTGCATGGGACACAGATTCCTTGGAAGGCTGCAGAGGCCAGGACTATGTAAACAAGAGATCAAAACCACGGCCTCGCTGGCCCTCCTGCATGATAAATGTTTGTCCCGAATGTGCAACGGGAGTCAGACCACCACCATCTTTTTGTAGTCTGGGTTTTGAGAGGACCCTGGAGAAAATGCCCTGGTGTGAGTTTGGGGAAATCCTTTCAGCTGGCTTGTCTCCCTGGCGGCTGAACTCACCTTCCAGGGGCAGACAGCCCCCTGCATTTTCAAAGCCCGGTCTGCCTGCATGACCCCTCCCAAGTAAGGGGCCCCGAAGCAGGCTGCTCAGAGACTTTCATCACGCTAAGCCAGCTCGGGGGCCCCTCCCCCACGGCGTGGGAAAGAGGCGCCTGCCTCGTCCAAAGGATGCCCCTCGTCATCCCAGGACCACCGAAGACCGAGGCTCCAAAAAGGGGAATATAATGGGAGGGGAAACCGTGTGGCCAGGTGCGCTCAGGGTCATAAAGCCCAAATAAGTTTCAGCAGCTTCTCCTTCTGCATTTGCTAAGGATCTCAGTTTCAGGGAAACCAAAGTCCCTTCTCCTTGGCTGTTACTGATTCAGCCCCTCACTGCCTTGTCTTGGACATCTTCTCTTAAAAGCATAAAATACAGAAGAGAAAACATTTCCTGTTAAAATTACCCAAACATATGGCTTCTTTAGTTTCTGCTTTAGAGTGAAACTGGCAGGTTGTTATGACGCAAGCCGTCCTGCTGGACAGACAGTTCATCCAATCAGCTCGCCAAGATCTAACCATCTTCTATTTCATTATGAGGACCTCACATGTTATCACCTCTTTCTGACCGTTTATCATCCTGTCTTTTCTGTCAGAAGTGCCAAATTAATATTCAACCCTAGCTCAAGTTTGTTATTTCATTTAGGAAGTATTAGTGATAGAGCCATGTGTCTGAGAATGTTTGACTTGGTTTGTTTTTGTTGTCTGGCCCCCAAATTGCAGTGTTTGGGGCCAGAAAGTGATGGTCAACATGCCTGAAAGTGCTCAGACTGGCTTAAATAAGGACCCAAAAGGAGAGGGATGAGGATGGTCTTGGGGGCTGGGCATGGGTCAGGTTGAAAGTCATGGGTGATTGCTGGAGGTTTAGAATGGTCTGGGATGTGTGTTTAAGTATGGCATGTGTCTGTGTGTGTCTGCATGCGTGAGTGCGCATGTGTGCATGTGTGGCAGGGCTGGGACATGATGATGATGGTGGTGGTGGTGGTGGCGCCGGTGACTAAGTTTTCAAGATGGCGTATGAACATTGGTGTCCATCTGTGGTCTCTTTGGAGCATGTGTGTGTTAGGTACCCTGCAGAGCCTGCATGAGTTACAATAAACTATAGCACTGTTGGCTGCCAGAATCTTGGCAAGGAAACTGCCTTGGAGGGTCCCGAGCCCCAAGGCTTTTCTTCCTGTTCTGGATTTTTCTGTGATGACTTATCAGCAGCCCTGTGGACTGGAAGGATTGGCACAAGGCTTGACATTCAGGCCTAAGCTGAAGGCACTCAGCAAACTCAGATCTCAGCTGGGAAAGAGGCCTGGTGGACGTTGGACCCAAGCAGGCCCTGTCAACTACTTCTGATGGGTGCTCTTTGGGAAAGTCCCCTCTGTAGTCAGTTTCCTGTCTGTTAGCTGTTTCTCACAGTGTGATTTCCATAGACCAAATAAAGTAATGCATATGACATCTTTTTAGACAGCAATAAAAACTATTCTATATTGGATTTTGTTCAGGGCAAACACTGTACACACACTGAAAGCAGTGAATCCCCAAAGAAGACACCCCTGAATGGGGACACTTTGGGTGTTTGGGAATTATGTCACCTAGCATCACTCATTCCTCCAGGATGCTTTTATTTAATGCCTACTTTGTGCTCTGCTTAGTGCATCAAGGATACAAATATGAAATTCTTGTGCTCCAGTGAGTTTTAATTTTGCTGTGCAAACTCAGGGTCTTAGTTTCCCAGAAAGCAGAGGATTTGTGGGCTATCATTGTGCCAAGGGGTTGTTAATTCAAGCTCCCTATATACTACTGGATGAATTATGTTTCCCCCAAATTCATATGTTGAAGTCCCAGGATCTCAGAATATGACTATATTGGGGATAGGGTATTTATAGAGGTAATTAAGGTAAAATGAGGTCATTAGGGTGGGCCCTAATACAATATGGTTTGTGTCCTTATAAGAAGAGACTAGGACATACACATGCACAGAGGGAAGACCAAATGAAGACATGGAGAGAAGTCAGCCATCCACAAGCCAAGGAGAGAGGCCTCAGAAGAAACCAATCCTGCCAACACCCTGAATTTGGACTTCCAGCCTCTGGAATTATAAGAAAATAAATGTCTGTTGTTCAAGCCACCCAATGTGTGGTGCTTTGGCATGGCACGCTTAGCAAACAAATGCAGAAGTGCATCCCAGGAAGCAGGAGTGAGTGGGGACCGGAAGGAGAGAGCACGTGAGAGGAGGGGCCTGTATCCATCCGGATGCAAATGAAGGCCACGGATGGCTCAACTGAGTGGGTACCATTCTCAGAGAAGCTTTACACATGGAGTCATGGTCCAATGTCCAGCAAAGGGTAAAAGGGGACAGTTTATTCTCAAATTCTGATCTCCTATTGGTCAAAGCTTTATTCCATGGGATACTGACTCCCCTGTACTTCCAGGTGACATTGTCATGGGCACTGAGCAGGGTCTCTGCCTTGGTGTCATAGGGAAACTTGTCGAGACAAGAGATGCTTGGCAGTAGTATGGGGAGGCACTACCTCTGGGCCCACGGGAGCCCCCAAGCCCACACAGAGCTACAGCAGAGCTGAAATAAGTTGGACCTGGACTCAGAGCAGGGGTGAGTGGGAGTAAGCCTGGCTTATAGAGTGCCAAGAAGCATCACAAAGAGAACATGGGAAGGCAGGGAGCCATGGATGAGTGAGAGCAATTGGTGTTTGCTGGAACCCAGTGCATGTGGTGGAGGTTGCTGGGAGGTGAGATCAAAGAAATCCCAGCAGTGAAATCCCCAGAGCCTCAGAAGGATAACGCGTTTGGGTTCTATCCTGAAAATAAGGAGTTGTCATTAGAACAAAGACTCTAAGTGAGGGTGATATGAGTTTGCATTCAAAAAGAACTCTGGAGGAAAAGTATGCAACAGGGGACTCCAGGGCTTAGCCTGCCAGAGAGGTGGCCTTCAGCCCGGGCGATCTCTGTGACTTCCCTGCACCTCCCTTTCCTCCTCGGGAGGGAGAGCATATTGGAGCCAGCAGCCCAGCCTCGGTGCTGCTTCAACGAAACCGTGAGATTTACTGAGCATGGTGAACTGACGGGTCAGGTCTGCCCTGCATTCCAAGAGCTTGTGATTTAGTAGAAGCTGGAGACAGAAGGCAGGGAATGGAACTCACTCCTTCTTCAGGGGCCTGGTCAGGGGAGGATCAGAAAATAAGTTTTGCCTTCAATGATTCCCTCTCCAGAGAGGGCTTTCCCCATAGGCATGGGGGAGAAGACCCTCGAGCCCCCACGCTCAGAATAACCAACATCCTCCACCACTCCATCCAGCTCTATTAAGAAGGACCTGGAGGCGGGGGTATAGCCCAAGCGGTAGAGCGCATGCTTAGCATGCACAAGGTCCTGGGTTCAATACCCAGCATCTCCTCTAAAAAGAAAGAAACCTAATTACCTCCCCCCACCAAAATTTAAAAAAAATTAAGTAATACAATAATAAATAAATAAAGCATAAAAAATAAAAAGAAGGACCTGTCCCAGAGGGCCCATCCCTACTCACTCCTCAGACACATTGGATCCATTGCTCCCCAAGTTTTTTGCTCCACCCCACCCCACGGGGCGAAGGGCCTTGGTAGGTTTCATGGATGAAGGGAGTCGAAAGTCATTTCTGAGAGGATGGGTCTTCTGGTCCCCAGAGAACAGACCACAATCCTGGGGAAACCCAGAGGGGAGAGGAGGGAGAGGAGGCAGAGAGATGGTCAGCTGTTGGGGCAGAGCAGCCAGAGGACTTGCTCGGGGTTTTCACAATGCAGGGGGCGGTTCAGGCCCCTGGACTCCCAGGGAGTTCATGGTGGGTGGGGCCAGGCCTTCAGACCCCAAGGGGATCCTGTACCTGACGATGGTAGGACTTCCTGCCTCTCTCAGCTTTCCACCTCCGATATATCCAGTGTCAGGGCTGCAAGGTGTCAGTTCCATCAATTCAAGGCCTGGCTGTCCTGATCTGGTGACTCCTGTACAAAAATATCCAGACCCAGAGGTCCTTGCTGTCTTCTCCTCACCAACAGGTCAGGGCCAAGCCAGGCCCAGACTGAGCACAGAAAGGGCCTCTGGCTTTGGCACTAACGACCCATCAGTGGGTCTCAGGGAGAGAGTTTCGGGAATGGGGGGCACAGCTGCTTCACCTGGTCCAACAGGATCCCATCCTTTCCACTCATTTATGACTCTCTCCCTCTCTCCACTTTCCCACGAAAACAAAGCAAACAAAACAACCACAGCACAGAGCAAAGGAGCCTGCGGCAGACCCCTTGTAAATATCAAGTCCATTTATTTGTTTAATTTCAATAAACAAGAATGTCTTTTCCTGGCTTCACTCCTGACCCTCTGATTATGGGACAGCACTTACAGCTATGAAATCTGAAAAATGAAGGGTGGGAATGATGGTTAAGAATGCTGGAGTCTGCTTGAGATTGCAGCCTCCAAGTCTGAGGGTTTGGGAAAGAAAAAGCCATGTTCCCAGTTCTTGAGGTTTCCATCATGTTAAGCACCCATCCACTTGTCCCGAGCTGGAAACCTAGTACAATGTGTCCCTTGTCATTTGTAGAATTTAAGACGATATTTTCCTATTTTAGTTAATGGCCTGAGAATGAAATTTTGGTTGTTTGCAACAAATCGCCTGATTTGGAAATATTGGTGCAGAGGGACTCTATAATTCAAAGTCTCTTTACAGCATATTTTCCCCCCATCCTGGTCTGGAGAATTCCTTTAATCAGGTAGTGGAAGTGATTAATGACACCATGTGCCTGTGTGCAGTTGGAGGTCTCTGTGTCCTCAGAGTGAGGAGAGCAGGGATCGTGGCAGTAGCACCACTGCAGAGAAGGAAATCCCAGGACTGCGTTGCATTCTCGACCCAGAAAGTGCACGCATGCAACAAAAGCCCTGCCAAACCCACCCGAATGCAAACAGCAAAGAATGTAGTAATTGGTGGAATGTGCCCAAGGCTACATCCTTAGATGTACTGGCCCAAAGTCCCCTTGCTAGCTCAGAAAAGCAAAGGGACGGCAAGGTTGGCGGGAGGGCATGGGGTTTAGAATTCTGCTCATTATTTCAAAAGGGAAATACTTAGCATCGTCAACCACCATTTACTAAGCACTTACTATGTTCCAGGCACTAAACAGCAGAAGGAGGAAAGGCCATCAAAAGGAGCAATATTCCATTACCACTCCTGGGGAGTTCACAGTATAGTAGGAGAGGCATATAGACAAATAGTTATACCAGAAGATTCCACTAGCCACAGCAGGGAGGTCTGCTGGATGCTGAGAGAGGGTGGTGATGCTGCAGGAGTTCCCCAGGCTGGAAAAGAGGGAGGGTGTTTCCAGCAAAACTAACAAGGTGTTCAACATGCCGGGGCCTGGAGAGTGAGGGCTGGAGGGTGGGGGCTGGAGGGTGCGGGAGCAGTGGAGCAGGGATGGGCTGGTGGGATGGGCCCAGAACGTGGAGGTTTATATGTCCTGATAAAGAGCTTGGATTTGCTACTTCAGGTAATAGGGAGTAATAAGATATTCTAAAGTAGGGACATTGAAATGGAATTGACATTTTAACAGCTACACATCTCATTGTAAATATTTGAGAGCTGAAACAGCATGGAGTTGGATAGAAGAAAGTCACAGGGCTAAGGGAGGGCGGTGTGTAACCATCCTCAAAGCAGCTAAGCTCAGGTTAAATCTGGAGTTTCTCATGCATCCTTTTATTCTTTTTTTTTTTTTTAACGGAAGTCTAGTCAGTTTACACTGCTGCGTCAATTTCTGCTGCACGACATAATGTTTCAGTCATACATACATATATTGCTTTACGTATTCTTTGTCATTATAGGTTACTACAAGATACTGACTATAGTCGCCTGAGCTCTAAGGCAGAGACTAGTTTATCGGTTTTGTGAGGGTTTCCTAGTATTTCTGATGTAAGAGACATTCTGCCAAAGCTCAGTAGTATTCTGGGTGATTTGTTCTGAATGTAGGTGTAGATTTTGCTATATTCATGGGAGAGGGTGAGCTTGGCACCCTCTTATCCTCCCAGATCCACTATAGAGGCTCATCCTTTTATTCTTAATTCATCCTCTCTTTTTTTCCTTTAGAAATACTTTCTTATTATGTTCCTCACAGGTTTTCCAGATGCAATTCTCTTCCACAAATCTCATTCTTCAAACGTGTTCCCCTGTCCTGGACATGTCTCTGATGGCATTTTTGGAAAAACCTCTAGCAACTGGACAACCAACTAACCAGTGACATTCTCTGCATGACTCACATTTTTCAAAGGATACAAAAGGAGTCCCTCTGGCCTTGCATTCTGTCTGGGACATCTACTCCCGGGGACATTCGTAAAAGGAGATTTGATCCTGTACTGACCCTGCCCGAGGCCTCTCTCAGGAGAATAGCGGGGTGCCAGCACCCCCACTGGTGGAGGCAGAGATGCCCAGCTCTCCCCACCTCTGAAATATGCCTCCCAGTGCTCCAGCCACAGCCTGGCTTCTGCTCGCTTGTCTCACTTGGATTAAAAGGTCTCAAAGTTCACTTTTACAGAGACCTAAGGGCAAATCTCATTGTTTCCATTTTAGTGAGAAGAAAGAAAAGTCTTTGCCTGCAGAAATCAGGGGTGGCTTAATCACGGAGATGGTGATGCACTTTGTTTCACCACAGCAAGCACAAACTCTTTTTTGGTCACACCTCTCTCTGCCTCCCTGTCTTCCACGAATGTGATACTCACTCTTATTTCCAGGCTTTCCCTGGAAAACCTTTCTCCATGATGTGTCGCCCATCCTCAGGATGCTGGCTCCAACTTCACCTCTGAGAAGCCTGTTATAATGCAGCCACATGTGTCTCACTTCTCTTGGGCTCCTTTGGGTTTTATTGACCACGAGTAGCAATGAACCTTGAACCAGTCATAGACAAACTCCAAATCACCGAAATGTTCTTCTCAGCATGAGCTTTTTGCTGTGGGTGCCAGGATTGGTAGCCAGCCCTCTCTCTCCCACCATGCCCAGTGCCCAGACGTGGGAGTGACTCACCGGTCCCCATCAATGGACAGAACAGTGCTTCTTCAGAGGAAGTGATCCTCCGTGAGGATGGCTACAATGAGCCGTGCTAAGGAGGTGGTTACATCACGCTGGGATCTTACGTAGCAGAGCAGTGGAAAGGGCTGGGTTTAGAATTAATAGATCTGAGTTTAAAAACTAGTTCTTCATCATTCATTAGGGAAATTCAAATTAAAAACACATGGAGATAGCACTGCATGTCTGCTGGAGTGACCAAAATTAAAAGGGCTGATAAAACTGAGTGCTGGGGAAGGTGCAGGGCAATCCAACTTCTTGTCTGCTGCTAGTGGGAAAGCAAACTGGCACAACCACTTCGGAAAGATAATTTGGAGTTAGACTTTTGGGTTCTTCCCAGCTTTTGACTATTATGATTCAAGTTGCCATGAGCATGTTTGAGATGCCTTTGGTGGACACAGACACTCCTTTTTGTTGGAGATACACCCAGGAGTGAAGCTTTGTTAAGTCAGAAATGCATTTAACACGCCTAACCTTCTGAACAGCATAGCTTAGGCTGAATTACCTTAAACAGGGTCAGAACACTTATATTAGCCTATAGTTGGGCAAAATCATCTAACAAAAAGCCTATTTTATAATAAAGTATTGAGTATCTCATGTAACTTATTGAACAGTGTACTGAAAGTGAAAAACAGAACGGTGGTCTGAGTACAGAATGGTGGTTGTCACTGTATGGGTTGTTCACCCTCGTGACTGTGTGGCTGACTGCGAGGTGCAACTTCCCCTGCCCGGCATCACCAGAGCCTTGTACTGCATCTCACTCACCCAAGAAAAGATCAACATTCAAAATCTGAAGTACTGTGTTTTCTACCAAATGTGTAATGCTTTCATACCATCATAAAGTAGAAAAATTGTAAGTTGAACCATTTTAAGTTGGGAGCTGGCTGCCCGTAAATTGAGGAAAGTGCAGAACTGCAGGACTTGTGACATCCAGGATGGAGTGTGGAAGGTGATAATCTCTCTGGACCATGTGGTTGGAATTATCACAGGTGACACTGCCCCTCTGGATTTCTGACTGCATCCATCAGCTTTTTCCTTGTAAGAAACCATCCCACAATTCAGTGACTTAAACAACTATTTTTTAGTGCTCTCCAGTCTCTAGGTCAGTCAGGCAGTTCTACTGCTCAGGGCAAGCTCTGCTGATGGAGATGGGCTGGCTCATCGCTGTGGTCAGCTAACAGGTTGGGTGGAGTCTGCTGGTCTGGGTGGCCCCAGCTGCTTGGCTGGTTATTGGCTTCATGTTGGTTGAAGAATAGGGGAGATTCAGCCATGGGTATCTCATAGCCCAGCAGGCAACATGGGCTTGTTCATGTGGCTGCTGCAGGTTCCAGAAGGGAGAGTGGAACCTTACACGGTGTGCTCAGGCCAGTGCAGAACTGAAACACATCATCTATGCTGCGTTCTGTTGACTGAAGCATTAGAGCAGCCAAGATCCACGGGGTAGAAAATACACCCTATTGCTAAATGGTGGATACAGGAAGGAGAACTTGAACTATTTCAAAGCAGGCCGTACTGTGTGTTCTATATTGTAGTCTCTACAAATCCTCTTCAGTTTTATTTCTTACCTGGCTCACAAGTAACAAAGAGGAAGGGGGTACAGCCCTGCCCTTGCTTTTTGCTCCCTTTGTGGAAGTCAGGAAAACAAAATCTGCCATTGACAACAGCATGCCACCAGGGTTTCCCCCTGAGAAGTACATTTTTCATTTTCCATGGAAAACTTTTAAAATGACGTTTCCTTGGAACCCTCAGTTATAAGCATAAATATGGGAGTTCAAATGGAATATTCAGTTTTCACAGCTGTATCTGCACTAAATTAAAAAGGACAGAAAAACAAAGAGCAAGAAAAAAAAATGACCCATGGCTTTTTGCAACAGAATGGAGGCCCCAAAGAAATCTTTCCAATGCCATGTGGCCTGCTCAGCAACTCCGTCGTTTCCAGATTGGACCTTTTTAATTAATCATGGCTGGACTTCTGCACTTTTACTCTTGGGCTGGTGTTTTACTTTTTCATTCTAGTGCCCATATGAGCATCCTCTGGCAATAAAACATTCCGGGAGAAGTTATAAAAACATGTCATCTTGGTTATAACATATGGCTAATTGATTTTTGAGAATCGCTTAATTGTACGACTTTAGTTAACTAAACAACAATGCCTGTTTTCACACCCCTGATATTAGCTCATACTATTTCATGACCTCTCCCTGCTGAGACACACTCCATATTTCTGACCGTAAATCTGGCCTCTGCCTAGGCTTGCATATTTGTTCCAGCTTTGTTGTGGTGGTTTTACTGCATTGGTTGCCCTTTTTCCTCCCTTTCCCTCTGCTCCCAATTTATAGTGGGCAATAAACATGGAGAAAGGTTTAAGGGTAGAAAGTGTTTGTTTCCAATCTGTGTGAGCTGAATTTTTAATTTCTTCCTTAAATAAAATAATAAAAGGTGGCTTTCTTCACTCTTGGCCCAACAAGTATCTCTGTAGGTTCCACTTAAATGGTATGAGAGAGAAACATGAGCTTGTGGCCTTTTTTAAAATTTTTTTTAAACAGAGGTCTTGGAAAGCTCTGCTGAGCTAAATTAATTGCCTGGATGTTTCACAGGGGTCTATGTCAGTTACAAGGAGGTTTTAATGTGGAAAGCCGGGATGATAGGCATGTGGGAAGAGAGGCCAGGAGAGGCCTGAGAGAGAGGAGGGAAGGCAGGGAGGAAAAGGAAGGCGTTTGAGGCCAGTGGGAAAACCAGTTTTGCAGAGAATAAGAAAGTGAGGATGAGGACTGGGAATATTTCCCCAGATCATGGCCTGAGCCACAAAGACGGGGGAAAGGAAAAGATCATATTCTACTTGTACCCCTCTGGAAATTGTCTGATTGATCAAAAGACTGCCCACCAAGAGTCAAGATGCAAGAATTCTAGAAAAAGTCACAGCCTGGGATGTGCGAAGTAGCACTCAGCTTTCTACAGCTTAATGTGAGGCTGCAGACTCTTTTATTTTCTTCCTTATCATAAAGGAAGCTCAGAGTAACCATTAAAATCTATAATAATAGCTTGATACTTCCATGCCAGCTCCCATGTGACAGGGCATATTCTAGGTGCTTTGTGGGGTTTAATTCCTTAAAGCCTCACAAGGACCTTACAATGCAGATACTATTATTACCCCACTTCACAGATGAAAGTACTGAGGCACACAGAGGTGAGTAACTTGCACAGTCACACACAGTCTCCACGTGGCAGAGCTTATCCTGGCTCCAGCTTCCATCCTCATAGGCAACTTTGCTGTCTTGTCTCCTTGTTTGGGTGGTTCCCAGATAAGGGCTTCAGTAAGTCCCTGAGTGCTGGGTCCATGAAGCACTGGTACTAGAAACAGGACTATCACTGGGACTGATACCTGAAGTGGAAGAACACATGCCTTTTATTTCTTTTTCTTGCCTTATCACGCTGGCTAGAACGTCCAGGATGATGTTGAGTAGCAGTGGTGAAGGGGAGCATCCTTGCCTCATTCCCAGTGTTAGGACGACAGCATTTAGTCTTTCACCGTTAAGTATGATGCTACCAGTAGGACTTTTGTTTATCAAGTTTAGGTAGTTCCCATTTACTTCTAGTTTTCTGAAAGTTTTTTTTTTTTTTTATTATAAGTGAGTGTTAAGCTCTGTCAAATGTTTTTTTCTGCATTCATTGATATGATTGTGTGACTTTTTTTTCTTTTCATTCATAACACAATGGACTACATGGATTGGTTTCTCAATAGTGAACTAGGTTTGCATCGCTGGAATAAGTCCCACTTGGTCATGGTGTATATTCTTTTACATATTGCTGAATTCTGTTTGCTAAGATTTTGTTGAAGATTTTTGGAATGACAAGAGGAAAAACAGAGAACTCAGAACTGTTGGGGAGCCCTGGATTGACAGAAGTTTCTGGTTGTCCGGCCTCATCCTGGCCAGGTCCTACTGAGGAGGGTACCCTGCTGTACCACTGTCCCAACAGGGCTGGACTACATGGTGAATGAAAACACAGGACAAGGGTAACAAAACTGGGCATTCTATCTGGGCCATTCCATTACTGCCAAGACAAACAAATAAAAATGTCCAAGCCTTTGTCTTGTTCTCAGGGGAGGGTGTCTACCACAGGGCACTGGGACTGTGTTCCATGCTAGAAGCCAAAGAAAACCCACAGAAAATCCAAAAGAGTCAACGTTCCCACCTTTTCAGCAGCAAGATAAAAACTTTCACTGAGTAGACACAAAACACTTCACAGGAAAACCACCCACTCAGTTGCCAACACTTGCTCCCACCGCCTCCACCCCACCATGACCACCCAGGTGAGAGTCAAGTGTGCCCATTCCTGGAGGTCCCTCCTCCTGCCTCAGTCTGGACATCTTTCCTGCCTTCCTGGTGACATAGGCCTTGCCATGTACCTTTGGCCTAATTCCCAGGGCTGATCCCTGCATTGGTAACCTCCTTAATACCCTAATACCTAGAGTGACCACGTAATTTATCTTTGAAACCAAGAATGAGGCACTTCTGAAAGTGAGAAAGCCATAACCACAGGCCTATACTGGAATTTTGGGGGAAAACGGTGACATATGGTTGACCTCAAACTTCAGATACTCTGGAACACGGGCTTGGGGTTGTTCATGCCAGACCCTGCATGCCCCCATGGTGGGCACACAAGTTTGGTTTGTACCCTGCTCTAGCAGCTCAGCCCCTTCTTTCCTTTTCCAGAAGCCCACACTGCCATCTTGCTCTGGAATCTCTAACAATTAATTATCTGACCCTTGAGTCCACTAAGGAATTCTGAAGGCCCATAGAAACCTCCATTCAGAGAGGACTGACCTGCTGGGGCTTTGTTTTTTGGCTTTTGTCTTATATGGCCTCTTGCAGTCTTCTAGATTTCACCACTCCCCCTGTGCAGACCCATTTGGTACACATACACACACGTGCACACACATGCATACACATACACACTTGCCAAATGAACACACCACTCAAACAGATTAAGGAGGTAAGTTCCTGTAACCTCTTGGAAGTAGCCTTGGGTTGGGAAACCAGGTGTAGCCAGAGCATAACTTGGCTTCCTTTTTCCAAGAGGACTGTTAAGAATGTCCTGGACACTGAAAGCAGGGGCTTGAATAGATATCCGTACACCCACGTTCATAGCAGCACTATTCACAAGATCCAAAAGGCTGGAAACAACCCAAATGTCCATTAATGGATCAATGGATAACAAAATGTGCTATATCCATTCAATGAAATATTATACAGCCTTTAAAAAGGAATGAAATTCTGAACATGCTGCAATATCTATGATCCCTGAAAGCATGCTGTGTGAAGTAAGCTAACACAAAAGGACAAATAGTGTATGATTCCACTCCCATGAGGTGCAAAGAACAGTCAGATGCATAGAGACAGAGAGCAGAATCGTGGTCGCCAGGGGCTGAGGGGAGGGGGATGGGAGTTAGTATTTAACGTGCACAGAGTTTCAGTTTGGGAAAATGACAAAGTACTGAAGATGGATGGTGGTGACGGTTGCACAATATGTGAATGTACTGATGCCAGTGAACACTTAACAATGGTTATGACGGTAAATTGGATGCGATGTATATTTACCACAATTTGAAAAATGTCCTGGACATTCATTCCAAGGAGCCCCATTTTATGTGCTTGTTAATGGTATTTCCCTTCCACCTCTTCCCTATTCATCTTCCCCCTTTCCTGCTTTCCTGGCTGCCCCCGCTGGATCATTATCAGCTACATGTGCTGATAAAGTGTTGTTTGCTGCCTCGGGAGAATCCTTCATGGATATGTGGCTGAGCCTGACTGTCCACTGAAGGGGCTGCTGACTCCCTGCCCTTGGAGTAGGGACTTGGAAGCCCCTGGTTAGTGGGCATGGGGCTTTCTCTTACTTCTGGGCCATGTAGGGATGCCCAGCATTGCATTTTGCAAGCCAAGCCCTGAGAAGACACACACCCTGCATTCCAGCCCAGCTGTTGATGCTGACTATGTTTATTTCCTGTGGCAGGTTGGCCATCCCCTCCTTGGCACAACCGGCATCTGAAGGGCCCTCCCCGGTGACGTCTGGGTGAGTGTGGGAAGGGAGATACGGATGAAGGCATGGTGGGGCCTTGGTGCCCCACAAACCTCCATGTACAGAGGGGAGAGCTGAGGCTGGCTATCCTAAGACATTTGCACAGGTACCAGGAGATCTGGTCAGAAGGGGACCCCAGCACAGGCCTCTGAACTCCTGGGGCAGGGGCTCCATCTGCAGGTCACGCCCATGACCAGGAACCTGGAGCTGGCCATGCTGCGTGCAATCTGGGATGTCCTTGAGCCGCTGGCTCTTTGAAACACTCAGGGAGGTGAAAGGTGAGTTTTTCTCCTGCACAACTAGCCCTTATTTAGTTTTATTTCTACTTTTTGGTATATTTGCACTTTCTTCAAGTAGGGCACAGCTACAGCTCATAATTAAATATCCCAATCCTTTTAATATTCCTCATAGCATCCCTCAGACAAAATCTAAACTTTTCCACAAGCATCAAAAATATACTAATTATAGATTATGGGAGGTTGCAAAGATGCTCCAGAGAGGTCCTCTGTAGCCCTTGCCCAGTAACCCCTAATGATTAAATCTTTCACGATATAGTATTACATCAAAACCAGGGATCTGTGCTTCACACAGTGTGGGTGCAGCTCTGGGTCATTTTATCACACATCGGTCATGTAAGCATCACTGCCATCAAGACACAGGACTGATCTCTAACCAAAAAATCTCCCTCTTGCTACTTCTCTATGCTCACATCTGCTCCCTCCAGGCAACCACTAAAATCTGATTTCCATTTCTATAGTTTTGTCAATTTGAGGATGTTTTACACATGGAATCATAGAGCATGTGATCTTTTGAGATGAGCTTTTTCCACTCATAGTGCCCTCGAGATCCATCCTAGTTGCATGTATCAATAATTCCTTTTTATTGCTGAATAATAATCTGTGATAGCACAATTTGGGGGGATAGGATTTAGTATTACAAATGGAGCTGCCATGAATGTCATGCACAGGTTTTTCTGTGCACGTGTGTATTCATTCTCTGGGACAAGTGACAAGGAGCGCCATCCTGGGTCGTTTAACAAGCCAATGTTTAGTTTTTAAAGAAACTGCAACTCTTTTCTGAAGTGACTGTGAGATTTTATATTCCCATCAGCAGAGTGTGAGTGACCCGCTTTCCCCACATCCTTGCCTGCTTTTTGTAAGTCACTATTTTTCATTTTAGCTGTTTTAATAGGTACATAGTGGTACCTAAAAAACAAAACAAAAACAAACAAACAAAAACAACAAGGTATAGCTGAATTCCTTATCAAGGCTCATATAATTTCCAGTGTGCATTTTTAAAACCATAGAGCAGATGGCTACAGCCATTAATAAATGTTAATTAACATGATATACATCAGAGGAAGAGGCTATAAAGTGTCGGGGGGAGGAGCTTCTAGCAGAGGGGTCCAGGAAGACCTCATGCCGAGGAGGACTTCTGAATGAAGACCTGAAGGAAGTGAGGGAACCAGCATTTCAGGTGGAAGGAAGGGCAGGTATGAGGGCCTGAGGTGGGAGTGTGCCCAGCGGGGTTAAGAAACTGCAGGGTGACCATTAGGAGGTGGGACTGGAGGGGCTGAGTGCCGCCTGCCTGATTGTGCCCTGAGCCAACCAGAAAGCCTCTGGTGACTGAAAGCAGAGGTGGGCATCATGGGACATTTGTAAATGATCAATCTGCAGCTGCATTAGGAACAGACTGGAGAGAGACAAGGCCAGGAGTCTGGAGAGCAAAGTGAAGGCTTGTTCAGTAACACATGCTAGTGAGGGTGGCTTGGCTCTGCTGAGGACAGTGCAGGTGATAAGAAGGGGTCAACTTCTGGATACATTTTGGAGATGGGGCCAATGGGATTTGCTGAAATTGGATGTAGGGTAACTCAAGGGCTGGCTGATGGACGGCCACGTGAGCAGCTGGGCGCATGCCCAGTCACAAGGCCCGTGAAACCTCCCGGGGGAGGGGTGCCACTGGCTGGCTGTTGACTGGCGTGAAAGGAGTTCAGAAGACTGATCCAGGCTGGGGGTGCCAGCTTGAGAATCACTGTTGATGGCTTCTGAAGCCATGATCCTGACCCATGGAGTGACTATAGGTGGAATGTGCCTTCACAAGGGGAAATTTGAAGGACTGGACCTCAGGAGAGTCCCACCTCAGACGGTGCTGGAGCCATCCTTAAACACCTGGTTACCATGGAGGAAACCCCACATGCCTTGCTCAGAATCACCTTGTCCTAGGAACAGAATCCTTTGTCTTGTATGTATTCCTTTGTACCTTCCAGTGTTTCCTCTGCCCAAGCCCCTACCCACCCCTTGCTGGTGGGTTTGTGTGATTGGGTTGCCTTGCTGGTACCAATGCAGCTGCAAGCACAACAGTGCAGCCTTCCATGAACCACCACCAAAGGGAGGAGATTAACTACTTGATGATGGAGAACATGTAGCCCCCAGACCTTCTGGTGCCTAAGGCTTGATGTTGTTGACCGCCCTCTTCCCTCAGCATCAACCAATCAGAGAATTGTGCACGAGCTGATCACGGCCCCTACAACCCTCCTTTGGCCTTAAATATGCTTTGCTGAAACCCTCCGGGGAGTTTGCAGTTTTCTTGGGAATGAGCCACCCTGTCTTCCTTGCTCGGCCTGCAGTAAACCTTTCTCTGCTCCAAACTCCGACGTTTCGGTTTCTTGGCCTCACAGCACATTGGGCATATGGACTTGCATTCAGTGACACGTACATGCTCAGAAGAACCTCCTCTTTGCCTGTTTTCTTATTCACTTGTTCATCCCCTTGTTGTCTTTCCCAAGTTCAGATAAGAGGATGGAGAATTTTGTTTAATAGAGGATAGCTTCATCCCATTCTGTTTGGGAATTTTCATGTTGTGAGAAATGAACCTTCATGTTGAAACGACAGCATATTTCGAGGGGCTAAATGTGGGGACAGAACACCTTATGTGGGAAAAAATAAGGCAGTACACTACAAGTTTTGTTTCCAAGGCCCCCAGGACCATGGCCTAAGCAGCAGAATTGATAGAATTCACTTTCCTGCCAGCTGCATCAGACCCGGGTGAGGACTTGCAGGATATACGAGCTGGGTTTTCGTGTGGTTAAGATTTCCCATGTTGTGGCTCAGATGAGATTTATACCCATCATCCTTGCTGGGTCCATGTCTTGCACTCACTCAGTGAAGCACTTTTGACAAATCCTCAAACCTCTGAACCTCCCAGCCTCGGGTCGGGGGAGGCAGAAGCCAGAGCATGGGCGCTTGGTGGGACGGTCCAGTTGCAGTGTGGAAGCACTGATGCCTGGTCACTGGGCTTGACCATCCCTTAAACTTGAGTTGAACAAATGCAGATTGTAGCTGGCCCTGGGCTGCTGGCCTGGCAAGATGGCCCACCACTGCCTCCCTTCTGCCATCCTACTGCCCTCCCTCCTCTGAGAAAGGCCCCACTGAGCAGGTCTCCATAGGTATTTCCACAGGAAAATACCCCCAATAGGTGGGGTAGGATCAATGCTCCTTCAAGGACCAGGGGAAGATGGGTCCCCAGGCTTGGCTTTATTTCTCCTCACTTGTGCACCACCCTAGGAGGTCTCCCTTGGGCATCACACTCTAGTTATGCAGCAGGACCTGGACTGGAGAACCTGGGTTCTGAGATGGGCTCTTCCTCCAGGATGGCCAGGTGCTGGGCAACAGGCCAGCTGTAGATTCTAGGAGGAGGCAGGCAGATGGGAGGGGTGTAGAGGTAGCTGGATGTCTTTCCAGACCACGGAAGTCAACTCTGATATGTTTAAAAAAATAAAAACTGGCTTAGAAATGCAGGGGACTTTGTACCTCCAGGAACGTGTGGTAGCTCGCTCTCTCTCTCTCTCTCTCTCTCTCTCTCTCTCTCTCTCTCTCTGTGTGTGTGTGTGTGTGTGTGTGTGTGTGTGTGTGTGTGTGGTTAGGGGGTTCATGTGTAAGGAGTATAGGAGAAAGTTAATTTCTCCCATGATAGTCCCCTCCCACTTGGCACCTGTCTTTTCCACAGTCCTGAAAGCAATCATAAGAGGATGTGTTACCCCAATATCATGATGGAGAAAACTGAAGGTCAGAGCAATTAAAGGACTGGCTGGTAAACTATTGGACCCAGGGATCAGTCCCAGGTCCTGAGCTGGGCTCTTTCTACTCAGCATAACTGCCCATCTTGAACTGTGACATAAGGACTTGGGAGAAGAGTTAGAAGGCAAATTCTTTTTGGCTGCTCAAAAAGTTTTCTGATAAATGCACAGGGTGACCACTCACAAAATACAAGGTTTAGGGACCTGGGTGGAGAGAAAAAGGGGTTCTCAGAGGGCAGCTCCAAAGCAAGGCGCTGGGCAGTGTGGCACGGGAGCACACACTGCCTTCCCAGGCCTGAAGCGCCACCGTTCTCACGCTAAGCCATCCAGAAAAATTACTTGTGTAATCTCATCCTTATCGTTTGCAAAGTGGGCACAGTCACTGCTTGTCTCTGTGGAATGTGGCAAAGAATACAGAATTGAAATGATCACCAAGCATTGAGTCAAGTTTATAAAGTGCAATGTAGAACAAATGCAGAAATAGATACAGAAATGCATGTCCCTTCCCTTGGAAGTTTATTTTCATGGACTAGGAAAAGACTTCCCAGTCTCAATGAAGACTCTTGGCCAATGGGCCGTCTGATGTGCACAGCACTCTCTCTCAAGTTCATTTACAAACTTCTCCTCCAAAGTTTGCAGACTGAAGGGGTTAGCTGAAACCTGTCTGGTGTCTGCAATATATTTTCAGTTAAATGTCCCAACAGAATATATCGCATTTTTTTTTCATTTATGTGGAAATTTTGCCCAGATTTTAATTCCCTTTGACCTATGGGCCCTTCAGGCCCTTCTGGTTTTAATTCCATCTGTCTCTGATTAATCCCTTGGTGTTCCTCACCTTTTCTGCTGTCACTGGCAGAATCCGTTGCAAAGTGCAAATGCCTTTTGGTATGTTTACTAATTTAACTGATTCCAAATGTAGAGGAGAGATGCCTTCTGGAGTTGAGATCTGGAATTTTCACCTATCGGAATTCCTTTTTTTTGAAATTAGATGATTCTTTGTATTTCCTTAGGTTTCTTACCAACAAGAACTATATCTTGTTTGCAAATAATACAAGTCACATGTTTAATCAATAGGCCCTGTGTTTCTGCCTTATCCGCCCTTGAGGGTTTTAGTTATTATCTGTGCCTCAGAACCTGAGCACCAAGCCTCTGGCTTCCTTGTAACCTGAGTCAAGTTCATCCAGACCCCCTCTCACCTAATGGAGCAGAGGGAGTATAGGCTAAAGTCTAAGGGTGTGAAGACCTGGGTGTGAACTTTAGCTCTGATACCAAGTCTGTATTTGATTCTGGGCAATGTTTCAAGTTTTTTCATCTATAAAATGGAATGAAACTATGTAAAAACAGAAAAGTGAAAAGGAGGACTTACACAGATATGCATATACATATGTGCATAGTTCTGAGAACACAAAATCAAGATGTATGTGTGGTTTTCTATGGATGGTGATGTGGGAGAGAAACCCAATTTTACAAGTCTTTAAATCTGCCATAATACTGTGTTTATCTTTGTTACTCTCTGTTTCTCTCTGTTCCCTCCTTCTCTGCCTCCTTCCTCCCCTCTTCCCTCCCTCCCTTCCTTCATTTCTCTCTCTCTCATTCACACACATGCACAGTTTTGGAGTGTTAATATCAGAAGTTAAATTATCAATTGCATTAGAGGTTAAATTTGTTATTGTTTATAGGTGCTATGTTTTAGGAAATTTGTAATAACATTTATTTAATTTATATAAAATACTTAACAGAGAATTCATGTAGTATGATGTTATTATCAATATTACATTTGTCTATCAATGACTAAGAATTGCATTACAGCCATTCAATAATTTTTGTCGTCTTATTTCTCAAATGATTTTACTTTTGTTCATTACAGATTATTTCTGAAAGCAAATTTAGAAATCCTTTGTCACACTCATGAGCCATGATTTTATAAAACAACAATATATATCCATTTCTATTGCAAATTATGCATCAACAAGCACTACCACAACAAAATCAGAGGCCCCTCAAAGGGAACCCTCTTACACTGTTGGTGGGAATGTAGTTTGGTGCAGCCATTATGGAAAACAGTACAAAGATTCCTTAAAAAACTAAAAATAAATTCACCATATGATCCAACAATCCCACTCCTGGGCATATATCCAGAGAAAACTCCAATTTGAAAAGACACATGCACCCCAATGTTCATAGCAGCACTATTTACAATAGCCGAGAAATGGAAACAGCCTAAATGTCTATGGACAGAGACAACTGGATAAAGAAGCTGTGGTATATCAATACAATGAAACACTACTCAGTCCTAAAAAAGAAAAAATGCCATTTGCTGCAACATGGATGGACTTGAGATCATTATTCTAAGTGAAGTAAGCCAGAAAGAGAAAGAAAAAATACCATATATCTCTAATATATGGAATTAAAAAAAAAAGACACAAAAGAGTGGACATCTTCATTTTCTTTCTTCTCCTAGGGAGAAAGTATTCAACTTTTCATCAGAAATATGATGGTAGGTGAAGATTTTTTCATCCATATCTTTTATTTAATTGAAAGACTTCCTTTTTATTCCTTATTTGGGGAGATATTTTATCATAAGCGGGCACTGGATGCATATATTTTTTAAATGATTGCTTCTCATTTCTTCATATTTGTAAGGATTGGTCTCTGGCTTCCACTGTACCAAGTACCTATCTCATCCATGTAGGTTTGCCTCTGATTCAGTCCCTAATCTTTCTACTTTCACTGATGTTAGCAGAGCCTTAAAAAAAATTTCCAAGGCTTTTGGATATAAACAGCTGTTAAGCCAAAATTTGCTTGCTCTGTATAGGTATTTTTAAAAACCAGGTAGACTTTACACTGCTTATTGTGCAGCTTGATATTAATCATTTGCAAGTTTTTTCACTCCATAGTTTTCATTCTTTAGAAAGGATATAACTAAAATTTAATAAGATATCAAACTATAGTGTTTCACATTATCTGAATCAAAATCCAATGGTCAGGTTCAAAGTTGAGGAAATTAGTTCATTCTGTTGTCCAGGTTCATTTGGTTTTCTAAGTGTTAACAGGTAATACATATATTAGAATCTTACAGTAAGACCCATTTTATGGTTTATCCATTTTTACTTTTGAAATTTATATGAGAACCAAAAAAATTAAATAAAATTCTATGATTTTAAGTGTGTAAGAAATACCAATAAGAACTTATGACTTTTTGTTCTTTTAAAAGAAGATACATTTTCTAGCTCTGTCCACTGAAAACACCTAAAAGCAATGACAACCTTATCACAATTAGTACCTATAGGACCCAGTTTGTAGACTTGAAACACAATTTTCCACTAAATCCATTCAAGGCTGCTTGCAGGAGTTGCTTCTTCTAAGTTTGGAACATGAAATGCAAAAGATGAATTTTACGTGTTTTCCACTAGAAGGACTCCTGCTGGCATGAAATGGGATGACTTGAGCACCAAAAGTAATAATGCTGAAATGGGTTGAAATCCAATATTTATGTTTAAAATGCTTATGAGATCTAAGTGTATATATATATATATATATATATATATATATATATATATATATATATATGTATATATATATATATATATGTATATATATATATATATATGTATATTTTAAAAAGCAAAGCCCTCATTTGTCAAGTTTCAGTGTTGCTAGATTACTAATTCATTTTTCATAAAATTTATAATTAAATAGGAATCAAACATTTACCTTCCATTTCCCATATAAACTATTCTCAAATAATTGCTTCTTAATAGAAGATTCTCGTTAATATAAATAGAAGAAAAGATAGAAACAGATAATTGTGACGTTGTAACCCATAATGAATGATGAGTTTGGGCAATTATCATTCATGGCTGCCAAAACCTTTAAGTGAGAGTCTGATGAAGAATGTTGTAGTAGAGGAATAAGGGTGACAGCACTGAAACCACTGATCAGTCATAACATCATCACAAGAAAGACAATCAGATATTTAATGTCTCCTGATATATTGAGAGGTGCATATGAAATATTCTTTCCAAACAACTTGAACTGGTACATGATTAAGCCTCTAGATCTAGCTACCATTTATAGGAAATCAGAGGGTAGAGTGATTTGTTAAATGGCACCACAAGGCTGTCAAATCTGGAATGTGGGAGAACTTGCAGGACAATTGACCTGCATTCTTTAATAAAAAATAGTATGAAAAAATAAAAAGAGGAGAAGTAAAAAAATGAGGAGGCAAGGAAGTGAGATATAAAGGATATACTGACCAAAGCAATGTGTGTCTATTGTTTAGATTTTAACTCAGGTAAGTCAACTGTCAAGACATTATTTTGAGATAATCTGAGAACTGTGAATACTGAGTAGACATTGGATGATAGTAAGGAATTATTGATAATTTTAAGTAGGATAAAAATGTTGTAATTATTTCTTAAGTGTCCTTATCTATTAGAGGTTAAAAACACAAGCAAGTTTTGATAAAATATATCTTGGATTTGCTTTAGAATGTTCCAGTGTGTAATGAGGTAGTTATCAAGATGTGGGGAGGCACATAGGGTAGAAATATCACTTATCATAAACTCTAGAACACCTGAGGGTAAAGTGGATGTTATTAAAATTGTTCAGGCAAAAACAGGCAAAAGCAGGCCCTGGCCCTGCATTCATGTCTATTCAGGACCACGGAATGCAGAGCTCTGGTCTGGACCCTTACAGTCAAGTTCTCACGGGAAAGTCCAAGAGACAGTGCTCCCACAGAAAGGCATTGTTCTTCAGCAGGTGTGAGCTGCCCACGTGTGGCAAGAGGGTGTCTGACCGAGGGGAGGCTGTGTATGGTTTATAGGCTGCTCTGGGCTTGGTCTCTCTTCTTGCCTGCTCAGCTGAAGTAGAGGTGCTCCCTGTCTTAGTAGGGAGGTGTGATTAAGGAGGCCACACCAATAGTAATGACTTCACATTCACCTCAGGCTAATGGGAATCTAATCTTGGCTATTGGCCTTCACTGCAAATAATCTCTCTTAGAACCCAAGGGTAGCAGCTGAGGAAAGCTGCTGCCTAGTCCTGTTGAGGAGGCAGGAAGGGCAGGAAAACACTGACATGTCTCCAGGGCTTGTCTATGAAGTGAGGTACCTCAAAGTAGCCAGGCACTATCTCCTTCATTCACTTGGTGTTTACTTCACAAATTTTTACTGAGCCTTCACTACATGCCAGCTCCTGGGCTGGGCTGTGAGAACCAAGACAAGGGACTCAGTCCCTGATCTCAAAGAGCTCGTGGTCTAATGGGTCAGATAGGCAAACACAGACTGGGTCCTGTCAGGAGCATACACTTGGAGACATTGATTTCTTTGGTTCCTCCAGACAGCTATGAAAGGTAAGGATTATTTTTGGCACAGAAGAAATGGTATTGGGCAAGATGTTCACCCCCTTTCTCCTCAGAAAACTCAGCATCAGGCTTGACTGGCCAAGAAGGGCTTCACACCCGTAAACAAATGCTGGGCAGAGTCTTGGAGGAGAAGGAGGAGATAGCCTGAGGGAGGGAATAAGGGTTGGGTGTTCCAAGCAGAGAGAACAGCAGAGGCCAAGGGACAGAGGCAGAGACAAGCCAATGCAGGTGTCAGAGAAAGAAAAGCTAAATTGCCACCTTGGGTAAAGCCCATCCTTTCAGCTAATAGCCGAATGTGCTAACTGATTGCTTTATGAGCTGATTATCCATGGACCTCAACTTCTTCATTAAGTTGAGCACAGGCTCAGCTTCCGTCTCACATCCCACTCTTGTGGTTCCCACAGCCTGGGAAAGGAGTCAGGAAGCATAAAACATGCCCAGGCAGTGCTGAACATTCCATCACATTGGCCCAAGCCCTTCAGCTGGCAGTATGTCCAGGGATTTCCTCCAGGATATTATTGGGCATCAGGAAAACCTAAACAACCATACCGGGAAAGAATTTTAACTAATGGAATAGGAATGAAGAACACTGCTCTCTGGATAGGAACTGGAGAAGGCCACATCTTACTCCTTGATCTCTCAACTCGTCAAATTATACATATAATTTACAACTTTTGTGATTCTGTTAGCGTCATGATGACAGCACAGCTAGTCAAGTTGCCAATAGCAAAATGCATCCAAAATTATCAAGGGATTCCCTATTTGGGTTTCTAGTTTTAAAAGCATTGTTGAAGGCATAGCTATTAAAATTTGGAGAAGAGTAGAGAAGGTGGTTAACTCTGTAGGGCACTAAGGGTGACAGGCACTCAGTAAATCGTCCCACCAGAATCTGCCACTATTGCCACGTTACTTCTCCTATAACCTGTTTTCTCTCATTTGTCCCCTGAGCTCCCACCCAAGGGATATGTGCCAAACTGAAAGTGACAGAGCATGTCGCACAAAGATGACGTTTCAGCTCATGCCAAGGACTTGGAAAGTGACTGTATTAACTATCTGTATCAATTTATATCTTGAAATCCAGGTTTTTGTATCTCAAAAGTGTAGAAAAAACTACAGGTGTGATTTTAGAGTAAAGTTTTATCTGTTATTACTGTGGAATCATAAGTAATGGGACAGGTTCTGGTTTCTGCTCTGACATGTAACAAACTCATCACTTCCATCCTCACAACAAGTAAAATGCTGAAGAAACAAAGCCAACATCTTTTCTTAGACCCATCAAGGAACTCAAGTCACAGAGTAACATGATGCCTCCAAATTGGAGAAAGAGGGAATTGCATAGAATAACCAGAATTAAAAGCTGCCAGAGCCAGACACAGCAATCCTATATAATAACAGGAGGATTAGAGCTAACAGAATTTAAGAAGGAGTTTCTAGGGAAACTCAAAGATAACAGTGGAGACAAAAACAAGGACACTAGAAGAAACTGAAGCCTTAGATCTACAGCTACAGCAAAGAGTAAACACAGCATAACTCCTGATCAGATGAAAATAAACCCTCACAGTTGAGACCTATTAACCTCAATTTTTATTATCCAATGTGTATTGTTTGGATTTCAACAACAACAACAACAACAAACTACAAAGCATGCTAAAAGGAAAGAAAGAACACAGTATGAAGAGTCAAAGCAAGCAATAGATTTCTGGAATTATCAGAAAGATTGCACAGATTTTTGGAATTATCAGAGCAAAAACTTAAAAAAACAAGATTAATGATAAGGACTTTAGTGGAAGAACTGGACAACATGAAAAAACACATGGGTAATGTAAGCAGAAGGATAGGAATGCTATGATAGAATCCACAGGAGACTCTAGAAATCAAACACACTGTAGCAGAAAGAATAATGTCTTTGATGGGCTGACCAGTGGACTGGACACGGTTGAAATATGTCAACAGAAATTTCATGAACTAAAATGTAAAGGGAAAAAAAGAATAATAATAAAAAAGGAACAGAATGTCCAGGAACTGTAGGAAAATTACAACAGGTGCAGCATATGCAAAATGGGAAAAACAGAAGGAAAAGAAAAAAAAAGCAAAGGAAATATTTGAAGTATTAATGGCTGGGAATTTTCCAAAATTGATGACAGACTCCAAACCACAGATCCAGGAAGTTCAGAGAACATCAAGCAGGATAAATACTAAAAACTTTACATCTAGGCATATTGTATTCAACTACAGAAAACCAAAGACAAAAAGAAAATCTTGAAAGAAGACAGAAGAAAAAAATACCTTACCTGCAGAGGAGCAAGGATAAGAATTACATCAGACTTCTTTTCAGAAGTCATTCTTGTTTTTATTAAGAGTGAAATATTTAATGTATTAAAGAAAATCAGCCTAGAAATCTGTATCCAGCAAAATTATCCTTCAACAGCACAGAAGAAATAGATTTTTTAAGACAAAAATTGAAGAAATTTGTCCTTAGTAGACATGCTTTGCATTAATGTTAAAAGAAGTTCTTTAGAGAGAAGGGCAATGATATAGAAACTCAGATCTACATAAAAAAAAGGAAGAGCACTGGAGAAGGAATAAATGAAGGTAAAATGAAAAGGGAACCTTCCTACACTGTTGGTGGGAATGCAGTTTGGTGAGCCATTATGGAAAACAATATGGCAATTCCTCAAAAGACTGAAAATACACTTATCATATGACCCAGTAATCCCACTCCTGGGTATATATCCAGAAGGAACCTACTTCAAAAAGACACCTGCACCCCAATGTTCATAGCAGCACTACTTACAATAGCCAAGACATGGAAACAACCTAAATGTCCATCAACAGATGACTGGATAAAGAAGTTGTGGTATATTTATACAATGGAATACTATTTAGCCATAAAAATAACAACATAATGCCATTTGCAACAAGATGGCCCTGGAGAATGCCCTTCTAACTGAAGTAAGCCAGAAAGAGAAAGAAAAATGCCATATGTTATCACTCATATGTAGAATCTAAAAAAAAATAAAGACAAATGAACTTAAATATAAAACAGAAACAGACTCACAGACATAGAATATAAATTTGTAGTTGCTTGGAGGAGGGGGATGGGAAGGGATAGACTGGGAGTTCGAGATTTGTAGATACTAACAGGTAGGTATAGAATAGGTAAACAAGTTTATACTGTAAAGCACAGGGAAGTATATTCAAGATCTTGTTGTAGCTCATGGCGAAAAAATATGAAAATGAATATATGTGTATTTATGTATGACTGAAAAATTGTGCTGTACACCAGAAATTAACACAACACTGTAAACTGACTATAAATAAAAAAAATAGAAAAAAACTTCTGTTTTTCATTTCTAGTTGTTCTAATAAATAATTGTTCAAAATAATCATCATAACAATGCATTGGGTGATTATAGCTTATAAAATATAATGAATAGAAAACAGTAACAAACATGGTAGATATTAATCCAACTATATCATTTTAAGCATCAGTGATCTAACTACACCACTTAGAAGACAGAAACTGACAGAATAGATTAAAAAAAGGCCAAGCTATATGTTATCTACAAGAAATTCACTTTAAAAATAGATACAGATAAATTAAAAATAAAGGAATAGAGAAAGATATACTATGCTAACAAAAATCAAAAGACAGTTGGAGAAGCTATATTAACTTCAGGCAAAGTTCACTTCAAAACAAGGAAGATCATCAGGAATGAAGAAGGACATTACATAATGACAAAGTGTCAATTCGCCAAGAAGATACAATATGCACTGTGTATGTACCTCACAATGGGGCATCAAAATGCACAATACAAAAGCTGGTATAACTGCAAGGAGAAATAGATGAATCCACTATTATGGTGGAGATCTCAGCACCCCTCATCAGTACTGACAGATCCAAGCAGGCAGAAAACCAGTAAGAACATAGTTTAACTAAACAGCACCATCAATTAACTGGATCTAACTGACATCCGTAGATTACTTCATCCAGTAACAGCAGAATACACATTCTTCTCAAGCTTATTAGGACCATTCACCAAGATATACCACATTCTTGGCTATAAAACACACTGAACAAATTTAAAGGAATAGAAATCATGCAAAGTATGCTCTCACACAACAATAAAATTAACTAGAAAACAATAACAGAAAGATAGCTGGAAAATCTCCAAATATTTGCAAATTAAACAAAATACTTTAAAATAACACAGGAGTCAGAGAAGAAATCTCAAGAGAAATTTAAAATATTTTAATTAAATAAAAATGAAAACATAACTTAAAATGTGTGGGAGGCAGCAAAAGGAGCACTTGGAGGGAAATTTATAGCACTGAATGTGTATATTAGGAAAGAAAGATCTAAAATCAATAATCTATGCTTCTACCTTAGAAAACTAGAGAAAGAAGAGCGATATAAACCTAAGGCAAGCAGAAGAAGATAAATAATATAAATAGAGCAGAAATCAATGAAACTGGAAAGAGAAAAAAATGGATAAAATCAACAAAATTAAGATATACTTCTTTGGAAAAAATCAATAAAATTGATAAACTTCTAGCGAGGATAACCAAGAAAAAAAATGAGAGACACACAATGCTAGTATGAGAAATGAAAGAGGAGCAATTGCTATTATCCCGTGGACATAAAAATGATAAAAAGGGAATATTATGAACAAATATATATCCACAAATTTGAAAACTTAGATGAAATGGACCAATTCCATATAAGAATGCAGAAGACAAGAAATGAGGAAATAGCCAGATATTTAAACAGGAAAAGTCAACACACTTTAAAAACTGTAAGATGCAAATATTGTCATTAATACAATCCAAATATCTTAGCATACAAACAAGTTGTTATTTATCATTTGTGATAAGAATGTGATGATTCTAAGAGAGAAATATGGATGGGTTCAGTAAGAGTAAATAATATCAGAGTATCTCCAGTTATTTTTAAAATACGGTATAGCTACATAAGAAAAAATGAGAATGCCTTGGATGATGTGTTTTAATTTTGAAAATGACAGGATTTCCTAGGACATTTTAGAGAGTAATACCCTGAAGTATGCTCTTTTCAATACTACTTGTAAAATAAATTGTAAAACTCGCTTAGCAACTCTGCCCTAACATTTTCTTTTATTGAGGTATAGTTGATTTAGAATATTATACTAGCTCCAGGTGTACAACATAGTGATTCAAAATTTTTACAGATTAAACTCCATTTAAAGTTATTGTAAAATATTGGTTTTATTCCCTGTGCTGTATAATATATCTTTGCAGCTTATTTATTTTATACATGGTAGTTTTTATCTCTTAACCTTTTATCCAGTCTTGCCCTTCCCTCCTTCCCTCTCCCCACTGGTAACCACTTGTTTGTTTTCTATATCTGCGAGTCTATTTCTGTTTTGTTATATTCCTTTATTTTTTTAGATTCTACATACATGTGATAACATAGAGTGTTTGTCTTTCTCTGTCGACGTATTTCACTAAACGTAATACCTTCCAGCTCCATCCATGTTGTTGAAAATGGCAAAATTTCATTCCTTTTTTTAGCTGAGTATTATATATTAATGCCATAGCTTCTTTATCAATGGATAAAGAAGTGTCCATCTGATGATGGACACTTAGGTTGCTTCCATACCTTGGCAATTGTAAATAATGCTGCTATGAACATTGAAATTCATGTATCTTTTCAGATTAGCCTTTTCGTTTTCCTCAGATATATGCTCAGGAGTAGAACTGCTGGGTCATATGGTAGTTCTATTTTAAATTTTTAAGGAATATCCATACTATTTTTCACAGCGGTTGCACCAATTTACAAGCCCACCAGCAGTGAACAAGTAGTGTTCTCTTCTCCACATCCTCAACAACATTTGTCATTTGTTGTCTTTTTGATGATAACCATTCTGGCAGGTATGAGGTGATAGCTCATTGTGGTTTTGATTTGCATTTCTCTGATGATTGGTGATATTGAACACATTTTCACATGCTTGTTGGCCATCTGGATGTCTTCTTTGGAAAAATGTCTATTTAGGTCTCTTGCCTATTTTTCAATTTTTTTTATACTGGGTTGTATGAGTTGTTTATGTATTTTGGACATTAACCCCTTATTGGTCATATCATTTGCAATTACTTTCTCCCATTCAGTAGGTTGTCTTTTTGTTTTGCTGATGATTTCCTTTGCTGTGCAAGGCTTTTAAATTTAATTAGGTCCCATTTGTTTATTTTTACTTTTGTTTTCTTTGCCTTGGCTCTGCCTTAACATTTTGATTAATAGCTTAATCTCAACATGGAGGGTTCAGAAAACAATCCCAACACTGTATTCTGGCCCTCTCATTTGAAATTTTTATCAAGGCATGAAAACCTGCAATGTATATGGAGCTAAACATTAACAACAACAACAAAAAACAATGAGAGGATCAGGATTCAAAATCACCATATCAGCATTAATTTAAGAAGAGCAAATAAAGGTCCCTAAGAACACCCTCGCATTTGGTGATTTGCTATGGAGACTCAGAGGACTCAGCATATTGTCGTGCTCATGTCTATGATTTATTACAGTGAAAGGACACAAAACAAAGTCAGCAAAGAGAAAAGGCACGTGGGGCAAAGTCCAGAAGAAACCAGGTGCAAGATTCCAAAAGTCCTCTCCCAGTGGAGTCACACAGGATGTGCTTAATTCTCCCAGCAATGAGCTGTGACAACATGTGTTAAACATCTACCAGGGCAGCTCATTAGAGAATCAGTGCCCAGGGTTTTTATTGTGAGCTAGCCGTGTAGGCATGCTCTGCCTAGCATGTACCAAAATTACACGCTCCCAAGGAGGAGAGAATCTATTCAGTAAAAATTATATTGTCTGCACACACAGTTTAGGCATAGTGAGCCGTTCTGATCAGGGAATGGCAGAAACCCTCCTCAAATCCATGTTCCCAGGTGCTGGTGAAGGGCTAACCCTTCAAGCAGACCTTTTGCAAGAAAGCAGCCTCAGGCTTGCTATGTTAACTATTTTATGCACAGTCCCACATTAAGATAAGCACAAAATTCATTGTCCACAAGTACAAGTGGGGATAAAATGATTGACAGGAGTACAAATGAAACAGATCTGATGATCTCAGTTGACTTTAAGTTTGGAGCTTAGAATATGATGAAAAGAACTTTGATTTTGGAGTCAAAAATATCTGAGTTTAAATACCAGCCAATCACCTACCAACTCTGAGATCTTTTTCAAGTTACTTAAACTAAAGGTTCAGCATCCTCATCCATAAAATAGGATAGTAATAATAGTAATTAATCTTGAAAATTATTATAGGGGCTATAAATAAATTATGTAAGAAATCTAGCACTCAATAAATGATAGCTACTGCTATTAAGCTTACTATGAATCAAAACTGTGATGTGACTGGTAAGAAAATAACCCACTTTTGGGCTTACACTCAGAGATAGAAGATTAGAAATAATCAATATTTGGAAACTATTTCCAACACTTGAACAATTAAATTATTTAACTGTATAAGATATATAAGGAGGAAGCCTCTAGTAGCTGGTGAATTTCAAAAGATCACTGGAGTCTGTTGGATCTGTAAAGAATGTTCTTGATCTGGAATATAGATTATATCAAGAATCTTCAAAAGGCACTGGAAAAATAGGACATGAGATATTTAAAAAGGATTGAAATTTGACTCAGACATTTAAAATGCTCTTTTAGAAAGATGAGATTATAATTTTAAGTTATGGCATTTTTATGGGTAATGTTAAGACAATTCCTTAGAAATTACAGGAAGACTCAGAGTAGCTAAAATAAAGAATATTTTTCTTACAACTAAACATGTCTGTAATTTGGGATGGAAGACAATTGTAAGTGGTGAGTTCTGTTAGCTCTTTATTCTGGGATGTGTTCAAAGGGAAACTAGGTGAAACATCTGGAAAGAACGTTGTAGAAGAGATTCCTGTAAGAAGGGGAATGAGGAATTCCTGTATAAAGAATACTTGAGGAAGCCTTTTAGGTATGTTGTAGAGAAAATCAGTCGTCATTTTTGCCTGTGTGGCATCTCTTTCTACTCTTTTTGGCAAAAGCATTCCAATTTTCCGACTTTCATTCCAAGTCTATGAAATGCAGTACTGTAACTTCCCTAACAATGGGGGAGCCATGTGACTCAGGCCTGCACATCCAGAACATTGCCTCATCCTGCTACAGTGATTGGCTCAGGGGTGGACACATGGGCCAGGAAAGGCCAATAAGAAACCTCCAGAGGTTTAAGCTGGTGCCACTGGGAGGAGATGCTCTTTGTCCAGTGGGATTTTAAAGGTGGTCTATAGATGTTCTGGGACCTATTTTCCACCTGGTAGAAGAGCCTGCTAAAAATGCAGCCAACATAGAAGAATCAAAATCTAGAATCAGAGACAGGAAATGCAAAAGACTGTCTTGATAACATTTTTTGAGGCCCTAGCACAAACCATTCCTCCCAGTTTTATGAGCCAATAAAACTCCATTTTTTGCTTTAAGAGCCTTGAATCAGTTTCTGTTAAATGCAACCAAGCGAGCTTTAATAATAGATATGTTATCTCAGCTGTCAAACAGATACGGATATTTTATGAAAGGAAGTGTATGTACAAACCTCTTCTCAATCCAAAGAGCATGCCATTTATGCATATAATAGGGTTAGCTAAAATGGATACTCAAGAATATATGCCAGAAAGTCCCACACACTGTCATTTGTTGGATTGTACATTTACTATGAAGTCTCCTGTGACCCAATCAAAACAGAAAAAGAGCATTATTTGAAACATCAGCCAAAAAAGACCAGTTGCAGTTTTCATGTAATACAAATAATGCTTGGGTATCGTATTTGTTTTTCCTATTGGTCTTGGTGAGGAAATCACATTTTCATCAACACCCTGGAACAAGAGCAATTAACAAACACTGCTTGTGGCTTTTCATAATACCCCTCATCATAAACTGGGCATCACAGAAGAGCAAAGGGAAATGTAAGCCCATCTGTACAATGTCAAAGCAGCTGTACATTTCAATATCTAATCACTGAGGAACAGTCAACAGCTCTGATAATCTGGCTTCATCAAAGGGAAGAACTGATCAAATTTGGGAGACTGAAAGGGTCATATTTCCCTCAGGCTGTGTTGGCTGAGTGGCAGGGCCTCTATATCTGACTGTATAGTCTGATTCCTTCACATGGCTTCCCAGGTGAGGGGTCAGCTTTGCTCAACAAGCTGGATGCCCTAGCACAGGGCTGCTTCCCAGGAAGAAAGTATGCCTTTTCCTCACTCATTAAAAGTGAATTCTCCCTGAATAACAAAAACTTGAAAAAAAGGACAAAATTGGAGATCTCACAGTTCCTGATTTCAAAACTTATTACAAAGCTACAATAATCAAAACAGTGTGGTACTGGCATAAAGATAGACTTATAGACAAGTGGAATAGAATAGAGAGCCCCAAAACAAATGCTCACAAATAAGGTCAGTTGATTTTTGATTAGGGAGCCAAGATCATTCAATGGGACAAAGGAGTATCTTTTCAACAATTGGCATTGGGAAAATGGATATCCACCTGCAAAAAAAAAAAAAAAAAGAAAGAAAAAAAGAAAGAGTTGGATTGGTAGCTTACACTGTGTGTACAAAAATGGACTCAAAATAAAACAAAGAGATAAATATAAGAGCTAAAACTAATAAAACTCTTAGAAGAAAACAGGGGGAAAGCTTCATGGTATTGAATTTGGCAATAATTTCTTGGATAGGACATCAAAAGCCCAGGTGACAAAAGTTAAAATAGATAATTGGACTATGTTAAAATTTAAAACTTCTGTGCATCAAAAGGACGTAGTCAACAGAGTGCAGGCAACTTACAGAAAAGGAGAAAAGATTTGCAAATCATATAAGGGTTCATTCCAGAATATATAAAGAACTCCTATAACTCAACAACAACAACAACAAAAATCAAATAATCTGACTAAAATGGGCAAAGAACTTGAATAGATAATCCTCCAATGAAGATACACAAATGGCCAAAAAACACAACATGAAAAGATGTTTAACATCACTAGTCATTCAGGAAGTGAAAATCAAAAATACTATGAGATAATACCACATATTGATTAGGATGACTATTGCAAAAGAACACAGCAAAACAAAACAAAAAACAAAACCATAAAATAACAGTGTTGGCAAGGATGTGGAGGAATTGGAAACCCTGTCCTCTGTTGGTGGGAATGTAGAACAGTGCAGCTGCTGTGAAAATCTGTGTGGCAGTCAGTCATCAAAAAAGTAAAAGTAGAACCATCATGTTGGTTCATCATGATTCAGCAATCCCACTTCTGGGTATATATCCAAAACAATTGTAAGCAGGGTCTTGAAGAGATACTTGCATACTCCTATTCACAGCAGGGTCATTCACAATAGCCAAAATGTGGAAGTAATTGACAGATGAACAGGGAAAAATGTGATATACACATATGATGGAATATTATCGAGCCCTAAAAGGAAGGAAATTCTGACACATGCTACAACATGTCCAAACTGTGATAATATTATGCTTAGTGACATAAGCCAGTCACAGAAAGACATATATGACATAATTCCACTGATATAAGATATCTAGAGAAGTCAAATTTATAGAAACAGAAAGTAGAATGGTGGTTGCCAGGGGCTTGGGGGAAGGAGAAATGGGGACTTATATAATAGTACAGAGTTTCAGTTTTGCAAGAAAAAAATTTTTGGAAATTGGCTACACAACAGTGTAAACATAACATCAGTGAACTGTACACATAAAAATGGTTTAAGATGGCAAATGCTATCCTATACATTTTACTATAATTTTTTTAAAAAAGGTACAGTTTTCTCTGTGAACTTCCCTTTTGAACCACATCCAGAGGGTCCTCTTTGTCTAATTTGCACAAAGGTGTCATAGAAGATAGCTGTGGTTCAGGCAACATGTCTCACAATGGTGTTTTGGGCAAGTGTTGAGGAGTAGGTTGAGGTTATAATAAGAAATGATGTGGAGCAAACTTAGTATGTGTTCCCCAAAAGATCAGATCCAAATGTTCAAAAACACAAACGGTGGACTGAATTGTCTTAAGAAAAATTATAGTGTCTGAAAAGACTTGTTTCTGAAAGGAAGGCCATTCAGTCTTCACACAGAGGCAGAACAGAAATGCATTTGCACATGACTAAGAAAACAGTCCTGATATGCTTGAAACGTAGGACAAACAGGACCAAGGCTTCCAAGTTCTGAGCTATAAAATGCAGCCACAGTGAGTCTGAAAATGTTCTAAGTATTAACAGTCACCAACATAAAACTTCCCAACAATCCACCCAAAAATGATTAATTTTAAGCAATGCCCTTTCTAATGTAACTTCCAAGATAAATTAGCTGCAAAAATGTATTCAGGTAACTACAGAGTTGACCTACAGAGCAGAAGTGTTAGATATGATCCAGTTAAATGTTGGCAGGTGGCTGATTTGGAGATTAGAGAAACTGATCTTAATTCATTCTTTCAGATTGAAATTAGATACAAGGTTTAGAGAACTGTTGAGGTTCCCAAATTTATGACTATTTTTGGAAGAATAGTTATAGTTTATCTAAAAAGAGCTTAGGTAAAATTTAAAGAGAAGGCAGTACAGAATACATTCCTCTTTTACCACATCACACAGTATTATCTCACTGATAATATTCTTTACAGAACATGTTTGTTTCAGAGATATTGAAGGGCAGTTTCATGTATAAGCATTACTGATTAGGGAGTTGATATTAAATGCCTGATAGGAAAGACATTATTGAAGGATGTTTATTCTCCCTAATTTTTCCATGCATTTAGAACAATTCCAATCAAATACACCACATGACTACTTTTTAAAAACCTAGTAAAAAAAGGAGAAAAAACATGAATTCTTCTGGCTAAATTGTTGCATAAGAAGAGTAATGGGGGAGAATTTTACCAATAGATGTGAAAACATATGGATCAGAGACAGACCCAAGCATACTGATAGAGTTTACTCTAGTATGGTGTTGAATGAGAGGTAAAAGATGGCTTTCACTCTGTAAAAACCAACATTGACTGGATAACCACTGGGAAGAACAGAAATAGATGTAGACCCCTATCTCATGCTAGATTTAATTCAAGTTGATTACATTTTAAATATAAAACCTGAAAACACTATGTTCCAAAACAATACAGATGAGTCCTTATATAACCATGGCAAGAGGCAGAATTTCTAAACATGACCTCAAAGGCAGGACACTTAGAGGGAGAGCTTTGAAAGATTTTACACATAAAATGTGCAAATCGGCACACATCTTTTTTCAGATGCCTGAGGAACCATCACAAAATGGACTATGATAAGGACACTGAGGATACTTACATCAGTTGATAGGTGGGTGCGGCAAATCCCCAACGCGGAGGACAGTGGTCTGTATCCACTAACTTCAATACAATTAGGTATCTTTAGAAAGATAAAAAAAAAAAAATACCCACTCCTTTCTCCCCATTCATCTCCAAAAATACCTCAGAAAAACAAACAAAAAACCCAAACACAAAGCAATCCTTACCATTTAGAAATATAACAGTACAACAACTTTATATCAAATTATTGGTTTAAAGCAAAAATCAAGATTAAAGTTGAAGAGTGATCAACAATGGGAGCATTACACAGCTACCTCTGTGGGCTGGGACAAGGACATCACTGCCAGGGAGATTTCACAACTTTCAAAGCTTTTAGTAAATTATAATGCAAAATGTAAGGTAGGACATTTTTTGTTGTTGTTTTTTCCCTCTCCACATAATTAATGAAATCCAAAAGAGAACAAATCCTTTAAAATGAAGGGAAAAGGATGAGTTTGGTTAGTGTGAGTCATCAGCTGATGTGGGCTTCAAAAATTTTTGAGGCAATGGAAAGGAACTGAGAGCATCCAACATTTGGAAAAGCGAGAAACCAGATATGGTCACAGGAGGGGCCACAACGAAGGCGGGAAACACTTGTCCTAACAAATCCCCAGAGACCCTCTTACAGCCTGACTGCCTTTAGGGATCCATGGCAGTTACTCTCATCCACTTCTTAGCACAGTTTCAATTCCTCCTCCACTTTCTATCATAGAATGAAAAGCTGTGATATTTATCCACTAGTCAACCAACAAAAACCAAATCATGGAAGTCCTTTTGAAGAAATTGCAAAGAAGCCTGAAATGTGAATATATGGATGTTGGCCATCTTCATTCCTGGTCTTCTCTGAACACACTTCACCTCCTACCCCAGATGTCATTTCAGGGAATGAAGTAGGGGAGGGTACCTACTCAGCCTTTCCCCCACCCCATATTTGAAGTAAAAGATCAGCATAAGTTAGTTTGAACACATAGATTATTGTTTTCCTCGATCACGAACAGTCGGGGTTCATGGGAGGGCCAGTTCAGCTACGGACAAAAATAAGGAGTTGCTGTGTAGTTAAAATGCATGAACCTACAACATCTTAACCCATCTAAATCTTTTCCTCTCAACACAGGCTTCTGAGCACCCATCCCCACAGACTGGCACCCCTACTCATTTACTTATGGCTTCTGATCTCTGGCAAATACTCAAAAACTGTCTGGTTTTTCTTTCTTCCCTTCAGCTATATATTTTCTTCAATTATCTTCCAACAAACCCATGGTCACCACTGTTCTCATCCTGTGAGAACATCCCTTCTTGTCTTCTCATCCTTTAGAACTACAACTTACATGGGAGCAATGGCTTCTGCCCAGTCTCTTATTAATGTCCCTTTGTCCATATCTAAACCTGTGCAATTTTCCCAGGGCTCAGGAGCTGATCTGACCCCTGTTGTTCTCCAGTTGTCCAGGTACTGGCTAAGCAGGATTGGTAGGGAAGGCAAATAGGAAAGGGCCAGAGCCAGCCCAAGTGACCTGCCCTATGAGTGGAGATAGTCCACTTGCTGCAGACGTGGAGCTCGGAGACTTGTTCCCAAGCCTGCTTCCTTCTAACCAGAGTGCTTTTAAACAATACTAGGGAACAGGGAAAGTGGAGGATGTGTTTCCCATCACAAAAATCAAAGTAGGAGACTGAGCCCTAGAAATTCATCATCAGAGGTGCATGCATCCTGAGCTACACCTCTTCTTGCATCTTCTTCATAGGTCGGGAGATTGGCAGGACCTTCGCTTTTTTGTCACTCCCTCTCTCCTGAGATATACTAAAGGATGAGAGGATCATGAATATACAGGCAGATTGACTGCATGTGGAATTTCTACCAAGGAATGGAATCTGGAAATTTGTCCATTTCATCTGCTCATTCATTCATGTATTGATTTCAGAGCACTTTTCCCTTCATAAATAGAATAGCTTTTTGATGTTCTTTTTGAGAAAGACAGAAGTTGATTTGTGAAAAGAGAGATGGTTTAGAGTAGAAGTTAGTGGAAGAAAAGTCTTTCTGGGAGACACTTTCCAAGAAGAAGCCTCTGTCTGCTTGGCCAGGCGAGGGGCACGGTGGGAAAGCAGCAAGGTTCCCATAGCTTCAGGAAGTTCTGTTTTGGCCTCACTGCACATTCAGTAAGAAGGACAGATATCTCTGTACTCAGATTCTGGCTCCTTCGTTTTCCAGGAGGAGGTTATTATCTGGGGATAAGCAAACTTTGACTTCAGGAACTTTTTGATGAGGTATCTTTGTCTGTATCTGTTCTTCTCACCATTTTTTGGATTTGGAAGAGTAATTCATCAAAAGCAAGAGCTCAGCCTGCCTGGTGGAAATCATAATAAGAAAGCAGACGGGATCAGTTAAGGGCAGTATGCGGGCTCTCTACACAGCAATGAATGAAAACATCGGACCTACCTCCTAGAGGATGAAGAAATGAGGTAGAGGGCCAGGGCACAGAGCTTTGAGGTGGACTCATAGCCACCGGAGACAGTCCTGCAGGGCACTGGAAAGGAAAGCAAAGCATGCCCTCACTTGCCACCTTTTTTTTTTTTTTAAGAAAAAGATTCTTCTGTGCTGATGGAAATGTCCCATATCTGCACTAACGCAGTAGCCAATAGCTACATGTGGCTATAAAGCACGTGAAATGTGGCTAATGAGAGAGACGGAAATTGTGTTTTTAATTGTATTTCATTTTAATTACTTTGTATTTAAATTCAAGTAGCCATCTGTAGCTGTGACCACCGCAATGAATGGGTAGATCTAAAGGAGGTTCTGAATACTAAGGTAATTTGGAGCTTATTTTAAAAGACAAGAGGACATTTAAAAAAAGTTAGTGTGTACTTGTGGACATAGAACCCCATAATCTCATTCATAAGCAAAACAACAAACAAAAAACCTTAAAAAAACTCAGACCTATTGACAAATCAAGTGTTACTGGTATGTCATTTTGTTAATACTAGAAGCTACTTGACTCCAAGATCAACTGGATTTAGCTGAAGTTTTTAAATGTGAGAGGAGAGCCAGGTGAGAGCCAGAACAGGTAGGGTTCTGGTGGGTTTGGAAGAGATAATGCAGAGTATAGATATCATGCAAAAACTCAGGGGACAAAAGAGAGCTTGGTATTGCTCATAAAAAAAATAGCCTGATACTTTGAAGTGAGATGTTCTCTCCTTTGCTCATGTCCAGTGTCCTTTCCTAACCATTAAGGTTGCCAGGGATAAGGGACACAGTGGGAAGTGCCAGCACTCCAAGCATTACAAGTTAACCAGGAAAGAGGTGGCCTTAGGCTGTTCTCCAATCCAATAGGAGGGACCAAGAGAGAGAAGAGATACGGTCATCAGTGTTCAGGACCACAGACACAGGGGGCTTGAGAGGGTGAGAGGAAGGCAGGGAGGAGGACTGGAGAGGTCTTCTGAGTGGCCACCTGCCCTATCAGCCACGTTTCCTTTCATCTTTTTTCCACGACTACTTACTGAGCACGTTAACGTTTACACAGTTCTTGGTGTCAGTGATCCATGAGTGAACAAGAGACATGGCACTTGCCCTCACTGAACTAAAACTCTACCAGGGGAGACAGTGGTTAAGTAAATTATCATACTAAGAATTAATTAAGCCTGATAGTATTGATAGCTTTAAAAGTATATGACTGGTAAACCCAAGTGTCAAATTGACCTGTGGAAATGGGTAGGGCTGAGACAAAACCTCTCTTAAGAAGTCATGTTTCAAACAGATAAACAAGTGTATACTGCATAGCACAGAGAAATATATTCAATATTTTATAGTAGCTCATAGTGGAAAAGAATATGAAAATGAATATATGTATATTCACATATGACTGAAGAAATACTGTACACCAAAAATTGACACAACATTGTAAACTGTCTATAACTCAATAAAAAGTTAAAGAAGTCATATTTCAGCCACTACCTAAAGTGTCGTTAGGTGCTCTCCAGAAGAAGGAAGGAAAAGAATATTCCAGGAAAGGATATCATTTGGAGACCTGAAAGACCAGTGTGACTGGAGGCAAGAGTGAGTAAGGAAACCGTAGGCAGGAGAGAGTCACAGAGGGTCTGGCACACACTCTAGGATTTTGGTACTTTATCCTAAGGAATTTTTGATGGACTTTACTCCTAAAACCATGCATATGTCCTGAGAGCACAGAGCACATCCTCTTCTCCAGGTATGGCTGCATGCTGGGATGATGGGGAGTCAGCCAGCATTTGAGCAAGCCCAGGGTAGGACAACAGTGGTGTCCAACTCTTCTGGCCAACTTTGTTTGACACTAAAAATGAATTCTAATTCCACAGAGCCTGCCTTATTTTGGGTTGCTGCAGAGTCCTTCCAGCCGTGGCTTGCACCCAATGATATTACTTAACCAAATGGCAGTGGGGCCCTTTAAGGGCACATAGATGATGAAAGAACACAAATTCATAGTGACTACTTTGCTGTAAGTAACCCTCACAGAATCTGGTCTCCACACTCAAACTCACCTCTGACTGAACGAGGGGAAACGTCTCGCTGACTTGCATTTATTCAAGGTGGGGTAGAAGGGTATTTCATCTCCGTGTTATCAGGAGCTCCGGCTTCCTTGGTGTTTTGTCAGTTCTTTACTGAAAAAGAATCAAAAGCTTCTTTAGCCTAGGATCCAATTCCACTTTGGTTTTGTGGAGAAATCAGAAACTCTGGAATCTGTTCAGATCTCCATATCTGGCATGGCAAGAGAGAACTGTAAGCATCTTAGTCCAGTGTCACTGCCTGCCCAGTTACATTTGCATTTCAGAGAAACAACAAATTATTTTTTAGCTTAAGTATGTCCCAGGATATACAAATATTGCATGAGATAGATTTATACTAAAAATTCTTTGTTCTATCTCTAAAATGCAAATTTAACAGGATATTCTGTGTTTTATCCAGCAAACCTGTGTGTGGGTGACATCTCATTGTCATAGATGAGTGGAAAAGGCTTCTGGAAAATGTTTGACCAATGAACTGGGGATAATATGGATGACTGCAGGGTTTTGTAGTCATGTGACTCTGAAAAAAAAAAAAAACAAAACCAAGGAATGGCAGCATCTGGTAGAAAGAACCGAATATGGAGTCCAGCCAGCTTAACTTTGAACTTTAGTTCCATCATGGTATGATCTTGTGCAAGTCCCTTGATTTCTCTGAGACTTAGGCTTCTCATTTATAATGAAGACTAATAATACTTGTTTTTCAGAGTTTAAGTAAAGATCAAAGATAATTTATACCAAGGATGTGACCCCTTGCATATATATGAATTTTTAAAACTCCAGTAAGACTGATCAAAATAGTCTCAAGGGAAGAGTAACATGATTGAAGAGAACCCGTCTATTAGAAAACCCAAGCCAGGTGAAACCTGACAGGCAGCTGGGGGAGAATGAGAGGAGGTTTCCGGAGCGTAGCCTGACCTGGCCTTGTGTATTTGGAAGTTGCCTCTAGTCTGCTGCTGTGGCATTTTCACTGGCTCTCCATCTCTAAGGACATTACAGATGCTTCCTGAGTAATGTAAAGAAATTTGAGAGAGATGTATTAAAAGGAATTGAAACTTGCTTGGGTTTAAAAGAGCCATTGATTTATCATTTGCTTTTGATTTAATGTAAAATCAGAACCACAAGAGTTGCTATGTGTAAATGGTAATGAAGATGATCTGGATGTACAGAAACAATAAAAGGTTTACAAAATACATCTCTGTAAGTGAACATTATGGAGTGGCTGTGTTGTGTCCACCATTGTACTAAGAGAAGCATGAAAGAGTGGAGAGAGAAGACCCCTTCTGTGGGTCAGACACTGAGTGGTCCTTCTGCAACTGCATGGTGTTTTATAATAATGTCCACAAATTCTTTGACCCGATTCAAAAAGTGGATCCTACATCTACTCTTCTTAAGTGAAAGCAGGACTTGGTGACTCACCTCAACAAATAGATCTGGGTAGAGATGGTGGTGGGTAGGACTTCCAAGGCTAGGTCATAAAAGATGTTACATCCTTTTCCTTTCTCTGGGATCACCTGCTCCAGGGAAAGCTGAACATCACAGTGTGAGGACTCTCGAACAGCACTACAAAGAAACCCATAAGATGAGGAACTGAGGCTTCTTGCTAACAGCCATGTGCAAGAAGCATCTTGGAAGATATCTTCCAACTCTGGCCAGTCCTTCAAATGACTGCAGCCTCATGAGTGACCCTGAGTCAGAACCACTCAGCTAAACTACTTGGATTCTTGACTGTCAGAAGCTATGTGAGATGACAAATGTTTGTTGTTTTTAGCTGCTAAACTTTGGGGGTAATTCATTATGTAGCAATGAATAATTAATATAAACAACAATAAATAAAAACAATAAAATGTGTTGATTGTTTAATATGTAATAAGGACTCTTCTAAGCATTTTACACATTTTAACTATTATTTTCTCTATGTTTCAGGTGAGGAAACTGAAGTACAGAGAGGTTTAAATAACTTTCCCAGGGTAAATACATAGTAAGTGACTTAAATATAGCTAGAGTCTCCTTCCATATGTATTCTCTCTCATATTTGTTTGTTTTATTGCTGTATTGTCTGTTTTCCCTACTATATTATAAGTCTCACAGGGTCATGGAAGATACTCTACCCATATCATTGGAATTTAGCAGAGTGCATAGAACACAATACACTGGGAATAAAAAAATAAGATAAATTGAATAAATAAATGTTAAAGAAGTAAATTAAAAAATTATTACACACTAGCTCTTTGCCCATGAGGTTTGAGCTTTTGGGGCTAACAAAAAGCCATATATGGAAACTTCACTGTTGGGTGACATTTGTGTGTCCTTTCATTTAGAGTCTGAAAATTTGGACTTCATTTTGTTGCCAATTTTAGATGGTGCACAATGCCCTAATCTAATCCAGAAACCCAGTGTTTCACAAATTTGCACTTAAATCCAGGGCAAATTGGAAATAACCTAAATACCCAACATTAGAGTTTAATAAATTATGGCACTTCTGTGTAATACAGTTTTGTGTAAACTCTAAAATTATAAAACTATGTTGAATCAAAAAAAAGTGTTTCAAACAACATTTAACTCAAAATAGCAGAAACAAAGTAAATTTTAGGCAAATTCATCCTGTACACTGGATGCATTACACAGTTATTAGAAAATAAGAGAGCATATCTACTTATACTCCATAGAGTGACCTCAAAGGCATATTTATAAGTTTTAATGTTAGTAGCAAATGGATAGTGCTGTGCAAAATAATATTTTTATTAAAAAGCAAAGAAAAATTCCTTTCCAAGAATGACCCTTAACCTAAATGACAATAAAGACTGAAAGAACATTTCACGGGAAGTTTTACCGTGTGTAAAGCTTGAACTACGCCTGGCATGTCAATGAACATGGTATATCATGCCAATGGAATTACATGTCGATGAACATGTCTCAGCATAAAGTAGAATCACTGGATATTAGCAGATCTTGGCCAGATGACTTAGCATGAGGATGTCTAAAATATAGTAGAGAGAAGCCTTAAATATATTTTGGTCAAACTCCTCATTTTGTGGAAAATAAAGCACAGAGAAGTGAAAGATTGTACCCCAGGCCAGACTGCTATAGACTGCAATAGCTGAGATGAATATTTAGATCTCTAGATGCTAGAGAATGCTGTGTACTCCGAAGCTATTTTATATATGTTGTAAGCCATGATGATATACTACTATTATGCCTATTTTACAGATGGTAAAATTGAGGTCCAGAGAGTTTGAGTGACTTAATGTGTTAGTTCAGAGTGTGGCTTCTCCTGTGAGACTGATTAAATTCAAACCTTTCTCAAACATTTAACAAGCATATGACTTGGAAAACTTGCTTAGTCTTTCTAAGACTTTAGGGTCATCTATAAAGTGGGGGCAAAAATAGCCCTAAATTGTAGGGCTGTTGTGAGGATGAAATGGCTCACCTAGATCTCTTGGCAGAGTACCTGCACACAATGATCGTTTAACCAGTACTAACTGTGTTTAATTATTTATGTATCAATCATGAGAGATCAGGGCTGGAATTCTAAACTGACAATTCTACAAACATCCTACAGCACCAAGCCTGACACTCTTTTGGTCATAAATCAGCTGTTGTCTGATGTTAACACTGCCATAAGTAAGATGTACAGCCTTAAACAATTTGTTTCCTTTCTCTGAAAGTCTTCCTAATCCTTGCAATAGGATGTGTATATTTGGGGCTGGGTTTGGTGAGCTCTGAGAATGCTTCTAGCTCTGGGACTCTGGACGTGATTTCATTTGTGCATTCACTCACACCTGTATTCCTTCCTGAGAGCCCACCATGTAAAATGAGTGGTCTCAGCACCATGAAAGATATGCAGATGGTCCTACAGAAAAGGAAGCTTGGATAAAGTGTGTGGATAGTACAATGCACAACCAGGTAGAAAGTGAAAGGTGTTAGTAGAGGGAGAGAGAGAGATGCAGGTCTTTGGGGCTTCAGAAGGGAGTAATCACTTTCAACTTGTGGAGTTAGGGGAGGTTAAGTGGAAAAGCAAGCTTCCAGTATAAGTCTTGAACAGCAAGTGGGCTGGAGGGATAACGGAGAATGAGCCTGGAGAGGGAGGGAGGAAGGCGCACATTTGAGGGCTTCAACTACAGATAAGATAGTAATAGCATGAGGGGGATTAAGATGGTGGAGTAGGAAGACCCTGAACTCATCTCCTCTCATGAGTACACCAAAATTGCAACTACTTACAGAACAACTATCCATGACAATCACATGAAGACTAGAAGAAAACATTTTTCACAAATAAAGATGTAAAGAAGAGTCACAACAAGATGGGAAGGAGGTGTGGAGACATGGTCTAGTCAGGCTCCACATCCCCAGGTCAGTGACCCACAAAGAAGAGGGATTTCACAACCATAGAGATCTTCCCTAAAGAGTGAGAGGTCCAAACTCCACATGGGGCTCCCCAGCTTAGGGGCCCTGCCCTGGAAAGATGAGCCCCCAGAATGTCTAGCTTCAAAAACCAGCAGGGCTTAAGTTCAGGAGAGCTGGAGGTCTATGGGGGACAGAGACTACTTTTAAAGGCCATGCACAGAAACTCACACACTCCAAGTCCTAATGCAGAGGTGGCAGTTTGAAAGGCGCCTTGGTCAGAACCACTTGCTGATCTTGGAGAGCCTCCTGGAGGAGGAGGGAGCCAGGACTCCCACTGGGGTGGAGATACTGGTGGTAGCTACTTTGAGGATCTCATTCTACTATGCTGACACTGGTGCTAGTGAGTGCCATTTTGGAATCCTCTCTCTTGACTACTAGTGTTAGGGGCTTAATAGCCCACCAGTGGGGCCACAAAAGTTGTGCACCACCTGCCCACACAGACAGTTATGTGGGGAAACTACCCTGTCCGGTAAGCCTGCAGCAGTCATGTGTTGCTCAGTCGCACAGCTAGCCATGTGGGGATCCTACCCCACCCACCTACAGGCCCACAGCAGTCACACACTGCTGGGCTTTGCAAACACCTATGCTGGGGCCTGCGCTGTCCACCAGTGACCCCACAGTAATCAGCCCCATCACAATAGAAGGGCACACACAGATCATGCAAGGGACACCCCTGGAGCATATAGTTCTGGTGCCCAGAGGGAAGTGTGCTACTGGGCCCCATAGGACATCTCTTACAAAAGGCCACTTCTCCAAGATTGGGAAATGTAACCAGCCCACATAATACATATAAATAAACAGATAGAATAAGGCAAAATGAGACAGAGGAATTTGTTATTAAACAAAGGAACAAGACAAAACCTCAGAAAAGAAAATAAACAAAGTGAAGATAATTAATCTACCCAATGAAAAGTTCAAGGTAATGATCATAAGATGAACCCTAAGAGGCCCACACCAAGACACATTATAATTAAAGTGGCAAAAATTAAAGATAAAATCAGAATATTAAAATAAGTGAGAGAAAGGTAACTAGTTATGTACAAGGGAACTCCCATAAGATAATCTGCTGACTTTTTAGCAGAAATTTTGCAGGCCAGAAGAGAGTGGAAGGTATATTCAAAGAACTGACGGGAAAAAAACCTACAACCAGGAATACTTACTCTACCTGGCAAGGTTATCATTCATATTTTAAAGAGAGATAAAGAGTTTTGCAGACAAGCAAAAACTAAAATGTTCATCACCACTAAACCAGTCTTATAAGAAGCGTTAAAGAGACTTCTCTAAGTGGGAAAGTAAAGGCCACAACCAGAAATAAGAACATTATGAAAGAAAAAATCTCACTGGTAAAGGCAAATATATAGTAAAGGTAGTGGAATAACCACTTATAAAGCCAGTAGGATAGTTAAAAGACAAAAGTAATAAAATCATCTGTGTCTACAATAAGTCTTAGCAATATTTTTTGGGATATGTATCATTAGGCAAGGGAAACAAAAGCCAAAAAAATGGCACTAAAGCAAACTAAAAAGCTTTTGCATAGAAAAGAAAATTATCAATAAAATGAAAAGGCAGTTTGAATGGGAAAATGTATTTGCAAATCATATATCTCATAAGGGGTTAATATCCAAAATATATAAAGAACTCATACAACTCAACATCAAAACAAACAACCAATCTGATTTAAAAATGAGCAGAGGATCTGGATGGACATTTTTCCAAAGAAGACATACATATAGCCAACAGACACATGGAAAAATGCCCAACATCCCTAATCATCAGGAAAATGCAAATCAAAACCAGAAAGAGCTATCACCTCACACCTGTCAGAATGGCTATCATTAAAAAGACAACAAATAACAAGTGTTGATGAGGATATGTAGAAAAGGGAACCCTTGTACACTCATGGTGCGATTGTAAATTGGTGAGCCACTATAGAAAACAGTATGGAAACTCCAAAAATTAAAAAAAGAACTACTATATGATTCAGCAATTTCACTTCTGGGTATTACCTCAGAACATGAAAGCGCAAATTCAAAAAGGTATATACACCGCTATGTTGAGTGCACCATTATTTACAATAGCCAAGATACAGAAGCAACTGAAGTATCTTCCAATAGATGAATGGGTAAAGAAAATTATACACATAAGGGAGGAGGCCAAGATGGCGGAGTAGAAGGACGCTCATAGCTCACCCTCTCCCACAAATACACCAAGACTCACATCCACAGACCCACTCAGCCAACCAGAGCACCTGTGGAACTCCAACAGAACATTGTCCTCTTCAAAAGATAGAGACTCCGAAAATCTGGTAGGAGAAAAGGAAAAAGAAAGAAGAAAAGGCAAAACAGAGCAAGACGGGTCCCATGGGGAGGGAGCAGCAAAGGAGGACTGGCGCTTGTTTGCTGGGTCTCCCCCCTCCAACGGAGAGGCCAACAGGATGGAGAGGGAGCCTCCAAGGCTCGGATCTGTATGGAGCAGCCCTTGACCAACAGAACTAAGTTAAACGGGCACAGAGGGTCCCCGCAACATCCAGCCTAAGACTGGCCCGGCAGATGGGGGCAAGTCCAGGCTGCCCGGGCTGGACGGAGGATGGGGACAGCTGTACTGAGGCAGCCCCAGGAACTACAGGGGGCTGCGCGCTGTGGCTGTGGGTGCACAGGGCAGAACAACCTGGGCCTTCCATAAAACAGCACGGCTGATGTGCCCTGGGGGGAAGGGTACATACCCCCATCTCTGAAAACCGGCGAAAAGTTTTTGGGGGAAGAGAGGCAGGGTTCAGGCATAGCCGCCATATCCTCTGGTGCTTAGCACTCAGGCAGGGGCGGGGTGGAAACTTGCATCCACACCTAAGGACTTAGCAGCCTCAAAGGCCAGACGGAGACTTGTCTACAGCCCAAGGCAGATAGGATCCTTCCTTCCTGGTCCCTCAGAGAACTTGCTCCACCAAGACAAACAAGGAGCTGGGTTTTGGCCAGGAACAGGGACAGGGCTGTTCCTCGGTCTTCCCCTAGCCCGCCTGCAGAGCGCCAACCCAAGGCAGAGCATGCAGCAGCACAGAGCAGCAGAGCGACTGGCGCTGGGAGAGGGCGGACAGCACCCCGCCTTTAGGGCAGGAACGCAGCCCCTGACCACGGTATTAGGAGGGGGCGGGACCCGGGCGGGGACCCGCGGGGACCAGCCCCCTTCCCCGCCGCCGCCCGGACCCGCCCTCGCCCCCGCCCGGGCCCGCCCTCCTACCTGGCCAGTCTGCAACATCGGACTGCGGCATCGGAAGGGGCAGTGACCCGCCTGCCCACAGCAAAGGAGAGCTGCACCTGACCCAGTGTTGGGAGGAGGCGCGATCTGCTTGCCGACACGCACTGAGAGCAGCAAAGACGAGGCTGCCAACGGAGGGCATCTGGAAGCAGCAAGCTGAGCTTTCAAAACAGGACAAAGACAGAAAGACTTCACATTAAAAGCACACAGTCTCCAGGAGAACAGTGACACCCCCTTTTATTTCTTTTTTTTAAATCTGTTTTTACCTGTTCTATTTTCTATTACCCTTTTTAACTTTTACTTCTTAAACAATTATATATACCCCCAGTTTTAATCCCTTTTAAATTTTTAAAAAATATTTTTATTATTATCATTTTTTAAAAATCCACATCATTTCATCTTTATTTCTTAGTTTTGATGTTCTGTTATTGATTATACACAGGTTTCAAATACATCTTTTCCTCTTTTCTCTGTTTTTAAAGGTTTTTAAAGGACATCTCAACCCAATTGCTATTCTGCTTCAACTTGCTCTTCTATTATTCATTATACACTGTTTTCAAACTTTTTTTTCTCCCTTCTTTTAAAATTCTTTCTCTCTGTCTCTCTCTCTCTTCTTTTTTTTTCCTAAGCTTTATTCCTACATAGGCATTAGATAGATAAACTCCTTAAGGACCACAATAGATAACTGATACTCCATAAACCACAGTGCCAGAGAGGTATGAGCAAGATGAAGAAACAGAGAAACCATTCCCAATTAAAAGAACAAGAGAAATCCCCTGAAAGAGCGATCAGTGAAATACACATCGATCACCTACTAGATCAAGATTTCAAAAAAGGAGTGATCAAAGTACTGAAGGAACTAAAAGAGATAGTGTTTAGAGATATAAAATATGTCAAAAATGAAATTGAAGCTATAAGGAAGAGCCAAGTAGAATTGGTAAACTCATTGGCTGAGAAGAGGAATGATCTAAAGGCTGTGCAAAGCCGACTAGATAATACAGAGGAACGAATTAGTGACCTAAAAACAGGACAATAGAAAGCACCCAATCAGAACAGCTGAGAGGAAAACAAATAAAAAATAATGAAAATAGCATAAGGGGCCAATGGGATATTATAAAGCATGCCAATCTTCGCATAATAGGGGTTCCAGAAGGGGAAGAAAGATCAAAGGTGATTGAAAAGGTTTTTGAAGAAATCATGACTGAAAAAGTCCCAAACTTAAAGAAGGAATCAGATATCCAAGTACAGGAAGCTCAGAGGGTCCCAAACAGGAAGAACCCAAATAGACCCACACCAAGACATATCGTAATTAAGATGGCCAGAGTCAAGGATAAAGAAATGATCTTAAAGGCATCAAGAGAAAAGCAAAGAGTGAGTTACAAGGGAACCCCCATAAGGCTCTCAGCTGATTTCTCTACACAAACACTTCAGGCCAGAAGGGAGTGGCAAGATATATTCAAAGTCCTGAATGAAAAAAGATGCAGCCTAGGATACTTTATCCAGCAAGGCTACCCTTTAGGGTAGAAGGAGACATAAAGAATTTCACAGACAAGAAAAAGCTACAAGAGTTTAGCAACACTAAACCCATGCTAAAAGAAATATTGAAAGGTCTACTCTAAACAGAAAAGCAGCAGGATGCTACAGAAATGAGAAACTAACAACTGGAAAGGTGATAACTCATGAATTACAAATAAACTAAACACAAAATTATAAAAGAAGACATACAAATCATTAAGAGTGGGAGAGGGAGGCAGGAAAATACAGACTTTTTTTTCTTTCTTTTTTAAATTTTTTGTTCTTGGTAGGATGGGTTTGAGATCATGTTACTATCAGTTTAATAAAAACAGTTATAGTAATGGGCTAATAGACTTACAAAAAAGGGTAACCACAAGCCAAAAACTTACAAGGGAGTCACACATACTAAATAAAATCCATGAGAATACAAAGGAGAATTACCAAACCAAAAAAGGAAGAAAAAAGGAAGAAAGAGGATATACCAAATCAACGGCAAAGAGAAGTTCAAAATGCAATAAACACACATCTATCATTAATTACTGTAAATGTTAATGGACTAAATGCTCCAGTCAAAAGACATAAAGTGGCAGACTGGATAATAAAGCAAGAACTTTCAATATGCTGCATACAAGAGACCCACTTTAGGGAGAAGGACACATAAAGATTGAGAGTGAAAGGATGGAAAAGGATATTCCATGCAAATGGAAAAGCCAAAAAAGCAGGTGTTGCAGTACTGATTTCAGACAAAATAGACTTTAAAACAAAGGCCATAAAGAAAGATAAAGAAGGACATTTTATAATGATTAAAGGAGTGATACAAGATGAGGATATTACACTCGTTAATATATATGCACCCAATATAGGAGCACCTAAGTACATAAAACAATTACTAACAGAGATAAAGGGGGATATTGATGGGAATACAATCATAGCTGGAGATTTTAACACCATATTTACATCACTAGACAGATCTTCCAGATAGAAAATAAACAAGGCAACAGAGAAATTAAATAATACAATAGAAAAATTAGATTTGGTGGATATTTTCAGAGCATTACACCCCCCCAAGATGGGATATACATTCTTTTCAAGTGCACATAGAACATTTTCCAGGATTGATCATGTACTTGGGCACAAAAGAAACCTCAACAATTTTAAGAAGATAGAAATTATCTCAAGCATCTTTACTGACCACAATGCCATGAAACTAGAAATCAACAACAGAGGAACAAAGGAGAAAAAAAGGAAAGCATGGATATTAAACAATATGCTATTAAAAAACCAATGGGTCAATGAGGAAATCAAAGCTGAAATTAAAAAATACCTTGAGACAAATGAAAATGAAGGCACAACCACACAAAATTTATGGGACACAGCAAAGGCAGTGCTAAGAGGGAAGTTTATAGCGATACAAGCCTTCCTCAAAAAAGAACAACCTCAAATAAACAATTTAACCCACCAACTAAAAGAACTAGAAAAAGAAGAACAAAAAACACCAAAAGGCAGCAGAAGGAAGGAAATTATAATAATTGGGAAGAAATAAATAAAATAGAGATGAAAAAAACATAGAAAAAATCAATCAAACCAAAAGCTGGTTTTTTGAAAAAGTAAATAAAATCGACAAACCTCTGGCCAAACTCACAAAGAAAAAAAAAGAGAGAGCACAAATTAGCAAAATAAAAAGGAAAATGGAGAAATTACAACAAATAAAGTAGAAATACAGAATATCATATGAGAATATTATGAAAAATGATATGGAACCAAACTGGACAACCTAGAGGAGATGGACAAGTTTCTGGAAACATACAGTTCACCAAGACTGAATCAAGAAAAAACTGACCACTTGAACAAACTGATTACTAGAAATGAAATTGAAATATCAATAAAATTCCTCGCTACAAATAAAAGTCCAGGACCGGACGGCTTCACCGGGGAATTCTACCGAACATACAAAGAAGAACTCATACCAGTCCTTCTCAAACTCTTCCAGAAAATTGAAAAGGAGGGAATACTCCCAAATGCATTCTATGAAGCCACCATCACCCTGATAGCAAAACCAGGCAAAGACACTACCAAAAAAGAGAATTATAGGCCAATATCACTGATGAACATAGATGCCAAAATCCTCACCAAAATATTAGCAAATAGAATCCAACAACACATAAAAAAGATTATACATCGTGACCAAGTGGGGTTCATCCCAGGGACACAAGGGTGATTCAACATACGCAAATCAATCAATTTAATACATCACATCAACAAGAGAAAGGACAAAAACCACATGATCATCTCAATCAATGCAGAAAAAGCATTTGATAAAATTCAACACCCATTTATGGTAAAAACTCTCACCAAAGTGGGTATAGAGGGAACATATCTCAACATAATAAAAGCTATAGATGACAAACCTACAGCCAGCATAGTACTCAATGGTGAAAAACTCAAAAGCTTCCCACTAAAATCTGGGACAAGACAAGGATGCCCACTATCACCACTCCTATTCAACATAGTCTTGGAAGTCCTAGCCACAGCAATCAGACAAGAGAGAGAAACAAAAGGAATCCAAATTTGAAAAGAAGAGGTAAAAGTGTCACTATATGCTGACAACATGTTACTATTTATAGGAAACCCTAAAAGGTCCACCCAAAAACTACTAGAGCTGATTGAAGAATTCAGCAAGGTAACAGGTTACAAATTAACATTCAAAAATCAGTTGCATTTCTTTACACTAATGATGAATCAACAGAAAAAGAAAGTAAAGAAATAATCCCCTTTAAAATAGCACCCAAAATAATAAAATACCTAGGAATAAATCTAACCAAGGAGGTGAAAGAAGTATACACAGAAAACTATAAACCATTGATGAAGGAAATTAAAGAAGACTTTAAAAAATGGAAAGATATTCCATGCTCTTGGATTGGAAGAATCAATATTGTTAAAATGGTCACACTGCCCAAGGCAATCTGCAGACTTAATGCAATCCCTATCAAATCACCCAGGACACATTTCACAGAACTATAACAAATCATAATAAAATTTATATGGAACCATCAAAGACCTAAAATTGCCAAAGCATTACTGAAGAGAAAGAAAGAGGCTGGAGGAATAACTCTCCCAGGCTTCAGACAATACTATAGAGCTACAGTCATCAAGACAGCATGGTATTGGTACAAAAACAGACATATAGACCAATGGAACAGAATAGAGAGCCCAGAAATGAACCCACAAACTCTTGGTCAACTAATCTTCGACAAAGGAGGCAAGAATATACAATGGAATAAAGACAGTCTCTTCAGCAAATGGTGTTGGGAAAACTGGACAGCAGCATGGAAAACATTGAAGCTAGAACACTCCCTTACACCATACACAAAAATCAACTCAAAATTGATCAAAGACTTAAACATAAGACAAGGTACAATAAACCTCCTAGAGGAAAATATAGACAAAACATTATCTGACATACATCTCAAAAATGATCTCCTAGAACAGTCTACTCAAGCAATAGAAATAAAAGCAAGAATAAACAAATGGGACCTAATGAAACTTACAAGCTTCTGCACAGCAAAGGAAACCATAAGTAAAACAAAAAGACAACCTATGGAATGGGAGAAAATTTTTGCATATGAAACCAACAAAAGCTTGATCTCCAGAATATATAAGCAGCTTATATGACTTCATAAGAAAAAAATAAACAACCCAATCCAAAAATGGGCAGAAGACCTAAGCAAGCAATTCTCCAAGGAAGACGTATACATGATCAGTAGGCACATGAAAACATGCTCAATATCACTAATTATCAGAGAAGTGCAAATCAAAACTACAATGAGGTATCACCTCACACCAGTTAGAATGGCCATCATTCAAAAATTCACAAATGAGAAATGCTGGAGAGGCTGTGGAGAAAAGGGAAGGCTCCTACACTGCTGGTGGGAATGCAGTTTGGTGCAGCCACTGTGGAAAACAGTATGGAGATTCATCAAAATACTAGGAATAGACTTACCATATGACCCAGGAATCCCACTCCTGGGCATATATCCAGAAGGAACCCTACTTCAGGATGACACCTGCACCCCAATGTTCATAGCAGCATTATTTACAATAGCCAAGACATGGAAACAGCCTAAATGTCCATCAACAAGTTACTGGATAAAGAAGAAGTGGTATATTTATACAATGGAATACTACTCAGCCATAAATACCAACAACACAACGCCATTTGCAGCAACATGGATGATCCTGGAGAATGTTATTCTAAGTGAAGTAAGCCAGAAAGAGAAAGAAAAATACCATATGAGATTGCTCATATGTGGAATCTTAAAAAAAAAAAAAGCATAAATACAAAACAGAAATGGACTCACAGACACAGAATACAAAATTGTGGTTGCCAAGGGGGCGAGGGTTGGGAAGAAATAGACTGGGATTTCAAAATTGTAGAATAGATAAACAAGATTATACTGTATAGCACAGGGAAATATATACAAGATCTTATGGTAGCTCACAGAGAAAAAATATGACAATGAAATATATATATATATTCATGTATAACTGAAAAATTGTGCTCTACACTGGAATTTGACACAACATTGTAAAATGATTATAAATCAATAAAAAATGTTAAAAAAAAAGAAATAGGCAAAGAAAAAAAGAAAATTATACACACACACACACACACACACACACACTGGACTGTCACTCAGCCATAAAAAAGAAATCTTGCTGTTTGGAACAACATAAATGGTTCTGGAGGGTATTATGCTAAGTGAAATAAGTCAGACAGAGAAAGACATATACATATGATCTCAATTACATGTGGAATCTAAAAAAACAAACAAATGAATAAATAAAAAACAAGGAAAAAAATCCTTATCGATATAGAGAACAATGGCTGTGGTGAGAGCAGAGGTGGGTGGGGATTTGGCAAAAAACTTTGAAGGGATTAAGTGATATAAACTCTCAGCTAAAAAATAAATAAGTCGTAGGGATGTAATATACAACTGAAGGAATATGGTCAATAATATTGTAATCACTTTTAGTGGGGATAGATGGTTTCTAGACTTATGGTGATCATTTCATAATATATTTAAATGTTGAATCACTATGTTGTGCACCTGAATGCACCATAATATTGTGCATCAACAATATTTCGATTAAAAGAAAGAAACATGGGTGATAATTGAGACAAGCAGTGAGCAGTCCAGGGTGGCCAGGTCTGGGATAGAATAGATCTGTGAAAAAGGAGACTGGCAGAAAGAAGGAAAGAAGAGAGTCAGACATGGCTTGCCCTTGGAGCTGTGAAGCCTGGAGGCTGAAGATGGTTCTCACATTTTTCATGAGCCCCAGGGAAGGACTGGATGGGGAGGAGGGAGTTGACTGAGTTCTACTGGGGAACTGTTAAGAGTGGGACTTCCCTGGGGCATCGGGTGGCAGTGGCCAAGAGAAAACAGGTATAAGTTGCTGTATCTCTGCAGGGAAGCCAGGGCTAACTGTACATAAGGTGCACATCTGCTTATCAATTCCTTCTTCAAGTATTTTCCAGGTGCCTCCTTCACTTGGCACTGCAAGGGACTGCTTACAAAGATAAATTTGAACACCCTGCCTCTGGCCTCTGAGTGCTTTTGTTCTTAGCAGTGATAGTCAAAGGCTTCAGAGTGGAAAAGATGGGGCTATCAGGAGGGACACTGCATACAGATCCACAGGGCATTATTTCTGGGAGTGTGTAGGTCTGGTCCACCACTAAATTCTGATGGACTGAACTGGCACTGCTCAGGGCACCTGGGCTATGTTCATAGAGCCTCATGGAGGTTCTGGCAACCCTGGATAGACACAAGCGAACAGTGAGCTCAAGACAAGGCTAGTGGTCCTCACTGGTTTTTTTCCAGATGCATCTGTCAGTGATGTTGAAATAATATTAATCAAGCACAGAAGAGAGGAAGGAGGGCTTGATGAAAGTAAGGTAGGGAGGAAATAGACTAAAAAAGAGGAAGGAGAGGGTGTTCTCCTCTCCACCATGGCTCACCACCTGGCCTGGCCTTATAGTCCTTATACTGCAGGAATCTGATGTTGAGATAAACACTGATTATTTGATTGGTGATTAGTATGATTAAGATTTGTGTGGGAATTATGGGAAGAGAGATGTGGCTGGGAAGAACAGCTATCTCATGGCAAGATCAAAGGTCAGTGGGGATATATGATGATTAACTTGAGCTGGAACTTCAAAGTGCATGCCCATCAGGCTTGCTTTGTCTGAGCCCACATCCCACGGGCCCAGGGGGATGTGCACAGATGGGCTGGCTACCTAAGGTGGCCACAAGCAGAAAAAGCCGGAAGAGGAGCCCAGGAATAGTCCTTTGAGTGTCTCAGTTTTAAAGTCAGGAAAACCAAAATTGAAAATCAGGAGCTAGGAAGACCTAGAATGAAATAGTTAAGGGGGACCAACAACCACAAGTGTAAACAGAAGGAAAATGCAGCAGTTTAAAGCTTCAGAGTCACACCGCCTTGACTTGGAGCCTATGTGTAACACCTCAGGCAAGTCACACAATTCTTCTATTAGAGTTGCCCTCAAATTCGTGTAGCAGAAGCACCATCGAGTGGCTTAATCAATTTGGGAGTCATTTTATTGCACAAAACAAAGGAGCTGGCTGCCCAGGCTGGCACATGCTCTCAATGTCATCTGTGTCCCAGGCTCCTCTCTTTTTTGGCCACCACCCTAGGTGAGGCTTTGTCCTCTTGCTTACTGCCTCATGTTTATAGCATGTTGCTCTACTCCAGCCTTATGTCTGGATTCCAGGTAAATAGAAGGAAAGAAGACAGTACATCCAGGAGTAGGCTTGGCAGGCAAAGCCTATGTTGAAACCCCCAGCTCAGGTCAGGTGGTCACCTCTAGCTTCAAAGGAGCTACACAGGCAACTGGGTTCATTACTACCCTGAATGAAAGACTCTGATGGTGAATGAGAAGGGGGACAAATGCTGAATAAGCACTTAGGAGTGTCTGCCCTGTCCTTTCTTTTCTGTATGGTGGTCCGGTGAGTATCCATTCTAGGAGTTTAGCACAGCACCTGGCACATAGTAAACACAGTAATGATAGCTGTAAATGACATGAAGCACCCTTCTCGGCTGCCTCTGACACCAGGGTGGATTGCAGGGTGAGCACCTGACCAAAACTGAAGGGAATTTTTCTTTTGAGAGACTGTTCCAGGTGTACATGTATGTCCAGACTCATCAAAATGTGTAACAGTAAATATGTGCTACTTTTTTATATTATATAAACCTCAATAAAGTTAGGAGAGGAAAACAAAAGAGTTTTGATTAGAAATTTTCTACTTCGAGCTGCCATAGTCAACTGGAAGTCTGTGGCCTTTTATTTTTAAATGAATTTAATTTTTAGCATAGTTTTAGATTTATGAAAATATTGTGAAAATAGTACAGAGTGTTCCCATACACTCCACACCAAGTTTCTCCTATTATTAATATCTTGCATTAATGTGGTGTATTTGCAAAAATTATTGAACTAATATTGATACATTAGTTTTACTTAAAGTCCATACTTTACTCACATTTCCTTAGTGTTTACCTAATGTCCTTTATTTATTCTAGTCATTATGTCTCCAAAAGCTCCTCTTGTCTGTGAAGATTTCTCAGACTTGCCTTGTTTTTGAGGAGCTTGACAGTTTTGAGGAGTACCAGACAGGTATATTTTAGGATTTCAGGATGCCCCTGTACTGGGATTTGTGTGATGTTTTTCTTATGATCAGGCTGGGGTTTGGATTTTGGGGAGAAAGGTCACAGAGAGCCATTCTCATCATATCATATTAAGGACACATAATGTCAACATGACATCACTGTTGAGGTTGACCTTCATCACTTGGCTGAGGAAGTGTTTGTCAGACTTCTCTACTGTAAAATTGCTTTTTCCCTCTTCCCATACGAGACTCTTTGGAAGGAAGTTATTATATGCAACTCATGCTTAAGATGTGAAGAGTTCTGCTTCACCTCCTTCAGGGATGGGTATCTGCATAATCCATGTGGAATCTGCATGGGGATTTGCCTCTTCTCTCTATCCAAATGCTTACTTATATCATTATGGATTCATGGATGTTTATTTTATACTTGGGGCTATAAATCCAATCCTGTATTATTTTCTTGCTCAGATTGTTCCAAATTTGGCCATTGGGAGCTCTTTTAGCTGACTCCTGTGCCCCTTTGGCACACCGCCATCAATACATCCTGAGCATTTGGTTACTTTCTGGTGCTACAAGATACTCTAGGCTTATCTTGTATATTTCCTGCCTCATTCCTAGAATCAGCCATTTCTCCAAGGAGAACTGTTTCCTTTTGAGAACTGTGTTAGAAACCAAGATCTGGGTGCTAGGTGTGCTTATTGCTACTGGAGTGTCCTTGCTTTTAGGTCCTTTCAGAGGACAGAGGAAGGAAATATATGGGTGTATACTGACCCATATGTATGTATGCATGTATATATGCATATATTTAAATGTATATTTCATATATCTATGTATATATATGTAACTATCTGTATCTATATTAATCCAAACATAAATTTCTACTATTTACCCAACTCCAATTCATTAAAGCATGGAACATTTTGGCCTCTTTCCCTAGATTATTTATCAACTGCTACTCCAGTGGTGAAAAACCTGGCTCTTACAATTTATATCCTATAAAATCATCCTCTAAAGGACAAGGAAAAATAAAAACTCTCTCAGCAAAACAAAAACTGAGGAAATTCATAACTGGTAGACCTGTCCAGGAAGAAATGTTTTAAACATTCTTGAGGTAAAAGGAAATATGATAAGAAACTGATCTATATAAAGAAAAGAAGAATGTTGAAAAAGAAATAAATAAAATTAAAATAGAGTTTTTCATTTTTCTTATTTTTAATTTATCTAAAAGATAATTATAAAAGTATAAAGTTATTAAAGTTATAAAAGTATAAAGTTATTAAAGTTTAAAGTAATAATAGTAATGATCATTGGATAATTACATCATACAAATAGGTGACATAAGAAAGTGACAGTTGTAGTCCCATATCAAGAACAAGAACCTCCTTGAACATGGCCTTGAACAACCGAGTTCTCCATAGAGAGCTGTATCCACTGTAACCCTTACACCATTGGATAACATCTCGGGACAGGCAAAGCTCCCAGTCAGTACCTAGTCCTATCCTGTCAGTCCTGTAAGAGTAGAACAGGACATTAGTCCTCACAGGGGATGGGGAACCAGGGAGATAGAAGAAATCAGAAGACACATACCCTGTTTTGTAAGCTGGAGCCATAGGGGTTGGGGGTGGGAGTCCGAGGTCCGCTTCACACTTGAGCACACAGTAGGGAACAGAATGGAGTACTGTAGGGTCAAGGCTTGTGAGCTGGGCACCCAGGTACAGGGAATTTCCACTTCAGTAGTTCTTTCCTGTTCCCACCATGATTTTCCTGGGGCTACTTGCTGAATTCAGCTGAGATATGGGTGCTTTGCTACCCTCAACTGACTGGCATTGAGTGACTCCAAACTGTTGAGTCTGAGAGTTGGCTCAAGTCGATGTAATCCTACAGTTTGTTTGGCTCAGTTAAAGGAGTAGGACTTGCTGGCCCCAAGGATGTTCTACTGGAGGAGTTGAGAAAGGAGAAACTGGCCTGGGACTCTGAACAATCCACATAGTGCAATATGTTCTTGTTTGTGATTAGAAAAAAGAAAGGCCACAGGGGACCCCACAAATCTATTAGAGGAAACAATGCTTATAACAAATGCACACTTAATGTTGGAATTTACTGTACTGACCTTTCACTTCTGACAAAACATTAGTGGCCGGAATAAAATGTCCCTAGAACATGAAAACAAATGTCTCTTCTGAGACCCACATGTCATAAAGAGAAGAAATGTTTTCTCTTCTTAGAACTTATTACAAGAATTCTTTACTCAGAAGGGACTTGACTTTTTTGGGGAAATTGATTTTATAAGTCCATTGAGGGGATAAAAACAACCTTCTAGGACCTGGGTTTTGGGTTGGTGCCTAGTTTCCATGAGGAAGAGAAAAACTCAGGCTAATAAATGGAAGACAGAGCAATTTGATGTTTCTACACAGACAAATCCAGGAGGGAAGACAAAGGAACAAGACAGAGTTGACTCTCATGGGAGGAGATGGTTAAGGGTTCTGGAGTTGAGAGCAGATCCAAAAAGGGCAAAGAGTAATGTCTTACAGTGTTTGTTTTGTTTTATCATGTTGGGGATGCATAGCCTCTCTGCCATCCCCTCCATAAAATTGCTGCTTCTTGGGGTGTGTGGTTTGGGCTGGGGATTTATGAAGAGAAGAGGGAGATCCAGACAGCAGGCTGCACCAATGTAATTGATGAGAGAAGCTCTTTGCCAGAGTCACTAGGAATGACAAGCTGTGTGTGTGTGTGTGCACTTCCCTTGATCAAGGCAGGTTAAGTGAAGCCTAAAAATCCTTTAAGTCTTGGCTGACTATGAAAGTTCACACTTAAAATGTGTGAACAAAAGTGTGGAAACCTCACAGGGAGGTTGTTCATTTCCTCTGGCTTCCCTGGAAAGGCTGATTGGCTAATTTGTTCATTCTGGCATCTTACATTCATAACTCTTTGAGTAAAATAGGCTCACCAATTTAAAAGAAAAAGGCTTGAGAGATGAAAGTCAGACAAAGTTAGTATTTCAGAACAGAATGGTCTCCTTTGGAGAGCAGTCCATAGCTGAGGAAGGTTAAATATTTCCCTCTTCACTTTTCCTTTAGAGACGTGGTTTTTGAAGTGTAGATCTTTAATCAGAAGCATCAGCATCACTTGGAACTTGTTGGAAATGCAAATTATTGGGCTCCATCCCAGAAATACTGAATTGGCAACTCTGGGTAGGGGACCCGGAAATCTGCTACAACAAGCCCTTCTGATGTAAGCTAGAGTCAGAACAATTGCTCTAAAGCAGTGAATCTTAAATTGAATTCAGTGACTCTGATGGGAAAAATTGTTTACTAATATTTAAGTGAAAATTAGCTTTCCTTCAATTGTAAATATAGTCCCCAAATCACAGTAGTATCAAAAGCATCTATTTTTATCACTAGAAAAAAATTAATCAGCTTTATTCAGATACAATTTGCACATCAGAAAATTCACCCATTCACAATAAGAAACTCTGTATCCATTAACTTTCCAACACCTTCCTTCTCCCCTCCACTAAATAACCACTTGCCTATTTTCTTTTTATTTTTTTTTCAGATTTGTGAATTCTGGAAATTTCATATAAATAGAATTCTACAAGATGTGTTCTTTTGCTACTGGATTTTCCACTTACATAAAGTTTTTAGGAATTATCAATATTATAACATATATCATACTTCATTACTTTTTATTGTCAAGTAATATTCCATTGTATGGATATAACACATTTTACATATCTGTTTATCAACTAATGGACATTTGGGTTGACTCTACTTTTTGGCTATTATGAATAATGCTGCTGTGAACATTCATGAGCAAGTTTTTGTGTGGACATATATTTTCATTGCTCTTGGGTATATTCCTAAGAATGAAATTGCTGTGTCATATGTTTAACCATTTGAGGAATTGCCAGACTGTTTTGCAAAGTGGTTGCACCATTGTACATTCCCACAGCAATACGTGTAAGTTCCAAATTCTTCATGTCCTTGTCTGACTTTTTTTTTTACCTGACTTTTGGACTATAGCTATTCTAATGAGTGAAAATTGGTATCTTACTGTGGTTTGGATTTGCATTTCCCTGATGGCTAATTATGTTGAGCATCCTTTCATAAGATTATTGGCCATTTGTATATCTTTTGTTGTATAAATGTCTATTTAGATTATTTGCCAAATTTAAAATTTGATGGCCTTTTTATTATTGATTTGTAAGAAATCTTTATCTATCTATTCTAGATAAAAGTCATCTATCATGTATATTTGCAAGTGCTGTCTTCTGTGGGTAGCATTTTCACTTTTTGATGATACTCTGAAACACAGACATTTTCAGTTTTGTTAGAGTTCAATTTACTTATTTTTTTCACATGTGCTTTTGCTATTTTATCTAAGAAACCATTGTCTAATAAAAGGTCACAAAGATTTATGCTTAAGTTTTCATCTAAGAGTTTATTGGATTATGTCTTACATTTAGGTCTTTATTCCATTATGAGTTAATTTTTGCATGTGGTGTGAGGTAAGGATCCAAATTTATTCTTTTGCATGTGGCTATCCTATTGTCCCAGCACCACTTCTTGAAAAGACTATTCTTTCCCCATTGAATTGTTTTAGTATCATCACTGAAAAGCAATTGACCATCAAAGTGAAAGTTTATTTCTTGGCTCTCAATTCTGTCCCATAGACATCTATATCTGTATTTATACCAGTACCATACTGTCTATCATGCTGTCTTGATTCCTATAGCTTTGTAGTAAGTTTTTAAATTGAGAAGTGTGAGTCCCTCAACTTCATTCTCCTTTTTCAAGATTGTTTTGGCCAGGGGAAGGGTATAGTTCAGTGGGAGAGCACATGCTTAGCATGCATGAGGTCCTGGGTTCAGTCCCTGGTACCGCCATTAAAATAAATAAGTAAATAGACAAACCTAATTACCTTCCCCTCAAAACAAAAACAAACAAACAAAATAAATAAAAGATTGTTTTGGCCATTCTGAGTCCCTTGTATTTTGATATTTTAGAATAAGTTTGCCAATTTCTGAAAAACAGGCAGTTGTAATTTTGATAGGAATTGCATTGGCTCTATAGGGCACTTTTGGTAGTATTACCATCCTAACAATATTAAATTTTGCAATCCATGAACTTAAGATGTCTTTCCTTTTATTTAGTTCTTCTTTAATTTCTTTCAACAGTATTTGTAGTTTTCAGAGTATAGCTGCACTTTTAAAAATGTATTCATAAGTATTTTTCTCTTTTTGTTCACACCAATAATACAATAAGATAATAAAATATAATAATATAAATAATTTTAAAAATTTAATTTAATTTTCTGATTTTTCATTGCAAGTGTATAGATATACAATTGACTTCTGCGTGTTGATGTTTACTCTAAACTTGCTGCAATGGTTAATTAGTTCTAATTGTTTTTTTAGTGAATTACTTAGGATTTTCTGTACACAAGATCATGCCATGTGCAAGTAGAGATAGTTTTACTGTCTCTTACTATGATACATACAGTTTATGGAAGATAGTGTTTTCCATACCAATATGGATACCTATTCTTTTACTTGTGTAATTACCCCGGATAGAATCTCCAGTACAATGTTGAATAAAGTGTGTGTGGGGGGGAGGGGTGCACATCTTTATTTCGTTCCTGATTTTAGTAGGAAAGCTTCCAGACCTTCACTGTTAATTATGATGCTAACTGTGAGTTTTCATAGATGTTCTTTATCAAGTGGGGCAATTTCCCTTTTAGTTTGTTGATTATTTTCATTAATAAAAAGCACTGGATTTTCTGAAATGATTTTTCTGTGCCTATTAAGATGATAATGTGATTTTTGTCTTTTGTTTGGTGTATTCATTAATTGATTTTCTAATGTTAAACCAACCTTAAATTCTTGGGATAGATGCTACCTAGTAATGGTTTGGAATCCTTTTTGTATGTTGCTAGATTCAATTTTACAGTATTTGATGATTTTTGCTTTTATATTCATAAGAGATACTGGTGGTGTGATGTTTCTTTACTTTCAATATCTTTGTCTATTTTTGATATTAAGGCAATATTGGCTTCATACAATGAATTGTGAAGTGTTCCTTCCTTTTCTAAAATTTGGGTGAGTTTGTGAAAAATTAATTCTTTTTAAAATTTTTAGTAGGATTTACAAGTAAAGCCATTTGGGACTGGGATTTTCTTTGTGAGAAGTTTTTTGATTGCTAATTCAATCTCTTTGTTATAAGACTATTCATACTTCCATTGCTTCTTGAGTCAGTTTTAATATTTTGAGTCTCTGAAGAAATCTGTCCATTTAATCTGATTTATATACTTTATTATTATACAGCTGTTCAGAGTAGTTTGTAGTTTTTAGTCTTTTTATTTCTGTAAGTTTGGTAGTAATGTCCACTCCTTCATTTGTGGCTTTAATAATTTCACTCTTCACGCTCTTTTTTCCTTTGGGAATTCAGCTAAAGTTTGTTAATTTTATTTTTCTTTTATAAGTACCAAATTTTGATATTGTTCATTTTCTCTATTGTTTTTCTATTTTCTATTTCATTAATTTCCACTCTAATCATTATTATTCCTTTCATCAGCTTGTTTTGGTTTAATTTGTTCTTTTTCCAATGTCTTAAGTTGGAAAGTTACGTTATTTATTTATCTTTCTTCTTTTATAATGTAGGTGTTTACAGCTATATATTTCCCTCTGAACACTACTTCAATTTTATTTCATAAGTTTTTAGCATTTGATGTTTTTATTTTCATTCATTAGAAAATATTTTCTAATTTCTCTTGTAATTTTTTTTCAGCCAATTGGTTATTTAGGAGTTTGTTGTTCAATTTCAACATATTTTTGAATTCCCCAAATTTCTTTCTGCTGTAAATTTCTAAGGTTTTTCCATTGTGATCAGATATCAGATTTTTATATGATTTCAATTCTCTTAAACTTATTGAGGTTTCTTTTATGCCTTAGCACATGATCTATTCTGGAGGCTTGCTCATGTGCATTTGAAGAGAATATGTATTTTTATGTCCTTGGGTGGAATGTATATCTGTTAAATCTAGTTAGTTTATAATGTTGTTCCACTTTTCTATTTTCTTGTTGATATTCTGCCTAGTTGTTCTATATATTATTAAAAGTTGGGCATTAAAGTCTGTAGAATATTATTATATTGTATCATGTATTATATTACTGCTGAATTATCTATTTATTCTCACCAATGGAAATTTTACACATTCTCAAATATATTACAATTTCCAAAAATCTCAAAATGTCCATCTACTTTGAATTAACAGTAGTTATTATACCTGTTGTTAACTGTTTTTTAAAAAAATCAGTAAAGAAGCAGGATTTAAAATGGTTTTACAACAGTGTTTTAACATAATGGGTTTCATATACCTACATATATAATAATTTATGCATAAGGTAACAAGGTTAAACAGGACTGGAACCTTGAACACAATTGAGGATGGGAGAGTTAAGGAAGACTGTGGGTGTGGACTGGCACCAGGAAGCAATAATGATTAGTCAAATTTGAGAAGGAAGCAGAAGGAAAGAAATTTGCTACAAGGGAGGTCCTCACTTCAATGAGCATGAGAAGTGCCAAAACACAGTTTTCTAACATGAAACAGTAGATAGAAAAATATAACAAAGAAGGATACAATGGCTTTTACATGTGGAAACATTCTGTGAGTGGTTATGACATTATGATATTAAATTAGGAAATATAGCAATTTTATACCATGTATCTCAGCAATAAAGTGCATATAGGATCTTAATAATATAAAGACTAATATAAAGACTAATAATATAAAGACTTGTTTCTGAACTTTTTTTATAAGCAAAATGTCAGAGATTAAAATTACATTTAGAAAACAAAGTGTAAATGCCATTGACCTCCGTGGAAGTAAAGCTAGAGATGACAGAAGATGGAAGATAAGAATTTCCAAATTCATCAAACTAAGGTTTGTGAAACCAAAACTTAAAACTGAAAATAACAAAAGTAATCAATAGATAAAATAAAAGAATCAAAAAGAGAAAGCCAACAATCATTAAACAAAAGGAAAGAGATAGTATACGAAGTGCAAATGAACTAAGTTCCAATTCATTATAAGGAAGTCAGTGGGCAAAATCTAAATCTGTAAGACAAGATATAGAAGTTTAAATGTTGTATTTAAATACATAGTGGCAGATTTATAGATTCAGGTAGGATGAGCTTTTTCTGACCCAAGGAATGTTGATATAAAACCTAAAAGGAAGGAACAGAACAGCTATTTGATGACTCTGAGAGTAAATAGCAGGAAGATTGGAGAAGAAACTAGAATTTTAAGTACCACTGAACTGGCCATAAGTTTATTATTATTTTCTTTTCAGTATCCACCAGTCTGGACACTGCCTGAAACCCAGAAGTGGGCCTCCACGCAAAGAGAGCTTCAGATGCCCTGTAGTTCTGACATGAGGAGTAGAAAAGGAGATTCCAATGCTCAGAAATAGCAGAATAATCTGATTTTTTTCTTATTTCTTTTCTTTCTCCCCTCTTCTTGCACATTCCAGATCACAGCAGCTCAAATACACCTAACAATACTATGAATGTGAATTTTTTTGATTGGAGGAGTTGAGTTGTGATCATAAAAAGGTGGGATGAATCCATGATGCTTTTTTCCTTCCTCTATTGTTCTGAAACTTTACCTTGGATGGAGGAGAGGTTGCAAGAATTATGCATCAGAGCAGGGTAAGTAAAGCCCAGTTTTCTGGCTACAAGATTAAGAGAGCCCTAGGAAGTTAGAAATACCAGGAAGATTGTAAAGGGAAGAAAGCAACCTTATAAAATTGTTTATGAATTTCTGGTCTAACTTCTAGGCAAAGCATTCATACATCTGCCCCTCAACAGCATACCAAAGACTTTGAGATCTCACCTACAATATCTAACTATAGGATAGAATACTAGGCAGAGACCAAACTGGTCACTGAATGTTGCACTGTGAAACAGATCCAATAGTAAAGACTTTGGAAATTTAATTAACATTAAAACTACAATCCACAGAAAATTGGATAGAATTTGCAACCTAAATGTAACCAGGTTGATTACTTGCTAAAACAAATAAATATAAATAAAAATTCTCCATAGGATTCAAACAACACACAGAATTTCATAAAATAATATTCAAAATGTCCAGAATAAAACCCCAAATGGCTTGATACTTGAGGAAATAGGAAAAATTCAAGTCACAAGGGAAAAGACATTTAATAGACCCTAACACCAAGATGTTCTAATTATCTGACCAAGTCATTAAAATGCTCTAAGAGAAAAAAGAAAAATAGAAAAAAAATTAAAAAGGAAATAAAATGCTCTAAGAGGTATGCTGAATGAATGCTGAAAAATATTTAAAGGGAAAAGTCTCAGCATGGGCAGAAAACCTAAAGAAACAATTATCCAAAGAGCCAAGAGGCACATGAAAAAAGGCTCAAGATAACTAATTATCAGAGAAATGTAAATCAAAATTGCAATGAGATATCACTGCATTCCAGTCAGAATGGCCATCATTCAAAAGTCCACAAATGATAAATGTTGGAGAGGGTATGGAGAAAAGGAAACCTCCCTACACTGTTGTTGGGAATGTAATTTGGTGCAGCCATGGGAAACTGTATGGAGAGCCCTTAAAAAAACTAAAAATAGACTTATCAGCAATCCCATTCCTGGACCTATCTGGACCTATCCCTAATTAGGGAACTCTAATTCAAAAAGATCCATGCACTTCAGTGTTCATAGCAGTACTATTTAGAATAGCCAAGACATGGAAACAACCTAAATGTCCATCAAGAGAGGACTAGATAAAGAAGTTGTGGTATATATACATGCAATGGAATACTACTCAGCCATTAAAAGAATGAAATAATGCAGTTTGCTACAACATGGATGGACCTGGAGATCTTCATTCTAAGTGAACTAAGCCAGAAAGAGAAAAAAAAATAACCATATGATATCACTTATATGTGGAATCTTTTAAAAAAAGACATAAATGAACTTATTTACAAAACAGAAACAGACTTACAGACATAGAGAACAAACTCATGGTTACTTGGGAGAGAAGTGGGGTGGGAAGGGATAAATCAAGAGATTTGCAGATACTAACAGCTATATATAAAATAGATAAACAACAAGTTTATACTGTATAGCACAGGGAACTATATTCAATACCTTCTAGCAATCTATAAAGAAAAATAACATGAAAATTAATATATGTATGTATATGTATGACTGTACACCAGAACTTAATACAACATTGTAAACTGCCTATTATAAAGAGGTCACTAAAGAAGCACACACCAAAACCAAAAAGGAATACAAATTTCCATATATAAGATGAAAAATATATTCCATTGAATGGAAATTCTGGAACTGAAAATTTCAACAACTAAAATAAACATGCTGGGTATGTTCAATAGTGGAACAGAGATGACAAAGAAAAGAGTCAGTAAACCAGAAGGTAGATCAACAGAAATTATTCACTTCAAACATCAGAGGGAAAAGGACTGAAAAAAAAAGTGACATGAGTATTAGGGGTCTGTGGAACAGTAACAAATATCCTAATATTTGTGTCAACAGTCCCAGAAGGTGAGTAAAAAAAAAAGTATAGTGCAGAAAAAAATTTAAGAAATAATGGCTGAATATTTCCCCAATTTAACAAAAGACATAAACTCACAAGAAACTCAGTGAACCACAATAAAGGTAAACCCCAAGAAATCCATGTTAAACACAACATGATAAAATTACTGAATGATAAAGACAAAAATATCTTGAGAATAGCAAGAGAAAAAAACATAGGAAATAATTATTTGAATGAGGGTAAATTTGTAATCACATATCATGAAAACCATAAAGAAGTGGTGCAACATTTTTCAAGGACTGAAAGCAAAGAACTGTCAATCTGGAATTCTATAATCAGCAAAAACTATCTTTCAGGAATAAGATAAAATAAAACTGTTCACAGATAGAAAATTAAGAGAATGTGTTGCCAGCAGATCTGCTCTAAAAGAATTGCTACCGTTAAGTACCTTCGATAGATGTGAAATTAGAGGGAAACTTGGAATATAAAGGATGAAGGAAGAGCAATAGAAAGAGTATATCTCTAGATAAATATAATAGACTACTTTTCTCCCTTTCAGTTCTTTAAAATATGCTGGCTGATTAAAAGCAAATACTATAACATTGTCAATGAGATTTCAATGTACATATATGTAATACTTCAGATAACTACCACATACAAGGGGGAGGAGAAATGGTGTTTTTTGTTTTGTTTTTTTGTTTTGTGGGGAGGTAATTAGATTTATTTATTTACTTATTTATTTTAATGGAGATACTGGGGATTGAACCCAGGACCATGTGCATGCTAAGCATGTGCTCTACCATGGAGCTATACCCTCCCCTGAGAAATGGACCTGTATATTGGTAAGGTCTATACATCCCACTTGAAGCTGTAAAACACTAACTCTAGATTTTTTAAGTTTAATATGTTTATCTTAATCCCCAGGACACTCACTAAGACAAACAAAAAGACAAGCAAAACAAATCAAAACTATACAGAGAGATATATTTAAATTCCAAGAGATAAATAAAAATAGAACACTAAAAAAAAAATTTGAATATACCAAAAGAGGGCAGGAAAGAGGAAAAAACAAAATGGAAAACATAGGTAATAAACAGAAATCAAATACAAAATGTTAAACTAAATCTAAACATATCAATAATTACATTAAACATAAATGGTCTAAGAACACCAATTAAGAGACAGAGATTGTTAGAATGGATAAACAAAAACTATATGCTGTCTATAATGGTAATGATACAGGTATGTTAAAAAGTAAAGAATGGAAGAATATTTACCCTGCAAACACTAAACTAACACTGGAATAGTTACATTAATATCAAAGTAAACTTCAGAGCAAAGAAAATTACCAGAGGCAAGGAGGAACATTACATAATGATAAAAGAGACAATTCCCCCAAAAGATATAACAATTATAAATGTGTAAATCCTAAAATAAATACATAAAGCAAAAGCTAGCAGATATGAAAGGATTAATGAATAAACCCACAGTCTTAGCTGGAGACTTCAACATTCTATTAGTAATGGATAGAACTAATAGAAAGAAAATGAGCAAGAATATAAAAGAACTGAAAAAACCATCAAGCAAATGGAGCTAATTGACATTTAAATAATTAAACACAGTAACAGCAGAATATACATTTCAGGGGGAAGAAGAAAATATTTTGAACTGAGCAAAAATGAAAATATAATATATAAAATGTATGGAATGTAAAGGAGTAAAGTAGTGCTATCAGAAAAATTTATAGAAGTAAGTGTTTATGTTGGAAAAGAAGAAAAGCTTCAAATAAATAATTTAAGCTTCCATTTTAATACTCTAGGGAAAAAAGAGCAAGCCAAAGGAAGACAATAATAAAAGTAAGACCAGAAATCAATGAACTTTAAAACAGGAAAATAGTTGAGAATATCAATAAAACCAAAAGCCAGTTCTTTAGAATATAAACCTCTAGAAAGACTGACAAAGGTAAACGGAGAGAAGACACTAGTTATTAATGTCAGAAATTAAAAAAAGAGGTCTCATTACAGATCCTGCAGACATTAAAAATAATAATAAAATATATGAACAACTTTATGCTCATAATTTTGACCATGTGAACAAAATGACTATTAACAGTGGGGAGAGGGAAGGGAGAAGGGCAGGATAGGGTAGGGTAGGGGATTAAGAGGTACAAACTACTATGTATAAAATAAATGAGCTACAAGCACAGGGAATATATCCAAAATTTTATAATAACTATAAATGGAATATAAACTTAAAAAATTGTGAATCCCTGTTATACACCTGAAATGTACATAATACTGTTTAACTATACTTCAATAAGTAATATATTTTAAAATGGACCAATTCCTTAAAAACCACACATTACCAAAACTCACCCAGATTAAATAAGTAACCTCTATAAAACAAATTGACTTTGCAGTTCAGACCTTTCTGAAAAAGTCATGTCCAGGTCTGGATAGTTTCCCTGACAAACTGTATAATATCTCTAAAGAAGAAATAGCACCAATGCTAGACAATCAATCACATCCAGAAAATGGGAGAGGAGTGAAGACTTCCAAACTCATTTTGTATAAGCCCGAAGTTGTCCTTGGGAAGAGGGACAGGGCAAGAAATATTTTTTTTTCATTTTAAGCCTTTGGGGGTGGGTTTGATTTTTCATCATGTATATGCATTCCTTTAATTATAATTGTAATGAAATGTAAGCATCTTGATTGCAGGTCTCAGTTACCCAGCACAGTGCTCCCAGTTGTACCTCTATCTGTGGACTCTACCTCTGAAAGTCAGGTGACTTGGCTGGCATCTTTCCCTCTAAAATACATTTTTTCCTAGTGACTTCAGAGCAGTCCCAGAGGACTTTCAATCTCAGGGCATCTGGCCTGCCTCATCTCAGGTCTTTTGTTGCTAATTTCTCCTTAATCTACCCAAATGGGATGAGTTCTGAGTTTCATTTTCTCCACAGTCAGCCTCAGGAGGAAAATCGATGAGGTTCTTAGAAAAGAATGCACATTGAGGAAATCCCCTTTGAGTTGACCGTGTCCATGAACTTCAGCTGTTTGTGGTTTCATATTTGCCAAGCACCCAGAGTGTAACAGGGGACTCTTAGGGAGAGAGCACGGGGGCCAGGTACTCATGGGATGTCATGACACCATGGATTGTGAAACCGCACTGTTTGAGAGTTTGACTGACATTAGGCAAACATCCATTTGGGGTGGGTGATAGGGCCTGCAGTGTGGCCCATGTGGGAGAATCGTGATGACATGAGGGCAGGATAGAGTCAAAGTTTCAGAAACATAAAATAATCCCATGGTCCTTGCATAACCTCAGATGGAGCCCAGGGAAAATGAGCCAGAACCACAGAGAATGGACCTTGGAGTCTTAAAGAAGAATGGGTTGGCAAAGTCCTGGTCTTTGTCAAGAACAAGATGTTAAAAAATAACCAAAAACACTGTGAGCTATTTGAGTTCATGTCAGTTGTCTCTGGATGGATCTGTCTTATTTCTCCTTAGCCCTACTGCAGAAGTTTCCAGAACTTTTGGGACGCTTGAAATTGTTGACTCTTTTTCGGATTTTTTAAAATTTGTAGTGATAGTAGCAGGGAGGTCTGGTTGGTTTCATATCTGGCATCTGATTTTTCCCACATTTGGTCCAAAGTCAACTGTTGAGCATTACCTGAAACACCTCAGGCATCCCTCTGTGAAAATTCAACATTCGCTACCCCCACAGACAGCCCAGTGGAGAAGCTGTGACACGACTGGATAGAACCCCTCTCATGGGGTCGGCTGTGACCCCCTGCCCCTTCTGCTCACTGAGCATTTAGAAGGGGCAGCACAGGGCAGCAAAGGCAGGGCAAAGCTTCTCTCTGAAAAATCTTTCTTGCCCAAACCTTGCGGTGGATACAAGTATAATCAAATTCAAGAGTAGATGGACACTGACAGAGCAGCAAAGATCCATAGAGCCTAGCACCCACTTCTTCCTGAAGCATAGATGGGTGGGAACATAGAAAACAAACAATTATAATAGCAAAGGCATATGTAACACTTACTATGTGCCAGGCACTATTCTGAGGGTGTTATATATGTTAACTTATGGCCTTTGTAACTCTCACAACAATACTGTGAGTTGTTATTATCACCATCTGCTAGACAAGGGGGCTAAGGAACAAGTTACTTATAAGGGCAAGTAACTTCATGGTGTGGTCACACAGCCAGTAAGTGGCAGAGCCAGGATTTAAACCTGGGTGGGCTGGCCCGATTCTGTGTGTGCAAATCCTAGTCTAAACTTCCTCTCTCCTTCCACGAAGCAGTGTGCATTGAGATGGGCCAAGGCCCCTCTCAGATAATACCATGGTCCCTCTGTTGGATGGAATTATCCCATGTCTCAACCTAAGCAATGCAGTGGTTTTCAGCGAGCAATGTTCTTTTTCAATTATGTGTCTCTAGTGATGATCAGGAATATAGGTAAAACTGTTTCTCAAATAACATTTAGGGCCTTTATTTCATCCTGAAGACTCTGAAACATACTTTTGGGTCTTTGCATCTGGAGATGGGGCTAGGAGTAGGAAGCCCAAGACAGCAGGGCCTAAGTGGTTGGAGAAGCTCCAGTCGTGTGTAACTCAGGGGAAATATGAATGGCTGAGTTGACATACAGGGGCAAAAGAGCAGCAAAAGCCAAATCTACAACAGAAACACATGTGCATAGAGCTGGAGTAGCCAGAAGGAAGAACAGGCTGACAGTAAACCCAGTAAACTCAGAAATCCAGAGAACAGGAGAAGTGAGGTACAGACAGATGAAGTGTGTGGTTCCCAATGTGTTACGTCTGTTCCAGCTTGGACACAGAGCATTTCTAAGGGCAGATTTCTTAGCATTTTATGGTAGGCTGGACTTGACCACACCACACAGGGACAAAATTAAAATGCTTCCTCCTTTCACATAATGTTCTATAGTTTTTGTTTCTCACTCATTTGATGCTCCCCTGTGTCTGAGTCTCTCTGTCTCTCCCTTACACTCACCACATGCATTTTTCAGTTCACCCCAAGAATTTTCATTTCATGATGCTATCATCATTGATCAATGCATGGCCTGCTTGAATTCATATATTTAGGTATTCACTTAGTAAATACATATATATATTATATACATATAATGTATTTTTAAAAATTTTAACGGAAGTACTGGGGATTAAACCCAACACATTGTGCATGATTAGCACTACCCCTGAGCTATTCCCCTCCCTTCTAGTAATATATTGTTGATAGTGTAATAATCACCCATGAGCTACTATACAACAAAAAACTAGAGCTTTGCCCATAACTTACACTATGGTCCTTCCCATCCTTTTACCCACCTAATTCTGACTTCTGTGGATTCTGAGCACTTTGTCTTTGTGGATAGTTTCCTCTATTTAAAATATATATGTATGTAAAATGTGTGTGTGTGTGCATGCGCGCACGTATACTTAACTGCATTGCTATAAAGATGAGTAAAATCCAGGCTGGATTCATTATTATATATTTATTATTATATTGATTTTTCTTCTGTTTTTAAAAGGAATTAAAAATAAAACATTTTGGGGGAGGATATAGCTCAACTGATAGAGCACATGCTTAGCGCGAACAAGGTCCTGGGTTCAATCTCAAGTACCTTCTCCAAGAATAAATAAATAAATAAACCTAATTACCCCCAAAACAAATACAAAAAACAAAAAATTAAAAAATAAAACATTTCTGGGGGCCCCCAACATTATCATGGGCCTTATGCACTATTGTGCCTACTGTACTTAACAAATGGATCATTGGCCCTGTACCCAGACAAGTTAACCATCTTTCTGAATATGGTGTTAATCAACCCTTTGCCTTCCTTTTAATATGACTTCATTTACCTATATGAATGTATGTGTGTATACAAATTGTTGTGTACAAAAAGAGTATGTGGATTATCCAACATGTAAAGTTTGAAGGTTGTCACTTCCATCTTTACAACAAGAAAAAGTGGAAGAAATTAAAAACCAACAAATTAAAAAGCCCCCCAAAATTCTCTCCTGGGTCTGGCTGAGGGAGGAAAAGAGTAATCATTAAGAAATATGCCTATCAACTGCAAAAATAAGTTTAAAACAGCAATAAACACTCATCTTCATTAATTACTGTAAATGCTAATGGACTAAATGCTCCAATCAAAAGACATAGAATGGCAGAGTGGATAATAAAGCAAGAACCGTCAAAATGCTGCAGAGAAGAGACCCACTTTAGGGAGAAGGACACATATAGATTGAGAGTGAAAAGATGGAAAAGGATATTCCATGCAACTAGAAAAGCCAAAAAAGCAGGCATAGCAGTACTGATTTCAGACAAAATAGACTTCAAAACACAGGCCATAAAGAAAGATAAAGAAGGACAATTTATAATGATTAAAGGAGTAATACAAGATGAGGATATTACAATAATTAATATATATACACCCAACATAGGAGCACCTAAGTACATAAAACAACTACTAACAGAGATAAAGGGGGAAATTGATGGGAATTCAGAATATATAAGCAGCTCATATGACTTAATAAGAAAAAACAAACAATCCAATCCAAAAATGGGCAGAAGACCTAAACAAGCAATTTTCCAAGGAAGAAATACAAATGATCAACAGGCGCATGTAAAAATGCTCAGTATCACTAATTATCAGAAATGCAAATCAAAACTACAATGAGGTATCACCTCACACCAGTCAGAATGGCCATTATTCAAAAATCCACAAACAACAAATGCTGGAGAGGCTGTGGAGAAAAGGGAACCCTCCTTAACTGCTGGTGGGAATGCAGTTTGGTGCAGCCACTGTGGAAAACAGTATGGAGATTCCTCAAAAGACTAAAAATAGACTTACCATATGACTCAGGAATCCCACTCCTGGGCATATATCCAGAAGGAACCCTACTTCGAAAATACACCTGCACCCCAATGTTCATAGCAGCACTATTTACAATAGCCAAGACATGGAAACAGCCTAAATGTCCATCAACAGATGACTGGATAAAGAAGTAGTGGTATATTTATACAATGGAATACTATTCAGCCATAAAAACGGACAACATAACCACTTGCAGCAACATGGATGTTCCTGGAGAATGTCATTCTAAGTGAAGTAAGCCAGAAAGAGAAAGAAAAATACCATATGAGATTGCTCATGTGCGGAATCTAAAAAACAAACAAAAAAAAGAACATAAATACAAAACAGAAACAGACTCACAGACATAGAATACAAACTTGTGGTTGCCAGGGAGATGGGGGTGGGAAGGGACTGGGATTTCAAAATGTAGAATAGATAAACAAGATTATACTGTATAGCACAGGGAAATACACACAGGATCTTGTGGTGGCTCACAGCGAAAGAGAATGTGACAATGAATGTATGTATGTTCAGGTATAACTGAAAAAATGTGCTCTACACTGGAATTTGACACAACATTGTAAAATGACTGTAACTCAACAAAAAAAAAATTAAAAACAAAAAGGAATATGCCTAGAAACAAAGGTCATAAAGAGAGATAAAGAAGGACATTATTTAATGATCAAAGGAGCAATACAAGATGAAGATATTACACTTGTTAACATATATGCCCCAAATATAGGAGCACCTAAATATATAAAACAAATACTAACAGACATAAAGGGAGAAATTGATGGGAATACAATAATAGTAGGAGATTTTAATGCCCCACTAACATCATTGTACAGGCATTCCAGACAGAAAATCAATATGGCAATGGAGATACTATATGACACAACAGAACAGTTGGACTTTGTTGATAGTTTTAAGACATTACATGCATCAAAAACAGAATATATATTCTTTTCAAGTGCTCATTGAACATTCTCTGGATAGACCACATGCTTGGGCGAAAAGAAGCCTCAACAAATTTAAGAGGATACCTAGTTATCAGAGAAATACAAATCAAAACTACAATGAGATATCACCTCAGACCAGTCAGAATGGCCATCATTCAAAAGTAAAAGGGAATCCTTCTACACAGCTGGTGGGAATGTAGTTTGGTGCAGTCATTGATGTTCCGTAAATGAGTATCAGTCGAATGCTTACACCACTTATCTGCTACATAGGGAGGGACATCTCTTTAGAAAGGAAGTAAACACTTCTTATAAGTATGGGGAGGCCCAGGGCATACTTGTGACAAGTTTTTGGTGGTGAGAAGTTGGAGTAGATGATTTAAAGAATTCTGGTGATTTTTCAGTGTTGTAGAAGGAGTGTTAATGGCATAGATAATAAGATACAGCTGACTGTTGGTGGGACTGCAGTGTGATGCAGCCATTGTGCAATACAGTATGGAGAGTCCTCAAAAGACTAAAAATAGCCTTACCATACGATCCAGCAACCCCATTCCTGGGCATATATCCAGAGGGAACCCTAATTCAAAAAGACACCTGCACCCCAATGTTCATAGCAGCACTATTTACAATAGCCAAGACACAGAAACAGCCTAAATGTCCATTGGCAGGTGACTGGATAAAGAAGTTCTGGTATATTTACACAATGAAATACTATACAACCATAAAAATAATAAAATAATGCCATTTGCAGCAACATGGATGGCCCTGGAGAATGTCATTCTAAGTGAAGTAAGCCAGAAAGAGAAAAAAAAATACCATATGATATCACTTATATGTGGAATCTAAAAAAAAAAAAAAAAGTCAAACAAACTTACTTTCAGAATAGAAACAGACTCACAGACATAGAAAACAAACTATGGTTACCAGCGAAGAAGAGGGTGGGAAGGCATAAATTAAGAGATTGAGATTTACAGACACTAATTACTATATATGAAGTAGATAAACAAGTTTTTACTGTATAGCACAGGAAACTATATTCAATATCTTGTAGTAACTTATGGTTAAAAAGAATATGAAAATAAATATATGTATGTTCCTATATGACTGAAGTATTGTGCTGTACACCAAAAATTGACACAACATTGTAAACTGACTATACTTCAATAAAAATATAAAAATTAGAAAAGATAATAAAAAAAAATAAGTGGAGAGTTCTCCAAAGCCAAAATCTACTCTCCAGTGTAAAAGACTTTATCAGAGCCTTACGCTACCTGGGAGAAAGACACTCCAGCTCCTTTTAGCCTTTCTGTCTCACTTAAGTAAGCTTTAAAAAAAAAAACCCAAAACAAACCAAAAAGCCCAAAACCACACCTGTGACAGTCAACAGGCCAGTGACACAGATTAACAAAAGACTGAGATTTGATCTTAAGATTATAGAATACTTCCTGCCCTCCCCTTTCCCCAACACAAATACCTTACTAATGGGGCTCCAATATAAAAACAGAGGATTACAGTTGAAAGAAGTGCAAGGAACAGACTGTAGCTGAAGAGGAGTTCTTAGAGAAGTCCAAAGTCGGCAAGAAAGAGAAAAGCAGAAAACGAAAGGATTTAGACGTCTCTGACACCTATAACTGTAGCAAACATTAGACACAACTCAACTCCTAGCCAGATTAACATAAAATCTTACACTAAAGGCCTCTTTAACTCAGTTCTTATTATTCAATATAACATAGCCAGCTTTCAATAAAAAAAAAAAAAAATACAAGGAATGCTAAAAGGCAAGAAAAAACACAGTCCAAAGTGATAAAGCAATAATCAGAACCAGAATCAGATGTGACACGGACATATTACCAGACAGAGAATTTAAAATAACTATGATTAATATATGAAGGGCTCTAATGGAAAAAGTCAAGAACAGATGGAAATTCTAAGGAATAATAAAAAGAAAGCACTAGATATATAAAACATAGTAATGAAATTGAAGAATATTTTTGATGGGCTCATCAGAGACCGAATACAGCTGAAGACAGAATCAGTGACTTTGAAGACTGGTCAGTCAGAACTTCCTACATTGAAATGCCAAGACAAAATACAATGACCAAAAACAGAACAGGATATCCAAGGCCTGTAGGATAATTTCAGAAGGTATAATCCATGAATACTAGAATACTAAAAGGAAAACAGAGAATGGAGCAGAGAAAATATTCAAAGTAATAATGGCTGAGGATTTTCCAAAATTTGACAGGCAACAAAGCACAATTCTCATTAATTTAAGAATTAAAACATTTTGGCTGGGCTCCTCCTTCTTGGACTGTATCTTTAAAAAAGCGAATTTCCCATTGGCAAAAGCATGGTGTCTCTTGGGGCCTGATCTATGTATGATCTCCCAGAACACAGAAACATGACAGGCGAAATCAAACACTGCTGGTGTTTTCTCAACTTGGAGAAGAAACAAAACTATGTCAATGAACAGAACATCCTTAATTTGACATAGTTAGCCTATGAATTTTTCTAAAAGGATTTTTTCCTTATCTAATGATACTTGCTTGCCTGCATTCTTATGTATGTTGGTATATGATTTCACCCAGGGAACCATATCATGGTAGTAAGTCCAGGTTTGATGAATCAATATTTTTTTGTGTTACTGAAAATGCACTCTTTAGTATACAGTTATCTAAACCAGTTTGAAAATAATTTATGGTAGATGAGTATGAGTGATTAAGAATTTTTTTTTTTTATCTTAGTTCTTAGTAGATTCTTAAGTACCTTTTCCCTTTAGGAAAAAGCATATATTCTAGTCCCTGGGTGAATCTGTATAATGATGGAAGTCTGATGGGTTAACACTATTTTCTTATAAACTCCCCTTTCCTCTAAGGGCATTTGAGGAAATCTGCGAACAAATTCCTAGGCTCAGGCTTGTGACTGACAAGACTGCTTGGACCATGACACCCAGTGTCTGGTCCAGGGGCTTCCCATGAGGATTTTCTTCCAGCCCATTGTTGAGGACAAGTGGAAACTTCTCTGCTTTGCCCATTATCTTTTGCATCACTTTATTCCTGAGGGTCTCTGGTTCATTTTGATCACCTTGGGAAGTACTCTGGGAAAATTAAAACTGTGTATGTAAATTAGAAATTTCTCATCACAAGAAACATATTGAATCCTACATTCCTGGTTAATTGATAGAAACTGGTGCAAATGTTGCTGTGGTCTTGGCAAGTGTCTCTCAATAAAACTTGTGACTGTGTTTTTACCACGTATGAATGACAAATGTTATCAAAACAGTGAGTGGCTTTTATTACCAGGGATTGTGAATAAAACATTTTCTGAGGAGACCTATTCTCTTATATGATTTGCATTTCAAATTCCCCACTTCTCAGGTCTAAGGACCTGCAAAGTGCCCATAAATTAACTACATTCATAGCAAACATCAAGCATCCAGGGTGTGTAAATGAGGTCTAAAAAAGTTCCATCCCTGCCCCTTTGACAGTCCCAATCAGGTGGATAAATTGGGCCATAGTCAAGGAGAGAGTCCAAGGGGTACATGAAACTGACATCTTTTAAATAAGCATTTCATGGATAGAGAAATCCACTAGGCATCATTAATGTGGGTTGGGTTAATTTAGGGCAGCACATGTGACATGGAAGGCCAAGGCTTGAGGGAGCAGCATGGTGTCCCTGTAAGAGAGAATAGATTGAACAGGGTTTGTAGGTAAAAATGAAAGCCTTTGCAAACAGTTGCGAGTTTACCTATTGGTTGCATACCAGAGGAAAAACCCTGGCAGCTTTTCCTAGTATTTTAGGCCTACCTCATCTAGAGCCTGGACACAAGCCATGGGACACAGTGAGTCACCTGCTGAATTCATTAATTCAGGCAATCACTTTGGAGCACATAGTGCCCTATGTAGTCTCGTCTTGCTTTGTCCTCTGCCATAGGGACTTAGATGTGTATTTTATCAGCCATCAGATTGTAAGCAGCCAGAAGGCAAACCTGGTTCTCACTCATCCACACTGGCCTTCAGGGAATGCTAGGTTAATTGTAATGAACTAACTTTTCCTCCTGTGAAGTTCTGATTAGTGGTGCTAGGACATGAATATTTGTACACCTCAAAATTTGTATGTTGGAGCCTAATCCCCAATGTGATATTTGGAGTGGAGCCTTTGGCAAGTAATCAGATCATGAAGATGGAGCCCTTGTGAATGGGATTAGTGCCTTTATAAGAAGAGGCATGAGGAAGATGAAGTCTCTCTCAGCCATGTGAAGATGAACAACTGCAAACCAGGAAGTGGCTTCACCAGACACCAGATTTGCAGGCTCCTAAATCTTGAACTTCTAGGCTCCAGATCCATGAGAAATGAATGCTTGTTGTTTAAGCCACCCAGTCTATGGTTTCTATGATAGCAGCCCAAATGAAATAAGACAAATGCAGAGTCATTGCTCTTACACAATGACTTACAAAGGAACACTGACATTTTCGAGCATCACCATGTGAAAGACCTGGACTGATATATACATATTATATATTAGCTGCCTTTGGATTCCATATGCATATAAATGTCATATATCTATATCTACGTGGCATTTATAGTCAAATTCTGAGTAGTGTGGCTAAAGTTCACTGACTTGGTTGATTGACAAACATAAATTAATTGTGACTCTTGAGTGGTTAGAACAGCACCTTCCTTCTGTTTTGGCCACTGAATACTCGCAGCATTGGTTAGGAGTAAGCAAAAAACTTAAACAAAGCTGTAACCTGAAAAGATGAGTTATTTCATTGGTTTGCATGCATTTTTAGTAGTGACTAATCTTTTAAATTAAAATTTCAGTCGAACTCTCATTACAATCACAAGAGCTAATATTTTTTGCACACAACTAAATGCCAAGGGTATTATAATAAGCCTCTTTATTAGTTAACTAATTTACTTTTTACAAAAACTCCATGAAATTGAGTACTCTTGTCATTCCCAACTTATAGCTGAGGAAATTGAGGCAAAGAGAAGTGATCTGGCTTGCCCTAAGACATACTGGAAGTCTGCCCGTCACAGAGCCATGATTCAAATGTAGGCAGTCTGACTCCTGAGCCTGCATTAATCATTACACACCACTCTACGCCTATTGTACACCAATGTGTATCAGTCAGGGTTCTACAGGGAAACAAAGCCAATAAGATGCATGTGTGGGGGTGTGGGGATGTATAAAGAGATTTTATTATAAGGAATTTGCTCATGTGATTATGAAGTCTAATAAGTCCAAATCTGCAGAGTGGGTCAGCAGGCTAAAGACCCAGGAGTGGAATTTTCAGAGCCAACTTTGGATTTCATTGATTTTCTCTAATTTTCTATTCTCTATTTCATTTATTTCCATTATAATCTTCATCATTTTCTCCTTTCTTCTTTCTTTGGACTTTATTTACTTTTTTTTATCTCTCTAATTTCTTAAAGTGAAAGTTTTGGTTATTGAGTTGAGATGTCTTCTTTTGTAATATAGGTATTCACATGTAAACATTTTCCTCTAAGATTTGATTCAGCTTCATCCAATAGGTTTGATACATTGTGTTTTTTTTACAATTCATTTCAAAGTATTGTAATTCCTTTATTAACCCATTTGTTATTTAGGAGTGTGTTGTTTAATTTCCACATTATTGTGAATTTCCTAAATTTCCTTCTATTGTTGATTTCCAATTTTATTCCACTGTGATTATGGAACATACTTTGCATGATTTCATCCTTTAACATTTACTAAGGCCATTTTATGGCCTAACATATCATCTATTCTGGAGAATGTTTCATGCACACTTGTAAAAGTTTGTGCTTTACAATTTCTGGGTAGAGTATAGATAGCTGTTAGGTTTAGCTGGTTTATTGCATTGTTCAGGTCTTTTATTCCCTTCTTAATTTTCTGTCTTTTTGTTCTATTTATTATTGAAAGTGGAGTGTTGGAATCTCTAACTATTCATGCTGAATTGTCTATTTCTCCAGTCACATCTTTCAAGTTTTGCTTCTAGTTTTTGGGGGCTCTGTTGTTAGGTGCACCTATGTTTATGTCTTCTTAATGGATAGACAATTTTACCATTATAAAATATCCTTCTTTATCTCTATAATAATTTTTCTCTTAAAGTCTATTTTGTCTGTTGTTAGCATAGGCACTCTAGCTCTCTTGTTGTTACTATTTGCATGCCGTATCTCTTCCTGTCTTTTAGTGTTCAATCTCTTTTTGTCTTTGAACTTAAAACATATCCCTTCTAGACAATATAGTTGGATTATTTTTTTAAATATTTCATTTTTTTAGATCAGTTTTAGGTTCACATCAAAATTGAGAGGAAGGTTTAGAGTTTTCCCAAATGCCCCATGCAGAGCCTCCTGCATTAACAACATCCTTCACCAGGGTGGTACATTTGTTACAACTGATAAACCTACACTGACATATCATAAACACTCAAAGTCTATAGTTTAAATTAGTGTTCACTCTTGGTGTTGTACATTCTATGAGTTTATAAAATGTATAGTGATGATTACATTTTTTAAAAGTCCATTTTGTTAATCTCTGCCTTTTAATTGCATTGCTCAAACCATTTATGTTTAATGTAATTCCTGATAAATTAAGATTTATGTTGGGTATTTTTCTAGTTGTGTTTTATGTCTTATTTTGTTTGTTTCTCTATTTCTTCATTATTGTATCTTTTTGTGTTAAATAGGTATTTTCTTGGATATTACTTAAGTCTCTTTTTTATTTTACTGTATTTTGTTGAGTAATTCTCTCAGTGGATGTACTGGGGATTACAGTTTTAAAAATATATATTATCTATTTCATTTACTTCCATTATAATCTTCATTATTTTCTCCTTTTTTCTTTCTTTGGACTTTATTTACTTTTTTATCTCTAATTTCTTAAAGTGGAAGTTTTGGTTATTGAGTTGAGATAGTTTAGATTTATACTAACAATTTCAATATACTAACAATTATACAAAAATAATCTTTCAGTATATCTCTGTTCCCTCATCTCTCCTTTGTGGTATTCTTGTCATACAAAATGTATCTGTATACATTGTATACATTATAAGCCCACAAACACAGTTTTATAATTATTGCTTTATGCATTTGTCTTTTGTGTCTGTATCCTTTGTTACCTGCAGAGACTGAAATCTTTACTCAGTTAACTCATTGGTCAGTTAAGGATTGGACATAGATTTCTTTAAGTGCCTTGAGTCATCTAAGTCTTTCACTCTTTGCCAAAGGACCGTGACTGCCTTCAGTGCTCCAGCAGGTTATTATTCTGCCTTAGCCTTCATTTGTTGCTTGCATAGGACCCCAAGATCAGCAACAGGTGAGAGATTAGGTCCTTTCCAGGCCTTTCAGGTGGACATGCCTATAGCCCAGCCATTCACATGTTCTTCCAGATTCCCAGGAATGTAGGAGCTGTCTGAGCTTTTCAAATTTCATGTCCCAGATTTTCTTTTTAAAATTTTTGCTTAGCCCTGTGTTTGCTCAACTCTTACCATTGCCTCAGTCATCTTGCATGTTAAACAACTGCAGCTGATTTTCAACAAATTACCTGGGGATAGGATTTTAGCTTACTGAGTAAGCTCTGAATCAGGTCACACAGAGATTAGTTCTGTTCTTAGGGCTTTTTTCAGGGATTTGCCAGGTAGGTAAATAGTCACAGTTCTCTCTAGATGAGGCTTTTAGGGCAGCTCCCATTCTGCCCCCTCCATGTCTTCTAGGCTGCTGGTTTTCACATCTGCTGGTTTTCAAGGCTACGATGGAGCTGAGTAGAGGAGGTTGGGGACATGGCAAGTCAAAATGGCCCGGAGCTTGTTGTTCTTACTGGGATTCATACATTTTTCTTTAATAAGTGCTCCTTGAATAGTTTTAAGCTTTTGATTAATTTCTAGAGTTCTGAAAGAGTTAATTTTGACAATTTTTACCACTATTCTAATTGCTTTTACGGAGTAGTATATTTTAGGAGATATTTACTTCACCATCCTAGAAACAATTCCCATGAGGAATATTTTATAATATTTCCTTCTTTCTTAGGAAGAATCAAAATTGTAAATGCTATGTACTTAATAGTGAGGTTCAAAATACGTGAAGCAAAACTGAAAGAATTAAAGGAGTAATAAATAAGTTCACAATAATAGTAGGGTAGTTTCCAAAAGTGTACTTTCAGCAACTGACAATACAAGGAGACAAAATATTATTAGGATATTTTGAACAACTTGAAGAACACAATCAATACACTTGGTTTAATGTGTTTTCACAGAATACTACATCTAACGATTTTACAATACACATTCTTAAAGTGCACATGGAACATTCATCAAGAGAGGTCATATTCTGGGCAACAAGGATCAATACATTTATAAGAATTTAAATAATAAATATCTGATTACAAAATAAATTAGAAAAAAATTTGGAAAATCTCCAAATAGTTAATCATTAAACAGCACACTTCTAAATAACTCATGGGTTAATGAAGGAATCACAAAGGAAATCAGAAAGTGTTTTAACTTCTATCACAGTGGAAATACAACATATCAAATTCTGTGGGATGCAGCAAAAGCAGTAACTACAGTGGAATCTATAGCTTTAAGAATTTATCCTAGAAGAGAAGATAAATATAAAATCAATGATCAAAACTTCTACCTTAACAAACTAGAAAAGGAGTAGAAAAGTTCCCAAAATGTTGGAAGGAAATAATAAAGACCAGAAATCAATGAAATAAAAGTAAGTATATAACAGAGAAAATCAACAAAGTGAAAAATTAGTCCTTTGACAAGACTAATAAATTGGTAAACCTCTGGAAAGACTGATCTGATCTAGAAGAAAAAGAGAAAACACAAATTATCAATAACAAACACAATAAAAAGACTTTTGTTATAAATTCTAAAACATAAAAAAGATAACAAGAGAACTTAATGAATAATATTATACCATTAAATTTGACAACTTTGAAGAAATGAAAAAATTCGAAGAAAAAATACAACTTAACAAAACTGACAAGAAATAAAATAGGAAATCTGAATACCCCTATATATATTAAAGGAATTGAATTCGTTAGCAAAAAAAAAAAAAAAAAAGAACTCACAAGGAAATCTTCAGGTCTAGATAGATTCATCAATAAATTCAATCAAAATTTTAAGAGAAAAATACCAATCTTACACAAATTCTAGAAAATGAATATAGAAACACTTCCCAAATTGTTGAGGCCAGTATAACCCTGATCCAAGACCAAACCAAGATTTTACAAGAAAGGGAAACTACAATGTCTCTTAAGAACATGGACACAACATTTTTAGCAAAAATGAACAAAATGAATCCAACAACATATAGAAAAGTTAGTCATTATGATCAAGTAAGGTTTATCCCAGGAATACAGATTGCTTTAATACTTAAAAATTAATCAGTAAAATTCACCACATTAATAGAAAAAAGAATACATATAATAATCCCAATATATGCAAGAAAAAGATTTGACAAATTTCAGTGCTCATAATTTAGACAATGGACTCTCAGCAAACTAGAGACACAAATGACCTTCCTCAATATGAAAAGGGGTTAATATGATACTTAACGATGAGATACGTCTGCTATCACCAGTTCTGTGTAACGCTGTTCAGGAGGACCTTTCAGTGCAATAAGGTGATTAAAAGATGTGTTTAGCCAAAAGAATGGAATGGGGAGGAAACTATAATAATCCATTGTTATTCATTGTGGGTCATAAATAGGTATTATTTACAAGCTAGATTCTCAGGTACAAACTTCTTGGAGGGAAATTTGGCAATATCTATCAAAATTTAAAATGCACTATCCTTTCACTTAGAAATTCCTTTTCTAAGGATTATTCCTAAAGATATACTTGGCACATGTATAAAATAATATTTATACAAGATTATCATTGCAGTCATTTTTTTTTAACTAGCAAATGTTTGGAAGCAACCTAAATATTCATCAACATGGGACTGGCAAAAAAAAATATTATGAGATATTCTGTGACTGTAAAAAGAAGAATAATAAGCACCTCAATATGTTCTGATATGGAAAAATTTGCAAGATAATTTTTATAGTTAAAAAACGTCCAGTTGCAGAATTGTAAATAGATTCCAGCTCACTCCCCAGTGGGAGTGTACAACTATTTCAGTTTCAGTAAGGGTGGCTGAAAGACCATAAACATCAGGGTCCTTAGAGGTCCTTGCTAGGAACACTTACTCCCTATCAATTTCCATCTCCCCTGATGTATTGTGAGGCATACCAAGTATCTGAGAACAAATGAAAAAATGAAGGAATGCACATTTGCCATCGTTCTCATGTTGTTCCTTTTCCCACACTGATCTGAAATGCTTCACTGTTCATAGTCAACCAAGAACTAGGCCTTCTGTGCTTCAAAGCTCATAATGCTGTGTAAAGACAGTGTAAGCCATTGGCCAAAGGGCAAGATATAAATGCCTCAGTTTTACTTCTGGCTCTGACTGTCATATGAAAATGCACGTGTCCTCCATGACATTTCTTCTTCTGTGCTTTGACTTAGGCATCTCCTCACTGGGTGAAAAGATACCCCAGGGAGAAAGTATAGAACCTACTGAGACATTTTCTTAGGACCCTGGGTGCAGAGTAATGGGCTAAAGATCATGATTCAGAAATGCCTTTTAAAGAAACAAATCACCACTTGCCAGTGTGCAGTACTGATTAATCCACAATTTCCATTTGATTTTGGTTTCTTTGTTGCCTGGGGTTTTGTTGTAAAACATGAGCAGATTATCTCTTTGCATTGAAAACTCACCCAAATTAAACCAATTTCTGAACATATTTACTAGCACTAATTTTGGGCGAGATATTGTATTTCATACTGTGGGAATGTCAAGGTAAGTAAGAAAGACAGGGGGGCATTTCATAAAAACCTCCTAGCTGTGAAGAAGGCCATCACTTAAATGAGTGCCAGGTCTTCCATAGCAAGATTAGAGCTGCAAGGAAGGCACAGGCAGCCTTATCTGTTGAAGTTAAGAGAATGCTGGCTCAACCGAATGAGGAGCTCAGACGTTAGCGGATTATGTGAGGTCAGCCTTGAGGTCAGATGAGGCTTCAAGAGAGGAGCTGAGTGTGCGTTAGGAACAGCACCCAAAAGCATGATGTCAGGAAGTCATAAAGTGTGTTCAAGTTCTAAGTGTGTAGGGCAATTTAACAGATAAATAAGGCATGCCTGGGAGAGAAGTGGGAGACAAGGCTAACAGAATGGACAAGGTGTTAGAAGGAGAGTTCTGCCTTACATGGAGAAAAGTGTGATTAGATCTAGAACATTTGAAACTGGGGGAAAAGGCTTTTAGAGAAAACGCTTCAAATGATTAAACTTGTATTTTCTTCCCCTCAATCCATACCTTGAAGCCGCAAAGGGAAAGGAAGATACAGCTTCTCTCCTAATCATCATTACATGGTTGACATTCAATAAGTATTTGCTAACTACACCATCAGAATAATGGAAACAAAAAGTGAGAGTCAGAAAGAAAACTACAGCTTTGTGTAGTATGCACTAGAGAGGCTGCCACCCACTGGCATTCAAGTTTCTCCCAACACTGGACGAAGGCAGGAAAAATGGCCGAGCCGAGTTTAACTGCCAAGTTTAAAGGGAGAACTTTAATTTTAATGCATGCAGTATTCAAATATAAGACTGCAGAAAAAGGGTCTAGGTAAACATGCTGAACATCCCAGAGCTCTCTGTCCTGCTTTGCTGCTGTCACTTTAGAAACTCAACACCAACTAGCAGATGCCAGACTCAGTTCCCCCTTGTTCTCCCTGTTGGGGAGAGAAAGAAGTGAATGGATGGTTGCTTATTCAGTATTATTTTTTCCTTGGTATCTTTCACTTAACTAGACCTGATGGCTTTTTTAATCTCTTCCATAATATTACTGCATTTAGTTTCTTTGTGCAAGGCAACAAGAGAGAGATGATTTTCATTTGATTTGACAATGAAGAAATGGAAGCCTAGAGGGATTTCACAGCTTTTCTAAGATCCACTTGCTAAATGGAGAAGGTGAGATTCATCACAAGTTTTATTTGTGCCGTGGTCAGAATTCTAAGTATCTTCTTTGTTGCAGCCACTTGCTGATTGTTGAATAAAATCATACTTTCTAATTCAAGGTCAGCAGAATCCAGAGGGAAGATTCTAGTTCATAAAGCAGGAGGACAGACCTAATGTGTGCTACCTTTCCAGTTATAAAAGCAGAAAAATACTTGTTAAGTGTAAGCAAAATAAAGTCTTTTTAGACACATAGTTGAGCTTCATAGAAAGAAAGGAAAAATCCCACAAGCCAGAAATGAAAAGGAAACTAAAAACTAGAAAAGCAGCTTGTAGTCAGATGTTTAGGTCAGCAGAGGAGTGGAATCTGGATACGGGTCCAGTAGCTGAAGAAGAGGACTGAATGCTCGACCAGGATGGGAGATGGGGTGGAGGATCTGTGGAAAGCTGGAGTTCAGACTCAAGATGACCTACACAGAGCTAGGAATCTGAAAGAGCTGTGCTTGCATAAAGGGAAATTCAAATGTGTTTTCATAAAGGGAACATGGAAGTTTACCTGGGGGCTCTGAATAGATAGAGATTAAAAGTAACCTGTTGAAGTATCAAAACACAAAGCCAATGCCATGCACAGCGATGGGATGGGAAGGGTTTCAAATGCATACTCCCGCATGGTAAGAGAATCCCTAAGAAATGAATGTGAAACCAGACCTAGTCAGGTGCTCTGCAGAAGCAGAACTCTGTAAGGGGCTTTCCACTGTCCAGAGAGCCCAGAGTCCCCACAGATAAACAAATCCCATGGAAGATGAACTTGAAAACAAGAACTGTAATCTACACAAGAAAGCTATTGACCATGAGAAAGAATTAGAAGACACAACAAACATGAAAATAGTACATATGAATTTGAGATAATCAAATTGTCTGAAAGAGACTAAAAGTAAGCCTGTATTAAAGAGATGAAAGACTGAGTAGAAACTCAAGTAAAATAATAGATTCTGGGTGGGAAAGCAAAACAAGCAAGACAAAGCTAATTAATTCAACTTCCAGACATAAAAATCCAGCAATTGAGAGAAACAAAAAGCTCATGTGCCAGCAGATTGAACTTAACTGAAGAAAAAAATGAATTCTTGGGAGACTGGATTGAAGAAACTACCTGGAGATAGAAAATATGAACCAAAGTTGAAAAAATTCAGAGAATAAGAAGATCCAGTATACATCTAATAGAAGTTTCAAAGAGTTAGACAGGGGAAGTGGGAAGGCCATATCAAAGTCTTAATACCTGAGGACTGGCCACACGTAATAAATTTTGAGTTGACATTGTGCAACTGAGTCCCAGGGAGAATGAAGAAAAACTAATCCTCACCAGGAACCAGGGTAGTCAAGCCACATGATGCTGCAGACCAGATGGCACATGGAGGAGATGGGCATTTAGAGGACTAGTCGCTGAGGAGAACCCCATGAACACGGTCACAGGAGAGGCTCATAGGAAGAAAGAACAGCTCTAGGGGAAGTCAGAAACAGGCTTAGTGAGGTAGTCGCTCTCCTGATGGGGAGACTAGGGAGGCAAACAGAGCAGGGTGATGGGACACTGAAGCATGAAGCAGGGACCAAATTGACAGGGAAAATGAGGCAGTTGGTGTGGGTGTGAAGGATGGACAGTGGTCATGGTAGGAGGGAGCGCTGCAGAGGGAAGCAAGACCTGCTCTGGAAGAATACTTAGCATCTTTCCTCAGAGGCCCTGGAGAGCTATTAAGGAATTAAATCCAGCAAGGACAGGGTAAAATTTGCATCTTAGAAGCTACTCTGGCTCTATGTCAGTGATGGACAGGAAGTGGATAAAAATGGAAGCAAGGGCATGAGCTATCAGAGTGTTACCAAGATTCAAGTGTGAGATGGATGCTGAGGGTTGGAATACAGTCAGAACCAGTGGGGTGAAGGAAAAGAGACATCCCTGCAAAGAGCTGAAGGACAGGTGGTGTGCAGGACATGGTGATGGAGAGAGAGAAGAAAGATAAAAGATGACTTCCATGTGTCTGGCCAGGGAAGTCTGGTCCCCTGACACAGGCCATACAAGCTTTCTCGTCTTAATAACCATGTGAGTTTTATAATTATTTCACTGTCTATTCACCACTTACTATTTCACTATCTCTCTTTTTAACAGCCAACACCAAACATCATTGATTCACAATGATTAAGTCACCATTATAAATAATCTTGAAGGGAAATTCATGTTTAGTTTAGGACCAATGGTGAAATACATTCTTTGCAAGTTGATGTTCCATAAATGAGTATCAGTCGAATGCTTACACCACTTATCTGCTACATAGGGAGGGACATCTCTTTAGAAAGGAAGTAAACACTTCTTATAAGTATGGGGAGGCCCAGGGCATACTTGTGACAAGTATTGGTGGTGAGAGGTTGGAGTAGATGATTTAAAGAATTCTGGTGATTTTTCAGTGTTGTAGAAGGAGTGTTAATGGCATAGATAATAAGATACAGCTGACTGTTGGTGGGACTGCAGTGTGATGCAGCCATTGTGCAATACAGTATGGAGATTCCTCAGAAGACTAAAAATAGCCTTACCATACAATCCAGCAATACCACTCCTGGGTATATATCCAGAGGGAACATTAATTCAAAAAGACACCTGCAACCCAGTGTTCATAGCAGCACTATTTACAATAGCCAAGATATGGAAACAACCTAAATGTCCATTGACAGATGACTGGATAAAGAAGTTGTGGTATATTTATACAACAGAATACTACTCAACCATAAAAAATAACGCCATTTGCAGCAACATGGATGGCCCTGGAGAATGTCATTCTAAGTGAAGTAAGACAGGAGGAGAAAGAAACATACCATATGATATCACTCATATGTGGAATCTAAAGAAAAAAGCCAAATGAACTTAAATATAAAACAGAAACAGACTCACAGATGTAGAAAACAAACTTATGGTTACCAGGGGGGAAGGGAGTGGGAAGGGATAAATTGGGAGTTCGAGATTTGCAGATACTGACTGGTATGTGTAAAATAGATAAATAAGTCTTTACTGTATAACACAGAGGACCATATTTGATATCTTGTGGTAGCTTATGGTGAAAAAGAATATGAAAATGAATTTATGTATATTCACGTATGACTGAAGCAATGTGCTGTACACCAGAAATTGATACAACATTGTAAACTGACTATACTTCAATTAAAAAAAATAAAAAAGATTCAGCTGATATACCCTAAGCCCTTACAGGACGGCAGAGAGCCTAGGAAGGCCCTGTCCACTCTCCCCATCGCCTGCTTGATGAGTGGCATGGTGGACACAGGGCTTCTTAGTCCAGAAATGGGAGGAAATAATCATTTTTGACCTGTGGGCAAGTTTCAGGTTCAAAGGGAGACATTATTGAATGTCCCTGATGTCCAGGACATTTTTTTTATAGATGAATTCTAAGTGAGTTCACTGCACGTGTAATTGTGAATATTGTTATACCTATCTTAAAGGTGAGGGAATGGGGACTCAGAGAAGTACCTGAGCCAGCGTTATAGCCCATGAATTGGGAGAGACGTTTGGAAGGCAGGCCTGTGGGGTTCCTATTGTGACCTCTAGTCGGGGGCAGTCCCATGGGCCCTCTTGCAAGCCCTCCACTTCTTCATGAGGGGTCTCCTGCCAGAGGAGGTCAGGGCAGTGGCCAGGCTCCACTCTTCCATCCTCTTACTGTGTGGCATTCAAAGCCACTTAACCTCTTGCTGCCTTGACCTCCCCATCTGTGAAATGGGGATCAAATTTCATTGCTGCCCGTCTGTCTACCCACTGAAGCCTCGATGATTAATGATTAATGCAATCACAAAGGAGAGGGTGTTGTACCCAAGGGCAGACTCATTTATTACGAAGCAGAGTCCATTATTTTGTCTCCCTTTCAAACACTGACAGAGTTTTTAAAAAAAATAAATATAGTAAGTTACGTTACATTTTCCTCCAGAATTTAGTTGCATACTATTTAATACTTATAAACTGACTTAGGCTAAAAACCTTTAAGTTAGTTAATAATGTTAGATCACTGAGAAAACTGATTTGGTTTTGGTGCTGATATAATTTTCAAGAGTTTAACCAGACTTAGCTTTTTTATTCCCTAAATAAAGTGGATTATGGACAAAGTGATGTTTCAAATCACCATAGTTTCCAAACTGTTAGAACCTTGAGAGTTAGTCCTTTCTCTAGGGAGGTCTGGGAATAGTTTAAATAACTCCAAACTAACGCTCAGCTTGTTATGACTTTTCCAAACATTAGGATTGAATGAATTTCTATGTGTCTTTTTTTCTAAATTAAAGCTAAAGGTTAAGGAAGAGCTGTGT